>NW_028244498.1:0-609945 GCF_964263255.1 Lissotriton vulgaris
GAGCTCAGTGAGCTCACTAGATTCGGGGCCTTCCGCAGGATCGTTGAACCAATAATTAAAATCACCTCCCAAGAGGATCTTAGTATGTTCCATGGCTAGGTTGGCAATTTGCTCACTGAACATAAAGGGAAAGGATGGCATAGAGTTAGGGGGTCTATACAAGAGAACACACAACATGGTAGTGTTAGGGGTTTTGAACTTTAGTACTAAGTTATCAGTGTCTGGCAAGTTGATACAGGTAAGAGTGGTAGCTTTTAAGGAGGAGTGAATAATTGCTGCCACACACCCGCCAGACCTGCATGGGGCACGATCCCCATGGATGATGTAATAGTTTGGGGGAAGTGCAGCTATTATATCGGGCGCGGAGTCTGGGGTCAGCCAGGTCTCAGTTAGTAGACGGACGTCAGGATGCTCAGTAATCAAAAATAGGAAAATATCCTGCTGGTGTTTAACAAGAGAATGAGTATTTAAATAAGAGAAAGTCAGGGAGCAAGGATGGAGAATAGACTTAACCGGACTGAAACGGTCAGTGCATGGTGTAAAAGGCATTTCACCAGAGGACGTACAGCCCACCAAGATCCCTAAATTCTTAGCTCTGTTATGTGTGTCTCTTGATATGTAACCGTGGCCTTTGTTGTAAGACAGAAGGTCAGAGCAGGGAGCGCGATAGCCCCAAGTAGCCCCAAGTTTTTAAAATCAACAGGTGGTGCTAGGTGCAATCGCTAGTGCAAGTGAGTTAAAATATACAAAGAGGATGTTTCCACAATACAAACACACACTCACATGTAAGTCCCGGCTTCCGCCTCAGGACATCGCGTTCAACTATCAATCTGTAGAACCAGCAAAGGGCTGCGGTATATGATAAGAGCTTCTGTAAGGGCAACAACTAAGGATATGCTTTTTTAAAACAATTTGTGCATTGTCACTGAATGTGTTTATGATGGACTTCAATTTGCTCTAGTCTGTTTATGGCGTGTATGTTATAGCATTCAATCAAATACTTTTTTATGTTGAAATCATAAAAGCATAGTTGTAGCATTCATATAAACATTAATACATCTAATTTGAATTCAGTTTCTGTGCCACTAAGTCATGAAATTCTCAGGTTAAGAGTACTTTCCATTGACACAGTGATTCCATTGCAGATATCTTGGTTTCTCTGTAATTCAGTTCAGTGAACATTTGATCACAGGTATCTTATGGCCCGATTTAGAGTTTGGTGGAGAAGTGGGTATTTAGTCACAAAAGTGGCAAACGCACAAACCAACGTACCTCCCACCCTATTTAGAATCAGAAGACGTGACATCTTTCCGTGAACAAAGGCCCCTTTGGCTCTGTTGACGGAAGGTGCCCTCAGGCAGCACAAAAGAGTAGGGGCTGTCTGATGAAAGGCATAGCTCCGCCCACTTAATTTGGGTAAATAGTGTGATGTCTTTTTTTCTCTCTGTTACCTGGCAGTACGATCTGGCAGTAGGATGAGGAAAAAAACACATAGGGACACTCCCTGGATGTCGCTGTGTATAGTTCTTTGTTTCCAAAATTAAACTCACACTTTTTGAAAAACAAAAACTGTTGTTAATTTTGGTGAACGACTATCAAAACCAACAGCGGCTGTCCACCAAACCTTTAGTACCTTGACAGTAACTGCGTGGCCTGCTGTGAGCTCTAAATTTGGTGGATGGTAGCCCGTCTGTTAAACACTAAATCTGGCCCTTACTTTCTGTGTTAATTAAAGCCCTGATCAATGAATTAGAAGGTATCTTTGTTTTTGGCATATCCTTGTTCCGTTAATTCGATCACATGTATCATTGTTTGAGTTTTAAACTGCGTGTTTAGTAGGGTTGGGCATGCGCTCTGCTCCCTCGGTGGAGTTTGCAAAGTTTTGCCCTCTCGGGGCCTGTGGCTTAGCCGGCTGCAAGATGGCCACACCTTCAGTGGGCTCTGCCAGCCAAGCTGTTAATCCGCCACGGTCCTGCAGACATCAGTGGAGCTGTCTCCCTGCTCCACGCCATCCTGACTCACCTCACTCGGGGCGCTGACCGATCTCCCTTCGGGCCCCCGCCGCTGCATCGAGTTCTGCCACTGGGTCCAGGCGCGGCTCCTGGGCCCTTCTGCTGGCGTGTGGCTGGTATCCCCACCGTGCTTTTATGGCGCTGCTGAATCGCTGCATCGCCAGTGCCGATCCGCTGGGCTGGATCGCCCCATCGGAGCCAGCCAGCCTGCCGCCCGGCCTCTTCTGAGTCGCGTTTGTGTGGGGGCTTCCCACGGCTGGGTAGGGGGCGAATGCACCATACCGCGGGCCTGGGCCTTTCCTTTCTCCAATTGGTGCCTGCCTACGCCACTCGGGCCCATTACCTCCAGTTGCCTCCCTTGGGCCCCAAGTCGTGGGCAGCGCTCTCCCTGCGTCTCCCTGCTGCCTTTGCCCCGCAGGTGCGAACTCCTCGCAGCACTCCTGATTTCTCACAGCAGGGGCCGGGGTCTGCGCAGCTGCCTCCTACATGCCCACCACCGCCACCCGCCACCCGCGCGCAATGCTGGCACTTCTCCTCCTCTAAGACCTGTGGACCTGCTGTGCGGCCTTCATTGCCCATCATCGCGTGTGGCGGCGGTCACTGACCCTTATCGGCTCCTCCCTCAGCAAGTGGCCCATGTGCTATTTCAGGGCCCTGTGCTCGGTTGGCCTTGCAGGTGCTCTGGCCACTGCAGCTGGCTACTGGTACTGCCACCATCTGCTTCCCGACCCAACCCATACGGCCTCCCATGCCAGGCGCTGCTGTCGTTGCCTGCTGATATTCTTTAGACTTCGTGCCACACCAGGAGTAGACCCGCACATCTCCTTCATCTCTCTGGATTTTTCCGTCTTCTGGGGGGGGCCTGATTCACAGCAGCTCTCCTGCGCGGGCCCTGAACCTGTAGCCCAGAACCGTTGGCCGGCTCTCCACCTTCATCAGTCTTCTTCCGGGGGCTTTTACTTACCGCGCTGCCCAATCCACCTCCCATGGCCTCTTCTACCACCGTCTACCTAGCCCTGTGCTGCCGCTCTGCCTTTCTTGACTCACGGTGGCTCCGTCTATACGACTGTGCCTGATCATGGGGAAACCCTTGCCTTCGATCAACCCTTGCCTTCGATCAACCCCAGCAAACGCGTCAAGATGGGGCGGTCACTGACATGGGCAAGTCGGCCGCCCAGATTGATCTTGGCCCGACCAGAGAGGATGACTTTAAGGCCATCATGCTGGATGTGAAAACCACAGTCACTGTCATTGCCACCCTACTCGATCACCTGTCAGCCCGACTGGACACTGTTAAGGCCCGGGTTGACTTGCATGACACACGCTTAACTCAGGTTCACAAGCTTCTACAAATGGACAAGGTTCTCGAGTTGATCAAGAATGAGGATTTGGAGGCGCGCTCCCGTAGGAGCAACCTTTGCATCACGGGCATACCCGAATCCTCCAACATCTCTAAAATGGAAGACTTTGTGGAGCAGCTCATCCGTGATCTATTTGGCGATGTTCTCTCCCCCGTTTTCATTGTTGAGCGAGCTCTCCGCTCTCTTGGCCCTCGACCTGCTCCTGGTCTGCCCGTATGCCCCATCATCGCCAAGCTGCTGAACTTTAGGGACTGAGACGCTGTTCTTTGTGCGGCCAGGGAGAAGGGGAAATCCGTCATCAGGGGAACTCCCTTGCCTTTTTTCCTGACTACACGATGGCAGTGCAGGCTCCCGGCCAAGCGAATACTCCAAAAACATGACATCTCCTATTCCTAGGCGTACCCTGCTAAGCTGTCAGCCGACCGTGCAACACAATGGTTT
This sequence comes from Lissotriton vulgaris, assembly GCF_964263255.1. Taxonomy (NCBI): domain Eukaryota; kingdom Metazoa; phylum Chordata; class Amphibia; order Caudata; family Salamandridae; genus Lissotriton; species Lissotriton vulgaris. The sequence continues at coordinate 3,815 of NW_028244498.1, forward strand.
TCGTCTTCCGTTCACCGCAAGTGACCGTTGCCAGCTACTTTCGAGCGCACGACTACACCTCCCAGCATACCACCTCTGGACCTGTTCCCTATAGCACCCGCCCGCCAAACTGTCACTTCCCGCTGCTCCCACCCGTCCTCATAATTCTGTCCGCCTGTCCCCCACTACGACTTCAGTTCACCTCAGCATCTCTCGTCCTTATCCCCCTTCATGTGATCCCATTTCCATCCAGCCCAACCTCCCCACTCCGCCCTCCGCATACCTCCCAGCCTCACTGTTTTTTTCTTGTCCCACAGGACCTTTCACCCTCGACCACCCTTCCCCGGGACCCCACTGCACCCTTATTACATGGGCCACCCCAGCCATTCGCCAACCCACTGCACCAGCGTCTGTTCTTCTCCCTCCCTCCCCCTTCCCCCCCTTTCCTAGCCTTACCCTCTTCCTTCCTTCCCCGTACAGCACCGTTTTCCAAGGCAACCCGGTCCTGAAGATGATCCTGATTAGCAAGGATTGAAACGTCGTTGACCCCTCAGTGCAATAATTGGAGCATCTCCCAGTGGGGCTTGTCTGAATCATTCTTTTAAATCAGACAAACTTTCGCATTGCAATTTAACTTGAGCCACATTGTTCTTTTGCTTCACTGAATATATTCAAACACTTTCACACCATGTGCCGTTCATGCTGATCACAATTGTCACTTGCGTCGCCACCCTTGTGTCACTTGCACATACCAAGCACCAAGTACAATTCGGGTTGTTTTGTTATTCATTTATGTACAGTGCTGCTACAACTGTGTTTCTTATTCCTATTTTTCTTTAATTACACAATGCCATGAGCATGTTCCAAAACGTATCGAGTCTCCTTGTTTCTGTACATCGTAATGCTTTTCGCATACATGTCTAATTGTCTCTACAGTAATACCAGTAGGGGTGAGCGGAAGTCGCGTAATGGACTTTCGTGGAGAGGCACAGATATTGAACCAATTTCCGTGCCTCTCTGCAAATTCCCGTTACATGACGCCTGCCCGCCTCCCGACCGCAATATTACATTGTTTAAAAGCCCAAAAATAAGTTTAAAAACACTTACCTTATCACAGGGGGCATCTTCCTTTTCTATCTCAAATTCTTCTTGAAACTGCGTATGAACGGGAGCCTACGCATTCCTGGCGTGGAATACGCATTGCCAGGCTCCCACGCATGCACAGTTTCAAGAAGAAGCCGAGATAAAACAGGAAGATGCCCCGTGATAAGGTAAGTGTTTTTAAACTTATTTTTGGGCTTTTAAACGATGTAATATTGCGGTCGGGAGGCGGGTGGCCAACTTCTGTTCCGCCGCCGAGTGTGCGGAAATTTGCCCCATTTTTCCACCTTCTTTGCGGAAGGCAGAAAGGGCACATTTCTGCACATTCCGTGGGCGGAACGGAAATGTCCGCCCACCCTTATATACCAGTTGGGATATTGTCTGTTTATTCTCAAGCTGCGTGTCACGCAGGGCTCCAAGGTGCATATCTTCACGGAGCCAAAGGCTGCATTGGCCTATGCGAAGAAATTTGACCAGGCACAATGTTCTTCTCAATCCTGCTCCCAGGCTGTTGTCGACAGCAACCTGAGTGATAATGACTGACTCCTGCCTCTGCTATTGTGTCTTTGCAATCTGTGCTTTCTGAAGTAATGCTGCCTTCCTTAGCTGAGTTCCACTCTGTCCCAGTTACTGCATGTGTCCCTTCTCTCCACTGTTGCGCTCCTGCTCGTTGTCCATTGGGCCCTGGGGCTCGCTATGGTTGTGGGGCTACTCACCGCTCCTACAGTACTGGCCTTCTCCTTACCTCCTCTCTCCCATGACCTCCGCTAGCTTCTATTTCTGGTTTTTACACTGCACTTCCCATTTCCACTGCTCATGGTCCCCATTGCACATCTGTCCATATCCGTCATTCACTCACCTGGCACTGCGAAATGACGGGCACCACTCTCTGGACTTGGAAAGTCCGCGATTTCAATAACCACTGCAAGGGCCGCCTGGTACATGCCCACCTTATCAGGCATAAGGTTGACCTTTGTTTTCTTCAAGAGACCCATCTGCTGCCCGCCACCTCCTCCAAGCTTCTCTCTAGATATTGGGGTGAAATCCACTTCTATTCCAACTATTCTCAAAGGGTATCCCAGACCTCCAGGGGTGCTTTGTCATCCTGCGCTGCACTCTCCTGGCCCAACCACTGATCCTCGCGATGCTAAATGCTTCCAATTCCGATGACCCTGAATTCTTCACGCAGGTTAGGCAGCACATTTTGTCTCCGGGTCTAGCCGCACTCCTTTTGGTGGTGGGGGGGGTGCGATTTCAACATTACACTATCAGCCACTCTTGACATGCTCTCCACCCGCGCTCAACCTCTCTTCTGCCTTCTGCACTCTATACTCACTGATAACTCACTTTTCAATGCGTGGCGGCACACCTGTCCCATAGCACGCAAGGGCATATGTGTGACAGGCTCCTGGAGCTGCTGGTCCCGCTCTTGATCACTACGTCGGACGCCTTTGCGTGGCTTACCTCGGTGGAACACATGGCGTGCACCCTTTCCGACCACGCTCCTGTTCGCCTCTGTGTACAACTCCCTCACTTCCCACGGCGCATGTTCTCTTGGCAGCTGCTCCCAATGTGCTCCGGGATTCGGTATTTTGCGACGAGATTCAAACGCAATCACAAACTACTTGGACCTCAATGTAGGCTCTGACGACTCCCCTTCCACGTCCTGGGAGGGTTTTAAGGTAGGGATCCGAGGTGAATGCATCTCCAAGCAATTCAGTGTACTACGCTCTATGCGCTGCACTCTTGACAGGATGGAGGGAGAGATTAAGGCTTTGGACTTGCATTCTCTTGACCCTAACCCTGACATTTTTGCGAAGTTCCGGGGTAAACTCACTGATTTCAATGATGAAGCCAATAGGGAGCTCTCCTTCTTAGGTGGAGAGGCGAAGGCGCGCCGCTTCAGTGAGGGGGATCGTCCTGGCAAGATCTGGCCAATCTCTTACAACAGCCCCACGCGGCCTCTTATATTACTGCGCTCCAGGACGGAGATCCGGACAGAACTACCTCTCCCGAGGAAGTAGTGACTCAATTTACTGCATTTTATTCCCAACTCTACACAGCTGGGGCCGTGCCCCTGCTTGACATTCTTGATCAATATTTTCATACCCTTCAGCTCCTCTGGCTGGACATCAGCCACCGGGAATACCTCAACGAACCTTTCTCCATGGAGGAGTTCCTGGCTGCCATCAACAGCCTGCTGGGGGACAAGACTCCCGGTTCCTTTGCCTTTTATAAGGCTTTTGCGTTCTTTCTGGTCCGCACCTCACTTCTATGTACAACAAATCATTTGAGTGCAGCTAATTCTGTAGTAGGGGATCTCTGTGTATAGTCATAATCTAGTGAATAGTCCCGCCCATGTGCGTGGACCCCGGCAATCAAAAATAATCTCTTAAGTTGTCAAAATAATGCAGAAACTGCAAAGACACTTAAGAGAGAATTTAAAGACAAATAATGCAGCCTATATCCACAGGCTACACTGTCCAGTACTTCAACTAGAAAATTCCACCAAAAAACACCACACATAATACAGCGTGCCCAGTTTCTACCATAGAGAAACTTGCCTCCCCCAGTAAAAGACTCTGGAATGATAGAGAGGAAGGTAGGGACAGACAAGCCCCCTAGGCTGCCATTATGTGGCTTAAATAGGATACTGTGCCTTTAAGAGAACTTTCCAGAACTTCTCCCAGTATCCCAGAATGCATAGCAGGTCCCTCTACTTTCAGTTCTTTTTTCCGGCTCCTGCTTACAGGACCCTGGCATTGAGCTCTCCCTTGTTTCAAGGGTTTATTGAATATTTTGGCACTTTTGTGTTTTAAAAGTGTTTCAGGTTACTTTCTTGGTGTTCTCTTTTCCTTTTGTGTGCTGATACAGGCGTTTTAGAGCTCTAAAATGCCTGGCCTTTTTGATAAGTGTCCAGCATGTGGGAGGAAGAAGGCCAAGAGTGATCCCCACGATGTCTGCATCGTCTGCCTCCCTGAAGATCATGTCCCTGAGGACTGTGTCATCTGCAAGCAGTTTACCTCTCGGACTCTGAGGGACAGGATGAAGATCAGGCTTTCTGGCCTTGAGGAGAGACGTCTGCAGGCTGCAGGTGGGTCTGGGCAGGCTGGGAAGGTTCCCTCTGCCTCTGCTGAGGCCTCTGGGGGGCTCCCCAGAGGCAGGAAGTCCAGCAAACGGTCCCGGTCTCCGTCGACGTCGATTGCATCGACGACGACGTCAAAAGGGATGACGGCGGTGTGCTCCCCTTCTCCCCGGGGCTCCGGGTCGAGACGGCGTGACGGCTCGACGTCGAAGGGCCTGCAGAGGTCGCCGTCGAAGCCACCGTCGATGTCATCGTCATCGTCGACGTCAAGGTCTTCCTATCGACGTCGGAGACGAAGTGGCAAGCATCGGCGCTCGCCGTCGAGGCGTCATCGCCGTCGAAGCACCGGTCAACGCCGAGGGGCTCCTCGACGTCGAGAGCATCTAGACGGCGGAATCGATGCTAATCGTCGAGGAAGGAACGTTCGACATCGCGGAGGCGGCGTACGACGTCACGGAGAAAGAGGTCGACATCGAGGAGTCGACGGTCGATGTTGAGGAAGAGGAGGTCGACGTCGCGGAGGCGGCGTTCGGAGTCGCAGAGGCGACGTTCGACGCCAGAAAAGCGACGCTCAGCGTCGAGAAAAAAGAGGTCGGCGTCTGGGAGTCGTTCTGCCTCTCCAAAACGACGCAAGAGGGATTCTGGTCCCAGAAGTCAGACTGCTTCTAGTGGAGGACGCAAGAGGAAGCGATCACCTGCTGAAGGGGCTGGATCTCAGCCCCCTTCGCCTAAGGGGTCACCGGGCTCGGTGTACTCCGAGGTGACACGCCATCTCGGCCTCAGTCGCCAACTCCTCCTCCTGTTCCTAAAGAGGATCCTCCACCCAACCCTCCACTTCCGTCAGGCAACCCACCACCACCGCCAGTCCCTCCGCATGGGCCCGCCCCGCAGCCGAGGGTTCCTCCGCCAAGGTCCACTTCGCTGCCGCCTTTGCCTGTACCTCCTAAGGGGACCCCAAAACCGAAACCCCCAGAGGAGCCAAGGAAGACCCCACCACGGAAACCGGTGGAGCGGCCACGGGCTGGCAGGTCTCGCTCTCGCTCTGGGAGAAGGGAGAGATCGCGACACAGATCGTCCACGAGGTCGAGACACTGCCATAGGAGGCGCGACTCTCGCTCCCACACAAGGTCCTCTGGTACCAGAGACTATTCTCCTACCTTGTCGGAGTCCCCGGACACGAGGGTGTTCCCAATTGATGACCTGGTGGCGTTCCATGATGTTCTTTTAAGGGGCGCTGCGAAGTTGGGCATATCCTTGACTGTGCCTAAAACTTCAGTCATTTTTGAGACATTACATCAAAAACACCTGTCTCGTCCTCTCCTGCCTCTGGTGCCGGGCCTGGAGGAACCGGCTATGGCCCTGTTTCTCACCCCTGCGGTGACGAAGTCGGCTCCATCAAGGCTGCCGAAGAAGTACCGGGCTCCCGACTTGGACCCGGCCTTTCTGAGGGCGGAACCCCCTCCAGACTGTAATTGTGATGGCGGCCCGCAAGCAACATGCCTCCTCCCCGTCATCCACGGTTCCCCCGAATAAGGAGTCCAGATGGATGGATTCGGCTGGGAGGAAGGTGTGTGGTACATCGGCTACCTCCATGAAGGCCGCGAGTGCCACGGCGCTGTTGGGACGCTACGACCGCGCCCTCTGGGACTCCCTCCAGCAGTTTGCGGAGTTGTTGCCCCGCGAGAAGCGCGAGGACTTCCAGGAAGTGCTGAATGAAGGGATGCTGGTGGCTAACCAGATTATCAGCGCTGCAGCGGACTCTTCCTTGTTGGCAGCTCATGGGTTCTGCCATGGGGTTAATCAACGACGTCACGCCTGGCTCCGTCTTACGTCCCTGAAACCGGACGCTCAGCAGAGGGTGGCCAACCTACCATTCTCCGGCGAGACCCTCTACGGGAAGCATGCGGACGATGAGATGGCCCGCATGAAGGCGGAGGCCGAAACGCTCATGGCTGTGGGCCTGGAGAAGCCTAAAGACACAAAGAAGTCGTACCGCCCGTTCCAACTGCGGTTTGGTGGGCAAGGCAGAGGACGTGGCCAAGCTTCGGGGCAGTTGCAACAACAACAACCGTTCCGTAAGCCATTCCAGAAGCGCCAGAAGGGCAGAGGAGGCCAGCAGTCGGCTCCGACGCCCAAGGGCCAGGCTGGGTCTAGGCCCTAGGAACCTACTTCCCCCGGATCTGTTGCCCACTCCGGTAGGGGGAAGCATTCAATTTTTTCTGGCAGAGTGGAAAAAATTACTCAGGACAAGTGGGTGCTGAATATTTTTTGCAATGTATACAGTCTTCCGTTCACCAGCCCTCCTCCAGCAATTCCACCGGTCAGCTCGCAGTTTCAGCTACGCGAGCTTCAGACGGAAGCGGATATCCTGTTAAGGAAAAGGGCGATAGGAGACGTACCTCTGTCTCAGAGAGGAAGAGGTCTGTACTCCCGGTTCTTTCTGGTTCACAAGAAGGACAAGAACGAGTTCCGGCCCATTCTGGACTTGCGACAGGCAAACAAATGGATTCGCAGGGAAAAGTTTCGCATGCTGTCGTTGCATCAGATTTATCCTCAGTTGCAACAGGGAGACTGGCTATGTGCTATAGGCCTACAGGATGCGTACTTGCATGTGCCCATTGCACACAAACACAGGAAGTTCCTGCGGTTCCAAGTCTGCGCCAATCATTATCAATACACAGTACTCCCATTCGGACTGAAGTCTGCGCCGAGAACATTCTCGAAGTGCATGGCGGTGGTAGCAGCACACCTGAGGAAGAACAAGGTGTTCGTCTAACCGTACCTGGACGATTGGTTGATCAAGGCATCCTCCTTCTCTGAAGCACGAGCACACTTCCAGAAGACGTGCGTTCTCTTGAACAAGCTGGGGCTGCACATTAACTTGGCCAAGTCTGTCCCGACTCCGGTCCAATGCATACAGTACTTGGGAGCCTCCATCAATACGCTGTCAGCAAGCGTATCTCCTTCGGAAGAGCGACGATTATCTCTCCTTCGGAAGGCTCAGGCTCTTATGACAACTCCATCTACAACAGTGAGGACGGTGTCTTCTCTACTGGGATCGATGGCCTCTTGTATCTTCCTGACGCCACACGCACGGCTGCACATGAGACCGCTACAGGAGTGCTTGGAGAACCAGTGGGATGAGAGGAAAGGATCTTGGGATGACAAGATTCGACTGTCGCTGCATGCTCTTCAGTCTCTGAAGTGGTGGTGTTCAGCGGAGAATCTCCTCAGAGGGGTTCCCTTTCTCAAGGACATTCCCACGCAGACTGTCGTGACGGATGCTTCTCTCCTGGGATGGGGGGGTGCACTCCGGGACTCTACAGATTCAAGGAACATGGTCACCAATGGAGGCCATGTATCACATCAATTTCCTGGAACTCAGAGCTGTTCACTTGGCACTGAAGGCCTTTCTTCCATCCTTCCAGACCAACTCTCTGCTTGTACAGACGGACAATACCACCACGATGTATTACCTCAACAAGCAGGGGGGCTCGAGATCACGCACTCTGTCACAGGAAGCGCAGGCGATCTGGCACTGGCTCCTAGCCAGAGGACTGACGATAACGGCTACCCATCTGCCAGGTGTGCAGAATGTTCAGGCAGACGCACTGAGCAGACTGGTTCAGGAAAACCACGAGTGGGTCATAAACGACGAAGTACTAGGAGAAGTCTTCGCAAGGTGGGGAACTCCAGACGTAGATTTGTTTGCCACCGCCGAAAACAGCAAGTGCAGAGACTTCGCCTCCAGGTACTACCAGCAAGGGACGCTGGGGAATGCGTTGTGGATCGACTGGACGAACAGCTTTCTGTGCGCCTTTCCTCCCATTCCTCTGATTCCGGCGGTGCTCAACAAGCTGGCCCGGTCCAGGGCGCGGATGACACTCATTGCCCCGGAGTGCCACAGGCAGTGGTGGTTCACAGACCTACTTCACCGGTCTCTCCTTCCTCACATTCAGTTGCCGTGCAGGCCGGACCTTCTCACGAAGTTCGGGGACGGATGTTACACCCCAACCTCTTGTCTTTGAGTTTGGCGGCATGGCTCCTGAGATAGTGCAATATGGCCATCTGTATCTGCCTGAGGATTGCATGGACATACTGAAGGAGTCTAAGAGGCCTTCCACTCGAACTTCATATGCTTACAAGTGGAAGAGGTTTTGTATCTGGTGCCAGTCTAAGAACCATGACCCTACGACCTGTAAGGAAGATGTCATCCTTCCTTACCTTTTACATTTGGCGCAGTCTGGCCTTAATGTGCATTCCATTAAGGTTCATCTTGCTGCATTGACTGCCTACAGGAAATGCCCTTCACAGACTTCCTTTTTCCAGATCCCTGTGATCAAAGATTTTCTGGAAGGATTGAAGAAAGTATTCCCTCCTGTCAGGCTTCCCTCGCCTTCATGGGAACTGAATGTGGTGCTGTCCAGATTGATGAAGGAGCCTTTTGAACCTATTCATAAGGCTTTGTTGCAGCACCTGTCCTGGAAGGCGGCGTTCCTCGTGGCCATTACATCGGCCCGCAGGGTGAGTGAAATTCAGGCGTTGTGTTGTACTGAACCTTATACTGTGTTTCATGCTGCTAAGGTTGTTATGCGCACTCACCCTAAATTTCTTCCCAAGGTTATTTCTGATTTTCATGTCAACCAGACTATAACTTTGCCTATATTTTTTCAGAACCCTTCATCCCCAGCGGAGAGGTCTCTACATTCCCTGGATGTTAGGAGGGTGTTGAAATTTTATCTGGATAAAACCAAAGATATTCGTAGGTCTGACCAGTTGTTCATCAATTATGGATCGGTCAGGACGGGTCTTGCGACCTCTAAGCAGTCCATCTCTAGGTGGATTGTGTCCTGCATACAATTGTTAACAAAAGGCTAATAAGACCTTAGGAGGTAAGCCTAAGGCTCATTCCACCAGGGGCAAAGCTGCCACGACGGCTCTGCTCCGTAACGTGCCGATTGCTGAAATCTGCAAGGCAGCCACTTGGAAGTCGGTTCATACCTTTGCTAAGCATTACTGCCTGGACACTGACGCCAGGGCAGACGCTCAGGTTGGGCAGGCTTCGCTGCGGAATTTGTTCGCACAGTAGTGGCGTTATGTGTTTATTCTCCACCGCCACTTTGGTGTGGGGATGGGCTTGCCATTCTATTCACTAGATTATGACTATACACAGAGATCCTCTACTACAGAAGGAGTAGTTTCTGTCCTGTAACTCCAGTTCTGTAGTAGGGGTAACTCTGTTATAGTCATAAGCGCCCGCCCTCCTCCCCGGTGGAGATATTTCATCATGTAAAGAATGCGACAGGTCTGGCGTGCTTCGCCTTCAAAAAGAACTGAAAGTAGAGGGACCTGCTATGCATTCTGGGATACTGGGAGAAGTTCTGGAAAGTTCTCTTAAAGGCACAGTATCCTATTTAAGCCACATAATGGCAGCCTAGGGGGCTTGTCTGTCCCTACCTTCCTCTTTATCATTCCAGAGTCTTTTACTGGGGGAGGCAAGTTTCTCTATGGTAGAAACTGGGCAGGCTGTATTATGTGTGGTGTTTTTTGGTGGAATTTTCTAGTTGAAGTACTGGACAGTGTAGCCTGTGGATATAGGCTGCATTATTTGTCTTTAAATTCTCTCCTAAGTGTCTTTGCAGTTTCTGCATTATTTTGACAACTTAAGAGATTATTTTTGATTGCCGAGGTCCACGCACATGGGCGGGACTATTCACTAGATTATGACTATAACAGAGATACCCCTACTACAGAACTGGAGTTACAGGACAGAAACTACTCCTTCCCTCCCTCCCTCGCTCCGCGAGGCCTTGCTAAAGCCTCTCCTGACTCTTATCGTCCTCTGTCTCTCATTAATACTGATAACAAGATCTTTGTCAAATTGCTGGCCTCCTGCCTTCTCCCTCTCATGCTGCTAATTGCTCGCCCAGACCAGTCTGGCTTCATCCCCGGCCACGCTACGTCACATAATCTCCAGACCATTTTTTCTGTCCTTCATCAAATCAATCCCGCACTTCTGGCTGTGGTGGCCCTTTTGGACGCCACAAAAGCTTTTGATACTCTAGAGTGGCCCTTTCTTTTTTACCTACTCCCTCGCTTAGGCTTGGTAGTTTAGTCTGCCCTGTTCCCATGATGCACTGGGCCAGGGACAGACTGATTTGCATATAGCCAGGTTCTGAGCTGGGATGGTGCAGTGAGATAAATAACGGTGATGGATCAAGCCCTGATCTTTGGACTGTGTAAGAGTGGTCTGCTTAATTCAGACACTCTGTTCATCACCACCCCCTTTTCTGAATCGTTTTTGGCCACTATAGGTGTGGCAGGGTATACTCAGACATGAGTCCCTTTCTCACTGCACCATCAGGATTCAAGCAAGCCGGGCCGAAGACGGCTGAAATGCCAGAAACCGGTCCCCGGTAGCTTGTCTCCTTTCTGGTGAAGAATTGGCTTGGTAGTTTAGTCTGCCCTGTTCCCATGATGCACTGGGCCAGGGACAGATTGATTTGCATATAGCCAGGTTCTGAGCTGGGATGGTGCAGTGAGATAAATAACGGTGATGGATCAAGCCCTGATCTTTGGACTGGGTAAGAGTGGTCTGCTTAATTCAGACACTCTGTTCATCACCACCCCCTTTTCTACTAGATACCTAGGCATATGGGTCAGCAGGGATGTGGACGATCTCTGGAAGGCCAATTTCAGCCGTGCTGTGGACTGCCTGGAGTCTAAGATCCAACTCTGGCGAAGACTGCCCCTGTCTCTGGCGAGGCGCATAGCCATCGCCAAGATGGTGGTGCTCCCGAAGTTTTCGTATTTATTCATGAATGTCCCCATCTCCCTCACAGCTCACTTTTTTCGCAGACTCCACTCACTTATAATCAGCCTTGTCTTCGCAGGTCGGCAACCTTGATTCACATATAATATACTTACTCTTCCTTTGTTGTGTGGCAGACTGGGAGCCCCGGACTACACGCCCTCAGCGCCCAAGCCAGCTCCCTTCACTTCTGGCTACACCACACAGCTTTCCAACCGCTCTTAGCGGTGGAGGCTGATCTTTCTGTTCCCTGGCTGCTCCTGACCACTCTTTTTGCCCCAGCGATACCCCCACACGGCGAGATCGACACAGTGGAGACTTTGTGCTGGGCCTGGGATGGGCTTCGGAGATATTCTGGCTTTAACATGCTCTCTGCAAATGCCGTGCCCATTGCACATAACCCGACATGTCCCCCTCTACAGACGACCCGAATGGTCAAACGAGCGACCCGCTTGGGACTCTCCATGGTGTCGGACCTCTACCCTAGCAACACTTTCTTTTCTGTTACACCGGCCCCATGGACACTCTGCTTTATAAATCAACTCAGAGCTCTCTGCAGGGAGCTTCATCCCACGTTTCCTCAGCCCCCCTCCCCCAGATGGCTGTCTTCAACTTTATCTACACATCCCCCTCCCCCACAAGCAGGTCACCAAGAATTACGCCCTCGCGCTTGGGGACTCTTCCATCTCCACTGACCGGGCCAGTGCGGCGTGGAGTGAAGACCCGGGGGCCGATCTCTCTCAGGAGGTCTGGCTGACCTGCTGCAATCAGACCAAACACTTATCCCTAAACTACCGCCTGCGCTTCATGCATTTTAAATACTTGTATAGACTATACCGCTCCCCCGCTCAGCTGCACAAAATGTGCCTCACCCCCAGCGACAGATTTTTTCGATGCTCTGATCCAGCAGCAGACTTCTCCCACCTCGCCTGGCTGTGCCCCAAGGTCTCAGCATACTGGTGCGATGTGTGCGTCGCTATCACTGTGATTACCTCTATGCCTGTCACACCGGACCCACTGCTTTGTCTCCTAGGCTTTGTGAAATTCTGCAAGACACTACACGTCGGCTGACTGCTATGCCTCTCGTTTTCGCACGGTGCAGGGTCTCCATGTGCTAGGGTCGAAGATCTGTGCCCAAGGTTAGCGCTGTCAGACACTTCTGTCCGAATTCTGGGACTAAGTACCGGTAAGTATGGGCGAATTTTGCGAATTCGCGATCCACGAATTTGCGGATTTGCGATCTGCAAAATTCACAAATTTTTGCGAATTTGTAGATTTTTTATTTTTGCGTGTTCGCGGGGCGCTTTGCATGTTCGCGGGGCAATTTGCGTGTTCGCGGGGCGCTTTGCGTGTTCGCTGGTTTTTTTTGTGCGAGGCTGCTCGTTGTTGTGCCCTTCTGCCCTCTGCCCCACTCGTTTTTGTGCCATTCTGCCCTCTGCCCCACTCGTTTTTGTGCCCTTCTGCCTCTGCCTCACTCGTTTTTGTGCCCTTCTGCCCTCTGCCCCACTCGTTGTTGTGCCCTTCTGCCCTCTGCCCCACTCGTTGTTGTGCCCTTCTGCCCTCTGCCCCACTCGTTGTTGTGCCCTTCTGCCCTCTGCCCCTCTCCTGTTTTATTTTAGAATGGCACCTTCAAGCTGCCAGCGCCATTCTAAAATAGTTACTAAGTTAGCTTCATCAGGAAGCACTAATAGATAAAATAAAGCAGGTGCTCGAATTCAGTTAAACTCGAGCACCTGCTTCTATTAGTGCTTCCTGTTGAAGCTAACTTAGTAACTATTTTAGAATGGCGCTGGCAGCTTGCCGGCGCCATTCTAAAATAGTTACAAGCTTGAAGCTTGAACTTTTCCCCCCCGGATCCGTTCCGCTCTCGGATTTGCAGATTTTGGGCAAATTCGCGGGAATTCGCGGATCGCGAATTTGCAGAAAATCCACAAAATCCCGAGCGGAACGGATTTTGCACCCATGCTTAAGCGCCGGCCACTTGCTGCACGATCGATATTTGTGGTCCCCCTGACTCTTATCTCGAGCGCAAAGGCGCCCTTCCCTTAGCGACCTCTCCCACACTCCCTGCGGCACTCCGCCCGCGGTGGCTGTCGAAGTTGGCTCATGAGATGCTGCCTCCCCACCCACACACTCTTCAGGTCCCTTGCGCCATCTTCCATCTGCATTGGGCCTTCCCCGGGTGCTCTCCCCTGCTCCCCCTGCTCACCTCAGCATTTCTCTTTCTGTGTAATGCAATGGGCTTCTTATATATGAAGGTTCATATAATGTATGTAACAAATGTAGTCCTCCTCTTCGATTGCGGACCTTCCGCCTGATTACACTGTAACTTGAAGTACAATTCATTCTCATAAAGGTTTTTGACAATTTTTTTTAAAAAAAACGTTTTGCCCTCTCTGTTTGGAGTACGGAGTTCGGTAAAACTCCACCAACCACTGGCGTGGCTGAGATTACCAGCGCACGCTCACAAAAATGAAGGATACTGTGTACCTTTCAAGAAGACAGAAGGGTTGGATGGCCTGTGGTCACCATTGAGATGCTCTGCCTATGCCTCCGGACTGCAGTTGGCTTCCACTTTGCCCCGTACCCTGCTCACTTCCTGATCCTCCTTGTGGGCGCTGCCTGAATGAAGCACCACCAGAGTAGAGGAGTCTCTCCATAACCCGCACCATGTCAACGGCGAAGGAGGAACACAGTACCGGCCGACATACATCCCCTACTCTGCTTCTCCCTGCTCTGGGTGCAGGGTAGCTTGCTGGGAATCACTGTACTCAGGGTCACACAGTGAGAAAGGAATCCCAGCAGTTTATACATACTGCTACACTCACAGGTCAAAAACAACTAGGACTGGGAAGGAGCTGAACTGCTGCCATTCTCTTAGAGTGCTATGCGAGCACTGCTGCACATGCACCAGGCATTTGTTCAGTCCAGTAAAAGCAAGTACTTGATAGTGCACATGCTCCTGGTGCCATTCATGTACACTACTTTCATTCACATAGTGCAAGCCGAGAACTTGATGGTGCACGTGCACGACATTGCTGCACACGTACTTATTGCAGTGCAACAGTACACGATCCTGCAGGTGCACCCTGTGCTGGAGCTGGACATACCCTTCCTTGGTCCAGTGTGCACTCGGTACCGTATACAAACTCAGTGAATTCCACTGAGTTTTTAGATAACTCCGCAGATTAGAGCTCCGCAAGGTCCGCCCACTCCTACTGATAACCTTGTTTGTACAAAGCTTTTGAAAATGTGGCTATTTATTCAATAAAACCTTAACCTCTGGCCGCAGCTTCCTCTCCTTTAGCACTAGAAAACTGTAATTGGTATTGCTGTGCTGCTCAAATAAAAGAACTAAGTAAATAAATGTCTTAGAAGCTTTCTTGTTTAGCCCAATACAAGCTGTGGATATTTCATTAATGATAGATGTCTTTATGTCAGCGTCAATTCATGCTGTAATCATTGGATTACACTTCCAGGTTTTTGTTTTAATCCATGTTGTCAGCAGAGTATGTTTGACACTTTTTCCTATGTTTGTTGCGATGTTTTGTTTTTGGATTTCAGATTTCTCAGTGTCCATTATAATTTGTTTGGTGAACATTGTTAATGAATGACTAACAATGTGCTCTGGATATCGTTACTAGGTTGCAAGTGTTTTGGTTCATACATGAATAACATACTATGGTCATTAGATTATGTTTATACCACTGCTATGCTAATGTACAATTGCCTACCTGGCTTTTGTTACTTCATTTCCATATAAGAACACAAATAAAAAAAATGTATTCTGATATTTGTTTTTTTGGCTCATGAAAAATGCTAATGCTTAGATTGTTTTTGTCCTTTTAGTGAAAGAAATCCAGAACAAAAGCAACAGTCAGAGGAATATCATGGACACCAGGAATTGCAATTCAACTTTTGAGACACTAACCCCCTGAAAATTACGAAACAGTCTTCAGAGACTATTTTCCACTAAAGAAGCCCTACAATTGTTACCGATGTGCGTTCCTTAGACAAACAGCCTTTTTCTGTGCAGAATTGGTAGCAGACCCCAATAGAATGATGAATGGGACATAGTACCTCAGTACAAAAGAGTAAGTAGTATCTCTTGAGTATGTCTACATATTACCATTACAAGGAACTCTAATCAATCAAGTGGCCTACAAAGGATAAAGGCCACATAAATGTATAGAATGTAATAAATCTTTCCAAGCTAAAGTAGCTTGGATAACAACAGTAGATGTATACATTTACATGGGACACCTACCACGGACACATCTACTTATTGCTGTCTTCTGCGTAAAAGGCAACTCTAGCAACACATCAGAATATACCCTCGTGAGAGGCTAGCACAGAGCATTGCCATGTAAATAAACACTGAATATGAGAACAGAAATGGCGATCTTCTAACAAATCAAATATGCCAGCTAATGCCATCATTTTGACTTTGTACCAGCGAGAAAGGAAATAAGAGAGAGTTAGAATGCAGAAATAATACCTACACGGTATTAACTTAGCTGAACACCTGTACTCAGTGGGACTATCAGTAGAAATGATTTACTAAATTTGTCATGGCAAAGACAAAGGTGCACTTCATTGAAGTTCACAGCTTTGCAGTTGTAACATTAGTACCAAGAATTTAGAGTGTAGAGAGGTTATTTTTCAATTATATGTGTTAGTAAAATGTAGCTAACTTGAAAGTACTAACCTGGACAGATACAGGAGAAGCTACATGCATTTACTCAGTGTCTCTAGGATTTCTTTACAACTATGTAATTATTTAAACATAAGGTGGTCCAATGGGGGAGGCGAAACAAATGCACTAAATGTGAGAGATTTGTATATAAATACCTATCTGGAAAAACATCACGGAGATCTCAGCATATTAAGACAAAATAAATCGGCAGTGTTTACCAAGACTTTTATTAGAAAAAGCCATTGGATGGTAGGCAAACAAAACCATACTGTAAAAAATAAAATTCAGTGTCTCAAAGGTAAAGGCTATATCACAAATGGCTCTCATTGGACAAAAGTCAGGCTACACTGAACGAAGGCCTTATAAATGCAATGAATGTGACCAGATGTTCATTACAAAGGCACAGCTGCTGATACATCAACAAACTCATACTGGTTGGAAACCATGTGAATGCTCTGAATGCAAGATTTCCAGTCAAAAAGATGGGCTAGTACTACATCACAGAAATCACACTGGAAAGAAACCATATAAATGTTCCGAATGTGCCAAGACTTTCAAGCAAAAGAGTAAATCGTCATCACATGAGAGAATTCACATGGGGGGAGAACGATATAGATGTTCTGAATGTAATAAGGCTTTTACACAAAAGCGTGATTTAACATTTCATGAGAGAATTCACACTAAGGAAAAACCATATATATGTTCTGAATGTAATAAGGGGTTCCATCAAAAATCCAGTCTGATAAAACATCAAAGAACACACACTGGCGAGAAACCATATAAATGTTCTGAATGTCAAAAAGCTTTCTCCATAAGAGGTAGTCTAACCCTTCACCAGAGAACACACACTGGCGAGAAACCATATAAATGTTCTGAGTGTGACAAGTTTTTCATCACAAAGGCCCAGCTGATAATACATCAAAGAAATCACACTGGCGAGAAACCATATAAATGTTTCAAATGTCAAAAATCTTTTACTGGAATAGGTGGACTAACCAGTCACCAGAAAACTCACACCGGTGAGAAACCATATAAATGTTCTGAATGTGAGAAGGCTTTTACTTTAAAGTCATCATTGGTAATACATCAGAGAGTTCACACTGGGATAAAACCTTATGGATGTTCTGAATGTGAGAAGGCTTTCATTACGAAAGGACAGTTAAAAATACATCACTTGTTTCACACTGGTGAGACTCCCTACAAATGTTCTGAGTGTGACAAGGGTTTCAGAACCAAGCATTATCTGATGCGACATCAGATTGATCACACTGGAGAGAAACCGTATAAGTGTACTGATTGTGACATGGCTTTCAAAAGAAAATCTGGGTTGTCATTACACCAGAGCAATCACAAGGGAGAGAAACCATATAATTGCTCTGAATGTGGCAAGGCTTTCATTCTGAAGGCTGAACTATTAGTACACCAGAGATATCACACTGGAGAGAGACCCTACAAATGTTCTGAATGTGACAAGTCATACATTGTTAAGAAAAGGCTGACCATACATCAGAGAACTCACACTGGTGTGAAACCTTATAAATGTTCTGAATGTGATAAGACTTTCAGGCGTAATGATAATCTGTACAAACACAAGAGGGTCCACACAGGGGAGACACCATATAAATGTACAGAATGTGACAAGGCTTTCAAGCGAAAGAGTCATCTTTCAGTTCATCAGAAAATCCACACAGGGGAGAAACCATATAAATGTTCTGAATGTTGCAAGGCTTTTATTACAAAGAGAAAACTGATGATACATCAGAGGATTCACAGTGGAGAGAAGCCATATAAATGCTCTGTATGTTATAAAGCTTTCAATCAAAAAGGTAATCTGTCGAGTCATCTGAGAAGCCACACACCTTCACTACCTGTGTAGATCCAGTGACAAATAAGATTATTTACAACAGCGAAACCTAGTACTGCTACGTTCTTTCTTCACTTCTCTGCATTCGGGGCTGCTTTTACTCAGGGCCCCAAGCAAGGTTGCTTGGTACTGTTGCGAGGCTTGAGCCACACATTATAATAAGCTTTTTAGTCCTTACGTGAAATATTGTTGAATGCAACCCTGCGGCCCTGCGAGGGCATTGTATTACTTATTGATGATTTTTTATTACAGGGTGGGTAATACTCCAAGAGCTGCAAGGGGGAGAGGGGTGGGACGCATACCTAAATAAAAACCTGGTAAATGACAACTTATGCAGCTGCTGCAGCCATTCTTAAGGATTTTAGGCAACAATTCCATTGCACCCTGGTGGAAACGATAAAAGCGGACAATTGACAAGTCTAAATTGTTTTCTATGATCGCATGCTTCCTCTGGAGGAGCGGAGTGGTGTTCTGTTGATATGGCAATGTTCATTTTTCATTTTGCTAAAAATACCCAATCGTGCTTCGCATCCAGACATTCAAAGTAAATTACGCATGCCCCCATTCCGGTTTTTTTCTGTAACCGTGTGAAAATTAGACAATATTTGAAGTGATTATGTTCTGCAGACATGACGTTCGGCAACCACTTGCTTGCTTTATTTTCAATTTTGGTTATATGTGAGTGTCTATTACAGACATTTTGTAGAGAAATGTTTTGTTTTTTACATGCAACAGCCATACAAAAAGTTTCTTTAAGCTCAAATTAGTACCTCACATATGAGAAATGTCTGTGGAGTTAATATTAGTGAGATGCTGCTGTGTTACTGTATTAAAAACACACATCCCCTATCCCTGAATGTTACATGTGAACATAATTTGAATTTGGACCAGTGTGCCTGTGCCTGTGCCTGTGCACTGTCTCTGACATGGCCAACGAGAACATGAAAGAGCTGAAACTGGATCATGAATTTAAAACTGTTCCTAACAGGGGCCCCCAAAATATGCTTGGCCCAGGGCCCCCAAAAACCTTAAGATATCCCTGGGGCCATCTGTGAATATGATGGTCATAGTTACCATGTGTGCTGGCACGGCTAGGCCCATTATGGAAAATGCATTTCCATTTCTCTTTGCATTACAAGTGTGCTCAGGTCCCATTTCCTCAACATGAAAAATTACCTTACTGAAAGAGTATCATGCTGCAGAAACAAACAATACATCTAGAGATATATTTCATCCATTCATCTCTGGGTAAATTAAGATGGCCAAATTCTGAATTGGCTGAAATTCACAAAATTGGGAGCTGGTTAAACCCACAAAGCATTTTTCAACTGCGAGCTTGTGGTTTGTGGGTTTGTGCGATGCATAGTGGGCAGTCTGGCATTCATTTTAATGAGCACTACACTACACCAACATGTAAGAGAAATTAGTATTAGTCAGAAGCACCACACATGATTGCAACAACCTCCTCTTCCGTAGACTGCCTAGTGTCAAAATAGCAAATATTTTCTCTTTATGTCATCAAGAATGGTACAACAAGTTGAGTAGCATAAAAAAGCCTACATTTTAATCAAATGCATGTATTTTTAAAACATATTATTCATTCACATGGGCGTAATAATGCCTGTCTCCTATGTTATTTACCACAAAACTCATGAAAAATATGTTGAATGAACTTGGGAACTCCTGCAGTGGGTAACATAATGTAAATAATGTCTTCTTAGCACAGTGGCCTGGAATCCTGAAGTCTATTACCTGGTAATGATGGAACACAATACTGCCTGGCTTCCTTGATTTTGAAATATACTCCTGGCATTTTTATCAACAGTTGGCATTAATGATGACAATCACTTCGGTGGAGCTGCTGGGGGTTGACAGTGATGTGTGGGTTTCAGAGCTGCCTCACTCATGGTACCCTCGAGATAGAGAGGGTCAGCCTGAATCACGCTGTGTGCTTTTGTCCTCCATTCACCATTATTTTATCTTTTAATGAGACATTAAAGAGTTTCTAATTCCATCAATATGTGTCCTACCTGCAAAGTATTAAAGAGGGAAACTTATTTTCTATTAGAAAGTCTGAGCTATCTTCATTTTTTTCCTACAGTTTGTAATCCAGAAATTTCTCAAGAAGGTAGTGTTAAGAACAACTTGCACTTTGTGATACTTTGTGTTAAGGGGGTGTACTATAGGTGGTCCATGGGCTGTCCCATGCAACCAGTGCTTAAAATGGGCAGGTGATGTCTAGTACTGAGTGCCTGCACTTCTAAAATTTGACAGGGAGAGTACCTGCACTTCTGAGCACTTTTGCATTACTTTTAATGGGACAGTGCCAGCACTTCTCAGTTGTAAACAGGTTCGCCAGATGATAGAGTACTCACACTTTTATATTTCCATTTCAAGCATTACAAGCAAACAGCCATGTTTTTGTTGCAAATCACTATATACTAACCTGTATGTGGATGGGTATTTGCACCAAAAATGTATATACCTCCTCAAGGCATCACTCACACACTCATCTTGACTCACGCATCTTGCGCAGTACAGCGCTCACACACTCCTCATTCATCCTCACTTTGAGTAATCTCAGGGGCAGTCACCTGAACCTGCTGCAGACGTGTGATGCAGCACAGAGACTATTCTGATCTGATCCAACTACCACTGGCGACCACTTCTTGGCACTTCACAATGGCACTGAGATATGGGATGCTTTTAACAAAGTCCATTCCAGCAGAGATCTCCACAAATACCTACTCTTTAATCTATGCCTGCTCAGAACCATTAACTTTAAACAGTAGACACAGCATCTCAGAATGGATGACTCTGTGCTGTAACCATCAAAGTGGGATTATGAACAATAGAAATAGCATAAATAGACCTGCAGAGCGATGAAAACCAAAATAGCGTGCATAACTCTCACACCTAATCCATCAGATTGCTTAGCACTGTGCACTATTGGACAATAAACTGCACACACCCCACTCAGTGGTCCTCAAACACAACATGGAAATACTTCCCACATAGCATCAAAACAAATACTACACCCTTCCAACCACACACCCTACACATAGTATAGCTTGCTACTCATGTAGGCAAGCGGTAAGCAATTTAGTGCTCCACACAGGGGTAGTAAGCCCTCTTGAAATATAACAATACAATACATTCAAGATAGCTTCAGCCTCTTATCTCATGTCTTCTTGGCTCGGTCCCTTTAGCTCCTGCCTCCTTACAGCCTTCCATGTGGTTCAGGCTTTCTTGCAGCTATCCCTTTAACTCCTGTTGAGGGATTACCTCCCAATCCCATCCCTTCTGCTACTTCTTGTTTTGTATCTTTCCCTTGAATACTCACCTTCTTGCATCTATTCCTTGATCAAAGAAGAAAGAGGGATTGTTTTACAAGACATGCTTGATTTTTGTATATTGCTGCACTGTTGTTTGTATTATTTTGCACTTTGAAAGTATTTGCACTTTTTCCTTTGCTTTAACAACTACTTGCTGATATGGTCTGTAAAACGTGTGCCTTAAATCTTGCAATTAGCATTGTTTTCACTACAGAAATGATTAATTCAAACGGACAAACATCTGCAACAATGTTCTGAAGCATCCAAGCAGTTTTCATCGCCAGCCTCGTTTGCCTGCCTGTTTTTGTCCTGTTTACTAATGCAGGCATGATGGTAGAAATTAAAATTGCTTCTTCAATTCACGTTATTTTCATGTACACCCTTGACAATAGCAAGTGTGTGGCATGCAGATAATTCACTAGTTTATCTCTCTTGGAGCGTGCAGTATACTGAGTTATAGCTTGTGTACTCCTCATGTATATTGTGAGTCAAGTCTGTGAAATTGCAAGGTTGGGTTTGTCTTTCAAAGTTTCAGGTTATTGTCTATCAAAATAGTTGTTCTTTGTTCTTCAGCGATAGGCAGTTCCTTAGACAATAGGGCCACTCCTTGGCATTGTTCTGATTGCTGTCTCAGTTAAATAATCTGCTCTTGACAATAATGTTACAAATGGCCTAGTTTATATATTAAGAGTGTTTCCCACTTTCTTATTAAAACATTGAACTAGACAATATAGAGGCATTTCATTAAATGTTGGAGGTTTCAAATCAGAATATACCAGATTTATGGGTGGTGAGGCAAAGTAGAAGGTGGTGGACTGTGCCACTAGGAGGGCCCCCCATGTATTTTTTTAGGGGAGCCCCCTCAAGTTTCGTTATGCCACTGAGTTACTATAGCTTGAAATCGTTTAAATATTCTGAATGTACGTTACAGAAATATCACTTATAGTACAAAAGAGAACTCACACTAGTCTGTTACCGTATGCATGTTCTGAATGTGGCAAGACTTTCAAGTAGAAAAGTCCTCTCTCATTTTTTTTTTTTTTTTTTTTTTTAATATATTTTTATTGCAGGAATCAGTAAATTGTTACATAGCGGACCAGCATTATAAGTTCAATCAAAATCAGTGGAATACAACCCTCCGTCCCCCAGCAGGATGAACCATTACACAGCCATTCAGCCCACAACCCAATGGTCGGGCGGCGATATCCAATGAGGACTCAACAGGAAGTCGAAGCTGGTCCGGATGATCCACTATCCGTCATCTGCTTTTCTAAACCATCCTACAAAAAGGCCAAAAGAAAAACCCCTCCCTCAAAACACTATGAACCAAATCAAACCCCACCCAACCCCGCCATCAGTGCACGGTAACAACTGTAATAGGATCTGTGAGAGGACCCACGAGGAAAGCAACAGACCTGTAAAGTGCAATCGCCTATCGGGACTTGGGGCGAGCTGCATCTTCACTTTCGGAATAGCTGGGAGCGCAATAATCCCTGAGGGCCTGCACTAATGTCTCCCATTCTAGCGCTGCCTCCTGCGCCTTCTCGTTGTGTTGTCTCCTAGCTAACTGGTACCTCAGCGTGCTTTCTCCCGCCGCCCATTTCAAGAGTTCGCTGTGCCATCGGGCCCCGTCGGACCAACCCGTGCCTTCCAGTTCCTGGTCACCTCCCGTTTAGCAAGGTGAAGCCCCAGATCAATGAATTTACTAGTGATTTTGTTTTTGGGGGTATGTGGAAACCAGTGTAGGAGTCCCACTGCCGCATCAACCGATAAGGATCTCCCCGTTACCTCCTCCAGGGTCTCCCCCACTTCCAGCCAGTAGGAGGACAGTCCCGGGCAGGACCACAACATGTGGAGGAGGTCTGCATCAGGCGCCTGGCATCTGGGGCAGAGGTATTTCGGGTGCATACGGTGTCCGCAACTGGCCCCGGGCGTGGACTCGGTTCCAAAACAGGCGAATGGTCTTCTCTTCAAGCGTCAAGTCCTGCAAGACCAAGCGCTGTCGCAGCGCTATGAAGGAGAGAACATGCCTAGCCATCCCCGTGCCCCTTCTGTCCTCCGGGCCTCGGAATTCCCTGGCGACCTCCTGGATGAGAGTCTGTAGCTGCGCTGCCAAGTAATACTTTTCAAAGTCCGGCACCGCAAGCCCACCCTCACCTTTCGGCCTCATCAGGGTCTTGAGGGCCACTCTTCGGCGGCCCGAACCCCAGAGGAATCCGACCACCATTGACCGTAACAGTCGAAATGTGGCTGGCGGGACCCAAATCGGTAGCGCCCGGAAATAATACAGCAACCGGGGGAGCGCCACCATTTTGAGCAAAGCGATCCGTCCTGCTACCGAGAGCGGTAGAGTAGCCCAGAAGTCCATGCTACCACGCAGCGCGCGAGTGCTGCGAGCTATGTTCCCATCCAGGAGGTCAGACGGTTCATGGTAGACGTACACCCCCAGGTACTTAAAGCAGTCAGGTTCCCACCTAATCTCTCTACTGATATCAGGGCTAGGTGTACCCTTGCGAACCGGGAAAAGACAGGTCTTAGCCCAATTCACCCGAAGGCCCGAGACCTCCCCAAACGCCGTGAGCGCCGTCGCAGCTCCATTCAGGGCAGCAACCGGGTCCTCAAGGAAGAGCAACAGGTCATCAGCGTACAGCGAGATATAATGTGGACCCGAAGGTGTCCATAAGCCATTATAGTGGGCCCCCGACCGGAGTAGCAGCGCCAGTGGCTCCACCGCTAACGCGAAGAGAAGCGGGGATAATGAACAACCCTGTCTCGTGCCTCTCTCCACCGGGTATTGTGAGGAGATCAGCGGGCCTGCCCGCGCCCTGGCCGACGCCGAGGTATATAGGACCGCGGTCCATCTGACGAAACCCTCACCGAGGCCGAATCGCAGTAACACAGTGCGCAGGTAGTCCCATTCCAGGCTGTCAAAAGCCTTCTCCAAATCTACCGATAGAACTACCGGACATGGGGCGTCCACGAGCGGTTCTCCCAGCAAGCGGAACAACCTACGGATGTTCATGGTCGTGTTTCGATTGGGGATGAATCCAGCCTGGTCCTCATGTACCAGAGAGCTCATGTGACCTAGCAATCTCGAAGCCAAGATGCTGCTCAATATTTTATAATCGACCGTCAGCATTGATAAAGGACGGTAGGACGCCGGATCGGACGAGTCCCTTCCCGGCTTGAGGAGGGGAACCACTAAGGCCTCGCACATCGAGCCGGGGAGCCGACCAAGCCGCTTCGCCTCTCTGTAAACTATCAGCAACCTCGGTGCCAGGAGATCAGCATAAGCTGCATAAAATTCAACCGGAAGGCCGTCCAGTCCCGGGGTCTTATTCCTCGCCATCTTTTTAATGGCGCTGCGAATCTCCCCCAGTTCAATGTCGGAACCAAGGGCTTTCGCTACGTCAGGCTCCACTATTGGGAGCTCAAGGGGTCGCAGGTAATCATCGAGCAGGTCAGGGTCTCTGGCAGAACGACTGCGGTACAAACGTTCATAGTAGTGCAGGTAACAGCTCAGAATCTCAGGCTGAGTGTGTACTTCGGTCCCATTCGCCGTACGCATGGACGTCGTCAGAGAGGTCTGGCGCGTAGGATTAGCTAGCCATGCCAGCAATGCGCTCGATCTATCCCCCTCTGCGAGGGACCTAACAGTATAGGCCTTATAGTCGAAACAGCGCAGACGTTCGACCTCCGCCGCTACCGCCTCCTTCGCCGCTGCCGTGCGTTCCTGGAGTTCAGGGCGCCCGGGGCGGCGGAGTTCCAACTCACGGAGTTTCCGATCAGCCGTATCTAAATCGTCAAGGATAATTCGCCTCATGCCTACCTTTTTGGAGATGCAGAAGCCCCTGACCACCACCTTAAAAGCGTCCCATTCCAGCGCCCTCGAACTCGCAGTGCCCCCGTTGGACGCGAAGTATTCCGAGATCTTATCTCCTAGGTCTGCTTTGAATACACTGTCCTCTAAGATTTCGGGACGCAACTTCCAGGTGGGCACAGCAGGCACCCCAGGAAACCAGCGAAGGTCCAGCAGGAGAGGGTTATGATCGGAGATGGTCCTGATCAAATATTCAGACCGGACCGCCGCTGAAACCAATTCTGTCGAGCCCAGAAACCCGTCCAGTCGGACGTGTAACTCGTGCAGGCCTGAGAAGTAGGAATAGTCCCTAGTGTCGGGGTGTTGTGCCCTCCAGATATCCGTCAGACCCCAGTGTGTCTGCCAGTCCCTTCGACCTTTAGCCACACGGCGAACCGGAGAGTCAGGGAGGGGGGGGATGTGAGCGGTCATTCTCCACATCTACCACTGATTTGAAATCCCCGCCGAGCAGGAGGGGCCCGGAGAAGAAGTGGGCCAACGAGCCTGATAACCTGGAAAGGAAGGCAAGCTGGTCCACATTGGGCGCGTAAACACAGCAAACGTTTAGGACCCTCCCCCCCAGAGTGCCCGAAATGACCACATAGCGCCCCTCCGGATCCACCACTGATTTCGTAACCTGGAAAGGAACCCCAGCTCTGATCCAAATTAGCGCCCCCCTGGCATACGCGGAGTACGAAGTGCAAAAGACCTGCCCTCTCCACCTACGCTGTAGCGCCGCGCCTTCCGCCTTGTTAAGATGGGTCTCCTGCAGCAGCGCCATTTGTACCCCTCTACGCACTAAATAAGCGTGGACTTTGTGACGCCTAGACATAGTGTGAAGCCCCCGTACATTCCAAGTAATGCATTTCACATTAGCAACATCAGCCATTGTCCCACATTGTTCGTGCAAAGTCTCCCCATCTGGGTCCCAACAAAGAAAGAGCAACAATCAACCCAGCACTGATGGCGGCCATTTTCCCCAACCAAAACACAACAACCCCGATTCGACCTAAACCCCTGCCCACCCTCCCCAGAACAGGACCCAAATAGCACCATCTAGTTCCCATCCAAACCATACCCCCAGCAAACCCTCTATCCCCGACTAATCCTGCGGTCGCCACCGGAGGAAGGCCTTAAGGGCCAGGTGCGGGCTGGGCGTTGGCAGTGGGCCCTCGATGCTCGGGCTACCGAGACTAAAGTGAGCCCAAAACAATAAAAGAAAACCCTCATGGCACGAGCAGGGCACCCCGCCCCCACTTCCCCGGGATTCATGAGCAATCGCCTGCCCCCGCCACCCCCGCTGCGGGCCCCCACCCAAATGGACGCAGCTCACCCCGTCAACCCTGTCCATCCAGAAGGTCCTCAACCGATTTCGGTGTGATTACCGGCGTGTGGACACTATCGGTCACCGATTCCTCCGAGTCCGTTGGCACCCCCTCGTCACCAAGGTCCGCTTCCTCTTCAATGGTACCGTCCCGTGAGCCAGACAGCGCAGACAACACCTCCAACACTCCCTTCCGCTCCGTCGACGTCTCCGCAGTCGAGGGTCCGCCTGACCGGCCACGGCGACTCCGAATTCTTTTGGACCGCCGCCTCTGTCCAGGCTCCACTGCTAGTTGAGATGAGGAGCCAAAGCCATCCTTTCCGGCTCTATAGAGTTCGAGCCAGTTACAGACATCCTCCGGGGAATCAAAGAATTGAGTCTTGTCATCGACAATTATGCGGAGCCTTGCAGGAAACAGGAGCGAGTATTGGATGCCCTCGCTCCGGAGCTCGCGCTTGACCGCCAGGAATGAGAACCGCCTGCGCTGGGTCTCATAGGTGTAGTCCGGGAAGATATTCACCTGGCTGTTCGCCACCTTGAAGGGGCCATTATGTCTGGCGGCATTAAGGATGAGGTCTCTGTCCCGAAAGTGCAATAACCGTGCCACCACCGGTCGCGGGGCACGGCCCTGTTGCGGTGGCCTCGCTGGGACTCTATGTGCTCGCTCCAGGGTGTAGAAGGAGGATAGACCCTCCGGGGCCACCGTGTCTCGTAGCCAGGCTTCCAAGTAGGCCACCATGTCGCCATCTTCAATCTTCTCCGGCAGGCCCACCACTCGAATGTTATTTCGCCTGTTACGGCCTTCCGCGTCTTCCGCTCGCCGCTCCAGGGCATCAATCCGGGATAGGGCATCCTTCATGGTCGCGGCCAGGGTTCTCTGTGCTGGCTCCAAGGTTTTTATCGAGCCCTCCACTTCCTTGACCCTATCCGAAAGCTTGCCGTGGTCCGCTCTAAGGAGGCCCAGACTCGTCGCCACCTGGGCAATGTCCTGCTGGAGGGCCGAGCGTGTGGTCGCGATCGCCTCCAGGACCCTGTCAAATTGTTGCTGCAATGGTGCGCCACCAGAACTCTCCGGGTCCCCACGTTCCACTATGTCCGGGGCCTCCGAGTCTGAGGCGGCTGGGGTGGTCCCCTTGGCTCCCCTCGGTTTCCCCATGGCGCAGGAATCACACGGTGGGGAGCCAGTCAGAGGCGCCACCGAGTGCGGGCGTCGGCTATGTCTCTCTCGGCTAGTGGCCTTCGGGCCGAGGGCCGGCGATCTCCGTCTCCAGGGCCTATTGGACCTCCACAACCTCGGGCCGCGCCACCACCACGTCGTCGGAGGGCACTGAGGAGGAGGCGGAGACAATCGGCGCCAGGTCGGGCAGGCCCGTTTGGCCGATGAGGACCTGGAACGAGGGTCACCAACACCACCGGAGACTTTGTGGCGCCAAGGGGCCGTGCTGCCCATGGAAGTCAGTCGCTCGGGGAGATGCAGCCAGGTGCGGCTCAGGGGGTCGGCACCGCAGCTAGGGCCGCCAGGCGTCCGTGAGTCGAGGTCCACTATAGTGTGGGCATCCGATCATCCAGGAGCGATCACCGTGGTCAAAGTCCGATCAGATCGACACCCAGACCATCATATCACAGGGAGATGAAAAGGTGGAGGGTGCGCTGTAGCTAACGACTCACCTCCAGTCTAAAGGTCCCGACCAAGGGGACAAAGAGGTCCGGGCGCCATGTTGGGTCGCACTCCGCGGGTCCACAAACTTCGATTTTCCGTCGGATCAACTCATGTTCGAGTTGCACCAGGTGCCTCGGCAGGTCCCAATCAGTCCGATCAACGGTTTGCGGGGACTAGGGTGCCCCACGGCCTCCGATCTACAGGATAATCACGGGCTCAGCCCCGGAGCCGAGCTCTCAGGCGACCATCGCCATCGGCGTCCAAGCCACGCCCCTCAAAAAAAAGTCCTCTCTCATGACATCAGATAGTCCACACCAGGGAAATCAGGAAACCCTCTAAATATTTTGCATTTTAACAATGAAAACTTATACCTGATACAAGCAGACAGAGGTTCGGGCATAAAGGAATCATGCATGGCTACAGGAAACCATCCTTCATCTACAGAGGTATAGCAATAACAGTGGCCTAAATGTTCAGAATACTGTATAGCTTGGGGAGATAAGAGTAAGTGCGGATTTCATTATTAGATGTGGCCTGCCAATGTACATTTTAAAACTGTTACAGAAGACGCCCACTACAAGAAGAAAAACCACGAATACACACAGAATAAATGAATAACCATTTAAGCAACAGAGCAAGCAGAAGGAAACTAGACAATTAAGCATCACTTAACATATAGTAAAAAGTACACCATACTACAGAAACCTCATTCTGATTAAAATAGAGGCATAACGATTATATGTGGTTATGAAAGACTAAATGAAGTCCAGAAATGATCGATAACTCCTATCATACAAGGTTAGTTGACATTCTACTAAATGATTTACCAAATGTGTAGAGAAAAACTGAACAATCGGAATCATGCAGATTCTGCAATACATGAAAGGTACAGAAGATGATGGTCACTTTATCAGATTCCAGTATCGTCCCATAATCTAGATTGCAGTACGGCAGAAAAACTGGGACTGCCAGCGAGATGAAATTATGAAATTACAATTATTTCTAAACTTCTGTTTCACCACCACATTCTGCAGGTGAGCAAAATCAAATATATCACATAAAATGCATCGCTGGACCTTAAAAATGCTTGAAACTGAGCTTTTCACTTCAAGGTGCTACATATATATTTGTGAACATGAATCAATTTTGGAGACATTATTGGATTAACATAAACCTTTAACTGGAACTGAAAACCAGTTAATGCATTGATGAAATGACTCCCTTCTTTGCATTCCTTTGTTTGCGTGGCCGCTTCAGGGTCTGAGGCACACTAGAAAAGATATCTGGGTCAAAGACATCAAATAATGGGCCAGATCTATTCCTGGAAGTGTTTTTAAAATGAGTAATTCCCTCCGTTCACCCGTTCTGAGTGTGCTGGTTGCTATTTATTGCATCACTGCATTTTGACAATTGTTTCTCTTAAGATCTGCCATTTACACAATTGCACAAAGACCAGCTCTCCCCTGAATATTTATTAGTTATTGCCTATAGATGTAGTTAGTGTAATAAAATCGAAGAGCCCATCTCAAGGAGCGTGATGAGGTGGCAGTATTACTTAAAGCAGCCTCAGATGCCCAATATATTTTGTGCTTTGTACATGCCTCCGCATTGGAAGCGGAGTGTAGGTCCTAGTTTACAGAGAAGGTGCTAAAGCGATACTGAAAACTACAGAACTGTTGCATGATTATTTACTGGATAGGCGGAGGTTTGTAATGGTAAAGAATTGTGAATTGGACACACGCCGATTGTCCTCACCAGCTCCACCAGGATCCAGATTTGACCTGGACTCGCTATTGGACCGCATGCCATACTAACGACCGGCCCCTGGACTCCTCAATCTTGACAACCACATTACCCTCAGTCCCCAGATGCACAACTCGCCGGACCACAGCTTAAGCCCGCCACACCCACAGGACTTCTGTTGGTCATCATCCTTCCTCCAATTCCTTGGGACGGTTTTTTGCTTCAAAAAGGCATTCTTACTCCTGTGTACTCCGGCTGGCAGTACACCAAGCTCACTGGGCCCTGCACCCATTAGCAGAGATCGATTTCTCCTGGTTTACCCCCTCCCCCATCAGCTCCTACGCTACGGTAACCTGGTCCTAAAGATGACCCTGACTCACTAAGGGTCGAAAAGTCATTGACTCCCAGCGCAGCTTTCGGCGCTTGTCTCTGGTTCACATAGTGCTAATTTCTGTGCAATCTCATGTTAATAATTTGTGTGAACCTAAAGCTCTTTGGAAATATTTCACCACTGTGCACTCTGCGACGTTTATCGCTGTGTCATTTGTCACTTGCGCCTTTTACCTTATGTGTCATGAGCACGTATGTGCGCAAAGTGTTTTCTGGTTATACTTACATTCAGTGTAAACAATGCTGATACTATTGTTTTCCTACACTTTTTCCAGTGCCATTGGCACATTCTTCTACTTTAGAATCTCTTGTCTTTTCCTTTTGCAATTATATGTGCATACTAATGTTAACTGTTGAGACATTGTTCATGTTACGTTCATCGCCCAGTTCTCAACTGGGTATTTGGGTGTTCTCCTGTTTGTTCTTTAAATTCTACATAGTAGCACAAAGGGAAATCTGGATTGGGACCAGTATCCATACATGTACATGGCAATTACATGATGAGTTGTCCCTTAGCTAGATGCTTTTTTATGGTGAGAGTGTTACTATGTACCATTATGGTGACTTGATATACTAAACTGCCTTTTAATGTCATTGAAGGGCTGTGCATTTGCGTCTTTTCGGTGGATGCATACCTGAGATCTTTTTCTAACTCAGCAATTGCTGTTGATAGGAGGAAGCTAATTATTTTACTCCACACTCTCCTCTTTAGTTGACGTAATGCTGACAGGTTAATATCAATCTTGAAATATGTTTCTGGGCTTTTTGGTTCTGTGTTGTGTCTCTTTGCAGCTTGTAGATTTCCTTCAGCTGTGATTCTTCTGGGGTCTGAGCCACATGATTGCTTAAGATAACTGGCTGGATATTATACAACCAGGTTTTTAAAAGTCTTTGTTGTGTTGTAATCTATAGTTACCTAATTTAAGCAAGGTGTCCTCTTGGATCTTGCTTTCCTGATCATGATTTCAGAATTTCGATTTACTGAAATAAGGAAAGTTCTTGGAGCATCTGCATACAGAAGCAGCGGAATGCTTGTGTTTCTTCTTCTTATGGACATCGGGAAATGATGTAAGTAGTTTGTTATGCATGTCATTCTGTCATTCATATAGAAATTGAACATAAGGAGGTCGAGATGCAACCTTGCTTGAATACTCTTGTCTATGGCAAATGTTGTGCATCTTCTTCCATTTAGGCCTTTCCTGGTGCTTTAAAATTTGTTTAGAAATTGGTTATTTGTTTAGATCTCACCTATGCAGCGCTTGTGCTGGCTCTTCGAGACATGCTGTATTCAGATATGGACTTTAAGTTCTGCCTATTTTCCACCCATCTTTTTAATTGGCTCCCGTTACTGTCCTTTGTAAGTGGTGGCTTTTGATTAGGCAATAGGCTTATTAGTTCCTCCTTAGTACCTCCTTTTCACCTGTTGAAACCTCCCCTGGGGCACCCCCTGTTACATGTGTTGTTACTCAGGATGTTTTACTTACAGCCTGTCAGCACTATTTTCTTAAATCTGCTCTGCTCCAACTCTTTCCCAGTTCACTTAATCTTTGTTTCCTTCCCAGAACAACATCTCCCGCCCCTGTCCTGTGTGTAAAGAGCACAAGTGCTCAATGCTTTCAGTTGCTCTGAGCTCCAGTGTCAGGCAGCTGCTTATTTCCCGTTTTTGTTTCAAGTTCATGGGGGTGAGGGGTCAATATTGAACTTCTCTAAATTAAAACATTTTATAGTGGATGGCTTTACCATGTTTTTGTATTTGTGCAAGCGTTGTGTACTAAATTACATTCAGTTGTGCACACGCTGGCTGCCTCGCTGTATCGAAGACACAGAGAAGAGACAGGTGCTTGCAATGGAGCCGATAGAGCTGAAAATCTGGCGGCCATCTTGAAAATGAACTAACATCACGTTTTATGAGGTCTTTCTTGATTTCTTTCCTTTCTAGTTTAGAAACACACACAGCATTTGATTGCCTTTGGTCATGTTTACAAAATATTATTTTTATTGTCTTTCTGAAAAAAGTCCAATCAGACGACAGTACTTTCAGTTTCTAAACACACACAGCATTCAATGATAGAGGTTGGCATTTTTACTTTAGAAACACACACAACTATGATTGCTTCAGTTCATGTTTTCAGATTGTTCTTTTGTTTGTCTTTCTGGAAAAAATGCAATCAGATGACTCTGTGTTTCGTTTCTAAACACACACTGCATTCGCGCACAGATGTTTATTTTTTGGGTGGGAACACACATGGCATTCGCTTGCCTTGGCTCGTCTTTTCAGAATGCCTCACAAAACGTCAACAGATAACTTGCTTTTGATATTATCTTCATACAGCAAATGATAAATTATTTGGCACATTCTGCAAATCCATAATTAATTATGTAGAAAATACTGTGGCCACAAAATAGTATAATTCCAGTGTTCCTGCCTACGGATGAGCTCTTTTGTTAAACTTCGGAATGGCAACATAAAGGCTGCCTCTCCCTGAAAAGTGAATATATGAAACAGTCTCTGGTGCCATCTACTGATAACACTATTATTTGGGAGTTGATAGACAAAGCTGATGTGTAATTTATGGTACCTACACAAGTCAGTGTTGACAGAATACAAGAGAGCACCCTGACGCGCTGATGGTGTCGTAAACCACTATATAAAGCTTAAGCAGTAATACACAAACATTTACATAACCCTCAAGTTCCGTTAACATGGTGAGGCAGGCGCAACATTTCAGGAAACAAGCCTCTGAATGCCTTTCTGCATCATCTTGGGTCTTAAACACAGGCGTGTCGTGTTTCTAGACAGGACCTTTTAGTGAAACTGGTATATTTCTGACATATTGTTAACTATTAACGCAAATGCTGCACGCCTGGTTATTTCATCCAGTTTGTAAATATAGCCAGATGGTAAGCTAAGCAATGATGCTCATAAAATATATATACGACATAAACCCCAAATGTACTTACAATATTACAGAACATCGCTAAATTGTAATTGTGAGATGTTCCAGGTGTAGGGTGCTCCAGTAGAGGATTAAATCTTGCGATCCTCACTCTCTCCCTGTGTCTGTTTATGCATCCACTTTGTTTAGTTGTGAGCGATTTATCACTATTGGTTTAGTGTTTTTACCTCCTCCCTTGATTGTGGTTTTATTGGTGGTCGTATGTTCTCAGTCTCTTCTGACTGCTACACCTGGTTACTGCTTATCATTGTAGGGGTGTGTTGGACTGGCCTCGTTAAGGGCCCGCTCCCTCACCGCATGATAAAGACCGGACACCGGCTCTCCCTGTATCCCCAGAAAGGACCATCCCGGCAACCCACCGAGGCAACCCGCAACCCGTCCCCAACGGGACGCCTACTCCCGAACACTCCAGTATCGGCTGGCCCGGGCCTCCATCAGCACCATTGCCCCGGCCCAGCCGCCATCTTGGACACTGCCTCACAAGGCCGTGTGGCCTCAGCTCGACCCCAACCCTGGGCCTGGCCAGGCCCCGACATCGAGGCACCACCATCCGCCCAGGAGGTGAAGAGACCACTTGGCAGGTCAATGGGAGAAAGGAGTGTCGATGGCTCTCCCCCGCCAGGTGCCGATCGCCCCTGGCCTCCCCGGGCGCTGGCTCCACCCCCCTGCTGGGTGTCTGGACTCCCTCATCCCGGACCTCCCGACCTCCAAGAGCGAGGGTCCGGACATCAAAGGAGACCAGACCTATAACTGGGGCCGCTCCAGAGCAGGAAGGCAGTTGTATCCTGGAGTCGAGAGACACCTTGAAGAACTCATCCCTGACGGACTGCTGGCGCTGCCGCAGCCTTGCCTTGTGAACCACCTCTGAAGCCTGCTGGCGCTGCCGCGGCCCTCTACAACGTGCACCTTCGCCTTGGCCTGCTGGCGCTGCCGCGGCCCATCCTTGTGAACCATCGCTCCGGCCTGCTGGCGCTGCCGCGGCCCCTCTGCAACGTGAAACCCTCATCCTAGCCTGCTGGCGCTGCCGCGGCCCTCCTCGTCGTAAAGCCTTCATCCTGGCCTGCTGGCGCTGCCACGGCCCTCCTTGCCGAGAACTATCATCGTAGCCTGCTGGCGCTGCCGCGGCCCCCCTTGCCGAGAACTATCATCGTAGCCTGCTGGCGCTGCCGCGGCCCTCCTTGCCGAGAACTATCATCCTAGCCTGTTGGCGCTGCCGCGGCCCGACCTTGCAGACCCCTGAGCTCGAGGATTGTGAGCTCCTTCTGGCCGCCCCTGTACCAGACCGGTACCAAGACTGTCCCGCTACCCCTTACACTACAGAGACTAGAATTGGGAGGATCCTCGTGTCCTGCCCCCACTGTATCGTTGATAACCTTGCCTTAAGAACCCTATATAAAGTGTGCAGATCTCATCCTTGTGTGGTGTCCATTTGTGGGGGGGGGAGTTACTTGTCTGTACGATCGCCGGAGACGGCCCTCACCGGAGGCCTCTCCCCCTGTACTCGGCCGACCCTCTGGGTCTCCGTCTAACATTGGTGGCCAGCGGCGCGATCCGAACCAACGCGTAATCGTACAGAGAGTAACTCACCCCACGACTTAACCACAATGACAACAAAAGAGAGCGGAACCACAGAAAAATTCCAGATGGAGAAACTAGAAGAGTACAACCACAGAGAACTAAAGCAATTCTGCATGCAACTAGGCATTGCTACCACAGGACTGAGCACGAAAGAAGACTTCAAAAAGGCCCTGGAATCTTGGGCAGAGATGGGTACGGCCGTACCCCAGAACCAAAGCCTCGAGGCACCGGAAACGAGCACCACTCCGACGGAAGAAAGAAGATCGGGTCTCTCCCCAGAGGAGATCCGAGAACAGGAAAAAAGCAGGCTCCATGAATTGGAACTGGCTCGACTTCGTTTGGATGGAGAACTGAAATTGGCGGAACAAAAAATAACGTTGGAACACTTGCGGCTCCGAGAGGAGCGGGAAGAGAAACAAAGACAGAGAGAGTTAGAAGAGAAAAAGTTAGCCTACGGACATGAGCGCAACCTAAAAGAAATAGAGCTTCATAAACAGAACAAAGATCTCGGGGTTCCCGAGCGCCCGAACACTCCTGCCACTACAGACCCTAAAGTCCACATCCCCAAGGATGTCGTCAGAGAGTATTACCGGAACGATGATATCCAGCAATGGTTCAAAGCCTATGAGGTAGCCATGACCTCCCACCGGATTCCCCGGAGCGACTGGGGAGCCGGGTTATGGGGGAGGTTTGTCAACGAAGGGCGAGACGCCCTGCTGCAACTCCCGGACCATCAGATGACATCCTACGACCACATGAAAGCCGCCCTCCTCACTAGATACGGACTCATGCCCGAGATGTACCGCCAGCGGTTCCGCGACTGCAAACGGATCCCGGGTACAACTTGGGTGGAGTACGTGAACTTCTTCAGCCGAGCCTTCGAGGGGTGGATCAAGGGCAGCAAGGTGACCACTTACGAGCAACTCTTTGACCTTATTGTGTGGGAGCACCTTTCTAACAATTGCTTCGTCGAGCTCAGGCAGCACCTCCTCGACAGTAAATTGACTGAACCTCGGCAACTCGCCGCTGAAGCTGACCGATGGGAAAGCACCCGAGTTGCCCGAAACGGGCCCAGCGAACCGAGCAGAACCAACCAAGGACCCCATCGCCCCCGACGGGGAAGAGGAGGCCAGGGTCGGGCAGAGACGCCATCCCGGTGGCTCCTGCCAGCAACGCCCCGCCCCCGGCCGGCAGGGGAAACCCCCCGATGCGTCCAGGTTTCCGGGCCAACGTTACTTGCCACCGATGCCAGCGACCCGGCCACTACGCCAATGACCCTAATTGCCCGAAGAACCAGAACCCTATGCCCCGCCAGGTCGCTGCCGCCGCCCTGGGGGAAGAGCAAACCCCAGAAGACCCTGAGGAGTACGAGGCCGACTAGCCCGAGTGGGAACCAGCCGCCATGTCCCTGGTCTGCCTAGGGGAAAGAGACATGATCCCGCGGGCCCCCCTACCCGCCAACACGCAGAAATACAGCCAGAGAGTCAACATTAATGGGCGCCGGGCTGAAGCCCTCCGCGACACCGGGGCCAGTGTGACCGCAGTCCGCTGTCATCTGGTGACCCCGGATCAGATCTTGCCAAACATCCTTTGCCCCGTCCGGTCAGCCGACAACTCAGAAAGCCTGTGTCGGATGGCCTGCGTCCCCTTCTAGTGGGGAGGAGTGTCCGGAATGCTGAAAGTGACTGTCCGCGATGATGCACCCGTGGACTGCCTCCTGGGGAACGACCTCGAAAGTTCCCCCTGGGCAGCCGTCGAAAGAAGTGAGCACCTGGGGATGTTGGGCCTCCCTGAATGGGCCTGCGTAACGACCCGGTCCATGGCCGCCCGCGCCATCCCCAGTCCCGAGGAACCCGAATGGCCAGAGCCTCCTCCCCCAATCGTCCCAGAGGGAGCCGCCCTAAGAGCCAGTCCTCCAGAACAAAACGAAGAAGGGCCCGTTCGGCTCCAGGACCTTCCCGAACTGGCCCAGTGGCGTCAAGAGGGTGGTCCCACCCAGGAACAATTCCGACAGGAGCAGAGAACATGTCCCTCCCTCGAGGGACTCCGGCAGCAAGCCCTCGCCCAGAGTGCAGGAGACACCTCGGGGGCCCACTGGATTTATTGGGACAATGACCTCCTCTACAGTGAGCAAAGAATTGCTGAGCTGGGGGCCAGTCGGGTGCTGGTGGTACCCCTCCGCTTCAGAGACTTCCTTTTGAACTTGGCACACGATGTCCACCTCGCTGGGCACCTGGGGCAAGACAAAACGTACAACCGCCTGGTAACCCACTTCTACTGGCCCAAAATGAGAAATGATGTCTCCAACCACTGCCGGGCCTGCCTCACCTGCCAGGCCAGCGGGAAGAGCGGCCGAAAGATCAAAGCACCCTTGCAACCCTTTCCCGTCGTCACCACCCCGTTCGAACGGGTGGGAATAGACATTGTGGGGCCCCTGGACCCCCGAACGGCACAGGGGCACCGGTTCATCCTGGTCCTGGTGGACCACGCCACCCGCTATCCCGAGGCCATTCCTCTTCGGACCGTGACAGCGCCCGTGGTAGGCCGAGCCCTGATGGGGATCTCTCGAGTGGGCTTCCCCCGGGAAGTCGTCAGCGACAGGGGCACGAACTTTATCTCGAAGTACATGAGGTCTCTCTGGCAACAGTGCGGGGTCACCTACAGATTCACGACCCCTTATCACCCGCAAGGAAATGGACTGGTCGAGCGGTTTAACCGCACTCTCAAGGGAATGATCATGGGCCTAGAAGAACCCCTACGTCGCCAATGGGACGTGCTGCTCCCGTGCCTCCTATTCGCCTATCGAGAAGTCCCCCAGAAATCCCTCGGCTTCAGCCCCTTTGAGCTCCTGTACGGACACCCCGTCCGGGGTCCCCTCAGCCTGGTCAAGGAAGGATGGGAGATGGCCCCCCAGAAGACTCCTCCAGATGTGTATAAGTATCTCCTGACCCTCCGCAACCAGACCCGGCGATTCCGGGAGGCCGCCAAAGCCAACCTTGAGGCCAGCCAGGAGGACATGAAGAAATGGTATGATCAGCATGCCTCCTCCATCGAGTTCGAACCGGGACAACAAGTCTGGGTGATGTCTCTGGTCGAACCCTGTGCCCTGCAGGACAAATGGACAGGACCCTTCAAGGTGGTAGAGCGCAAGGGCCCCGTCACCTACCTAATAGACATGGAGTCCTCCCGGAACCCCCTACGAGTCCTCCACGCCAACAGACTCAAACCCCACTTCGTACGCTCGGAACTCAGCCTACTGATGGCGACAGATAGTGGGACGGAGGAAGACCCCGAGCCCCTCCCTGACCTACTGAGGACCTGTGAACAGGATGGCTCAGTGGAAGGGGTCAGACTCTCCGACGCTTTGTCCCCGGAGCAATGCCAAGACTGTCGAGCTCTCCTGCTACAATTTGCAAACCTGTTCTCCCTCACCCCCGGGGTCACCCCCTGGTGCCTTCACGACGTGGACACCGGGGATAGTCCACCTATTCGACACAGGGCGTACCGGGTGCCAGATCGGGTGCGCGCCTGCATCAAGAACGAAGTCACCAAAATGCTGGCTCTAGGAGTGATCGAGCCATCCGACAGCCCCTGGACCAGCCCAGTTGTACTGGTCCCCAAGGCTGCCGCCCCGGGCGTTGCCCCCGAGCTCCGGTTCTGTGTGGACTATCGGGGCCTGAACGCCGTTACCAGAACGGACGCTCACCCTATCCCCCGGGCAGATGAGCTAGTTGACCGCATGGGGGCCACCCGCTACCTGAGCATCTTCGATCTAACAGCGGGCTACTGGCAAATCGGCCTCACCCCCAGGGCCCAAGAACGATCCGCCTTCTCTACCCCGGATGGCCACTACCACTTCAAAGTGATGCCATTAGGCATGAAAAACGCTCCAGCTACCTTCCAACGACTCATGAACCAGGTACTGGCGGGCCTCGAAGAATTCAGCGCCGCCTACCTGGACGATATTGCTGTGTACAGTCGCCACTGGGCAGACCACCTTCACCACCTCCGAGAAGTCCTGCACGCCCTCCAGCAGGCCGGCCTCACCATCAAAGCCAGCAAATGCCAGATTGGCCAGGGGTCCGTGACCTACCTCGGACACCAAGTGGGGAGCGGTCTGGTGGCCCCCCTACAGCAGTCCTGGCAACCACCTGTCACCCAAACCGAGGTCCGAGCCTTCCTGGGGCTCACCGGATACTACCGGCGGTTTGTAAAGGACTATGGCAGCATTGTGGGGCCCCTCACAGAACTCACTTCCAAGAAAAACCCCAAAACAGTCAAATGGACTCCGGACTGTCAAGCGGCCTTCGAGAAGTTGAAGACCGCCATGTGCACCGCCCCGTGCTCCAGGCCCCCGACTACAGCCGGGAATTCATAGTCCAGACGGACGCCTCAGATCATGGCATTGGGGCAGTCCTCTCTCAACTCAACGCCGAGGGAGTCGATCAGCCAGTGGCCTTCATCAGCCGATGCCTGCTGGCTCGAGAACAGCGCTGGAGCACCATCGAGCGGGAGGCCTTCCCAGTGCTATGGGCCCTCAAGAAACTCCAGCCCTACCTCTTCGGTACCCATTTCAGGGTACAGACAGACCACCGACCCCTGCAGTGGCTGATGCAAATGCGGGGGGAGAACCCGAAACTGTTGCGATGGTCCATCTCCTTGCAGGGGATGGACTTCACTGTGGAGCATCGTCCTGGCCAGGACCACGCCAACACGGACGGCCTGTCACGCTTTTGCCGCCTTGGCGAGGAGAGTACCCAAGAGGATGGGTGACTCTCCCTGCCTTCAGCTGGGGGGGACGCATGTTGGACAGGCCTCGTGAAGGGCCCGCTCCCTCCCCGCATGATAAAGACCGGACGCCGGCTCTCCCTGTATCCCCAGAAAGGACCATCCCGGCAACCCACCGAGGCAACCCGCAACCCGTCCCCAACGGGACGCCTACTCCCGAACACCCCAGTATCGGCTGGCCCGGGCCTCCATCAGCACCATTGCCCCGGCCCAGCCGCCATCTTGGGCACTGCCTCACGAGGCCGTGTGGCCTCTGCTCGACCCCAACCCTGGGCCTGGCCAGGCCCAGACTTCGAGGCACCACCATCCGCCCAGGAGGTGAAGAGACCACTTGGCAGGTCAATGGGAGAAAGGAGTGTCGATGGCTCTCCCCCGCCAGGTGCCGATCGCCCCCGGCCTCCCCGGGTGCTGGCTCCACCCCCCTGCTGGGTGTCTAGACTCCCTCATCCCGGACCTCCCGACCTCCAAGAGCGAGGGTCCGGACATCAAAGGAGACCAGACCTATAACTGGGGCCGCTCCAGAGCAGGAAGGCAGTTGTATCCTGGAGTCGAGAGACACCTTGAAGAACTCATCCCTGACAGACTGCTGGCGCTGCCGCAGCCTTGCCTTGTGAACCACCTCTGAAGCCTGCTGGCGCTGCCTCGGCCCTCTGCAACGTGCACCTTCGCCTTGGCCTGCTGGCGCTGCCGCGGCCCATCCTTGTGAACCATCGCTCCGGCCTGCTGGCGCTGCCGCGGCCCCTCTGCAACGTGAAACCCTCATCCTAGCCTGCTGGCGCTGCCGCAGCCCTCCTCGTCGTAAAGCCTTCATCCTGGCCTGCTGGCGCTGCCGCGGCCCTCCTTGCCGAGAACTATCATCGTAGCCTGCTGGTTCTGCCGCGGCCCCCCTTGCCGAGAACTATCATCGTAGCCTGCTGGCGCTGCCGCGGCCCTCCTTTCCGAGAACTATCATCCTAGCCTGCTGGCGCTGCTGCGGCCCGACCTTGCAGACCCCTGAGCTCGAGGATTGTGAGCTCCTTCTGGCCGCCCCTGTACCGGACCGATACCAAGACTGTCCCGCTACCCCTTACCCTACAGAGACTAGAATTGGGAGGATCCTCGTGTCCTGCCCCCACTGTATTGTTGATAACCTTGCCTCAAGAACCCTGTATAAAGTGTGCAGATCTCATCCTTGTGTGGTGTCCATTTGTGGGGGGGAAGTTACTTGTCTGTATGATCGCCGGAGGCCTCTCCCCCTGTACTCGGCCGACCCTCTGGGTCTCCGTCTAACAGGGTGACTGGTCTTGGGACTTACCACGAACTGTGCAATTGAGTGGGATAAGGGATGCATGTTATGACCTTGGTTTCATTGCTGGAGTGAATTCTGTGCAGGTTCTGATTATCAAAAAAAAAGAACAGGTGTGTGTGTCTAAGATGCCAGGATGGTACCCATCCAGCGGTTCAGCATCAACAGGCACTCCACTACCATATACTGACCTGGGTCCATAAATTCACACAATATCTAAACCGCTGGTGATCAAGTTTATACATTTTCATTAACCATTTAGGATTGGTTTTATTCAAATTTCTCTGTTCATTTCTTAAGCTAACCCCTCACAGATCAAAAATCTCTTTCGTCTGGTTGATGGACCATTAGATGAGCTAGTTGATGGTGATATTATCTTAAATACTTACTAACTTTGAAATAACCTTTATATTCAAATAACCACAGACTCTGAATAGTTTTAAAATGTTATCTTAAGTAAAAAATGCATGTGAACAATCTCAATACAGCGTAGACACCAAATCCTTATGAGAGAAAAATTCAATTAGGTGATACAATGCATCATTCTCGAACCCTTGCAATAATAAGAATGCCTTAATTAGAGAGGATAGAAGAAAGAGACAAAAGAACATTTAGCAATTAACGGAAAAATATAATTAACCAGGATGGTCTGGAAGACCAACCCTCTGGCCAAAGGGCTTGTGGGGGTCCATTGGGATAGGTTCAGGAGACAAAGACTTCAAGACAGGAAACAGGACTGGATAGCTGGACCTCTCTAAAATACCGATGGTTGCACTGCACCCTTCTCTGGCACTCTCTCCCTCCTTGAGTTGCTTCCAGAATCTTCAGAATGAACCCAATTGGATCAGGATCGGATGATCTTCAGGTTCTGCATTCAGCTTAGGCATCTGCTCCAGCAGCGATTCACTCCAACACGCTCTTCCCTTCCATGCAAAGGTTCCGTTCTTGTTCCTCTAACTAACTAACTAAACTACTTCAATTATACCTTTCATTTCACCAGGTTCCACCCACTAATGTTTCAATATCGGGAAAATTCTGAGTTTGATTGGACAAGGCAAGGAGTGGTTTTCATCACACAATGCGTATATGACAGATATTCAATTCATTCATTGTTAAATAACCCGTCCCCTTACTTTTTAATCATAAATCTCATTCCCATACATCACTTGTATCTTTATTGGTAACAAGTAAACTTTATTAAATGCGACAATTCATATTCCAGCGCTGGACAGTTCCTTTCCCACGAAACATTCTCTTTGTGCTTGGCATCCATCCCTAGCACACTGTCACTGGTTCAGTGTTGCACTTTAATGGACATGCGCAGGGTCTACGTCACTCAGTTCAGTCCATCCATACGAGAAGGCCCAAATGTTCACTAGTAATAAAAGTCAGAAGACAAGTATTAATTGCTCAAATAAAAGATTAAACTGTATACCACCCACCTCTACTCTATCGCATTATTATTGCATTCCTTTTCCCCGCATTAGCATTAGTAAATAAATGCCTACTTTCTTAAGCAAGCAGGTGCCATGCACCAGAGTTTCCAAAATGCCATTTTAAAGCTTCTACTCATGCGCAGGATTTTTCCTTCCTGGTAGGTCTCTCCCCCGCCTGTGTGTCCTGACCCTGCCCCAGCTGCCGCTGCTGTAGAAGTTGAGGCCCTCCTCTACCCACAGGCTACCACCTGCCCTTATCCCTGGTGGCTAGTGGTAGGCCTTAGGTTTGTATCACTGTCGCTGTCTGTCTGTCTTCCCTGTACTGCCCATACTGCCCTCTGTGACAGCTGTTGCCTGCCTCCCCCCTATGCCTGCATTCTTATCTGTGCCGTTTTCTTGCCTCTGCCCCGCTGATTGTGCTAGTTTTTCTTGCGTTCTGCCCCCTGATTGTGCTTGTCTTTCTTGCCTCTGCCCCGCTGATTGTGCTCGTTTTTCTTGCCTTCTGCCCCCTGATTGTGCTTGTTTTTCTAGCCTCTGCCCCCATGATTGTGCCCATTTTCTTGCCTCTGCCCCGCTGATTGTGCCCGTTTTCTTGCCTTCTGCCCCCCTGATTGTGCTCGTGTTAGACGGACCGGGAGGGTCGGCCGAGGACAAGGGGAGAGGTCTCCGGGGAGATCCGTCTCCAGCGATCGTACAGACGAGTAACTTCCCCCCCACAGATGTACACCACACAAGGATAAAGTTTAACGTTCTTTATAGGCAATCTTTAAGTACGGTAGAATGGTACAAGGAGG
This sequence comes from Lissotriton vulgaris, assembly GCF_964263255.1. Taxonomy (NCBI): domain Eukaryota; kingdom Metazoa; phylum Chordata; class Amphibia; order Caudata; family Salamandridae; genus Lissotriton; species Lissotriton vulgaris. The sequence goes on from NW_028244498.1 coordinate 46,500, forward strand.
TCTGGACTCAGGGGTCCCCTCGATTCTAGTCTCTTGGGTGGAAAGGGGGTAGCGGGACAGTCTTGTTACCACTCTGGTAGATGCGATGATAAGATGGGTAGCTCACAATCCTCAAGCTCGGCGTTCTAGATGGTCGGGCCGCGGCGGCGCCAGCAGGTCCCGGTGAAGGTGGTCGTTACAACGGTCCGCGGCAGCGCCAGCAGGTCCCGACGAGGATGAAGGTTTCAGAAGGTTACGGCAGCGCCAGCTGGCAAGACGATAGTTCGCAAGGCAGGACTACGGCAGCGCCAGTAGTCCGTCAAGGATGAGTTCTTCACTGCGTCTCTCGACTCCAGGATACAACTGCCTTCCTGCTCTGGAGCTGCCCCAGTTATAGGTCTGGCGCCCTTTGATGTCCGGACCCTCGCACTTGGAGGTCGGGAGGTCCGGGATGAGGGAGTCCAGACACCCAGCAGGGGGGTGGAGCCAGCACCCGGGGGAGCTGGGGGCGATCGGCACCTGGCGGGGGAGAGCCATCGACACTTCTTTCTCCCATTGACCTGCCAAGTGGGCCGTTCACCTCCTGGGTGGATAGTGGTGCCGGGATGTCGGGGCCTGGCCAGGCCCAGGGTTAGGGTCGATCTGAGGCCACGCGGCCTCGTGGTGCAGTGTCCAAGATGGCGGCCGGGCCGGCCGAGGGAGCCGGTAGTGGTTCGGCCCCATGATACAGAGATGTCCGGGGGCAGGAGTCCCGTATGAGACGGGGTGCGGGTTGCTTCTGTGGGTGATACCTAGAGAGCCGGGGCTCGGGCACTGTCATGCGGGGAGGGAGCAAGCCCCTCATGTGGCCTGTCCAACATGCGTCCCCCCCCAGCTGAAGGCGGGGAGAGTCACCCATCCTCTTGGGGACTCTCCTCGTCGAGGCGGAAAAAGCGTGACAGGCCATCCGCGTTGGCGTGGTCTTGGCCAGGTCGATGTTCCACAGTGAAGTCCATCCCCTGCAGGGAGATGGACCAACGCAATAGTTTTGGGTTTTCCCCCCGCATCTGCATTAGCCACTGCAGGGGGCGATGATCTGTCTGCACCCGGAAGTGGGTACCGAAGAGATAAGGCCGGAGCTTTTTGAGGGCCCACAACACTGCGAAGGCCTCCCTCTCGATGGTGCTCCAGCGTTGTTCTCGGGCCAGGAGACGTCTGCTGATGAAGGCTACTGGTTGGTCAAGTCCTTCGGGGTTCAACTGGGAGAGGACTGCCCCAATGCCATGGTCGGAGGCATCCGTTTGGACGATGAATTCCCGACTGTAGTCGGGGGCCTGGAGCACAGGGGCAGAGCACATGGCGGCCTTCAGCTTCTCGAAGGCCGCTTGACAGTCTGGGGTCCAGTTGACCTTCTTTGGGTGATTTTTGGAGGTGAGTTCCGTGAGGGGCCCCACAATGCTGCCATAGTCCCTCACGAACCGCCGGTAGTAGCCTGTGAGCCCCAAGAAGGCGCAGGCCTCGGTCTGTGTGAGGGGGGGCTGCCAGGACTGGATGGCAGCGATCTTGAGTTGAAGAGGGGCCACCAGACCGCTTCCCACCTGGTGTCCGAGATAGGTCACGGACCCCTGACCAATTTGGCATTTGCTGGCCTTGATCGTGAGGCCGGCCCGTTGGAGGGCTTGCAGGACCTCTCGGAGGTGGTGGAGGTGGTCGGACCAGTGGCGGCTGTACACAGCGATATCGTCCAGGTAGGCGGCGCTGAATTCCTCGAGTCCCGCCAAGACCTGGTTCACTAATCGCTGAAAAGTAGCTGGGGCATTCTTCATGCCGAATGGCATGACCTTGAAGTGGTAGTGGCCATCAGGGGTGGAAAAGGCGGATTGTTCTTGGGCCCGGGGTGTGAGACCGATCTGCCAGTAGCCCGCTGTCAGGTCGAAGATGCTGAGGTAGCGGGCAGCTCCCATGCGGTCGATCAGTTCATCCGCTCGGGGGATGGGATGAGCGTCGGTTCTGGTGACAGCGTTCAAGCCCCGGTAGTCGATTCAGAATCGGAGCTCGGGAGTGGTGCCGGGGGCGGCAGCTTTGGGGACCAGTACCACTGGGCTGGCCCAGGGGCTGTCTGAGGGCTCGATGACCCCGAGCGTGAGCATCTTGGACACCTCCTCTTGGATGCAGGCCCGTACCCGATCTGGTACGCGGTATGCCCGATGTCGGATAGGGGGACTGTCCCCAGTGTCCACGTCGTGCAAGCACCAGGGGGTGACCCCTGGGGTGAGGGAAAACAGAGTTGCAAACTGCAGCAGGAGGTCCCGGCAGCCTTGGCGCTGTTCCGGGGTGAGGGCCTCCGAGAGTCGGACCCCGTCCACGGAACCATCTTTCTCCCGGGCCCTTAGGAGATCAGGGAGGGGCTCGGAGTCTTCTTCGGCTCCGCTGTCTGTAGCCATCAGGAGGCTGAGCTCCGAGCGCACAAAGTGGGGTTTGAGTCTATTGGCATGGAGGACCCGGAGGGGGTTCCGTGAAGATTCCATATCGATGAGATAGGTGACGGGGCTCTTGTGCTCGACCACTTTGAAGGGCCCCGTCCACTTGTCCTGTAAGGCCCATGGTTCGGTGGGGGACATCACCCACACTTGTTGGCCAGGTTCGAACTCGATGGAGGAGGCATTTTGATCGTACCACTTCTTCATGTCCTCCTGACTGGCCTCAAGGTTCGCTTGTTGCGTGCTTATCTAGGTTCCTGATCGATACTGTGACCTTATGCCCCTATTCGGCTATAAATCCATTTATTCCCTATATTGGCATAACCGTTCAAGTGCGATTTTCTGAAAAGTCATCTCTGGCCTCACACGAACAGAGCCACATTCCAGCATGACTCTCTGCTACTTCCTTTGCGACCAATTAGTGCAATGACAGTGCAGCAGTCACTATCTGATATTCCTAGATAACACTCCGAGTTCTTCAACAAGATAAAAACTTAGCAAACCTGGAAATCCCCGCTTGCTATGTTTTGATTAGTAATGGAACTCTAATGAGCAACTGATAACTGTCACTTCCTAGTGACATCTTTAATTGACGTCTTATGTCCAGCAAACTTGCGTCAAACCCGGCACCTGTCAGGTATAAATATTACCAACGTTGCCTTAAGCAATGCGAACCTGTTGCTGATGCCAGCTGCCTGCAAGACCCTGTGTTGGTAAAAACTAGCACTCTGTCGCTGCAGCCTGCTATCCTGTGGTGGTGAAGCTGCTGATTACCATTATCGCCGCTAAAGCGCGACCTATGGTGCAGTACGCTTGAGGAGCCGAGCAGCCGTCCTCTGCGAAGACATCCAGCCCAGCTGCCCGCGGACGCTGTCACCCCTCCTTCCTCGACGCGCTGAGAGAAGCGAGCTGCCTTTCTCGTGCAGAGAAATCCAGTCCCGGCGCTTCCGGTTTACCCTCGCGGGTGACTGGGATATCGAGAGAGACCCCTGAAGGAGATACCAATCCTCCATCATTCTATTCAGAGGTATGGTGTTGACTAAACCCTTAGACGAGAATTCTTGAAACAAACCTTGGCAAAACCAACTTAACTTAAGCTACTTACTTACTCCCCTTCTCACGTGTTAGGCTTAGGTCAGGCACACTGGGGTAGGCTTAGTTAGAAGCACCAGTTGAGTATGTTAGCCTAATGTATATATGACTGTATATATGTTTTATTACTTTTAAACCATTGTATGGCTAAGAAACCATATCAATGCTTTTACAGTTCTATTTCGCAATCCTTATCTTACTGTACGTACTTTTTATAATAACAGTTATTGCAATTGTGGCAATTCATTTCTCTTGTACGAGAAGAAAGACTGTTCAATAAATGTTAACCCTTTATTGATACACGCCCGTCTCTCTATTCTCTACATACTGTGAAAGTAAACTGCACTAGACTGACTGAGTGAAATCTATGTCTATTGTTTCACACGACCCTAGAGATCGACTCTTGATCTGAGGAGCAAAGTTGTCATGTTGCACGGTTGTTGGAAAACTGAATCCCTTCTTGTCTGTGCCAAGGAAGCTGATCACTTCCTATGCAGGGAAGAAAGTTTCCAGTGACCTCTGAGCTAGTTGGTAACACAACCTAATTAAGTTTAGCATAGTCAGTGGAGGCCTGGAATATAAGCAGTTCCACGTCGATACTACTGTTTATGTTATTCCAATGCGCAGGGCCTAGTGGGAAACTAGGAACTACACTACATGGCGCCCTAACGTTTGGTAAGGCGATAAACTAACGCAAGACTTGTAGAGTAACTCAGTCGTGCATATTTCACACCCCTTTTCTCCCGTAAATACTCCAATAGACGTCTGGAGTGGGTGAAAGGTTAAAATCCGCCCGACCTTAGTAGGAGGAGATTCCTATGTAAAGCTCTGGTTTATTCAACGTTGAAGGATACAGTGTTCCAAAATATTGTGCACCTAATCTTTGTCTCCTTGGAGACCTACTCTGCAAAAACTGCATTTATAGAATGTCAGTACAAAACAACGGCACCACTGGGGCCGCAGCAGATGCGACTCAGCAAGGTCCCGAATACACAGACCCGGATGCTATTATCATCCCGGTCCAGTTAAGAAGATCTATAACTTTAAAACTTATAGAACACGGACTGACACCTCAAGGTGGTACAGTAATTTTCGTGATAGAGGCTCACGAGTATCGGCAGACAGAGGTATTCTATTCATGGATAAACTTTCCAGCGGTAAACGCTATAACACAAGAGTTTCACTATTACAAAATAGAGGAACCTCCGGGAGAGTACGCTCCTTTCGAGGAGATTGAAATCCCACTTAAATTTCAAGAGCACCTGCTCTGGTTTAATGGCGCCCTAAAACACAATGATCACATAACTAGGCTCGGTCCACTAGGTAGACCAGGAGCAACGTGGCCGGTTCTAGCCAGCTACACACCACATCCTGACATTGCAAGAATGTCTAAGGAAGAGCTGTTAGAACAGCTAAACACATTAATAAAAATACATAGGCAATTAGTCCAATATGTAATACGGACTGCAACAGTCCAGCCAGCTGTTAATACACCACAGCTGACCCCTCATCAGGGGAACACAAATAAAATTACACCACAGAACATACAGTCATGTCTTGGTAAAACACCCGTAAAACGGGAACAAATTCCTTTCTGGTTAGCACAGAAAATCACTCAAATAGAGGCAGTATTTCCTGATACTACCCCTATTGAGAAACACAGAATCTTGACCATCTGCCTTCCTATGGGAATCGCACCACACGTGGAGGACTGCGACACTTGGGGTACAGTCTTTGCTTCCATTTACACAAAAACACACGGCGTTCCGTCTATGGCGGTAATACCAGAAGTGCTAAAACAGATTCAAAATGAATTCGGTCCAGAGCCCGCTTTAAATCTAGGTATGAAATTACTGAAAGACTTCAAGCACGTCACGGCTATATTATTAGCCAACATTAAAGGAGAAGCAGCATCTGTGGCGATCCGCCAGAAGTTGAGGGAAACAGATATAAAAGATCCTGTTGAGCTAGCAAAAATCATAGAGAAATGCTATGAAGAATTAGGTAGAGACAGCTTGGGTGGAAAACCAGTTAAGCTCCAACTGCTCGAAAATCCTGAAAAATTATTTATTAAAAATAATTTAAACACTCCTAAAAAGAGCTGGGATGGAAATAAACAATCCACTCCCAAGGAAAAAGTTTTCCAGTCCAGAGGAAGGTCTCCTCGACGGAGGGAAAGAACTCCGACTCGAGAACGCCAATCTCCCCAACGGGAGCCCTCTGAGAAAAGATATAACCTTAGAAATAGGGATAATATAAAAAAACCTGATAGATATCAAAGTATTTATACACGTCCCTCTCGATCTCTTCCACAGAATTCGGAAAGAAGAGGACGGTCAGACCCAGGAGAGCACACCAAGTCCAAAGACAAGGAACCTGCTCAAAATAAGAAATCTCAATTTCCTAAAAAGAAGGTAGCCAGTATTAGAGTAATCAACCATGCCGAGAATACTGATGACACAGTTGAAAAACGGGGAGTGGGCATTGACAATGTTGGACAGTGCAGCAGAAATCAGTATAGCGCGCAAGATCTTGATGAGTCATCTGGAGACAGTGGACACGAATGAATACATTCAGGTTGAAACTGCCGACACCAGACTTAGCGAGCCCCATAAAATATACGAAATAACATTGCGTATAGAGGGTGATAAGACTAGGAAAATTAAGGGTCTATTTTGGGATAAGCTCTCAAAAGGCTATGATATTCTGTTAGCTGAAAAAGATTGGCCCCCAGAGTTTGTCAGGGAGTGCCCTCGTGGCGAAGAAGTGATTATGCCTGCCTTCTCGAATCACATACCGATTCACAAAAAATATACTTATGCAAGGAAATGGGCAGTGGCCCAGGCACCTGCGTTGTATAAAAATCATGTAGGATGGGATGAGGATTCACCGCCTCACAAAATCCAACTAAAAAGTGAACCAACTGCCCAACGGCAGTATCCCATAAAGCAAGAAGCTAAAAAACAGGTCAGGGAGATCTTAGATCAACTTGAATACCAGGGGGTGATTGAAACATGCACCTCTCAAATGAACAATCCTTTGTTTCCTGTCTCCAAGCCAGACAATTCATATCGTCTAGTTTTGGACTACAGACACCTTAATACATGTTGCAAAACTTTTGCAGTACAAAACTCGCATAGTGCAGCCCTAATGAATAACATAGTTAGGAAAAAATATAAAACGACATTAGACATTTCTAATGGTTTCTTTTGTCAAAACATTGCACCAGAAAGCAGATATTTGACCGCTTTCTCCGCATTTGGGTCACAGAAAAAATTCTGTCGACTCCCACAGGGGTTCAAGAACAGCCCAGGACTATTCTCAGCTAGGGTAACAGAGTTACTACAAATCTATGATGATGAAGCATTATCTTACGTAGATGATATTTATCTCACAGATGACGACTTGGATACTCACTTGAAAAGAGTGAACACCATTATACTTGGGTTCGCAGCAGAGGGTTACAAATTCAACTTTAAAAAGTCTCGAATTGCCCATCTTACAGTACTGTTCTTAGGGTACGAATTATCAAGTGAAGGGAAAAGCCTAGCGGACAACTTCTTAGAGAAGTGCGCTGTACTCCAAGCTCCAAAAACGCTGAAGAATTTACAATCAATACTAGGTTTTCTGAATTTCGGAAGAACTTACATTCTAAATTACGCAGAGAGGGTTAAACCTCTCTACGAACTAATAAAACCTGATTTAAAACAAATCAATTGGACTCAAAAACACACAGAAATTTTGAGATCACTGCAAACAGACATGTTAGCAAAAACAAAATTAGATACACGTGATAACACACGTGATCTTGTAATCCGAGTCATCCCAGGAAGATGCGGATTCATGTACCTAACCTCTAATGAGGAAGAAAAGGTACCAATTTCAATTAAATCTCACTTGTACACACAAGCAGAAAAAGCATTCAGTCACACAGAAAGAACTGTGAACGCAGTGCAAATTGCATTAGCAAATGGACGAGAACTAGCACACGGCAAAAGGATTAATATCCTCACAGCGGAATCCGCCTTCGAAGCGCTATTCAGCCCAGTAAACCTGCCTACAGTGTCACTGGATCCGAAATGGATACAGTGCATAGATTCTCTAGGAGCGGAAGATGTGAAATACTATTTCGCCCCGCAATACGAAGAACTGAATGATTTAGAATATGAAGAAGAATATCCTCTGCCAATCGAAATACTGCCTCTCCCACAATACGCCTGTATAATCTATACAGATAGCTTTGTACAGCATTTCAACGTAGAGAGAAAATCCTACGATGCAGCATGTGCGATCATTAAAGGTCGTTGGCTGTGCGGTAAATTCAGACCGAAAATAACAAAAACTGAATCTGTAAAAAACTGTTCGGTTCAAAGAACTGAAATCAGATCTTTAAAGATGGCGCTCGAAAATGCAGAACGCGAATTCCCCACACTTATAGTGTGCGATTCTCATTTTTGCGTCAATTCTTACAATAACAAACTGCAGAGTTGGATCGAAAACGACTACAAAGATGACACAGGTGCCACAATAAAGCATAAAAAGCTCTGGAACGAGGTAGCTCTTTTACACAAAGAACTACAAAAGACTCACGTGATTCACGCACAGAGTCTTCAACGTGATGGCGTTCACGTTCCAGGGAATTCATTGGCTAATACAGCCACCGCGGAAGCAACTAAACCGGCTTCCGTAGCCACAAAAAAGCGTACAGATAAATACATAGACGGGGAAACCATGCTGGCAGTAAAAACGACCGTAAAAGGCGACTGTGCAGCACTACCCATAAACTATCCACTCAATTATGCATCCATAATCGATGCAAACTCCGTTCCTTTTGCTCGAATCCCTGGAGTGGGGGACAGAGTAATTCCAAACATGAACAGGAGAATATTTTTAATAGCAGACGCACACATGGGTTTGGGTCTAAGGCACAGAGAGATCAAGGAATCACTGACTGAATTACAATCAGTATTCTGGTGGCCGGGAATGAGTGTAGAACACCAAATATATGCAAACAACTGTGAAAACTGTAATAGGGATCGCAGTAGCGAACCTTGCTACCGGCTACCAATCAGAAAGAGCGTAACGCTGCCTACACCCCATCCTGCGTCCTATTAATAGTTATGACGAAATACACTTAAATAATGAGGCCTCCAGCGCTCGGCTGACGCTAGAACGGTTATAAAAGATTAGCGAGTCTATATCGGCATATACGCAATTACCACGTTCCATTCTGAACAGGGTCCTGCTTTCAGCTCTCGAGCCTATAAGGAGGCCATGGCCAGCATGGGAATTGGGTTGTGGTATTCTTGTCAGTCATACCCCGGAAGGGAATAGTGTGATAGAAAGAAAAAACCGTGACATAAAGCAATCTATAACAGCGAAGGTATTAGGTTCAGGCGCTGGGTGTGTCAAACATTTAATAAGTGTCCAGACTAGTCTTAACAACATGCCAAGAAATTCTCTAAAAGGTTTTAGCCCATACGAACTATTGTTCGGAATTAGAATGAACGTTCAGGACCTCGATAGTCAGATGTCAGTGGTACAAGAAGAAAAAACGCACTTTGATGTAAAAGACCGTTTGGCTGTTTTACAGGAACTGAATGAAACAAGAAAATCATTAAGCAACATAAAGTTAAAGCAACAGCCAAGTACCACTGACGAGGCACCACCCGCAACAGCCCCAGCAAGGCCTGTCTGGATTCCAAAGATTGGGGATCTAGTCAGAGAAAAGATCGCGGTTAAGAAGGAATTTGGGCCTTCTTACAGAAAAGCAGTACCTGTCTTGGCAGTCACCGGAACAAGATCAGTTGTGCTACCGCCCCTTGATGGTAAAAAGGAGAACAGAGTCGTGTCCATCGATCTGGTAAAACCACAAGCATGTGGCCTATAATCAACAGTAGGCCCAGTGGACTCCCAAGAAACAACAGAATACCCAAACTTGCAACAATCCAAGAGGTTCAAACTGAAAGACTCATCACATTCGATCAGCCTGCAGTGCACAATGAAGGACTATGCAATAAAGCCATGGAACTCGTGCCTCTTGAAACACAGATTGAAACAGTTCGTCAAGAAACAACACCAGTCTACAATGATGTGGCATCAGAAAGTGCTACCGAAAGACAGATTGAAAGAACAATCCCATCAATTGACAGAACTGCCTCTGGTTATTTCATCAACTTCGACAACTTCTCTGAAGATCAAAACGACCCCGAAGTGATGCCAGGAACAAAAAAGTATTCTAAAGAAAATACAACAGGACTCCTTTAACAAATCAAAGAATTATATCTGGATTCACCGTTGATTGAGCATTGGATAATTTCAGGGGTATTCATACTCCTGCTCTGCCTAATTTTAGTTTTAATTTTAGGAAAGTTCATCACAATTGAATGGACACAGCAAGTCAGAACATCAACCTAGTCCTGAAACCACACAGATCATCCCACGTGAAGAAAAGAGAACTGTCAACAGTAAATGTCACAGCAATTCCAATACCTGGTGGGGTAGTATGGGAGAAAACAGACTATGAGATCTATGGTCCGGTCGAAATCCTGAAGTATCCTCATCAACTAAAGGTTTCCTTAAGTGACTTTGTGACTCCTAGTACATTCTCTGATGATTGGGACTTTAACAGTATTAATGACCTGATGTCTGATTTAGTAATGTCAGCTAGATTCACAGATCATGATTATTTACAAGGTTCATCTAGTTATGAGCAGTTATTCTGTTACACCCACTATGGGGATCATTACTTGCATAAATCTGCACAGCCTAGAAATGTTTTTATGTATAATCAATGGGAACATTGTTCTACACCACCTAAAAGCAGTTCTAAAGCATTTTTTGAGAAATTCAAATATTTTTCAGGGTTTAACACCAGTGATGCAGAAACGTTTTATTACAAACTGTTAGATAAAACAGGAATGAAAACAATGCTGACAAATTCTAAATTGATATATTCAGAAGCATTTTATGACAAAATGATGACATTTGGTTTTGATTATTGGAAAAATAATATTGAAACGAAAACAATTTGGGGTACAAAAGATTGGCAGGTGCAAGGCATAGAAGCACTGTTTAGAACCTGCATGATACCAGAACAAATGTTATTTTTAAATGACACTGTACACCAAACATCTTGTCTTGGCCTAGCTAAGATCAAAGACCTTAAAACACCGTCTATACCAAAGCCAATACCTGAAAATGCAACAGCTGATACTGAGTTAGACGTGTCACACATTTTACATTTCAACAGAACACATCCTGATTGGGAAAAATGGTTAATCTGGCCTACAGACACAAATAGCTGTCAAGATAGATTCCTGAACAAAACACAGGGTTTAAAAATGACCAGATTAGACCCTAGATACTCCCAGAGACAACATCCAGGGATTATAACAACATACAGTGTAGGGAAACTCTGCCTAGAATGGCTAACCACGTCCACACTGGCTGAAATTAAGCAACACTTGTCTTTACTAAAAGATGGTGCTGATTTGCGCGATTTCATTCTTGGACCACGCAAACAGCGTCAAAAGCATTTCATAGCGACCAGCATCTATGCTGCTTACAACGAGGCTTGGAAAGTAAAGCAAATTGAAACTGCTGAAAAAATACGAGAAATTGATCGTATTAATTTGGAGAAATCACTTTCTGTGGTAGACAATGGGTTAATGACTCTGTCTTCCAGAATATATTCTTTGGACAATATTGTATCCTCTGCCTTTGATGTGATAGACAGAGATTTGCTAATGTTACAACATGGCCAGTCTCAATTGCGCTCTATTATAGAATTAGGCTGGACGCTGCAAAATCTTCGTTCAGGCTATGTGCCTTGGCGTTTAATCAACACAACGTCATTATTTTCCAGTTTTAACCTTACTGATAAACAGATCAGTTTGGCACAGAAAGGAGCAGACTATACAATCCTGAGCATCGAAAAACTCGAGCGATTATCATTGACAATGTCAGAGAGTCCTGTCATTGAATGGATAATACACGGAATTATCACAATTCCGATAACAACTTTCCGATTTAAAAAGTGCCTTGAGTACATACCTGCTGGCCAATATGAACAATTGGGTAAGGGATATGTAAAATCCGAATGGAAATTACCATACACTCATTCTTGCTATAGTGACAGTGACAAAAATGTATTTCTTAGTGGTGACAACTGTAAACATTCACTAAGTGGTATACTTTTGTGTCAGGGTATTAATTTACACGGAGCATGTGATGGAAATTCAAACAACCTTTCATGCCACCAGCTAGTCACACCTGCAACTCAGATAGAGCCCTTCTTTATGCAACTTTCGAACGGGAGTTACATTCTTAGAACGGATCACAGGTGCTGTGGCCTCGCGCCAGGGAAAAGTTATCTAGTACAAGTAACGTCCATGGTCAAATATTGTATGCAAGCATTGTTTCCGAGCGGGCCTCCAGACATAGTGACTCCTCTCTGGCCTCGTCTGAATCTCTATTCTATACGAATTGATACATTAAGCAAAATGAAATCTGTGCTTTTACAGACAACAGTGCCTATAACGTCATCTAAAGAGACGTATGATCTTCTAGTCGCAAGGATGGCTACTGAGGTCCATGACCTTTTATCAACAAATTGCCCCGTGCATTTCGTAGAAATGTTCAGCCAACTCCTTAACATGTCTAGTGCAACAAGCATCCCAGGCATATTTAAGACAGTCTTTACGGGACTGCTAACACCCTTCGAGGCAATTTTGGGAATCTTTCCTAATTTTGTGCACTCCATCTTTGGTGGTATACCACTATTTTTGGGACTCATCGCAGGGATTCTATTTTTGATCCTCCTGCTTCGTTATGGAAAGCCTCGCCTCAGACATAGCTCCCATGGGAATGGAAGAGACAATCCTAGCAATGCGCTACAGGGACAGGATAACTAACGTCCTCGGATTGGCCAGGCTGAGAGATCTAAACATGACCTGGTTCCTTTCATTCAGACCGATATGGCAAAATTGCATTTTACCTGTGCTACGGTGTATGCTTTGCGGCGATGAATGCGTGTTGGACATCTGTCTTTCACTTCCATCAGCAGTACCAATGGACGTCGATACTTTGCTCAGTCCAATAACGGCTCACGCATTGTGTTGTCCCCAGCGGCTACCAATCCTGATGACGGCATTCGTGGAGACTCCTGTACTACAGCAAAGTGGTAACAGTGGAGCGAGTGACAAAAGCAACATCATCCAGGTACAACGTTCTGTGAGCATTGCTGGTCCTGCCTTCGATGACAGCAATCATTCTCACACCTGCCAAGTTACAGCGCTATCTAATTTGGTTGAACTATCACCTGATTTTGTAGACCAATTCTTTGAGAGCCTGTCTGATACGATGTTCTCACCCACAGAGAAACAATAACTTTTTAGAAGCTTTCCGACACACAGCGTTCCCATGAACTCTGAATTCGGCCTTCAGTTTTGATCAACAAAAACTGCCAGGAGCTTTGGAAATCTATTTTCTTTGAATTGGACAATTTTTTTAATATTGGCCCTTTTTGGCACGAACAATTCTTTGCTTAACGTAAAAACTATTCTTAGAGAACAGAAGCTTCACACTTCTATTTCTAAAACACATCTAGAGACATAACAACATAACACCAGCCTCTAGCACACATGTTATTACAATGCATTTTTATGTGATGATTTATCTCGCATTTCTTCTGTCAGAGATACTTCATGTGTAATTCTTTTTGCATAATCGTTCATTAATTTCATATGCAATACCTTTTGAATGATTACTATGCTTTAAAAAACGTACAGTACCTAAATTCCATGTATTACAAGTACGCCTATTTCGAATGCATTTATGTATTTTGGGGTGGGCAATGTTACACATGCATCTAATTGCTTTAGTTTTAGTAATTTTGATGGACATGAAAACGTGGAGTGGGTGTTGCGTGCTTATCTAGGTTCCTGATCGATACTGTGACCTTATGCCCCTATTCGGCTATAAATCCATTTATTCCCTATATTGGCATAACCGTTCAAGTGCAATTTTCTGAAAAGTCATCTCTGGCCTCACACGAACAGAGCCACATTCCAGCATGACTCTCTGCTTCTTCCTTTGCGACCAATTAGTGCAATGACAGTGCAGCAGTCACTATCTGATATTCCTAGATAACACTCCGAGTTCTTCAACAAGATAAAAACTTAGCAAACCTGGAAATCCCCGCTTGCTATGTTTTGATTAGTAATGGAACTCTAATGAGCAACTGATAACTGTCACTTCCTAGTGACATCTTTAATTGACGTCTTATGTCCAGCAAACTTGCGTCAAACCCGGCACCTGTCAGGTATAAATATTACCAACGTTGCCTTAAGCAATGCGAACCTGTTGCTGATGCCAGCTGCCTGCAAGACCCTGTGTTGGTAAAAACTAGCACTCTGTCGCTGCAGCCTGCTATCCTGTGGTGGTGAAGCTGCTGATTACCATTATCGCCGCTAAAGCGCGACCTATGGTGCAGTACGCTTGAGGAGCCGAGCAGCCGTCCTCTGCGAAGACATCCAGCCCAGCTGCCCGCGGACGCTGTCACCCCTCCTTCCTCGACGCGCTGAGAGAAGCGAGCTGCCTTTCTCGTGCAGAGAAATCCAGTCCCGGCGCTTCCGGTTTACCCTCGCGGGTGACTGGGATATCGAGAGAGACCCCTGAAGGAGATACCAATCCTCCATCATTCTATTCAGAGGTATGGTGTTGACTAAACCCTTAGACGAGAATTCTTGAAACAAACCTTGGCAAAACCAACTTAACTTAAGCTACTTACTTACTCCCCTTCTCACGTGTTAGGCTTAGGTCAGGCACACTGGGGTAGGCTTAGTTAGAAGCACCAGTTGAGTATGTTAGCCTAATGTATATATGACTGTATATATGTTTTATTACTTTTAAACCATTGTATGGCTAAGAAACCATATCAATGCTTTTACAGTTCTATTTCGCAATCCTTATCTTACTGTACGTACTTTTTATAATAACAGTTATTGCAATTGTGGCAATTCATTTCTCTTGTACGGGAAGAAAGACTGTTCAATAAATGTTAACCCTTTATTGATACACGCCCGTCTCTCTATTCTCTACATACTGTGAAAGTAAACTGCACTAGACTGACTGAGTGAAATCTATGTCTATTGTTTCACACGACCCTAAAGATCGACTCTTGATCTGAGGAGCAAAGTTGTCATGTTGCACGGTTGTTGGAAAACTGAATCCCTTCTTGTCTGTGCCAAGGAAGCTGATCACTTCCTATGCAGAGAAGAAAGTTTCCAGTGACCTCTGAGCTAGTTGGTAACACAACCTAATTAAGTTTAGCATAGTCAGTGGAGGCCTGGAATATAAGCAGTTCCACGTCGATACTACTGTTTATGTTATTCCAATGCGCAGGGCCTAGTGGGAAACTAGGAACTACACTACACGCTTTTGCCATTTCTCTGAACCGCCTGGTCTGATTGCGTAGGGTCAGGAGGTACTTGAAGACATCTGGAGGGGTCTTTAGGGGGGGCATCTCCCAACCTTCTTTGACTAGGCTGAGTGGCCCTCGCACAGGGTGTCCGTATAAGAGTTCAAACGGGCTGAAGCCGAGGGACTTCTGGGGGACTTCTCGATATGCGAAGAGGAGGCACGGCAGTAGCACATCCCACTGTCGACGGAGGGGCTCTTCCAACCCCCCAATCATCCCTTTGAGCGTGCGGTTGAACCGCTCGACTAGTCCGTTTCCTTGAGGGTGATAGGGGGTCGTGAATCGATAGGTGACCCCGCACTGTTGCCAGAGGGATTTCATATATTTTGAAATAAAGTTTGTGCCTCGGTCGCTGACGACTTCTCGGGGAAAGCCTACCCGGGAGAAGATCCCCATCAAGGCCCGGCCGACCACCGGGGCTGTCACAGTTCGCAGGGGAACAGCCTCTGGGTAGCGGGTGGCGTGGTCCACTAGTACCAGGATGAACCAATGTCCTTGTGCTGTACGGGGGTCCAGGGGCCCCACAATGTCTATTCCCACCCTCTCGAACTGGGTGGTGACAACTGGGAAGGGTTGCAGAGGTGCTTTAAGCTTGCGGCCGCTCTTCCCGCTGGCCTGGCACGTGGGGCAGGACCGGCAGTGGTTGAGGACGTCGTTTCTCATCTTGGGCCAGAAAAAGTGGGTCACCAGGCGACTGTAGGTTTTGTCTTGACCCAGGTGACCAGCCAGGGGGACATTGGGGGCCAAGTTTAGCAAGAAGTCTCTAAAGCGGAGGGGCACCACTAGCACTCGACTGGCCCCTAACTCTGCGATTCTCTGTTCACTGTACAACAGGTCGTTGTCCCAATAGATCCAATGGGCTCCGGAGGTGTCTCCTGCGCTCTGGGCGAGGGCTTGCTGGCGAAGTCCCTCGAGGGAGGGACAGGTCTTCTGCTCTTGACGGAACTGTTCCTGGGTGGGCCCCCCTTCTTGACGCCACTGAGCCAGGTCGGGAAGGTCCTGGAGCTGAGCGAGCCCTTCGGGGGTTTGCTCTGGGGGGTCGGCACAGTCGGTGTCTTCTACTGGAGCGACCGGGGAGGAGGTACCGGCCATTCAGGTTCTTCGGGTTGGGGGATGGTACGGGCAGCCATGGACCAGGTGGTTACGCACGCCCAGTCCGGGAGGCCCAACATCCCCAGGTGCTCTCTTCTCTCGACGGCGGCCCACGGGGAACTCTCAAGATCATTCCCCAGGAGACAGTCCACGGGGGCATCATCTCGGACCGTCACCTTCAACATGCCGGAGACTCCTCCCCATTCGAAGGGGACGCAGGCCATCCGACATAGACTCTCCGAATTGTCGGCTGAACGGACAGGGCAGAGAATGTTCGGCAGGATCTGTTCTGCGGACAGCTGTCACACTGGCCCCTGTGTCACGTAGGGCTTCGGCCCTGCGTCCATTAATGTTCACCCACTGACTGTATTTTCGGGTGTTGGCGGGTAGGGGAGCCCGCGGGACCATGTCTCTTCCCCCTAGGCACGCTAGAACCATGGCGGCAGGTTCCCATTCTTGTTGTTCTTGCTCGCATTCCTCTTGTTCTTCGGAGATTTGTTCTCCCCCCAGGGCGGCGGCAGCTACCTGGCGGGGTCTCGGAGTCTGGTTCTGTGGACAGTTCGGGTCATTTGCGTAGTGGCCGACTCGCTGGCATCGGTGACACGTGACATTGGCTCTGTACCCCGGGCGCACCGGGGTGTTGCCCCGGTTGGCCGGGGGCGGGGTGCTGGCAGCGGGAGCGGCCGGGGCGGTGTCTCTTCCTCGTCCCTGGCCTCCTCCTCCTCCTCGGGGACGGTGCGGACCTTGGTTGTTCCGGTTCTGTTCGTGCGGCCCATTCCGGCCTACTCGGGTGATCTCCCACCGGTCAGCTTCGGCGGCGAGCTGCCGTGGATCAGTCAATTTACTGTCGAGGAGGTGCTGCCTGAGCTCGACGAAGCAGTTGTTAGAGAGGTGCTCCCACACCATGAGATTAAAAAGTTGCTCGTAGGTCGTTACATGGCTTCCCTTTATCCAACCCTCGAAGGCTCGGCTGAAATAGTTTACATACTCCACCCAAGTTGTACCCGGGATCCGGGTGCAGTCTCGGAACCTCTGGCGGTACATTTCGGGTGTGAGCCCATATCGGGAGAGGAGGGCAGCCTTCATGTGGTCATAGGAGGTCATCAGATGGTCTGGGAGCTGTAACAGGGCATCGCGGCCCTCATTGACGAACCTTCCCCATAGACCGGCTCCCCAGTCACTTCGATCGATCCGGTGGGAGGTCATGGCGATCTCGTAGGCCTTGAACCACTGTTGTATGTCGTCATCACGGAAATACTCTCGAACGACATCCTTGGGGATGTGTACTTTCTTTTCTGTCGCTCCTGGGGTGCGCGGTTGCTCGGGCACCCCCAGTTCTTTGTTCTGCTTTTGTAAGTCTATTTCTGCTAGCTTGCGCTCGTGTTCATACGCTAGTCTCTTTTCTTCGAGTTCTCTTTGTCTCTGTTTTTCTTCCCGTTCTTCTCGGAGCCGCAGATGTTCTAGGTTCAGCTTTTGTTCGGCTAATTTGAGTTCACCGTCCATTTTGAGCCGGGCCATTTCTAACTCATGTAGTCTGTTTTTTTCTCTCTCTTGGATCTCTTCCTGCGAGAGACCCGTTCTTCGCTCCTCGGGAGCCGTGGTGTTCTTCTCTGATGCTGCAACATTTTGGTCCGGGGGTCTGACGGCCCCGGTTTCTGCCCACGACTCAATGGCGTGCTTGAAATCGTCTTTAGTACTCAGACCGGTGGTAGCAATGCCTAGTTAAATGCAGAACTGTTTCAACTCCCGATGGCTGTATTCTTCCAATTTCTCCATCTGGAATTTCTCGGTGGATCCGCTTTCTTTTGTTGTCATTGTGGTTTCGTCGTGGGGTGAGCTACTCTCTGTACGATTACGCGTTGATTCGGATCGCGCCGCTGGCCACCAATGTTAGACGGACCGGGAGGGTCGGCCGAGGACAAGGGGAGAGGTCTCCGGGGAGAGCCGTCTCCAGCGATCGTACAGACGAGTAACTTCCCCCCCACAGATGTACACCACACAAGGATAAAGTTTAACGTTCTTTATAGGCAATCTTTAAGTACGGTAGAATGGTACAAGGAGGTCTGGACTCAGGGGTCCCCTCGATTCTAGTCTCTTGGGTGGAAAGGGGGTAGCGGGACAGTCTTGTTACCACTCTCTGGTAGATGCGATGATAAGATGGATAGCTCACAATCCTCGAGCTCGGCGTTCTAGATGGTCGGGCCGCGGCGGAGCCAGCAGGTCCCGGGATGATCGAAGGTGTTGACGGTCCGCGGCGGCGCCATCAGGTCCCGGTGAAGGTGGTTGTTACAACGGTCCGCGGCAGCGCCAGCAGGTCCCGACGAGGATGAAGTTTTCAGAAGGTTGCGGCAGCGCCAGCAGGCAAGACGATAGTTTGCAAGGCAGGACTACGGCAGCGCCAGTAGTCCGTCAAGGATGAGTTCTTCACTGCGTCTCTCGACTCCAGGATACAACTGCCTTCCTGCTCTGGAGCTGCCCCAGTTATAGGTCTGGCGCCCTTTGATGTCCGGACCCTCGCACTTGGAGGTCGGGAGGTCCGGAATGAGGGAGTCCAGACACCCAGCAGGGGGGTGGAGCCAGCACCCGGGGGAGCTGGGGGCGATCAGCACCTGGCGGGGGAGAGCCATCAACACTTCTTACTCCCATTGACCTGCCAAGTGGGCCGTTCACCTCCTGGGTGGATAGTGGTGCCGGGATGTCGGGCCTGGCCAGGCCCAGGGTTAGGGTCGATCTGAGGCCACGCGGCCTCGTGGTGCAGTGTCCAAGATGGCGGCCGGGCCGGCCGAGGGAGCCGGTAGTGGTTCGGCCCCATGATACAGAGATGTCCGGGGGCAGGAGTCCCGTATGAGACGGGGTGCGGGTTGCTTCTGTGGGTGACACCTGGAGAGCCGGGGCTCGGGCCCTGTCATGCGGGGAGGGAGCAAGCCCCTCATGTGGCCTGTCCAACAGCTCGTTTTTCTTGCCTCTACCCCCCTAATTTTGCTCATTTTTCTTGCCTCTGCCCCCCTGATTGTGATCGTTTTTCTTGCCTTCTGCTCCCGATTGTGATTGTTATTCTTGCCTCCGCTCCATGAATGTGCTCCCCCTGATTGTGCTCGTTTTCTTCCCTTCTGCGCCCCTGATTGTGCCCATTTTTCTTGCCTTCTGCCCCCCTGATTGTGATAATGTTTCTTGCCTTCTGCTCTCCTGATAGCGCTCATTTTCCTTGCCTTCTGCCCCCCTGATTGTGCTCGTTTTTCTTGCCTCTGCCCCCTGATTGTGCTTGGTTTTCTTGCCTTCTGCTCCCCTTATTGTGCTCGTTTTCTTGCCTTCTGTTGCCCCTCGCTGCCCCTGATTGTGCCCAGCTGGCTTGGTGCCCTCGCCGCTCCCGTTCCTGCTGCTGCGTCCCCTGCGGCCCTGCCCCCTCACGTCCTTTTCGCTGCCCCTGCCTCCCGCCTCACTGCTGCTCCTCCCTCCCACATCCCCATTTATGGCAGCCGCTGCATGGCCTAAGGCAAGCCCATCTGCTCCCGTCCGCGCACGGGCAGCGCCCAGCTCCAGAACCCCTGGCCCCGCACCCGCCACGATTACCACCACCACTACGATGCCAGCACACTCTATGCTCTCAACCCTGGATGGACCTACACCTGCTTCAAGGCCACCCCAAAACGCACGCACGGCCCCTTCACCTGCCAGAACTGCAGATACACCAGCCTCTGAGCAGCCAAACAACCCGCCAAGAAAGACCTCAACCACCTCCGATGCATCCTACTGAACACCCACTCCGCACGCAAACACGCCATCGAGCTCTGGGACCTGCTTGACACATCATTCCCGGACGTGGCCTTCCTGACAGAGACGTGGATGAACAACTCCTCCGCACCTGACATCTCCATAGCCCTCCCAGATGGCTACAAGGTCACCCGCAGAGACCCCACCAACGGAGTCGGAGGAGGAATCGCTATCGTCCATATGAGCAGCATCATGATCTCAACAAGTACTGAGGACGCTGTCAGCACCGCCGAACACATGCATTTCCAGATCCACACAGACCCCAACTCCACCCTCAAAGGCATCCTTGTCTACAGAGCCCCCGGACCCTGACCCCAATTCAGCGACTCCATCGCCGACTTCGTCAACATGCTCGCCCTGACCTCCACTGACTACATCCTCCTCGGAGACCTGAACTTTCACCTTGAGAACAACAACAACAGCAAGTCGAAAACCCTGATCGATAACCTCGCCTACCTTGGACTGAGGCAACTCGTCACAACACCTATCCACTCCGCTGGCCACACGCTTGACCCCATTTTCTCCGCTAGCCCCCACGTCTCCTTCGACAACACGACCAAACTCCTCTGGACCGACCACCGCTGCATCCACTTCTCCTTCCAGAAACCCACCACACACCACCGCACCCAACAGATCCCTCACAGCAACTGGAGAAGAATCACCGAAGACCAACTACACACTAACTCGCTCTTAGCCCACCCAACGACACCTCCAACACCGACGATGTTGCCCACAGCCTCACACACTGGATCAACAACTGCGCCAACACCCTGGCCCGCTGAAGAAACCCCCCCACAGAGATGCCAGCAAGAGGGCCAGCTGGTTCACCCCAGAACTCCTAGCCTCCAAGCGGGCCTGCCGAACAATTAGAGAAAAAAAAGGCACAGGGAACAGACTCCGGACAGCTACGAAGCCCACAAGGACGCCACCCACAACCACCATCACCTCATCAGGACTACCAAAAGGACCTCCTTCAAAGACCGCTTCGACAACAACGCACACAACAGCAAGGAGCTCTTCAACATCGTGAAAGAACTCTCCAACCCCGGCTCCAACACCAACGACATCCCGCCGTCGCAAGCCCTGTACGATTCCCTCTCCACTTTTTTCCACCGCAAGATAGCAGACATCCACAACAGCTTCATCACCCAGACAGCCACAACAGACAGCAACACAACAGACCCTCCATACACCATCAACCACGACCCCCTGCTAGCCTGGGCCAGCGTGAGCATCGATGACACCATCAAAACCATGAGCACAATCCACTCCGGCTCCCCATCAGACCCATTCCCGCACCACATCTTCAACAATACCAGCCGCTCCATTGCACCCCACATGCGCATCGTCATCAATCTCTCCCTCGAGACCGCGACCTTCCCAGAGAGCTGGAAACACGCCGAGATCAACGCCCTGCTCAAAAAACCCAAGGCAGACTTTAGAGACCTCAAGAACTTCTGACCCATCTCTCTGCTTCCGTTCCAAGCCAAGGTCATCGAGAAGATTGTCAACAGTCAGCTAACCCGATACCTCGAAGAAAACAGAATTGAATCCTGGACCCTTCCCAGTCAGGGTTCCGCAGCAACCACAGCAATGAAACAGCCCTCATTGCCGCCGCTGACGACATCGGGACCATGCTGGACAGTGGTGAGACCGCAGCCCTCATCCTCCTGGACCTCTCCACTGCCTTCGACACCGTCTGCCACTGCACACTACGCGCATGCCTCCACACCGTAGGGATCCAAGACAAAGCCCTGGAATGGACCACCTTCTTCCTCTCCGGCAGAACCCAGAGCGTCCGCCTTCCCCTTTTCCGTTCCAAAGCCTCCGAGATCATCTGCGGCGTACCCTAGTGATCCTCCCTCAGCCCGACACAGTTCAACATTTACATGGCCCCGCTCGCACACATCGCCCGACAGCACAACCTCAACATAATCTCCTACGCCGATGAGACTCAACTGATCCTCTCCCTCACCAAGGACCCCATTGCCGCAAAAGCCAACCTCCACGAAGGAATGAAGGCCGTTGCCGACTGGATGAAGATCAGCCGCCTAAAGCTGAAATCGGACAAAACGGAGGTCCTCATCCTCTTCTCCAACCCATCAACCTGGGACGACTCTTAGTGGCCGACAGCACTGAGGGCAGCCCCGACACCCACTGACCACTCATGCAACCTGGGAATCATCCTCAACTCAACCGCTGTCCATGACCAAGCAAGTCAACGCCGTTGTCTCCTGCTGCTTCAACACCCTCCACATTCTCTGCAAGATCTACAGGTGGATCCCGACAGATACAAGAAGTACAGTAACCCAGGCCCTCGTCAGCAGCAGACTCGACTACGGAAAAGCCCTCTACGCAGGAGCCCCGACCAAGCTCATCAAACGACTGTAATGCATCCAAAACGCCACGACTGATCCTTGTTGTTCCACGCCACAGCACCATCACCCCCCACCTGAGAAACCCGCACTGGCTGCCCGTCAACATGAGGATATCCTTCAAGCTCCTCATCCACGCATACAAGGCACTCCACGAGACCGCCCCAGCCTACCTCAACAGACGACTTTCCTTCTTCATCCCAACCGCCAGCTCCGCTCTGTTGACCTCGCACATCCGAAGAACAACCACTGGCGGGGGATCCTTCTCCCACCTCGCCGCCAAGACCTGGAACACCATCCCACTGAGCCTACGACAGACCCAAGACCTGCTGACCTTCAGGATACTTCTTAAGACCTGGCTGTTCGATCAGTAGACGCCCCCCCTCCCCTCCCCAGCGACGTGAGATCCTCACGGGTATGTAGCGCGCTCTACAAATGGATGATTGATTGATTGATTGATACTACACAGATGTATTTGACGCATGCCCGAAACAGATACCCAGATGTAAAGCGCTATTAGTCCTATTTCAGAGTTATTCGCGTTAGGCATGCATACGCAAGCTTCACTACCCCACATATTGTTGTAATGCGTATTCATTTTCACAAAACTTTAATAATAACTTGTTAGTGAATTAAACAAGCGGATTGCTTCTGATAACACATGTCGGACTGGGATAAACACATTGTTATTCCAGTCGTGAGTTCGCCCCTTCCAAACCATCTATATGAAGAAAAAAAACTTTGAAGAAATTAAAGTGTAATCTGGAAACTTCAAGGGCAGTCTCAAGATGTGCAAGTCCTCTGGGACTAATAGCGCCCTTGCACATTTGATTAAAATAAATGTGCTGTCTCTATTTTTCTCAAGACCTTACTCCATCAATCCCCATTTTAGAGCTATCATAAAATACCCATTCTTTCCCAGTTGCCAACTTCAATTGATCTCAGTTTCTTCTTCCTCCCTCATAATTTCATCATTTATTTCTTTTCTTTCCAACTCTTTCATCTGTTTATACAGTTTTCCTTTCACCTCCTCTAATTCTATTTCTTCTATTTCTCTCTTTCTTTCCTTTACTTTCCCAATTATTCCTGTATTTATTTGTCTTTTCCCCTTACTCCTGCAACATGTGACTGTGATTATTATTATTAGTACTGCTATTACTGTAGCTACTGGTAGCATTATTTGACCTATTATACTCCTCCCAAAGACAGAAAAACAATTCCCTATAGCAGAAATACTTTTTGTTAATCTTTCCCATACACCGTCAACCTCCAGTTGGGCCAGGTCTTCATGAAGTTTTGTAATATTTTTAAAATACCCTTTAATTGCTTTACTTTTGTCCATATAAAATGTTCAGCAATGTTGAATTTTCAACATGCCACAAACTCCGCCCTTTTTTGCCAATAAAATATCAAGAGCAAGACGATTTTGCAAAACCATCGACTTAATCGCAATAATTTATGTATTAATCATCAAGAAACCTCCAGCAGCAAAGTCGATAGACGATCAACTACTGTTGATAATTTTCGAATCTTGTGTGAATTCAGAACGACTCCAATTGAGGGTATCAATGCACCAAATATGTCACCTACTATTTCAGAGAACTTTGCTCTCTTTCGTCGTGTTAGTCCTCTACTTATTTCATTGATTCCATTGGATCTGTTCACATGGTAGATCTTCGTAAAAACTATTCTCAAGTAGCAGCTACCATACCACCATACCAGCGTACAGGTAACCTGTAATAGGCATTTTTTCCACACACATAATATACTCCCGGAAACACAGGATCAGTTCCCCATTTTAGGTCCCATCCCCCTATAATTAGTAATTTGTGTTCACACTCACTGGAACCAATGAAAATACTATTATACCTGTAGATACAGAATGTTCCCTTCTTGGCTAAGTCTAGGGACATTGCAGCATGAGCCTCGCCTTTTGCATAGTCTCTTCTTTTCCAACCCATGGGGGTACGGTAAGCACAGTGTAACTTTTGTTCAATATTGAATGCAGCAAAGATCAGTTGAATTATTTCATTATTTAAATGTGGTCCTCTATCTGATTCCAAGGTGATTAGGAAACCGAAACGCGTAATCACCTCTCTCAACAGTAGTTTAGCCACTGTGAGACTGTCATTTCTTCTAGAGGGATACGCTTCCACCCATCTCGAGAACAAGCACACAATCACAAGAATATATTTCAATCCATTGCACGGATGCAATTCAAAAAAATTTAGCTGCAACCTAGTGAAGGGTCCTTCGGCCTTTCCAATTTTTCCCCCAACTATCCACTGTCTTCCTGCCTGGATTTTGCCGCTGACAAATTAAACATTGTTGGCAAAGGCTCTCTGCAACTACCCTAAACTTCGGATTATACCATGTTTGTCTGAAAAGCCTGATCATTGCATCCCTTATAATGTGTGTTGTCCCGTTATTATATCCTCACCCTTTGGGAGAGCAAACAATCTGGCAAAACTGGTCTGCCATTTGAGTACACCCAAACCTCATCTGAGGTGTTATTAATTATTGAAAGAGGGTTTGATGTTCACTAACTGTCCATGTAATGTCTCCTGCGACTGATTGTTACCTGAAACACATCTCACTCAAATATTGCTCAGTAGTTGTAGGGGTGTAGGAAATGCGTTCCACCATTTAATCCACCTGTTTTTTTTTGCTTCTGACTACTTTATTTTGTTTTACTTTTTACTGCATTGCCCCAGATAGGGGAACTGAGAGAGTTCAGTTCTAGGAAAAAGGAACGGGGGGAATGACCGGGACGTTAGTGACGTTAGTGAAATGATACAGTTGTCGGGCATCATTATCATTTTAGCCAGGGCCACTCTTCCGATTGGAGCCAGGGGGATGGACTTCCAGAAATTTACAGCCGCCCTTATCCCTGCCAGTGCCTTCCGATGGTTGCCCTCGTATAAATCAGTGAGGGAGTGGTAAATTTTGACTCTAAAGTACTTGGGGACGTGAATGCCCCAGGTGAGATCCCAGCCGCCCATGTTGAACCTTTGAGGGGTAAGATCTGGGCTCAGTGGATAGATCACGGATTTTGGCCCATTGATCCTTAGCCCCGATGCTTCTGCAAATTCTGTATGCATGGTCCAGATTGGGGCCAGGTCTGTTGTGATATCTCGCACGTATAATAGTAGGTCATCTGCATATAATGAGATGCTTTGGGTGGTATCTGCTACAGGAATACCCCAGGTCTCCCCCTCCAGGCGGAGGCAGATAGCAAGCAGCTCTACCACCATGGAGAATAACAGGGGGGAGAGGACACCTCTGTCTCGTGCCTCTCTCCACCCAAAAGGGGGCTGAGATATACTATCCTGGACGTGAGTTTAGTGTTTAGTAATTGAGTGTACGCTAAACGGGTAGGGCCTATTCCCACCCAATGGAGCACTGTGAAGAGGTACAGCGATGTGAGGGTTTCGCATGCCTTCTCCAGCTCTAGGATCAGGCAGGCGACCCTAGGATATTGTAGTGTAGTTCCTATTTTCCCTATAGGCCCTGCGCATTGGAATAACATAAACAGCAGTGTAGACGTAGGACTGAGGTCATCTAGGTCTCTACTGACTATGTGAGACTTAATTTAGGTATGTGCCAGCTAGCTCAGAGGCCACTGGAAACTTTCTTGGCTGAATAGGAAGGGATCAGCTTCCCTGGCTCAGACAAGAAGGGATTCAGCTTCCGACAACCGCATAAACATGACAACTTTGCTCCCTCAGAATAAGAGTAAAGCTCTAAAGTCGTGTGAAAACAATAGACAGTTATTTCACTCAGTCAGTTGTGCGTTCCTAGTTTCTCCAGAGTGCAGAGAAGAGAGAGACAGGCGTTTTCAATAAAAGGTATTATTTATTGAGCAGTCTTCCTTCTCATGCAAGAGAAATGAATTTCCACAATTGCAATACTTAATATAAAGTAAAGTACGTACTGTAAAAGGAGTATTATAAAATAATACTGTAAAAGCATTGATATGGTTTCTTAGCCATAAGACACTTTAAAATGGATAAAATATATACATACATATATACATAGGCTAACGTGCTCTACTGGTGCTTCTAAACTACGCCTACCCCGGTGTACCTGACCTAAGCCTAATACTGGGAAGGAGTAAGTAAGTAGCAGTTTTAAGTTAAGTTGGTTTTGCCAAGAATCTGAATCAAGAATTCTCTCTAAGGGTTTAGTCAGTGCTGTACCTTGGGAACAGAATGTAAGAGGTCTGGTATCTCTCTCTCAGGACTCGATATCCCAGTCACACGCAAGGGTAGGCTGGAAACGCCAGAGCTGGATTTTCTTGGCAGGAGAAAAGACAGCGTCTTTCTCAGCGCGTCAAAGAGGAGGGGTAGCGTCCATGGGCTTCTCGCATCTGCTGGGCTCTCGGAAAGTAGATAGCTGCTCTGCTCCAGAATTCACCACCGTGTGTTTGCTTAAGGCAACGTTGGTATATTTATACCTGAAAGGTGCCGAGTTTGACGTAAGGTTTAGACATAAGACGTCAATAAAGATGTCACTTAGAACTGGTCGTTCTTACAGTGCTTGCAGGAGTTCTATTACAAATCAAAACAAAGCAAGTGGGGATTTCCCAGGTTGCTGGAGGTTTGGTGTGTCGGAAGAACTCAGTGTGCTTTCCAGGAATCCAAGGAAGTAGCTTTTGCCGTGCCTTGGACTGCAAGGGCGATTTACTAAAATATGGATCTGATTCTTATGCCAGTATAGGGATATTATTGATTATAGCCGTACAAGGGCATAAAGTCGCAATATTGATTCGGGTTCCTAGATAAAACACATCAATATGTGGTGCGTGCTCTGTCTTGAACGCGGAATAGCCTGCGTATGTCCATTTACCCTACTCCCCAATTTTTGATTAATTGTCTCTGAAGCAGCGCACAGCTGCGGGAGTCCTTGACTAACAGTGTGACACTCAGCATAGTGTAACTCCACTGTTGTAGAACTGGTATATCAAAAAACGAAATGGAGGATAACGTGGGATTGAGCTTTACTGGAGAAGACATCAACGAAATACTGGCAGGCCAATCCTTACTGCAAAACACAGACCTAACGCAAGCCTTGGCCCAAACAGACGACTGGGAAAGTTTGAGTGAAAAGAAGAGAGAACAGATTCGCACTGCCATCCATGGCATAATTATGACAGAGTATCTGAGGTCCAAATCAGCCCCAAGAGGACTATGGGTTAATAATGCCCCGAGAATTTTCCTGCACGACCTAGCATTTCGTCGTGATTGGTCATCAATTTCTTGGAAATGTACTCTAGATTACCTGGTTTTAATAGTAAAAACGGCAAAGAGACTGTCTGATGCTCTATTGATTCAGATACAAGCATGCGAGGATGAACTGAAAAAAGCAATCAACCCAGCGATATATCAAAAGAGGTTGGAGGAGATAACGAAAGAAATGAATGACACCCATGAATACCTCATGCAAAATAAACTTCAAAAACTCGCTAAAGATCTTAAAAAGTTCAGCCAAGAACGCATGCATCCATACACAAAAGAGGAATATACAGGCCCTAATACAGGATCAGATAACGAATCTTCAGATAGAAACACCTCAGAAGGTTCAGAATCAGGATCCGAAGATTCCATACCCAGAAGAGGGCGTTACAATTACCGGAATCAGAGACCCAGGAGAAGCAATAGATGGCAGAGACCTTACTATCAGGGGAACCAAATGCCATACTTTCAACCGTTCATCCCCCCATATGCAGGCTGGATGAACCCCTATAATCACAGCATGCAACCATTGCCTCCACAAATGGGAAATCAACATCCTGCCGGAAATGAAAACACTCATCCTCAACAGCCTTTTTTAGGGAGAGGCCAGAATCAATCCCGCGGAAGAAAAAAGAACATAAATTGGCAAGACCAGCAACGCAACATACAAACGAGGAGCATGGCAACGGCCAAACCGAGTACGAGCAAGAACAACTGATCGTCAACTTGACCAATGTAGTCTTAACAGATGACCAAACAAGAGTCTTGAACAAAGGCCTGGGATTTGTCCCTACCCCCCCATTAGACACTTTCAAACTCAAGTGCGAACTCTCTGAGTTCTGTAGAACCCTAAAATTGAAATCATATTTCATGGGCACAGAATACCGGAATGAGGGAGACACGTCCTTACGGAACAAATCCAAATTTAATCCACCAAATAGTGCAATTCCTGTAGAAATACAGACCTTTGAACAAGCGTTGCTAAAAGGCATAGACGACCTTGACAAAACCAAAAAACACACTTTTCAAAACCTGTCTAAAAAAGAACGTCTAGCCTTAGAAGAACTGCAACAGAATACAGAAATTATCTTGAAACCTGCAGATAAAGGGGGAGGAATCGTTATCCTAAGCAAACAAGGATATGACGAACAATGTCTAAACCTCTTGGCAGATACAAAATTCTACCAACGTATACTATCGGACCCTACCCCGAGACTCCAGAACACAATTTCAATAATGGTCTATGAGGCTGAAATCAACTCTTGGATATCCAAAAAAGAAGCAGAATACTTGATAACCAAAGAACCAAAAATACCGTTCTTTTACTCCCTTCCCAAGACTCATAAAAACAGAGTCCCTCCTCCAGGACGCCCCATAGTTTCGGGGATTGGTTCTCTATTAGAACCATTATCTAAATTCGCTGATGAGTACTTAAAACCCATGGTGCAAAAGACACCCACCTACCTTAAAGACACCCGGGATTTACTCATCCAATTATCCAACAAAACATTTGACCCAGACACTATGGTACTGGTAGGACTGGATGTGGAACAACTATACACCAGCCTCCCACAGAAGGAAACTCTCCAAATGTTAGAAGACCAACTATATATGGAGGAGTGGACCTACAGGACACCCAGACACTTTGTCTTGGAGTGCTGTCGTTTAGCACTCACTGAAATTTTTTTTGAATATAACGGTGACTTATATCTCCAATCCCATGGAACATCTATGGGCAGTTCCTTTGCCCCCTCGGTGGCGGGTCTTTATGTGAGCCAGTTTGAGAACAACTTTGTCCTCAATGAAACTAACCCATACGTTTCCAGTATTTTATACTGGAAACGTTATATAGATGACATTCTATTGATCTGGCACACCAACCAAGACCTAAAACTCTTTATGAATTGGCTAAATGAGAGGGACAAGTGGTTGAACTTCACCTACACCGTGAGCAAAACCCAGTTGGATTTCCTAGATCTCACGATCTTTGTAGAAAACGGAAAGCTGGAAACAAAAACATACACGAAACCCACAGCAAAAAACAGCCTTTTATCCTACAAAAGCTATCACCCAAAAGCCCTCAGGGACAATCTACCTTACAGCCAATTTTTAAGACTCAAAAGAAATTGTAGTAAAAAAACGGATTACGAAACACAATCAAAGGAACTGTGCAGAAAACTGAAATCAAGAGATTACACCCCAGCAACCATCACAAAGTGCTGTAAAAGAGCTAAAAACCAGCCAAGGGATTGCCTCCTTCAAATCAACAACAAAGAACCCAACCAGGATCTAGTAACATGCGTGACAACCTTCTGTCCTGCGACATATGATGTGCAAAAACTCATCAATAAAAACTGGTCTATTCTGTGTACGGGAAAACAAACCTGGCCAAAGCCCCGCTTTGCAAACAAACGGACAAAGAATTTAAAAGATCTACTTGTCCACACCCGCCCAATCGCACCCAAAATCAAACCCACCGATCTGAGAAGCCTAGAAATGTCACCAGTCACAGGACACTATCCTGGCGGCTCCTGTCAAGTGTGCAAATTAACAACCATCACACAATCACTACAACTTACCGATTCCATCACCTGGACACAAAAACAACATACAAATTGTAATTCGACCCATGTGGTCTATATGATCCAGTGCCCATGTGAAAAGAAATATATCGGTATGACCTGTAGAAAAGTCAAGACCCGCATAGGGGAACACAAAAGTAATATCCGATTAAAAAAGAACAACACGAAACTGTGTTCCCACTTCGTTGACCAAAACCATGATTGCGAAGAAATGAGGTGGACAGTCCTTGAAAAGCTAACAGATAGACCGTGGAATGCCACACGGATCTTATTCGAAAAAGAGCAACGATGGGTAGATCGATTGAAAACCCACCTCTTTGGGCTCAATGATAATATTCCCTGGTGCCAGTTCTCGTAAAAAAACCCAGAACATCTATGCTTGATTAATCATTAATTTGTGATGTTGTCAAAACCTCTCCCCACAAATCAGATAAGCCGTATTTTCCTTGCTTTTGGCAGAAAACCCTAAAACATTAATAATTACATAATAATTACATTGTAACTTGCAGTATGTTCATATATTTACGAATATTGCCTTCCAACATAAAGATTTGTATTATTCGATGGGGGTTCTCTAATTTGAATTTGCCGATTGCTTTAACAAATGGGAAGTCTGTCCTCTAGCTCTATTACATCCCCAACCTACAATTGGATCAGGAAACCGGCATCTAACATCCGGGGGCAGAGACAGCACAAGCGCCGGGAACTTCCCACACGCTGGTAAGAATGGCGGCCGCTTCCAGGCAAACATGTAATGATCATGAGGTAAGAACTCTACCTGAAGGCCCCTTCTATCTTTCCGTTTCAGTCTGGGACCAGAGAGTCCCGTTGCCACCTGACTGAAGCTTTATTCAGCAAATACATTAGGTAAGACCGCTGCGTTTTCTAATATGTGCACGCCTTGCTTTGTAAATCCCACACCTTCCGTGTGATACTTTTAAATTGAACGCTGCACCTATTCCTTCTGCCTTGAGTGTGTTAAACTGAGCTAACCACATTGCCAGTTCTTTACAAACATGCGAGGCACCATGCAGCAATTAACTAAAGATTCTCCTAAAAAGCCATAAGCACCACGTTCTGCCTCTAAGCACTATACCAGTTCTTCTTCTTCTTTTTTAAAATTTGGCTTTCAGTTAAATTCAAGCCATTCTCCACAAATTGGTGAGAGATTTGTTTGTATGCTATAGTTGCACCCACAAGAATTAATTTCTAAATGCAGAATTATTTCTTTTTCCATAGAAATTCCTGAAAAGGCGAGAATTCGATATATAACGTTACTACACAAATAGTGCAAGTAAACTTTTTAATTGTTGTTTGTATTGTGTACTTGTCCTGACGAATGCTCCGTAGACCCGGCTGGGCGATATGGAGCAGAAACATGTTGACGCTATCAAAAGGGTATAAAGAGATCCAATAACTCGGTCTCCTATTATACCGCAATTTATTTTTATTAGCAATACTTCACCTTCCCTTTTTAATAAAACTTTCACCGGTGTAGTATTAGTTTCTTAACTTCCTTCATTTTTCTGGGTGCCTTACCTCCCTTATCTCTGGACACTGCCACTAAATGCCAGAGGTTGCCTCGGGTTGAGGCTTGGCATACAGCACGTTATTGGTGCACTCGATGATAAATGCCATAACGCGTGTGAGGGGCGGAAGAAAAACATACACCGCACGAATAACACCGCGTTTATGAGAGTGTCCAATTTTAACCAATGGTTAAAGTGGTAACAAGTGTCCATTCTTCTTTTTGATTACCTAATAACTGTTACCGGGGTGATGAATGGACCATTTACCCTACTCCCCAATTTTTGATTAATTGTCTATTACAAATCAAAACAAAGCAAGTGGGGATTTCCCAGGTTGCTGGAGGTTTGGTGTGTCGGAAGAACTCAGTGTGCTTTCCAGGAATCCAAGGAAGTAGCTTTTGCCGTGCCTTGGACTGCAAGGGCGATTTACTAAAATATGGATCTGATTCTTATGCCAGTATAGGGATATTATTGATTATAGCCGTACAAGGGCATAAAGTCGCAATATTGATTCGGGTTCCTAGATAAAACACATCAATATGTGGTGCGTGCTCTGTCTTGAACGCGGAATAGCCTGCGTATGTTCTACGATCTATTTCTAACTGGAATGAACCCGCATTTATATGAATGAATTAGTGTCGGGAGAGTTTGAGCATACAGGTCTGCTAGTATTTTTCCCAGGATTTGCAATCTGCTGTCAGTAGTGTTATGGGTCTGTAAGAGGTTAGTTGTGTTGGGTCGCGATTCGGTTTCAGAAATGACACCAGGGGAGATTCCCTGAGTGAACCTGGGAGTTCCCCTCTATCTAGTGCCTCTCCATACATGTCTGCTACACGGGGCGCCAATAGTAAGGACAAGGTACTGCACCTGGCCACCCCAGTGCCGCTGGTGATGCAGTACCTGCCTTAAACTGAACCTTGCCCAGTGCTGGTTGTGTACTTACCTGTTAATGCATATGCCTGTTTTCTTCCCATAGGATTACGTTGCATTTTCTCCAATTGCATTTACCTGTCTACTGTTTCTGATTGACAATACAAACATATTTCCATTACTGTAAAGCATTCATACAGCCTTGCAAAACAATTCCTACTGCATCTTCAAAGGTATTATTGCTATTCTTGAAACTGTTACTTACCTGCAACTGAGTTCCTCTTGGTTCTAAAATAAAATAACAAAGTGATATTTGTTTTAAAAAACAATTGGTCTTAGATTCAGTCCTTGAGTGTGTGTAATTATTTATTGCCTGGGTGTGTACATCAAATGCTTCACAGGCCCTCTGATAAGCCTAACTGCTCAACCACAAATAAAGCTTTTAGTATTATCTACTTTAGTCTCTGTGACCCTAGGGGGGTCCACTGGACTCTGTGCACACTATACAATTACTTTGGTACAGTATATACAGAGCCAGCTTTCTACACTCAACCCCCAGCCCCGCGCTCTTCAACTCATATATGACCAGGCTGGCCAACATCGTCAGATCCCATGGTCTCAGCATAGTTTGCTACACAGACGACATCCAACATATCCTCTCTCCCACGGCGGCCCCACCACCACGAGAACCAACTTCCACAAATGCATGACACCAGTCTCCATCTGGATGAAGAAAAACTGCCTGC
Source organism: Lissotriton vulgaris (assembly GCF_964263255.1). Classification (NCBI taxonomy): domain Eukaryota; kingdom Metazoa; phylum Chordata; class Amphibia; order Caudata; family Salamandridae; genus Lissotriton; species Lissotriton vulgaris. The sequence goes on from NW_028244498.1 coordinate 79,711, forward strand.
AGGTGAACACAGACAAGATGGAAGTACTGATCTTCGACAACAAAAGCAACATACGGAACAACTCCTGGTTGCCATCAGACTTAGGACCGGCACCCTCTTCCTCTGACCACTCCAGAATCCTCAGAATCAACATTGACAACAAGCTCACCATGCAATCACAGCTAAACGCCATCCCCTCCATCTGCTTCCTCACTCTGTGCATGCTACATAAGATCTTCAAGTGGCTGCCACTACACACATAAGATCTTGTAGTAAAGAGGAAGAAGTCTTGTTTGGTACCCAGTCAGGGGACTGTTTTCCTGGGCTTACAGATTTGGACATTGGATTGTGTTTTGAGGTTACCAATGGAGAAGGTGAGGAGATTTCGCAGGATGTGCGAAGGATGTTAGTAAGCCAATGGATGACTTTGAGGTAGGTAGCAAGAGTTATAGGACTTCTTACGGCCTCCATTCAAGCAGTTTTTCTGGCTCCTTTACATTATCGGGCACTTCAGTGACTGGGGAGTTTGTATCTGCTCAAAGGGGTGAGTTACTCTCACAGAGTTCAGATAGATGCAGAAGCGCAAGAGGAACTAGCGTGGTGGTTGGAGAATCTTGAGGCGTGGAATGGTTGACCAATCTTTGGACCTACCCCAGACATTGTGATAGAATCGGATGCCAGACTTCAGGGTTGGGGGGCAAGATGTGGCTCATTGGCAACAGGAGGGAAATGGACTGGTCAGGAGAGAAGGATGCATATCAACTACCTAGAGTTGTTGGCAGGTTCTTTTGCAGTAAGGAGTTTCGCCAGGGATCAGGTGAAATGTTGTGTTCTCTTAAAGATGGCCAACATATCTGCAGTGAGATATGTAAACAAATTGGTAGGTCCATGTTCGAAAGCTTTAGCGGATTTGGCAAGAGAGTTTTGGCATTTCTGTCTGAGCAGAAACATTATGATTCTAGCTCAATACTTGCTGGGGATGTGCAATACCGTAACAAATTGGAACTCAAGGCATCTGAAGGATTTCAGCGATTGGAGACTAAACAGGGAAATGTTTTTATCATTAGACAGGAAATGGGGCCCTTTGGTGTTGGATCTTTTTGCAAACAGAGTAAAGGCCAGATTTTACTGTTGGAGGCCGGACCCAGCTGCAGAGGCGGTGGACGATTTTTTGCAGGTTTGGAACAGGTCTTGCTGTTACGCATTCCCTCCTTTTGCTCTGATTCAGAGAGTTTTGTTGAAAGTAAAGACAGCAAGGGCAGAGGTGGCGTAAATAGCCCTGTTTTGGACCTCTCAAGTTTATTGTCCAGATGTGATGGAAATGTTGATTGCGACCCGGTACTTCTGCCGAATATTCCAGGGTTGTTAACCAACGCTTCAGGAGATTTTCATGAGTTGGTTCTTCAGGGTCATTTCAGGGTAATGGCTTGGTTGATTTCGGGAGACCCTGCAAATGTCGGGCTTATCATCAGAAGCTTCAAAGCTCATTAAGGAGTCATGGGCACCAGGGACTTCAAAGGCCTACCGGCTGGCCTGGGGAAGATGGATTCGTTGGTGTGCTTCGAGGAGTCTGGATCCAGTATCAGCTCTTCTGGTGGAAGTAGTTAATTACTTTATTGAGGTTTTTCATGATGGGAAATCTTATAGTACTGTTAACATTGCTAGGTCAGCTATTTCGGCAGGACATGACTTGGTTGATAGTTTACCTATGGGTCAACATGATGTGGTTAGTGGAATCTTGAGAAGTGTAAGAACTAAAGCACCTCTGGGGGCTAAGTATTCATCCCTTTGGGATGTGGATATTGTTTTGAAGGAATTTCTTTTTTTTTTTGTTTAATAAATTTTTATTGACAATGTTTTGTAAAGAGAAATCCATACATATGGTACATATAGTGGTGTAAAACACAAAATAACATAGAGTCTATACCATATGGAATAAGAGTGAAGTAAGTATAGAAAGTGAGAAAGAAAGGGGGGAAAGAGACAGAGGGAAGAGAAAAGAGAGAGTAGAGCAGAGGAAAGGAGGACAGAAGGAAGGAAAGTAATAGTGAAAGGCAATACAAGTAAGCATGTGGGAAGAGGTTTAAAGCAATCAATTAGGAGAGTGGGAAGAAAGATACAAAGTAAAAGGTAGCCAAAGGAGATCAGATTTGATTTTTAGGGGAATAGAAGAGGAGGAAGCAATAGCAATCCTATGTTCATCACAGATGAAATTCCACCATGTATGTACAGAAAGTTTAGAGTTATCTTTCCAACGCGATAAAATAACTTTAAATGCAAGAGCAATAAACAGGTCCAACAGTCTAACAGAAGAAGATACAATATCAATATCAGTTGATAATGAACCTAGAAAAACATTCAGTAGAGATAATGATGTGGAACAATGAAACATTGGCATGCAAATATTCCAAACAGCATTCCCAAAGGACAAAATAGAAGAGTACTCATATAACTGATGTTTAAGTGTTAAGAAGTTGGGGAGAACCTTTGAATACTAACAGGAGTAATAATAACTCTATGATAAATGAAAAACAAAGATTGAGTAATACGAGCAGATAATGATACTTTAAACAGTTTGGACCATAAACGATCCCACAACGAGATAGGGAGGGAGATAGCAAGATCAGTTTCCCACGCAGTCTCTGTAAGTGATTTAGGGCGGTCCGTAACATTTGATAACAAAATTGTATAAACGATAGCAGCCTTAGGCTCTTGAACTGAAAATAAAGGATACAGTTGAGTGGTAGGAGTGTAAGTGGGAAAGGCATCAGGTAATGAAAGAGAGGATAAGTGTAATTGAATGGCAGACGTTATAATAGTATATTCATTGAGTGACGATGAGGGCAGGTGATAAACATTTTGCAACACATGGAAAGGGATAATAGAGTCACCATCAAAAAACTGATGAACAAACAAAATATCCTTCTCTTTCCAATATTTGAAGTAAAACGATTTGCCTTTGTATTTAAGGAATTTGTTATACCACACAACAGATAATAAGAAGCATTGGAGAGGAGAGAGGTTAGAAGAGAATGCATTATGAAGCAGTGTTTGGGAGTATTTTAAAATGGGGAATTTAGTCAGGAACAAAAAATTCGTCATGAATGTGAGAAGTTGGCCCGATATGCAACGTTCGCTATTCTAGCGACCGCTATGTATCGTTCCAACGACCCTTATGGTGTTTGGTTGTAAGTCAACCTATAGACCAGCTATCCTAGTAGCGTGGATACGAGCAGTCTAAGGCTAAAGACTCGAGAGGGCGCGTTAAGCCAGCTGTTTACCACACATGTACCCCTTGAACACCCAGTGAAAGGACACCACGCAAGTGTTATGAAAATAAACAGTATATTTATTAAGAATCACAACAGCCCTGTACTCTTTATGAGGACAGGGTACTTAGCACAAACCAAACCTCTTTAGCAAATACTTTAAGTGCACAGTTAAAACAAGTGTCCGAGGACACGGAAAGGTTAAGGCAAGTCGGAAGCGAGGGACTCGGGACCCTAGAGTAAGGAGGCTATGCAGGCACTGAAATGCCGAGTTACCTAGCCACGAGGGCTGCGGCTGCACCAGTCTTACAGGCGTCGGGGTCTTCGCTGACGAGCCAGGAGCCGGAAGAAAAGGAGTTGCTGGCCGGCGACCAGTGCTGAATAGTTCGTAGAGATCCAAGCCTGGATCGGAGATTGATGAAACCTGAAAGCAGAGGGGACCAAGTTCGTACTACTAGCCAGTAGTCAGAGGGTACCAGGAAGGCACCGGTTGGCCGTCACCTCGACCAGGTGAGTGGGCGACGCTAGGCTCTGCAGTCTCACGGACCAGGAGGCGTTGTCGGCGACCACGGTGGAGGTGCGAGCTGTCCCACGACGGATGTCGCTGTCGGCGTCTTGAGTAGACCAGGAGGGTCCGGGGTGCTTCTCGAAAAGATGGAAGCAAGGGCCAGTCTGGAGCAACCAGACCGGCAGTGATGATTCTCGGATGTCGTCACAGAAGGACACAAGCCAGCGGCTAGTGACCAGACAACGTGCTGAGCAGCGAGCAGAAGGGCCCCACGCAGATCGTGGAGATGCTGGGAGACTGCACTTCGGTGCTGGAGCGGCTCAGGGTCGGGGCTTCTCGGACCCCAGAGCACTCACCAGAGAGTTACCTCGATGGTCGTGCTGGGTTTTAAGAGCGTGCAGGTTCTGATGATGGCCGGTCCCTCGAGGTCTCGTCGCACCCACAGATCACAGCTGAGCTGATGACGTGGGTAGAGGTCAGAGGTGCCAGGGAAGCCGGTTCTCGTCGAGCTGGGCCGTCGGATTCCTTGAGGAAGGACTTACAGCAAACCGCAGAGTTCTTAGATGGTGCCCGCTGATGCAGGGTGACTACTCCTTAGCCACAAGGGAGAAATCTTGAGAAGAGTCTTGAAGTCCTTTCGTAGAAAGTATTCTTGATTCAAAGATGATCTGATCTGGAAGGGTCCCCGCTCCGGCCTTTATCCTAAAGAAAGGGATGGGTACATGACTAGGTCCTGCCCTAAGGGTGGGACCAGGAAGGGGGGTAGTTACACCCCTCTCCCCTGCCGGACTTTCCCCAGGCCAGGGCTGTCGCCCCTGGAACTGGTTCTAACCGGCAGATGCGTAGTGAGCACTGGGGTGCCACTCCGCAGTCACCTTCTCGCAAAAGCCCTACCTACCCAGAATACACAAACCCTGTCTGGGACGGTGCGAACACCGCCCTCGACAGGAAACCCTTTGTCCAAGTGCTCCTCGCTGGAAGGACTCCCAGCAGCAGGAGGTCAGACTCGTGTCTGTGGTGGCAGCATCCATTTTGTGGAGCTGAGGCTTTCGTTAACTTTAACCGGGGTTCACAGTTACGTACATGTCGTGTCCCTCTAGAAGGGCGGAATGCTAACCTCGTCGCCAGAGTTGGTGAGAGGGCAGCATCCCGATTCGTATGACACCTTACTCGACATGTCTTGATAACGCGACACCGAAGTTACCGATGTGGCACGCGTTATCATGGAACAGCCATTGGGTCTTTTCTCCGCAAGCTGCAACCGGCTCGGCTCGGGCCAGAACACAGTTCACGCGAGCCCATGCACTCTGCCTTCAGGATTGTCAAGGCCTGCCATAGGAGTGACTGATAGGGACTCGGGTGTCCATTGTATGGTTAGATATAGAGCTACTATATCTAAAGCAAAGGGTGATTACACGACTTCGCCCCAGCTGTCATGCAGCCAGTTGTGTCAAATTTAGGAGGCCAGCCAGGGGTGGCATAATACATGCTGCAGCCCCTGGCGGCCCTGGGTACACCTATGCCCTGAGTTACAGGGTCTGATAAGGTGGCCCAGTACCAATTGGTAAATGCACCTAGGGTACATGTTGTAATTTAGAAAGAGAACAGCCAGGCTGTGGGTCTGATTGGCAGGCCCACAGCCAGAGAAAGTCGTAAACCAGTGAAACAAAAGCAAAAAATCTGGGTGATCATAGGATTGCAGACCCTACTCTCCTACATGACCCCCCCCCAAACGTCGGAACAACTAGCTAACCTTGACCAGGTAAGTCTTCTTGTTCTAAGTGGAAATATCTGGAGAGCCCATCGGCATTGCCATGATCAGTACCAGGTCTATGTTCCACTGTGAAGTCCATCCCCTGTAGGGAAATGGACCACCTAAGCAGTTTGGGGTTTTCACCCTTCATCTGATTTAGCCACAAGAGGGGCTTATGGTCGGTCTGAATCTTGAAGTGAGTGCCAAACAAGTATGGCCTCAGCTTCTTCAGGGCCCAAACCACAGCAAAGGCCTCCCTCTCGATAGCTGACCAATTCTTCTCTCTAGGGGTCAGCCTTCTGCTTATAAAAGCAATGGGCTGGTCTTGACCATCAAAATTCAGTTGAGAAAGAACAGCTCCCACACCCAACTCAGAAGCATCTGTTTGGACAATGAATGGTTTGGAGTAGTCCGGACTCTTGAGGATAGGCGCCGTGCACATGGCCTGCTTTAGGTCATCGAATGCTTTTTGACAGCTCGCTGTCCACTGAACCTTTTTTGGCATTTTCTTACTTGTCAGTTCATTTAATGGTGTCACGATGGAACCATAGTTCCTGACAAACTTCCTATAGTAACCAGTCAGGCCCAAGAAAGCTCGAACCTGAGTCTGGGTTGTTGGAGGAGCCCAGTCCCTGATTGACTGTATCTTGCTCTCCAGTGGCTGAACCTGACCTCCACCTACAAGGTGGCCCAGGTATACAACCTGTGTCTGCCCTATCTGGCACTTGGTGGCCTTGATAGTGAGGCCTGCTGCTTGCAGCGCCTCCAATGTCTTCCGCAGGTGGACCAGGTGATCCTCCCAGGTGGAGCTAAAGACAGCAATATCGTCAAGATACGCCGCACAGAAGTCATCCAGCCCAGTAAGGACGTGATTCACCAACCGTTGGAAGGTGGCAGGTGCATTTTTCAGACCAAAGGGCATCACCACGAACTGATAATGCCCACCAGGGGTTGAAAATGCTGTTTTAGGCTTGGCGTCCTCAGCTAACCTGATTTGCCAATACCCAGCTGTCAGGTCAAACGTACTTAAGTAGTTGGCCGAAGCCAGCCTATCAATAAGCTCGTCTGCCCTTGGTATTGGGTGGGCGTCAGTCTTAGTGACTGCATTGAGACCCCTGTAGTCTACGCAGAACCTCATCTCTCTCTTACCACCCTGGGTGTGAGGTTTCGGCACTAGAACTACGGGACTAGCCCAAGGGCTATCCGAGGGTTCAATGACTCCCAGCTCCAACATTTTCTGCACTTCACTTTTGATGCAGTCTCTAACGTGATCAGGCTGCCTGTAGATTTTACTCTTTACGGGCAAGCTGTCACCAGTGTCGACCTCATGGGTGCACCAATCGGTCTGACTGGGTGTCAGAGAAAACAGATGTCGGAACGACTGAAGAACCTGTTTACAGTCGCTCTGTTGATGTTCGGAGAGGCTGCCACAAAAGACAACACCGTCTACCGAGCCATCGTCAGGATTCTGAGTGAGCAGGTCGGGGAGAGGGTCACTCTCCTCTTCCTGTCCCTCATCTAGGGCCATGAGCAAACTCATGTCCTTCCTGTCGACATATGCTTTTAGCCTGTTGACATGAAGCACCCTGTGGGGGCTCCGGGGAGTTCCCAGGTCGACCAGGTAGGTGACCTCTCCCTTCTTCTCCAGGATGGTGTGGGGCCCGGACCATTTGTCCTTGAGTGCTGCTGGGGCCACTGGCTCCAACACCCACACCTTCTGTCCGGGCTGGTAAACAGTCAAGACAGCCTTTTGGTCATGCCAAGTTTTTTGGAGTTCTTGGCTGGCCTTAAGGTTTTCGGATGCCTTCTCCATGTATTCAGCCATCCGCGAGCGGAGGCCGAGCACATAGTCCACTATGTTGGTTGCCGGCTTTTTGAGAGGTCTCTCCCATCCTTCCTTCACCAAACACAGGGGTCCTGTTGAATCTCTCAACAAGCCCATTGCATTGTGGATGATAGGGTGTAGTGAACTTGTAGTTGACACCACATTCCTTCCACATAGCAGTTAAGTAGCTCGACATAAAGTTTGCACCTCTGTCGGAGACGACCTCCTTAGGGAAGCCCACTCTGGAGAATACTCCAACCAGGGCTCTTGCCACAACAGGTGCTGTAGTGGTCCTAAGGGGAATAGCTTCAGGGTACCTGGTGGCATGATCCACTACCACCAGTATAAACTTGTGCCCTGATGCTGTTGGTGGTTCCATGGGACCGACGATGTCGATCCCCACCCGTTCAAAGGGCACCCCCACCACAGGCATTGGTATAAGGGGGGCCTTTGTCGTGCCACCTGACTTACCACTGGCTTGGCAAGTGACACAGGAGCGGCAAAACTCCTTGGTATCTTCATTCATGTGAGGCCAGTGAAAGTGCGAGACAAGCCTGTCCCACGTTTTCGTCTGGCCTAAGTGACCTGCTAAGGGAATCTCGTGGGCCAAGGTAAGTAGGAAACCACGCTGAGACAAGGGGACGACCAGCCTCCTGGTCATGCCAGGCTTGGGGTCTCTTGACTCAGTGTACAGGAGTCCATCTTCCCAGTATACCTTGTGGGTACCTGTGGCGTTCCCAGCAGCCTCAGCAGCAGCCTGCTGTCTGAGGGGTTCAAGAGAAGGGCAGTCTAACTGGTCCTTCCCCAGGTCTTCCCTTGAGGGTCCCCCTGAGCCCAAGAATTCAACTTGATCAAGTTCGAACTCCCGAGGCTCAGTTTCCCTCAATTCCTGTAGGTCAGCCTCCTCTGAGACTTGATCCTCGACCTGGGGCAAGGGGGAAGGCGCAGCCTTAACCCTACTGCTCTTTTTCTTGGGAGGTGTCTGGTCCGTTGTTCCAGGATCCAGCACCTGTTCAGTGGGGCATTTCCTGACCTGTGACCTAGTCACAGCGAACACATGTGCTGGCAAACCTAACATTTCCATGTGAGTCCGGTGCTCCACTTCTGACCATTGTGACGACTCCAAATCATTGCCCAACAAACAATCCACTGGGAGGTCTGGACTAACTACAACCTTCTTTTGGCCAGTTACCCCTCCCCAGGAGAAAGCTACAATTGCCATACTGTGATTGGTAGTGACATTGCTTGCATTGGTCACCAGGAATTCTGTACCTGGCATGATCTGTCCAGGGTCCACAAAGTTAGGCGTCACCATGGTGACGCTGGCACAAGTGTCCCTATAGGCCTGAGCCATCTTTCCATTTATGAAAGGCGTCTGTCGGTATTTGCCCAGCGTATTGGGACTTATGTCAGGGGACACGTCCGCGTCCCCCGTACTGACAAGGACAGCCTGAGTGAGTGTGCCAACTAAGTTGTCACGCCCCTCAGAACCCAGGGTTAACCCTACTAAACCCTTGGGAGGCGCACTACCACTGCTGACTGTACTAGGGGGCACAGGTGCCTTAGGGGCTGCAGTGGCAGGAGTCTGCCCTCCTCCTTTCTTGGTGCACTCACTAAACCAGTGAGATTTACTTTTACAGTACTGGCACCATCTTTTGGATTGGCCTTCTTTCTTCTTTTGGGGAGCCTGACCCCCACCCTCTTTGGGTTGTTGGGGACCTGTCGAAGACTTCTGGTCATTTTGTTCCCCTTTAGAATCTTTACCCTTCTGGTCTGCTTTCTTCTGACCACCTTGATTCTGGCCCTGGTTCTGTTTAACTCTCGTACGAACCCATTTGTCTGCCTTCTGTCCCAATTCTTGGGGAGAGGTCAGATCCGAGTCGACAAGATGCTGATGCAACAACTGGTTCTGACAATTGTTTAAAATTTGTTCTCTCATCATCAAATTATACAATCCTTTGTAATCAGTAACCTTACTGCCCAGCAACCAGCCCTCAAAAGCCTTAGTGGCACAATCGACAAAATCAGACCAATCTTGAGACTGCGTTTTCTGGGTATCCCTGAACAGCACCCTGTACTGCTCAGTGGTTAGGCCGAACCCTTCAACGAGTGTATTCTTCAAGACTTGGTAATTATTAGCGTCCTCTACCCTTGTGGTGAGGAGCTTGTCTCTTCCTTTTCCTTCAAAGGAGAGCCACAAGATAGCTGCCCACTGACTCTGGGGAACGCCTTGCACAGTGCAGGCCCTCTCCAAAGCAGTAATCCATTTGTGGATGTCGTCCCCTTGTTTAAAGGGGGGCACTATCTTCCCAAGGTGTTTCGTATCGAAACTCTTTTCCCTATTACTAGGTATATTGCTGCCACCAGTGGGGATTGCCCCACTTAACTGTTGCTCTCTAGCGAAAGCAAGCTTTTCCTTGGCCAGGGCAAGTTCTTCCCTTTCGATCCTTAGATTAGCTGCCCTTTCTTTCGCTTCGTACACTCTCCTCTGAGGGGACGTCATCCCTCTTTGAGAAGAGTTGTGAGAGCCGTTGGTATGAAGGGATCTGCCAGAGTCTCTTGACAGAGATCGGGCTCGTCCATTCCCCAGGTTAAGCGGAACCGACAGTAGCGCCGGGGTTCCCCCAGTACCACTATCGTGTCTGCTTAAGTTGGACCGTGTTAGTCTGACGACTTCTACCTGTCCCTTATCTGCCTCGTCCCCAGAGAGATCCTCATCCTCATCCTCCTCCACATCCTCGTTCTCGGTTGCGAGGTGAATGAGGTCAGGATCGTCCCGGGTTCCCTCGAGGGGAGGCATGTCTCCTTCTGGATTAGAAGAGCTACGAAGTTTCTCAGCTCTCCTGGCATCATAAGTCTCCAAGAGACCAATCAGAAAGGACGTTGTGGGGTTAGACCCCTGCTGAATCTTCCGGGAGTGACACAATCGTCTTAACTCCTTGAAGCTCAGCACAGTATATCCTGAAGGGATGACCTGTGGAGGGTCAACTGACACAAGGGGAGACTCAGAGTTTCCTCCTTGGCCCGACATACTGTTTCTAGTGTGGTGTAAGTGATGCACCTACCTACACTATGTGTTTTCCTACTGATCCCTTGCTAAGAGTTGTAGCCAAGGTGTGCTAAGCCTTGAGGAGCTACAACAGCTGGTTCAGTAGAACTCAGAGTATTCTAAGCTTTAGTTATATGTACTAACAGTACTTGCGCAATCTTTCAACAAGATATTCTTAGGATACGTGTGGTAAAACAACAGCAAGCTCAAATCCCAACCGCTGCTCACCAATGTGAGAAGTTGGCCCGATATGCAACGTTCGCTATTCTAGCGACCGCTATGTATCGTTTCAACGACCCTTATGGTGTTTGGTTGTAAGTCAACCTATAGACCAGCTATCCTAGTAGCGTGGATACGAGCAGTCTAAGGCTAAAGACTCGAGAGGGCGCGTTAAGCCAGCTGTTTACCACACATGTACCCCTTGAACACCCAGTGAAAGGACACCACGCAAGTGTTATGAAAATAAACAGTATATTTATTAAGAATCACAACAGCCCTGTACTCTTTATGAGGACAGGGTACTTAGCACAAACCAAACCTCTTTAGCAAATACTTTAAGTGCACAGTTAAAACAAGTGTCCGAGGACACGGAAAGGTTAAGGCAAGTCGGAAGCGAGGGACTCGGGACCCTAGAGTAAGGAGGCTATGCAGGCACTGAAATGCCGAGTTACCTAGCCACGAGGGCTGCGGCTGCACCAGTCTTACAGGCGTCGGGGTCTTCGCTGACGAGCCAGGAGCCGGAAGAAAAGGAGTTGCTGGCCGGCGACCAGTGCTGAATAGTTCGTAGAGATCCAAGCCTGGATCGGAGATTGATGAAACCTGAAAGCAGAGGGGACCAAGTTCGTACTACTAGCCAGTAGTCAGAGGGTACCAGGAAGGCACCGGTTGGCCGTCACCTCGACCAGGTGAGTGGGCGACGCTAGGCTCTGCAGTCTCACGGACCAGGAGGCGTTGTCGGCGACCACGGTGGAGGTGCGAGCTGTCCCACGACGGATGTCGCTGTCGGCGTCTTGAGTGGACCAGGAGGGTCCGGGGTGCTTCTCGAAAAGATGGAAGCAAGGGCCAGTCTGGAGCAACCAGACCGGCAGTGATGATTCTCGGATGTCGTCACAGAAGGACACAAGCCAGCGGCTAGTGACCAGACAACGTGCTGAGCAGCGAGCAGAAGGGCCCCACGCAGATCGTGGAGATGCTGGGAGACTGCACTTCGGTGCTGGAGCGGCTCAGGGTCGGGGCTTCTCGGACCCCAGAGCACTCACCAGAGAGTTACCTCGATGGTCGTGCTGGGTTTTAAGAGCGTGCAGGTTCTGATGATGGCCGGTCCCTCGAGGTCTCGTCGCACCCACAGATCACAGCTGAGCTGATGACGTGGGTAGAGGTCAGAGGTGCCAGGGAAGCCGGTTCTCGTCGAGCTGGGCCGTCGGATTCCTTGAGGAAGGACTTACAGCAAACCGCAGAGTTCTTAGATGGTGCCCGCTGATGCAGGGTGACTACTCCTTAGCCACAAGGGAGAAATCTTGAGAAGAGTCTTGAAGTCCTTTCGTAGAAAGTATTCTTGATTCAAAGATGATCTGATCTGGAAGGGTCCCCGCTCCGGCCTTTATCCTAAAGAAAGGGGTGGGTACATGACTAGGTCCTGCCCTAAGGGTGGGACCAGGAAGGGGGGTAGTTACACCCCTCTCCCCTGCCGGACTTTCCCCAGGCCAGGGCTGTCGCCCCTGGAACTGGTTCTAACCGGCAGATGCGTAGTGAGCACCGGGGTGCCACTCCGCAGTCACCTTCTCGCAAAAGCCCTACCTACCCAGAATACACAAACCCTGTCTGGGACGGTGCGAACACCGCCCTCGACAGGAAACCCTTTGTCCAAGTGCTCCTCGCTGGAAGGACTCCCAGCAGCAGGAGGTCAGACTCGTGTCTGTGGTGGCAGCATCCATTTTGTGGAGCTGAGGCTTTCGTTAACTTTAACCGGGGTTCACAGTTACGTACATGTCGTGTCCCTCTAGAAGGGCGGAATGCTAACCTCGTCGCCAGAGTTGGTGAGAGGGCAGCATCCCGATTCGTATGACACCTTACTCGACATGTCTTGATAACGCGACACCGAAGTTACCGATGTGGCACGCGTTATCATGGAACAGCCATTGGGTCTTTTCTCCGCAAGCTGCAACCGGCTCGGCTCGGGCCAGAACACAGTTCACGCGAGCCCATGCACTCTGCCTTCAGGATTGTCAAGGCCTGCCATAGGAGTGACTGATAGGGACTCGGGTGTCCATTGTATGGTTAGATATAGAGCTACTATATCTAAAGCAAAGGGTGATTACACGACTTCGCCCCAGCTGTCATGCAGCCAGTTGTGTCAAATTTAGGAGGCCAGCCAGGGGTGGCATAATACATGCTGCAGCCCCTGGCGGCCCTGGGTACACCTATGCCCTGAGTTACAGGGTCTGATAAGGTGGCCCAGTACCAATTGGTAAATGCACCTAGGGTACATGTTGTAATTTAGAAAGAGAACAGCCAGGCTGTGGGTCTGATTGGCAGGCCCACAGCCAGAGAAAGTCGTAAACCAGTGAAACAAAAGCAAAAAATCTGGGTGATCATAGGATTGCAGACCCTACTCTCCTACATGACCCCCCCCCAAACGTCGGAACAACTAGCTAACCTTGACCAGGTAAGTCTTCTTGTTCTAAGTGGAAATATCTGGAGAGCCCATCGGCATTGCCATGATCAGTACCAGGTCTATGTTCCACTGTGAAGTCCATCCCCTGTAGGGAAATGGACCACCTAAGCAGTTTGGGGTTTTCACCCTTCATCTGATTTAGCCACAAGAGGGGCTTATGGTCGGTCTGAATCTTGAAGTGAGTGCCAAACAAGTATGGCCTCAGCTTCTTCAGGGCCCAAACCACAGCAAAGGCCTCCCTCTCGATAGCTGACCAATTCTTCTCTCTAGGGGTCAGCCTTCTGCTTATAAAAGCAATGGGCTGGTCTTGACCATCAAAATTCAGTTGAGAAAGAACAGCTCCCACACCCAACTCAGAAGCATCTGTTTGGACAATGAATGGTTTGGAGTAGTCCGGACTCTTGAGGATAGGCGCCGTGCACATGGCCTGCTTTAGGTCATCGAATGCTTTTTGACAGCTCGCTGTCCACTGAACCTTTTTTGGCATTTTCTTACTTGTCAGTTCATTTAATGGTGTCACGATGGAACCATAGTTCCTGACAAACTTCCTATAGTAACCAGTCAGGCCCAAGAAAGCTCGAACCTGAGTCTGGGTTGTTGGAGGAGCCCAGTCCCTGATTGACTGTATCTTGCTCTCCAGTGGCTGAACCTGACCTCCACCTACAAGGTGGCCCAGGTATACAACCTGTGTCTGCCCTATCTGGCACTTGGTGGCCTTGATAGTGAGGCCTGCTGCTTGCAGCGCCTCCAATGTCTTCCGCAGGTGGACCAGGTGATCCTCCCAGGTGGAGCTAAAGACAGCAATATCGTCAAGATACGCCGCACAGAAGTCATCCAGCCCAGTAAGGACGTGATTCACCAACCGTTGGAAGGTGGCAGGTGCATTTTTCAGACCAAAGGGCATCACCACGAACTGATAATGCCCACCAGGGGTTGAAAATGCTGTTTTAGGCTTGGCGTCCTCAGCTAACCTGATTTGCCAATACCCAGCTGTCAGGTCAAACGTACTTAAGTAGTTGGCCGAAGCCAGCCTATCAATAAGCTCGTCTGCCCTTGGTATTGGGTGGGCGTCAGTCTTAGTGACTGCATTGAGACCCCTGTAGTCTACGCAGAACCTCATCTCTCTCTTACCACCCTGGGTGTGAGGTTTCGGCACTAGAACTACGGGACTAGCCCAAGGGCTATCCGAGGGTTCAATGACTCCCAGCTCCAACATTTTCTGCACTTCACTTTTGATGCAGTCTCTAACGTGATCAGGCTGCCTGTAGATTTTACTCTTTACGGGCAAGCTGTCACCAGTGTCGACCTCATGGGTGCACCAATCGGTCTGACTGGGTGTCAGAGAAAACAGATGTCGGAACGACTGAAGAACCTGTTTACAGTCGCTCTGTTGATGTTCGGAGAGGCTGCCACAAAAGACAACACCGTCTACCGAGCCATCGTCAGGATTCTGAGTGAGCAGGTCGGGGAGAGGGTCACTCTCCTCTTCCTGTCCCTCATCTAGGGCCATGAGCAAACTCATGTCCTTCCTGTCGACATATGCTTTTAGCCTGTTGACATGAAGCACCCTGTGGGGGCTCCGGGGAGTTCCCAGGTCGACCAGGTAGGTGACCTCTCCCTTCTTCTCCAGGATGGTGTGGGGCCCGGACCATTTGTCCTTGAGTGCTGCTGGGGCCACTGGCTCCAACACCCACACCTTCTGTCCGGGCTGGTAAACAGTCAAGACAGCCTTTTGGTCATGCCAAGTTTTTTGGAGTTCTTGGCTGGCCTTAAGGTTTTCGGATGCCTTCTCCATGTATTCAGCCATCCGCGAGCGGAGGCCGAGCACATAGTCCACTATGTTGGTTGCCGGCTTTTTGAGAGGTCTCTCCCATCCTTCCTTCACCAAACACAGGGGTCTTGTTGAATCTCTCAACAAGCCCATTGCATTGTGGATGATAGGGTGTAGTGAACTTGTAGTTGACACCACATTCCTTCCACATAGCAGTTAAGTAGCTCGACATAAAGTTTGCACCTCTGTCGGAGACGACCTCCTTAGGGAAGCCCACTCTGGAGAATACTCCAACCAGGGCTCTTGCCACAACAGGTGCTGTAGTGGTCCTAAGGGGAATAGCTTCAGGGTACCTGGTGGCATGATCCACTACCACCAGTATAAACTTGTGCCCTGATGCTGTTGGTGGTTCCATGGGACCGACGATGTCGATCCCCACCCGTTCAAAGGGCACCCCCACCACAGGCATTGGTATAAGGGGGGCCTTTGTCGTGCCACCTGACTTACCACTGGCTTGGCAAGTGACACAGGAGCGGCAAAACTCCTTGGTATCTTCATTCATGTGAGGCCAGTGAAAGTGCGAGACAAGCCTGTCCCACGTTTTCGTCTGGCCTAAGTGACCTGCTAAGGGAATCTCGTGGGCCAAGGTAAGTAGGAAACCACGCTGAGACAAGGGGACGACCAGCCTCCTGGTCATGCCAGGCTTGGGGTCTCTTGACTCAGTGTACAGGAGTCCATCTTCCCAGTATACCTTGTGGGTACCTGTGGCGTTCCCAGCAGCCTCAGCAGCAGCCTGCTGTCTGAGGGGTTCAAGAGAAGGGCAGTCTAACTGGTCCTTCCCCAGGTCTTCCCTTGAGGGTCCCCCTGAGCCCAAGAATTCAACTTGATCAAGTTCGAACTCCCGAGGCTCAGTTTCCCTCAATTCCTGTAGGTCAGCCTCCTCTGAGACTTGATCCTCGACCTGGGGCAAGGGGGAAGGCGCAGCCTTAACCCTACTGCTCTTTTTCTTGGGAGGTGTCTGGTCCGTTGTTCCAGGATCCAGCACCTGTTCAGTGGGGCATTTCCTGACCTGTGACCTAGTCACAGCGAACACATGTGCTGGCAAACCTAACATTTCCATGTGAGTCCGGTGCTCCACTTCTGACCATTGTGACGACTCCAAATCATTGCCCAACAAACAATCCACTGGGAGGTCTGGACTAACTACAACCTTCTTTTGGCCAGTTACCCCTCCCCAGGAGAAAGCTACAATTGCCATACTGTGATTGGTAGTGACATTGCTTGCATTGGTCACCAGGAATTCTGTACCTGGCATGATCTGTCCAGGGTCCACAAAGTTAGGCGTCACCATGGTGACGCTGGCACAAGTGTCCCTATAGGCCTGAGCCATCTTTCCATTTATGAAAGGCGTCTGTCGGTATTTGCCCAGCGTATTGGGACTTATGTCAGGGGACACGTCCGCGTCCCCCGTACTGACAAGGACAGCCTGAGTGAGTGTGCCAACTAAGTTGTCACGCCCCTCAGAACCCAGGGTTAACCCTACTAAACCCTTGGGAGGCGCACTACCACTGCTGACTGTACTAGGGGGCACAGGTGCCTTAGGGGCTGCAGTGGCAGGAGTCTGCCCTCCTCCTTTCTTGGTGCACTCACTAAACCAGTGAGATTTACTTTTACAGTACTGGCACCATCTTTTGGATTGGCCTTCTTTCTTCTTTTGGGGAGCCTGACCCCCACCCTCTTTGGGTTGTTGGGGACCTGTCGAAGACTTCTGGTCATTTTGTTCCCCTTTAGAATCTTTACCCTTCTGGTCTGCTTTCTTCTGACCACCTTGATTCTGGCCCTGGTTCTGTTTAACTCTCGTACGAACCCATTTGTCTGCCTTCTGTCCCAATTCTTGGGGAGAGGTCAGATCCGAGTCGACAAGATGCTGATGCAACAACTGGTTCTGACAATTGTTTAAAATTTGTTCTCTCATCATCAAATTATACAATCCTTTGTAATCAGTAACCTTACTGCCCAGCAACCAGCCCTCAAAAGCCTTAGTGGCACAATCGACAAAATCAGACCAATCTTGAGACTGCGTTTTCTGGGTATCCCTGAACAGCACCCTGTACTGCTCAGTGGTTAGGCCGAACCCTTCAACGAGTGTATTCTTCAAGACTTGGTAATTATTAGCGTCCTCTACCCTTGTGGTGAGGAGCTTGTCTCTTCCTTTTCCTTCAAAGGAGAGCCACAAGATAGCTGCCCACTGACTCTGGGGAACGCCTTGCACAGTGCAGGCCCTCTCCAAAGCAGTAATCCATTTGTGGATGTCGTCCCCTTGTTTAAAGGGGGGCACTATCTTCCCAAGGTGTTTCGTATCGAAACTCTTTTCCCTATTACTAGGTATATTGCTGCCACCAGTGGGGATTGCCCCACTTAACTGTTGCTCTCTAGCGAAAGCAAGCTTTTCCTTGGCCAGGGCAAGTTCTTCCCTTTCGATCCTTAGATTAGCTGCCCTTTCTTTCGCTTCGTACACTCTCCTCTGAGGGGACGTCATCCCTCTTTGAGAAGAGTTGTGAGAGCCGTTGGTATGAAGGGATCTGCCAGAGTCTCTTGACAGAGATCGGGCTCGTCCATTCCCCAGGTTATGCGGAACCGACAGTAGCGCCGGGGTTCCCCCAGTACCACTATCGTGTCTGCTTAAGTTGGACCGTGTTAGTCTGACGACTTCTACCTGTCCCTTATCTGCCTCGTCCCCAGAGAGATCCTCATCCTCATCCTCCTCCACATCCTCGTTCTCGGTTGCGAGGTGAATGAGGTCAGGATCGTCCCGGGTTCCCTCGAGGGGAGGCATGTCTCCTTCTGGATTAGAAGAGCTACGAAGTTTCTCAGCTCTCCTGGCATCATAAGTCTCCAAGAGACCAATCAGAAAGGACGTTGTGGGGTTAGACCCCTGCTGAATCTTCCGGGAGTGACACAATCGTCTTAACTCCTTGAAGCTCAGCACAGTATATCCTGAAGGGATGACCTGTGGAGGGTCAACTGACACAAGGGGAGACTCAGAGTTTCCTCCTTGGCCCGACATACTGTTTCTAGTGTGGTGTAAGTGATGCACCTACCTACACTATGTGTTTTCCTACTGATCCCTTGCTAAGAGTTGTAGCCAAGGTGTGCTAAGCCTTGAGGAGCTACAACAGCTGGTTCAGTAGAACTCAGAGTATTCTAAGCTTTAGTTATATGTACTAACAGTACTTGCGCAATCTTTCAACAAGATATTCTTAGGATACGTGTGGTAAAACAACAGCAAGCTCAAATCCCAACCGCTGCTCACCAATGTGAGAAGTTGGCCCGATATGCAACGTTCGCTATTCTAGCGACCGCTATGTATCGTTTCAACGACCCTTATGGTGTTTGGTTGTAAGTCAACCTATAGACCAGCTATCCTAGTAGCGTGGATACGAGCAGTCTAAGGCTAAAGACTCGAGAGGGCGCGTTAAGCCAGCTGTTTACCACACATGTACCCCTTGAACACCCAGTGAAAGGACACCACGCAAGTGTTATGAAAATAAACAGTATATTTATTAAGAATCACAACAGCCCTGTACTCTTTATGAGGACAGGGTACTTAGCACAAACCAAACCTCTTTAGCAAATACTTTAAGTGCACAGTTAAAACAAGTGTCCGAGGACACGGAAAGGTTAAGGCAAGTCGGAAGCGAGGGACTCGGGACCCTAGAGTAAGGAGGCTATGCAGGCACTGAAATGCCGAGTTACCTAGCCACGAGGGCTGCGGCTGCACCAGTCTTACAGGCGTCGGGGTCTTCGCTGACGAGCCAGGAGCCGGAAGAAAAGGAGTTGCTGGCCGGCGACCAGTGCTGAATAGTTCGTAGAGATCCAAGCCTGGATCGGAGATTGATGAAACCTGAAAGCAGAGGGGACCAAGTTCGTACTACTAGCCAGTAGTCAGAGGGTACCAGGAAGGCACCGGTTGGCCGTCACCTCGACCAGGTGAGTGGGCGACGCTAGGCTCTGCAGTCTCACGGACCAGGAGGCGTTGTCGGCGACCACGGTGGAGGTGCGAGCTGTCCCACGACGGATGTCGCTGTCGGCGTCTTGAGTGGACCAGGAGGGTCCGGGGTGCTTCTCGAAAAGATGGAAGCAAGGGCCAGTCTGGAGCAACCAGACCGGCAGTGATGATTCTCGGATGTCGTCACAGAAGGACACAAGCCAGCGGCTAGTGACCAGACAACGTGCTGAGCAGCGAGCAGAAGGGCCCCACGCAGATCGTGGAGATGCTGGGAGACTGCACTTCGGTGCTGGAGCGGCTCAGGGTCGGGGCTTCTCGGACCCCAGAGCACTCACCAGAGAGTTACCTCGATGGTCGTGCTGGGTTTTAAGAGCGTGCAGGTTCTGATGATGGCCGGTCCCTCGAGGTCTCGTCGCACCCACAGATCACAGCTGAGCTGATGACGTGGGTAGAGGTCAGAGGTGCCAGGGAAGCCGGTTCTCGTCGAGCTGGGCCGTCGGATTCCTTGAGGAAGGACTTACAGCAAACCGCAGAGTTCTTAGATGGTGCCCGCTGATGCAGGGTGACTACTCCTTAGCCACAAGGGAGAAATCTTGAGAAGAGTCTTGAAGTCCTTTCGTAGAAAGTATTCTTGATTCAAAGATGATCTGATCTGGAAGGGTCCCCGCTCCGGCCTTTATCCTAAAGAAAGGGGTGGGTACATGACTAGGTCCTGCCCTAAGGGTGGGACCAGGAAGGGGGTAGTTACACCCCTCTCCCCTGCCGGACTTTCCCCAGGCCAGGGCTGTCGCCCCTGGAACTGGTTCTAACCGGCAGATGCGTAGTGAGCACCGGGGTGCCACTCCGCAGTCACCTTCTCGCAAAAGCCCTACCTACCCAGAATACACAAACCCTGTCTGGGACGGTGCGAACACCGCCCTCGACAGGAAACCCTTTGTCCAAGTGCTCCTCGCTGGAAGGACTCCCAGCAGCAGGAGGTCAGACTCGTGTCTGTGGTGGCAGCATCCATTTTGTGGAGCTGAGGCTTTCGTTAACTTTAACCGGGGTTCACAGTTACGTACATGTCGTGTCCCTCTAGAAGGGCGGAATGCTAACCTCGTCGCCAGAGTTGGTGAGAGGGCAGCATCCCGATTCGTATGACACCTTACTCGACATGTCTTGATAACGCGACACCGAAGTTACCGATGTGGCACGCGTTATCATGGAACAGCCATTGGGTCTTTTCTCCGCAAGCTGCAACCGGCTCGGCTCGGGCCAGAACACAGTTCACGCGAGCCCATGCACTCTGCCTTCAGGATTGTGAAGGCCTGCCATAGGAGTGACTGATAGGGACTCGGGTGTCCATTGTATGGTTAGATATAGAGCTACTATATCTAAAGCAAAGGGTGATTACACGACTTCGCCCCAGCTGTCATGCAGCCAGTTGTGTCAAATTTAGGAGGCCAGCCAGGGGTGGCATAATACATGCTGCAGCCCCTGGCGGCCCTGGGTACACCTATGCCCTGAGTTACAGGGTCTGATAAGGTGGCCCAGTACCAATTGGTAAATGCACCTAGGGTACATGTTGTAATTTAGAAAGAGAACAGCCAGGCTGTGGGTCTGATTGGCAGGCCCACAGCCAGAGAAAGTCGTAAACCAGTGAAACAAAAGCAAAAAATCTGGGTGATCATAGGATTGCAGACCCTACTCTCCTACAATGAATACAATATTTTGGAATGAAAAACCTTTTAAGAGAGAGCGTTCTAGGAGAATCCATTTAGGAACAGGATTATCTAAGAAATCATATGCTAAAGAAAAGGATTGTTTAATCAAGAAGGCGGAGTGATACACTTTAAAGTTGGGGAAACGAACACCACCTTCATTTTTAGGCCCGGTCAACTTATGTAAAGCAATACGAGGGTGTTTGTCATTCCACAGAAATGTAGTACAAATAGAGTTAATGCGGGAAAAATATGAATTCGGGATTTTGAAAGGGAGCATAGACACAGTACAGAGGACATGGGGAGTAATCATCATTTTAATCGTATCCAATCTGCCCCACCAGGACAGGAATAATGGGGACCAAATTTGGGGGAGGGATTGGAGTTTCTGTAAGAGGGAATCAAAAGTAAATTTAAGTGTATCAGCTAATGATGATGAGAACCATATGCCAAGGTATTTAATTTTGGAGGAACACCATGCAAATTCAGTATCACTAAACATATATTGATAGCAGACCGCTTTTATGGGTAGAACTTCTGTTTGGGATAGATTGAGCTTATTTCACGATATAGAGGAATACAGCTGCACCTCATCCAGAAAGTGTGAAGTGGAAGAAGCAGGGATTAGCCATATATACCAGTACATCATCCGCATACGCAGACAATTTAATTTCAATAGATGGAAGTTTGAAGCCAACAATCTTGGGATTGGAACGAATGCGCTCAAAAAAAGGTTCAAGACATGAAATCATTAATAAAGGAGAAAGAGGACAACTCTGCCGCGTGCCCCTGGAGAGAGAGAAAAACTGGGAGAATTGATTATTAACAAAAATGCTGGCCCGTGGAGAGGAATAAAGAAGTTTAACCAAGGAAATGAAGGAGGGACCAAAACCAAACCATTGGAGGGTGCAAAACATAAACTGCCAGTTAATGTGGTCAAACGATTTTTCCGCATCTAAGGACAGTGCTGCCATCGGGACCTTAAGATTTTTACTATGAGCGATAACATTGGAAACCATGCGTGCATTGTCAGCAGCAAGCCTACCCTTCACAAACCCCACTTGGTCCGTTTTAACGAGACGGGAATAACACAGTCAAGACGCAAGGCCAGAATTTTAGCAAAAATGTTGCAGTCATAATTAATTAATGAAATAGGACGGAAATGTTTACATTGTGAATGATCTTTATCAGGTTTAGGGATTATGATAATTAGCGCATCTAGAAAGGACTCAGAAGCCTTAGTATCTGCAATAAAGGAATTGAACAATTGTAAAAGTTTTGGAGCAAAAAAGGCATGAAAAGCAGACTAAAACTCAACAGGGAGTCCATCAGGGCCTGGCGCTTTTTCTTTAGAACGAGAATTAATAGCCCGAGTAACTTCCTGGAGAGTAATATCCTTTTCCAATAACGCAAATTCATCTGCAAGGGAAGGGGGCGAGGGAAGGCCTTCAAAAAAGGAGGATAGGTTTACTTCAGAAGGATGAGTATCGTCAGTGTACAAGGATTGGTAATATTTGTGAAATACTTCGGCAATATCTTCATCCAACGAGACTAGTTTATTGATAGTGTGGTTGAAGATAGGGCCTACAGTCTTACGTTCTGATTTGATTTTTAGGTAATTTGCCAACATTTTTCCTGCTTTATTTTGACCGCCATGAAATTTGGATTTGATTTTAATAAGGGTATTACAAGCTTTATTAGTGATAATTTTATTTAGGTCAGTTTTAGCTTGAATTAAATCCTGAAGTGCAGAGGGGGATTTAGAAGAAAAGTAAGAATGCTCGAGCCCTTTGATTTTCAGGAATTGGTCTTCATATTTCCTCCTATTAGGTTTCTTTTTCTTAGAGACGTAAGATAAAGTAAATGCCCTAAGTGGAGCCTTAAAAGCATCCCAATTATTAGGGATAGAGGTGTCTGAAGGGTCATTAATTGCAAAAAATTCATTAAAAAATCATTCAATTTCTGTCACAAAGACAGTATCAGATAATAGAAAAGAATTACATTTCCA
This sequence comes from Lissotriton vulgaris, assembly GCF_964263255.1. Lineage (NCBI taxonomy): Eukaryota > Metazoa > Chordata > Amphibia > Caudata > Salamandridae > Lissotriton > Lissotriton vulgaris. Next base: position 102,256 of record NW_028244498.1, read on the forward strand.
TCGATTAAATTTAGAGGGGATGAGGGAGAGGTCGAGGGAAGTATAAACACGGGCGTGCTCAGATATAAATATGGAACCAATCACAGATTTCTGAATAGCGGACAGTAGAGATTTACTGATTATAATGTAATCAATTCTTGAGCGGGTGTGATGCACATTAGAAAAAAAAGTATATTCTAACAAATCAGGATTACACATTTTCCATGAATCAAATAAAGGATGAGAGGCAATGGCCGATTGAAAACGTTTATGAGATTTGTCAGGTTGAAATTTACTGGAGGATAATCTATCTGAAAAAAGATCCAACCATTGGTTAAAATCACCCACAATTACGAAGTCTGGACAATCAATGGATGATATTAGGACTTTATTATCTTTCCAAAATTTGGGATCTGGACGTACTGGGCCGTAAATGTTTAGTAAAACTAATGTTTTATTTTGGATAACAACCTTAGCCATTGCCCAACGTCCTTCACTATCATTCTGGGAGGAAATAATTTGAGCATTTAACGTTTTATGAAATAAAATAGCAACCCCCCCTTTTTTTACTAACGGCAGGAGAGAATACCACCTGCCCCACCCACTGCTGTTTCAACTTAAGAGATTCAACATCAGAACAATGCGTTTCCTGAAGAAAAACAACCTGCAAATTAAGTTTAGACAAATGAGACAATACCTTTTGACGCTTGACAGGGTGACCGAGACCTCGTATGTTCCACGATACAAAGTTACACATGGTGATAGGAGGGAAGGGTAGGTGACAAATGGAGTAGACACACATGAAAGAGGCAACTAAAAAAAGGGAGGCAACAAACAATCAATGAACATGAGGAGAAAACTCCCAAAACACTTACAATACTGAAGCATAACGCATCTAAAGTCAGAAAGGATAACAACATACAGAACAAAGAAAGAAGGGAAGAACGTGTAAGAAGAGACCTTTCGGGAATAGAGAACATGGAAGGCTGAACAACAAGCAAGAAGGCCAGATAGCGGAAGAGAAAAAGACAGAAAAGGGAGAAAGGATACAAAAGAAGAGAAAACAAAAAAGAGTAGACAAATCAAGGCAAAGGAGCCTGATCGGAGAGAAGTAGAACAGCCTAGACAAGCGGGGCATAGATACACCAAGGCGGGGACATAACCACACGAGCTGCCACAGAAAGGACATATACACGAAAAAAGGATAAAGAAGAAGAACCTCAAAAAAAGGAAACATGATTAAAGGATAAAGAGAGAAAAAAATCAAAAGCAGCCAAAAAGAAGACATGTAAAACGACAATGAAGGACCAAAACAAAAGAGATCCTAGTGAGCAGTTTCCATGCTGGAGGAGGAGACACTCAGTAAGAACGCGTGAAGCTTTTGTGGATCATCATATGAGCGAGTACGGCCGTTATGCGTGATCTTGCAGAAACAAGGATGCAGAATACCATATTGAATGTTTAACTGTCTCATTAGAGGACGTAGATTCAAGAATTCCTTGCGTCGGGCATTCGTGGCATTAGAGAGATCCTGTGAGATAAAGATGTTGAGTCCAGACCACTGGAGACGTCGCTTAAGCCTAGCAGCCTTCAAGACGGGCATTAGCTCTGTGAACTCTAGAAAAAGTAAAATAATGCCACGAGGCTTGGTAGAGTTGGAGTTGACACGGCCTAGACGATGGGCTCTCTGTATATTGAGGGGGTGTGAAGAAGGTTGGAGGTCCAAAAGATTGTGCAGGAATTTTCTTATGAAGTAGACCATGTCTGGACCCTCCAAATTTTCCGGAATACCATAAACACGTAGATTATTCCTACGATTTTGGTTTTCAAGGTCCTCAGTGTGTAGCTTGAGTTTGTGGATTTCTCGTTCCAATAACGGTATTTTAGCTGATGCATCCTGGATATCGCTCACACGTTGCTCCAAATGCAGAACCTTGCTCTCCATAACGACCCAACGCTCCTCAATTTGCTTAAGCTTCTCATTGGTGGCGGACATAAATGGTTGGAGACCACGGACCTCCTCAAGAATAGAGTCCAGGACAGGGTTCGAGGAGGACTGGATGGGAGAAGGCGGGTCATTTTTGGGCCTCTTAGGTTTGGTTCCCGTCTGTGATAGTTTGGGATTATGAGATTCATTCGCCATGTTGTTAACATTAGAATGTGTCAGAAGCGCTGAAATAGTAGGAAGCAGGAGGGCACACTACCCGAAACCACACAATGCAATACTACTGGCGAGACGTTACTGTTTCATAGATAGAAGGGCAGCAAAAAGTGTGTGCCAGTAGAACACTCAAGGCACTAGGCGATGGGATAGAAGCCCTCAAGCAACCCGAGTGCCTGACTAAGTACTGAGTTGAAAGAGCTTAAATAGGTGACGTGACAACAAGCTGTGAAGAATCATAAATCCTCGAAAGGGGCACCTACATGAGCCGGCACATCCAAATGTCAAAGAAAAATGGTATACTGCACTTCCAAAGTCATTGTAATAACGAAGTCAGGAAAAAAAAAAGAAAAGTATCTCTTCATGGCAAGCAAACCTAAGATGGTGGCCGTTATTTCATTCATCCAGTCTATGAGGAGAGCTGAAAATTAGATAGCGCCATATAACCATCAAATATCCTCACAGGCTACACCACATCATAAAGCAAATGGCGGCCGCCCGCGTCTTTTTGTAGAGAGAGAAATTACCGCGATTCACCAGAGTCGTTGTGCGGCAATAAATCATCCATAAACGGCCTCTTCATGCTCCCTGCACCTTCCGCCAACTCTCCAGCGCTCAAAGCCGTGCATGTAGACGACAAAGGAGGCTCTCACGGCATCCGGGGGTCCAGTCCACAGCGGAGCTCATGGAGGAGCCGTCCTCATCACTCGGTGCGTAAGCCACGCCCCCCCTTTGAAGGAATTATTGAGTTGGAGCAAGACGAGTTTATAAATCTCAGGGATCTTTCTTTGAGGTTGGTTATGTTGTTATGTCTGATTTCTTTCAGGAGGGTCTCAGACGTAAGAGCTTTAGAGATTACAGGGCGTAGGTTTGTTCCGGAAGCTGTTTGTTTCTGTATCTCTAAAAGTACTAAAACTATGTCAAAAACTATTTTTTACCCTAGCTTTGATGAATGTCAGAAACTTTGGGGTCTATTAGCATGTTGGGCAGATCGCCACCACCCGCATGGCGGTGGCGATCTGACCGCCATATTCCATTGCCCGCATCCCATTTCTCCCCGCCATATTACGATGGCAGGGAGGACCCAGGCGGACGGAAAGACCATCCGCCGGTTTTCCGCCCATCGACGAGTCGACTGGGCGGAAAGGGGCTTGATATGGTGGCGGTTGCTGCAAAACACTGCCATCCATATAAAGACGCAAGCGGTGATGTGCCATTCCATGGCAGCGTTGCTGCTATGGAAAGGCATGTGGTATCTGCATGTGGGGCCCATTGCGGGCCCCCAGGGTGTTGGGGGGTGAGGGGTGCACATAGGTACCCCCCTGCATTTGCATGCACAATATGGCAGGTACTGGCCACATTGTGCATGCAAATGCACAACATGCCTTTTTAGGTCGAGTTTACTCGAACCTATTGTTGTCAATCCAAAAGCTGACTTTTTACGATGCGGATTTTCAAAAGTTCACGTGAATCCCAATCACGTGACCTGCTCTCATGCACGAACCTTCCCCCTGCCAGCAGCCTTTCTCCCTTCACAGCCATCTGTTCCTCTCTCCCCGCCCCCCGCCGTCACTTATTCACGGCCGCAGGCCGTCCTAATTGCTTTTTTTTTTTCAGCCTGGCTACTTCAAAGGGTCCGGTTTCGCCTGCCCCGCCCCCTGCAATGCCGAGAGCTTCTTTTGCGTTTCTGAGTGCTCTCTCTCCCTGCTTCGGTCTGGTTTCTGCTTGTTCTGTTTCATTAAAGTTCCCTCATCTTGTAAAGTTATAGGTATCTTCTCCAGGTTTGTGGCAACACGTACAGCTTCCTGCATGTGGTTTATGATTCGCCTGTGAAACCTGGGCTCTGGCTGCTTCCTGTTTCTTGAGGCATTCCTTATCCTTCAAACTGCAGCCTCTTCGACCTCTGTCTCGTGCGCTTTCACACCTTCTGTTCGAGCATTTATTTAGTTTGTTTCTTACTCAGCTGTGGTTTCCCCCTTCGCTTTAATGTCTGGAAACTGTCCCTAGGGTCTAGCTTTAAAGCCTGTGCTTTCCAGACAGACGTGCGGATAAGTGTAAAGTTTATCTGTGTGGCTTTGTTGTGACTTTCTGCTCCCCTCATGCTCCTTCTCTTCCTCTCCTTTCAGCCGCCATCATTTCTGTCTCCCGTGTTGTCTTTGTGCTGCTCCCCATCCTTTCCTTCGGTGTTTCCTGCGTTTGGAAATGCGATTCAACCTGCCACGCTTGCGGAGCATGTTACGCAGAGTTTGGCGGTAGCCACCATTTTCCAACAAAACAGGCCGATGTATGATTTTGTAGACTTTCCTATCCCACAGTTATAATATTGTATCAAAATACTTCACCTGTAAACTATTCTAGGAGAGGGGAGCTCGAGTCTTTGTGAAGCTTGTGAAGGGAGATAAGACACTGCCTCTTCTTCAAATGCCTTCGGTTCATTTTTTTTTTCTTTCTCCACACCAGACAGATGCTCGGCGGCTGAAGTCCTCTGGTGTCACCAGTGAGAACATTACTTTTTATTGTCCACTTGCTGTGTGCTATTTTGCGTGTGACCTTTCATTCCCTTGCCCCTGGTTCTGTCTCCCCCCCGTCCCCCAGCTCCCTCCACTTATCTGCATTTTAACCCCGCTCAAAGTCGGAAATAGTTGAGAGTGTCAGTTTACTGCAAGTCAATCCTCTGAGTAACACCCGCCTGTCTCTGCAGTGACCACCCTTGCTTTGTGGTCTCACACTGGCATGTTGGGTTTCTATTTCCTGTTTAATTTTAGGACGCCTGACGCCCGCCGGCGGCTACTTGTTCTGCAGGGCAGGCACCAGAAGATCTGATCTGGGTTAGGGATGTTGGAAATACTTCTGAAAGTCTCTTCTGGTGGGAATGAATTTTAGGTCTCGCCCTTAGGCAGCGTTCATGCGCTATCGCTTGGTGACGAGCCGGGGTATCCCAAAAAAATTAAAAATGCGGCAGCACATGCAACACCACACGTTAACTCATGGTCTTTGTGTGGAGCTTGGCCTAAGTACAGGTTTATTTAATGTTATTAGTGTACGTCCACAGCACCTGCTGTTATTTTAGATACAATAAATTTTTTTAACATTTTTAAATAGAAGGTCCCAAATGGAAGCTATTGGGGTGCTTTACATGAGCACCGTTTACATTACACAAGTTCAAATTAATTGTTATAGGCGGGGTATAGTGATTTGCCTAGAATCGCAGGATGTTGAATTGAGATTCGAACCTTGTCGCACAGTTCTGCAGTCGGCCTCAATAGTGCCAGCCCCGCCCCCACCCCCAACCGCATTTAGTGTTGTAAAACGTTAGGAGGACTGCATCTTTTCTAGAAGGAATGCAGGAGCTTAGGGCAGAGATGTAGAATGGAACAATAATGGCGTGTACCACCGATTCTCCTTGCTCTTATACTACCTTTCTCTTTGGTGATAGATCTATTCGAATACCAATTTATTTTGTCTTTTATATATTATTTGGTCTTTTATATATTATTTGGTCTTTTATATAGCGCTAGAAGTAGTCAAACAGTGAGAATAAAACTTCATCAGACGCTAGGAGGGTTGCAATTAAATGTACAGAAACTTATGAGAAGTTATCTTGCTGCAGCATTAGAGTATAAAAGAAATTAATGTATTGGGGCATTTATAGTATATTAAGTGCTTTAAGCTTTAAATGTACCAGCGCCCCCCCCCCCCCACCCCCCTCCCCACACTCCAGAGTACCGGAACTTCTCCATTAACAAGGAGAGTACTGGTACTCACTGCATCAGGTTGTCATTTCAGATCACAAAAAAGTCATATGAGCAAGCATCTCATTTCGACACTGTGGTACATGTTTTCACAATGGCGATTTCACACCGGTAGCGACCATAGCAGAACAACGTGTGATGACACTTGGCAGGTAGCTTTGCGTGGGGAAGAGGTCGCTGTGCAGCAGGAAGTAAGGAGAGCCCTTTAAAACACGCAGTTTGCTCTGGCTTTCCCGTTCTTTTTTTACCAGCGCAGACAGCAGGACGTAAAACGAAAAGCCATACAAGAGCTCCTGATAGAAGCCAGGGTTGCCCCCACTGCCAGTCAGATTCAGGGTCCAGCGAGGAACCTTCTGCAACTATAACATAAGTGAGTGCCCTTCCGGCGCCCCTGCCTCAAGCACACTGAAGGGGAACCGATGTAGCGCAACGGCAAGAGCTGCTGCCTTTGTGTAATATAACTGGTGCTCATGTAATGCTCTCCAATAATTTTGGGCCGAGTTCACGCTTATATTAAACTGCAAAAAATTACTGCACCACAACTTCCCATATACCTCTATTTAACTTTTATTGATGCTGTACCATACTGTATTTTTAACATGCAGTTGAATGCCAAATCGTTATGCAAGAGCTCAGGCAAGACTGATGACAGACTCACTAATTCTTTGTAGCTACAGTTCCCAGAGTTGATAAACAGACTATAGAAGCATTTGACCAGTGTGCATCCCAGAGCTTTGAATCACGTCCTAAACCTATACAGGGTGTGTAATGCAGCTGACTCCAGGCCTTGGCATGCAGCTGAAACAAGTCAGGAGGCACTGGCAGCAGTACCACAATGGCACCGACTTCAGTTAACACTGTGTGCATGCCTGCAGACTGAATGTATAATAGCTACAATATTAACAGTCATAACATTGGCATTCTTGCTATTGCGACTATAGCTCATGTAAAGTTAATGATATGGAAAGCAACTCATGTCGGATGTGGGTGTGCATGTTTGTCGTGCTTACAGAACTCAGTGATACCATCCCTTTCAAACTTCATTGCTCTCACTCTCCATCTGTTGACACACGCACTAACCAGGCAGCCCACACCCTCCCTCTACCACATCAAAGGCAGCCCAGCCTCCTTCCCCCAGCGTGCGCTCTGCCTCAGGCCAGCATCTCTCCTCCCATAATTATTCACTGCAGGGCCTGCGTCTCATCACCCTTCCTCCCAGTCCCCACAAGCAGGCTTCTCCAGTGGCTGCATGCAAATCTGAGCCCCAACCTCTCTGACATTGCATCTCTCTTTCCATTTGTCTTCCCCAGCCTCTATCTTTCTTTCTGACTATTTTTTCTTTCTTTCTAGTAGCAGCTCTGCCTTTCTCCTTTTCTCTCTGATGTATTAGGTTCACACCTATCCGCAAATCTTTACTGCTTGTTTTTTTTCCCGTCTATCTTTTTTCTCTCTCTGTCGATTGGCCTCTGCCCGCCTGCGCCCCTGTGCCTTTCAGTCTCGTGGGGGTTATCTAAGCAGCTGTCAGTTTCCACTGCTTCCACTTCGCTGCAGCTATCGGTGTATATTTGTCAGGCACTCGGTTCCTGTTGCTTTCTGTTAGTGGTCCACCGGTGACTGACGGTCACTCTCTGCCCCTGTGCTGATATGCCTACCAGTATCTTCCTCAGTTTATTGGCGTCGGTCTTTACTCTACTCCTTCTGTCCTGGCATTTAATTTCACTTCTGACACATATTTTGGGTAAACAGGGCTCTGTGACACCCTCAGCCTCATACTTAAACTACCGCTGAATGTGCTCACCCCTCAGCCTGGCTGCCATGTTAGCCCTCACTCTACCGCCCTCACTCTGCCGCCCTCACTCTACCGCCCTCATTCTACCGCCCTCACTCTACCGCCCTCACTCTACCACTCTACTGCCCTCACTCGACCGCCCTCTACCACCCTCACTCTACCACCCTCACTCTACTGCCCTCACTCTACCACTCTACCGCCCTCACTCTACCACTCTACCGCCATCATTCTACCACTTGACCGCCCTCACACTCCAAATACCACTCAGTGCCAAATAATTACACGCCACATAATTACACTGCACTCAATGAAACACACTCCAAATACCACTCAGTGCCACATAATTACAAGCCACATAATTACACTTCACTCAATGCAACATACACTCCAAATACCACTCAGTGCCACATAATTACACAGCACTCAATGCAACATACACTCCAAATACCACTCAGTGCCACATAATTACACACCACATAATTACACTGCACTCAATGCAACATACACTCCAAATACCACTCAGTGCCACATAATTTCATGCCACATAATTACACTGCACTCAATGCAACATACACTCCAAATACCACTCAGTGCCACATAATTACACGCCACATAATTACACGCCACATAATTACACTGCGCTCAATGCAACATACACTCCAAATACCACTCAGTGCCACATAATTACAAGCCACATAATTACACTGCACTCAATGCAACACACACTCCAAATACCACTCAGTGCCACATAATTTCATGCCACATAATTATACTGCACTCAATTCAACATACACTCCAAATACGACTAGGTGCCACATGATTACACGCAACATAATTACACTCCACTCAATGCCACATAAATACACTTAATCTGTCGAGCGAACTATCGCCCTCACTCTGTCTATCTATCACACTCTATCCACTCTCCCCTCCCTCTCTCAAATCCCACTCTCTCCTCACTCACTCCTCTCTCCCCTCTCCTCACTCACCTCTCTCCTCTCCCCATCTCCCCTTTCACCACTCAACACTCTACCCTCTCACCACTCACCACTACACTCCCTCTCCAATCCCTCTCTCTCTCCTCACTCACCTCTCTCTCGCCTCTCTCTCCTCTCCTCACTCACCCCTCTCCTCACTCTCTCCAGGCCTGACTCTCTCCTCCCCTCTCACCACTCTCCCCTCTCACCACCATTCTCCCCTCTCAACACCACTCTCCTCACCACTCTCCCCTCTCCTAATTGCATTTTTTCACGGCCGTGACACCACATCAAAGGGCTTCTCCTCCCCTAATTATTTTTTTACGGCCGGCCGGCCGTACTTTAAGTTTCACGCCCGCCATACAACATACAACCACACATACAACCATACGCACAACCACACCGTCAGTGCACAGTTTCACCAGGCACAGACACCATCAGTCGTCAGTGCATGCTTTCACCGGGCACAAACACCACCAGCTGTTAGTACACACTTTCACCGGGCACAAACACCACCAGCCGTCAGTGCACGCTTCCACCAGGCACACACCACCAGCCGTCAGTGCATGCTTTCACCAGGCACACACACCACCACCAGCCATCAGTGCACGCTTTCACCAGCCACACACTCACCACCAGCCATCAGTGCACGCTTTCACCAGCCACACACACACCATCAGCCATCAGTGCACGCTTTTGCAGGGCACAGGGCACAAACACCACCAGCTGTCAGTGCACACTTCCACCAGGCACACACCACCAGGCGTCAGTGCACGCTTTCACCAGGCACACACACACACCACCAGCCATCAGTGCACGCTTTCACCAGTCACACACACACACCACAAGCCGTCGGTGCACGCTTTCACCAGGCACACACCACCAGTGTCAGTGCACGCTTTCACCAGGCATACACACCACCAGTCGTTAGTGCACGCTTCCACCAGGCACACACCACCTGCCGGCAGTGCACACTTCCACCACAGCACCACCACAGCACCACCACAGCACCACTCAGCACCACTACAGCATCACTCAGGGGCACCACAACATCACTATGCGCTACAACAGCATCACTGAACGCCACCACAGTATCAATCTGTGCAACCATTCAACAACAACTGGTTCAAATATTTTCTGTCAATGTTTCAAGCTTTATTACAAATGTCATAAAATGATGTTAAATGTTTTCACTTCAGTTCTTGTTAAAACATTGTGATTTGTCAGATCAATACATGTAAGACAGGGGAAAACTAAACATGTACCTTTACTAATGCTATAGATGTAACATTTGCTAAATTTATAACTATTGGCATTTCTAATAACAAAATTAATACTTTTATATTTTGAAAAACAGAAACAAAAATATTTTTTTTTTACATTTTACACACCAAAAGCTCAACCTTTTCTATTGCGAGACCTATTGCATTGCAAATGCTTGTTTACATTGCGGCTGGTGCTTCTGAAAGCATCGCACACCGCAATGTAAAAAATGTACCAGTGTGGCGGGCGCATCCTAATCTTCCCCTCGGGACCGCCGCACATATGGCGGGTGGTCCCTTTTGCCGTTACAGTGGCGGGCAGACTTTGTCCGCCCGCCATCGTAATAATCCCCATAGTGTGGTGAATCATCATTGACAACAAGCTCACCATGAAATCACAGCTCAACGCCATCTCCTCCTCCTGCTTCCTCACTCTGCGCATGCTACGTAAGATCTTCAAGTGGCTCCCCCTACACACGAACTGCACAGTGACACAGGCCATCATCACCGGCCGACTGGACTACGACAATACCCTATATGTAGGAATCACTACACACCTCCTGGCTCAGCTCTCCCCATGTTGCTGCATCATTATTGCTTTTTTCTCAGTTTTTTTTAGTTCCTTCTTGCTTTTTTCCTAATTTTCACTGCATTCTCTTTGCTTTTCCTGTTTTTTTAGTGCTATCTCCTTTAATTTCTCTAGTTTTTCACTGGTTTCTCCAGTGTATTCTATGCTTTCTCCTTGCTTTTTCCCCTGTTTTATGAGTGCCTTCTCTGCCTTTTACCTCGTTTCCCCTGCTTTCTTCTGGCCGCTTTCCCTGTTTTTTTTGTTTGTTTTTTTATTAGAAAAACCAACAAACAAGGCATGAATATAAAATACAGAGTGCATAACTTGTACAGAGGTGGAAAATCTCCTTAATTTACTGCAATACAAATAATACAGTAATGAGGGAGGGGAGGAGAGGAGGGGAACAAAAGAGAATCAACTTAAGATCAGGGGGAAAGTGGAGCATCCATGATGGTAGTTACTGGAGGAACACATATGTCACCCCGATATCGGTTCCAAGGACCCCAAATTCTATGCCATTTCCGGGGGCGACCCCGGGCCAGATAGACCGTTTCCTCCCTAAACATGCACCAGTCCATGTTCTCCACCCATACATCAAGAGTAGGAGGCTTCTGTGATTCCCATAGCTGCGCTATAGTACGTTTGGCGATCATGGCCCACAAGGACACCCACTGAGTCTGAGCAACATTATAATCAGTCGTCTCCCAAACATTCAGTAAGCAGCGCCTAGCCTCGGGCAGGAGAGCAACACCTGTAACTTCCTCCATCACTTCATGTACTTGTTTCCAATAATCAGCAACTTCCCGACATTCCCAAATAATATGAAGAAATGTACCCAACAATCCACAACCCCGTTTACACAAACCCTCTTCAGAAAGGCCCATCTGAACCAGAAGGGAACTGTGACATAGACCCTGTGTAAGATTTTCAGTTGACGTGTATTTAACAAGGACCCCCTGAAAGTGTGGATACGATGGTTCCTAGGTCAGGGAAAACAAGCTTTCGACAAAAAACAACCTAGGCAACTAATGTTTTAAGACATACAACAATGTAATATATAAGGACAATTGGCTACAGCTTATTACAAAAATACTTATTTTATTATTAGTTTTAGACATTCAGAAAAATCAATGACATAAATGTAATTAAAAAATAACAATTCAACAAAATTGGAATCATATATCATACATTATCAATCCAGATCATGCATTCAAAACATTTTATAGAAACAAAGGTTAAAAAGGGATTAAAAATCTAAGTGGCAGAATGGGTCTCTACGCGCGTTTCGGAGAACCAGCGCCTTCTTCTGGAGTAGCCACATAAACTGAGAATAGTGACAATACAGCTAAGGTTGATAACGTTTCAATTTGTTGCTTAATACATTAGTTGCCTAGGTTGTGTTTTGTCGAAAGATTTTCAGTTGAACCAATTTGAGTCTCGCTGGAATTGCGACCTCCTTAGGAGAGGAGATCGCAGATTGCCAGTCCTCATCATTTAGTTCAAGGCCATCACGGGTCCAGTGATCACGCAAATGGAGCAGAAGGTCTGTCCTATTGTTGATCAGTTTCTTATAAATCAGGGAGATAATACTATCGGGTATATGGCCATCCAACACCCGATCCTCCAGTGGGGTATACTCCGGTATTACTTCCCCCTCCTGAAAGACTGACATCAGGGCAGGTCAGACCTGGGCATAGCGGAAGTATTCCATATCACTCAAGTCAAACTCCACCTGCAAGGTCGAAAACGGCTTCACTCGCCCCTTGGCCCACAGGTCTTCCACCTTCGTAATGCCGATAAGATCCCACTTATCGAATCCTTTAGTATTCCACAATTTGCCTAGTCTATCAGAGCCAAAAAGCGGGGTCGCTAATGTCAAACGATTCTTCCATCCCAACGAGCTGGTAACGTCTTTCCAAATGCGAACGGCCGACTTCGTAGGCCCCGTAAAAGAGCCAACCACCGATTTAGTATACAACGCCCTATAATAGTCACCACCAGGCAGTAGCCACCGGTCAATAGCAAAACCAGGGTTCAACTTCGGGCCATACATACCATGATTAATTGCCCCTAATTGTGATGCCCAATAGTATCGTTTGATATCAGGAAGAGCTATACCTCCTTCATACAATGGGAGTGTAAGTTTGGCAAGCGCTATGCGAGGCCTACCATCCCATAGCAACTTCCTCTGAAGACCCTCTACCGCCCGGAAATAACTAGCTGGAACCACATCAAGCGTATTCTTAAGGGCATACAAAAACGGGGGAGGGACATCATTTTAAAGAGAGCCGCGCGTCCGAGTGGCGAAAGCGGGAGCCTACGCCAACCCGCAACGTCATGTCTCAAACGGTCTAAAGGAGGGACAAGATTTATATATCGAATGGAGGGGTCCAGAGACACAAATATACCCAAATACTTAAATCCTTCCTGTGCAACTTGGATGGGACAATTGCACGGGAGGAGAGGGGTGTCACCACTGAGCACGTAGAGATAGGACTTCGTCCAATTGATAACCAGGCCCAAGTTTATGAGGTCAATACGTCGCACAATACTATCAATGATTTTCTGGGTGAAGTCAGATATAATAAAATATTGTCCGCATACAATGAGATACGATCTTCGTATTCCGGTGACCACTGATTACCCCTCAGAGAGGGTTCCAAACGGATCCATGCTGCCAAAGGCTCAAGGGCTAATGCAAACAGGAGAGGTGATAAAGAACAACCTTGACAGGTACCACGCCCAAGACCAAACGGATCAGAGACATAACCGTTAACAACTATCTGTGCGAGGGGGTCCTTGTAGAGAAGCTGCACCCATCTCATAAATTCCATTCCGAAACCAAATTTAGCTAACGCCGCTCACAAATACGGCCATTCCACAGTATCGAAAGCCATAGTGGCGTCCAATGACACCAAATGGCCGATACAAGCAGCGTTGCAGCCCTCGCGAGAGCACCATTTAGACGTCTGAGATTCAGTTCTGTGTTGCGATGGGGAATAAAACCGGGTTGATCTGGATGGATTAGATCACTTATAACAGTAACCATTCTATTTGCCAGCAACTTGGCAAGGATTTTAGGTTTGGCGTTTAAAAGCGAGATCGGCCGATACGATCCACATTTGTTTCTCGGCTTCCCTTCCTTATATATCCCAACAATTGTCGCAAGCCGCTGATCTCGGGGGAGAAGATCCTGTTCTCGAGATTCTAAAAACATATCCCGTAAATAAGGAGCAATTTTATTAGGCCGAATCTTATATAGCTCTATTGGCAAACCATTTGGACCCATAGCCTTACCCAAGCGCAGAGAACGCATCGCCAATGCCACCTCGTCCGCAGTTATTTCACTATCCATAAGCTCCTGGTCTGCGTCAGATAGACACGGCAGGGTGATATCTCACAGCAATAAATGAGAGTCTTCCTCCGGCCTACTCGAGACCGGAGAGTAGACTGCCTAAAAAATGCTCAGTAAAGCTTGCCACTATCTCCGCCTGGTCGGTGATCCGAGATCCATCTGCAATCTCAAGCTCAGGCACCACGCGACTCGCTCTATCTCGTTTATCCAGCCATGCTATCAGCTTACCCGCTTTATCTCCGACATCATACAGACGTCCCTGTTGTTCCTGACCAAGAGCCTTCACAGTATCAGTAGCTAGCGTCTTATATTCCAGCTGTTTCAACTGCAAAATATGCATCTTGGCGCGGGTTACTTCTTGTTCTAGATCTGACTCCAAATCCGCTATTTCAGTTTCCACCCGTACTATATCCGCATCTCTCTGTTTATTGACTCCAACAATCAAAGACAGGGCTTGCCCCCTCATCACAGTTTTGAAGGCTTCCCACAATGACACCGCGGAAGAGACCGAACCCTAATTTTCCTGAAAATAGAGATCTAAGGACCGACCAGTTCCCTACGGGTTTTAGGATTTCGGAGATACCAAGGGTTAATCGGGGCTACCCGCCCCTCGACGCCAATTTGACCCGAAGCCATATAGCGGAGTGATCTGAAATACCTCGAGCCATATGTTTGACCTCCGCAAAGAGGAAGCTTGTGCCGCTGGTACCAACACGTAATCTATCCTAGAGAGGCTGCCATGTGCACCAGAGTGAAACGTGTACTGTCGTTGGGTAGGATGTAGCAATCTCCAACAATCCACCAGGCCTAAGGTGTCAATTAAACCAGGCATCCAGCCATGCGCTCCTCTAAGGTCCCTAGGCGGATGTCTATCAAGCATACCAGACATAACAGCATTGAAATCCCCACCCAGGATCAATGAGCCCTCAGGAAGATCGAGTAAGACCCGCCCCAGATCAGCAAAGGTGGTAGACTGCAAACCCGGAGGAATATAGACAGAAACCAGGGAAAGTGTCCAACCCTCCCAACGCCCAGATACGGCAACATATCTCCCTCTATCATCAAGGACTGTATCATCAATCTCAAGCGGGAGAGAATTCCTGACAAGGATTCCCACCCCCCGGGAACCAGAAGAGAACCCTGCGTGGGCAACAAGACGATAACCCTTCCTGTTCATGGCATGGCACATATTCCCGATCAAGTGGGTCTCCTGGAGTAAGACCACATCAGGGGAATAACGTTTTAACAATTGCAATACAACCCCACGCTTTATCCTATCACCCAACCCATTCACATTCCAACTCACCAATCTCAACCCTCTACCCCCCATCACGAAAAAGGAAAAAGATCCAACCCCGGCCAGTGTTCAGCACTTCAATGAAAGAGTCTTGCAATATGGTGCCTTGTAAAAAGAGAAACTAAAATCCCAACAAACCCCTCCTCCCCCCCTGAAACAGGGAACCCCCCTCACCCTGCACCCCTGCATAAGACTAGAAAGCCACCCCAACTTGCAGTGCGCCTGTCGCCCCCACATCTAAACTAAACTACAAAAAGTCGGACTGGGGAGGAAAGAGACCCACCAGAAACCCCATACCCCCCCTGCTATCTACAAATGATCATACAGCAATATAAAGACCCCACAGTTTTAGTTTCCGAAGCGTCCCCAGAAACCAGATAGATGATGTTCATTCCTGTTCGGGCAAACCTCCCTCCGCTCCACCGGACCGTTGCTCCGGGTCTGGTCGTGCAGGTCGAGTGTCCAGCCAATCCGCTACCACCTCGGGTTTATCAAATAAATAGACCCGCTCTTCGTATTCAATCTGCAACTTTGCGGGAAAAAGCGTAACGTATTTGAGGCCCATATCACGGAGTCTCTTTTTACCCCAAGAAAACTTAGTCTCTGCTTCCGGACAGCTTGGGTAAAGGCAGGATAGAAACTGATGGTGGAATTTTCAAATTTCAAGGGTCCACCCGTTCGTGAGGCCTGAAGGATAGCATCTCTGTCTCGAAAGTAAAAAATGTGCGCTATCATAGGCCGCGGCGGGGCACCCACCTTTGGCTTACCACCCGGGACTCTGTGTGCTCGTTCAACGGTGAACAATTTACTCATTCCCTTGGGCGCAGATGGTTGGTAATAAGGTCTTCCACAAAGAGGTCTGCTGCCGGATCCTCCGCCTTTTCCGGAACTCAAACGATACGGATGTTGTTCCGCCGAGCCCTCCCTCCGAAATCCTCCAGGCGGCGGGTAACCAGATCATCAGAAGCCCTTAAATTGCGGACTTCAGTCTGCAAGTCTACTACATCGCCCGTCAAACTCGAAGTTTTTATATACAAGGACTTGACTTTTTCGTTGGTTTTAGTCAAGTCAGTACCACTCAAGTTGACATCTATCGCCACTGTGTCCAGCTTATGAGCGAGAGTCTCCATTTGCTTCCCGAGGGACGACTTGATGCCTTCGATGGCAGCCATAATGTCCTGCAAAGTTGGGTCGTCGGTCAGAGGCATTGCATCCCTCGCCTCTTCCAATGGCCTACCCGGTCCGCTGGGTGACCCCTTAACCTCGGCATACCGATCCATTGAGTATATCCACCCCGCCTGGTAGGTTTAGGCTTCAGTTTGTCTCCCTCCGGCTTACCGGCCATTACGGGAGTTATTCAGGTAGAGTCCGAGACAGGACCGAAGGGGGGGAAAAACCAACGAAAAGACCAGCCAAAGAGCACTAGTCGACACCCAATAGCCAGGGATGCCGATCAGCATGGCAGACGGCCGTGGAGCAGAAAAAACAGGAGGCCCAAAAAATGGCACTTGGTCAGCAGAGAGAGACGGTCAGCCTTCCGACCAAAGATCAGCACTTTCAGCAATATAAGTCTTATTCGATTGTCAGGTCGGGCATGTGTCCCCAATGGAATCTGGCTCCGGTGGCAAAATCGAAAGTGAAAGCAAAACCAGCTTCGGATGTCAACCACCACCTCTGGCCGTTGTTGTTCAATTACACCCCGGGCACACAGCCAACTCCAGCACCAGGCTTCTTCGAGTCCAAGGCCGCAAACTGCCCAACACCACAGCGCCGGACTCCTGGGTCCGATCGGGACGTACGTTGCAGTTTTAGTTTCTCCTGTGGGTCGTTTGTACGAGTATGTCTATAAATATCAGGATAAACGACAGGATATATGCGGGAGGTTACGAGGGTCTCGAGAGCCCTATGCTCACGCGGCCATCTTGGTTGCGCGTAAAGCTCCTCCCGCTTTCCCTGTTTTTTGAGTGCCTTCTTCTTGCTTTTCCCTCATTTTTCACTGCTTTCTCCTTTTTCCTGTTTTTTTATTTTTTATTTTATTGGAAATCCTCAAATATACCATTACAGGAGATTGGAACCTCAGACCAATGATCATCGACAACAGCATAAAAGGATATAAAGCCTCGTGCAGCGAGGGAAAACATTACAGCAATGGTCAACGCAGACTTATAGTAAGGATCAATAAATGGATATGTCCACAATGTTCCAGGAGTTGGGAGGATTTCCTTTTCTGATAGGATTCGAGGATATTATAGCGTGCAATTTTATGAAACAAAAGAAGAAAATTGGAGCTAATCTCAGAACAGGAGAGCAGTCATCATTAAAGGAGCACATAGCGGGAAGCATGATAAAAGGAAGCATTCGCCGAGACGCAGTGTCCCACCAGCAAGAAACTAGGACCAACAGCTAAGTCACATAAAGACACAGTACAGTAAACTCCCCAATAACACTGGACCCCGATCCCAAATTAAGCAAGAAGGTATATAGGAACAGAAAAGAAACAGAGTAAGAGAAGAAAAAGAAAGAGGGCCATAGAAACAAAGAAGGAACACAAAACACATCCCATCCCCCAACCACCCACCCTGCATACCAGCGGAAGGCCACGGCCCACCCCCCCCATAGGCATGCCTGTCGCCCCAAGAAACCCCAAAAGCGGGAAATAACGGAGGAGGGCCGTAGCTCCAGCCCCAGACTCACCCCCAGCCTCCCCCACCCCCAAAAAGCGGAAATCCACTAAGAAGGAGCGTGGGCATTAGTGTATGGTCATCCCAGCCGTACAAAGTCTCCAGTTCAAACAATGTTCCGTTTCGGCACCGAGGTCACTTAGGAGATGTCGAAGCAGCGGTCAGCCCTGACCGGTCCGGGAAAAAGTCAGCATTCCTCCCAATCCGTGCGTAAAGAGTCGCAGTAAACCAAAAGTACCAGTTGGGGCCACCCAGTTCCACAACAAAGACCACAATAATAGCAAAGGAGCATTCCTCCAGGGCATCCCAACAGTCCGCGGTGGTGCAGGGCGCCCGTGATCGGGAAACAGATGAGCTGGTTGACGATCAAAGAGGGTAGCAGACGCATCGTCCCAGATATAATGTTCCCTAGCCTCTTCATCCAGCGTCACACACTCCTGGGAGTCAACTACTGCAGTAGCCAGGGACAAGGTGGGCATACACTCCTTGCTGCATGCATCTGCGACCAGGTGCGCCATAACAGGAGAAGGTACCAGCTGCGCGGGGCGCACATTCGTCCGCAGACCTTTCAGGGCATTGTGTAGATCATTGATGCCCAACAAAACATCTCTCAACGTAGGCGCCATTTCACCCTAGGCAGTTAATCGGGACCTCGGGACTCAAGGAACAAAGAAAGAGCCGCCTCAGTAGCAGTTCGGCTTAAACAAAGAACATGCAGTTCGTAAAGGAGTTGCGGAGAGTCACACTCAAGCCCCGTTCAACCACAGCGGCACGCACCTCTTACCGCATTTCGGTTGTAATCTGGCCCGGGCAATAGATTCTGCCTCGCAGCGTACCTTCCCCAAAGTCAGGAATACCAGCCAAAAAGCTTTAGTAAGCAGTTAGTAGGTCCGGCGCTGCGAGCGCACTCGATGCCTGTGGCAAAGGTGGTTTCGGTTTCACCTCCGGGGCTCCGGACTATCATGGCCGATCGGGGCCGTTGTTTATCGCCTGTGAGGCGGTCATGCCGCAACCCGAGGTCCCGGCTCATCCGGACTGAAGGCCGGAGACTTCAGGACGACGATTCTCAGCCATCCGGGGCGGTGCGTGGACCGGAGTCACACGGTCGGGCTCCGCCGCTGCTCCTCTGCACGGGGCCGCGGCTGGGGTGCAGGATCGCGGGCAGGATATCATGGGAGACGAGGGTGAGCGGCGGAGCTGGGCGTCCGCGTGGCCATCTTGGCCGCCGTCCTGGCTCCTCCCTGACCTTTTTCCTGTTTTTTGAGAGCCTTTTCTTTGCTTTTCCCTCATATTCACTGCTTTTCTTCTCTTTTTTCCCTGTTTTTTGAGTGCCTTCTCCTTCTTTTGTCTTGTTTTCACTGCATTTACCTTACTTTTTCCCTGTTGTTTGAGAGCCTCCTCCTTGATTTTTCTTCATTTTCACTGTTTTCTCCTTGTTTTCCCCATCCTTTGAGTACCTGCTCCTTGCTTTTCAATCTTTTTCACAGCTTTGTCCTTGTTTTTCCCTCATTGCCCTTCTTATCAGCTTTTTCCCACCTAGCCCCGCCCACCAGCACCCCTCCCTCCTCCTAGGACATACTTAATGGAGTGGCAGGGTGCTTTGCTATTCCCTCAGTCTTTTGAGTGCTTTCTCGTTGCTTTTCCCTCATTTTCACTGTGTTCTCCTTGCTTTTTCCCTTGTTTTTTGTACCTTCTCCTTGCTTTTCCAATGTTTCACTGTTTTTCCTTGTTTTCCCCTCATTGTGACTGAATAAATAGATCACTATGAAGCAGTTAGTAACTCCAGCGCCTTGAGATCCTCATGGGTGATTTGCCTCACTTTATAAAGCCTGATTGTTTGATTGAATTATTGCTCTCCTGCAGAGACTTCAGACCATACAGAATGCAGTAGCCAGACTCATCTTCTAGCTTCCCGACGAACCCACATCACATCCCACCCAAGACCACTTCAATGGCCCCCGTACAGGAAAGATGCCAAATCAAGCTGTCGACCTACGCACACAAGGGTCTACACAACCAAGGATCCGCCTACATTAACCACCGCCTGAACTTCCATCGACACACATGGCCTCCCTTTCACTTACCCAAACTCCCCACATCAACCGAAGCAGAAGTGGAGAACGGTACTTCATCCACATCGCATCAAAAACCTGGAACAGCCTTCCACGCAATTCCGGACCATCACTCACTTCCAGAGTTCCGAATGGTCCTCAAGGCCTGGCTGTCCGAATAAGCCTCCGGAACCTGCAAGTGCCTGGATACCGCGCTTTATAAATCCTGATTGACTGATTGATGATGTAGGTAGAGGAATGTCTATATGTTACCCCTCTGGCAGAAATCATTCCCTTTTTTTTGTTTTATCCATTTTTAATACGCGGATGATACTGGGTTGATCATCAAGTTTGATGGAAACCTTCCTGCACTCAAACTTAGGGGCCCATTAGGATGGCGGGCGAATTGCCCCCGCCAGGCTGGCGGTAGCCACCGCCGGCCTGGTGGGGGCAATCCACCTGCCATCCTCGCATAAATGACACCCCGCATATTAGTATGGCGGGGGGACTACGGCGGTAGGAAAGACCGTCCACCGCTTTTCTGCCTCGGTCGCCTTGCGGTCGGGGCAGAAAAGGTTTAATATGGTGGCAGTGTCTATTAGACACCGCCAGCCATATTACCATGGGCGATACCGCCACGGAAAGGCATGCGGTCTTCACGCTGGGGGCCCCCTGCAGGCCCCCAGAGTGAAGGAGTGGTTGGGGGTGCACACGGGAGGTACCTGTGTTATCCCCCTGCATTTGCATTTACAAAGCGTCAGGCACCGAGCAGTGCCTGCCGCTTTGTAAATGCAAATGCATTTGTGCATTGTTTGCATTGTGGCGGGCGGTGCTGAGAGCACCGCCCGCCACAATGCTAACAATGCAGGATGCGCCCGCCACAGTGGCAGGCGCATCCTAATATCCCCCACGGGACCCCTGCCCTTATGGCAGGCGGTCCCAATACCCGATAGGATGGCGGGCGGACTAAGTCCGCCCGCCATCCTAATGACCCCCTAAGATTTAAACAGTGAATGATTGAGAATGTTGACCGGATGACTGCCAACTCTTTTGCCTTAAACTTCTCAAAATTTGAGGAGCTGGTGTTAGGAGACCACTCAGTCTGGACTCTCGACTGGTGGCCTACCTTATTTGATTCCTTGCTCTCTTCCTCCTTTTCTGCTCACAATATGGGTATAGTATTTCATGGCTCATGAACAGAATATCGACAGTGAAAATATTGACTTACAAAAATATCATTGTCCAGAATTTCGAAGTCCTATCTACATAATAGTAAGTACAAAAATATTGAGAAAAAATATATCTTTGTTTGAAATATCGTTGGTAAAAATATAGTTTTTTTGTAATGTTTGAAAAATAATGTAAAATAAAGGAAATAATAGATATAATTAAAATTTAAAAAATATTCTTAGAATTATTAGAAAATGTTTAAAAATATAAGTAATACATATAATGTAAAAGTAAATTAAACATACATATATAAAATATATATATTTACTTAATAATATTGATAATTATTTTAATAAAGGATAACATGTTAGAACCATATTAGAAATGATAAATACATATATATATATACACATACACCAATAACATAAAAATAAAAATTAAATATATATATATATAATAAAATAAAACAATAAAAATGTTTTAATCTTTTTAAAATACATTTTACACTACATTAACTGAAACAGTAGACAAAATGTTGGATAGCGAAGGGTACAAAATTACTATTCCCACTCCAGTAAGTGCAACAGTAGGGAAAGTGTTGGATAGTGGAGGGGTACAAATGACTATTCCCACTCCAGTGTGCGAACAGTAGGAAAAGTGTTGGCTAGCATAGGGGTAAAAATGACTATTCCCACTCCAAAGAGTGCAACAGTAGGGATAGTGTTGGGTAGCAGAGGGAATAAAATGACTATTCCCACTCCAACTAATGCAACAGTAGGGAAAGTGTTGGATAGCGAAAAACAAAAAATTACTAATCCCATTTGAGTGCAACAGTAGGGAAAGTGTTGGATAGCGTAGGGGTAAAAGTTACTATTCCCACTCCAGAGAGTGAAACAGTAGGGAAAGTGTTGGATAGCGTAGGGGTAAAAATTACTATTCCCACTCCAGAGAGTGCAACAGTAGGGAAAGTGTTGGACAGCAGAGGGGTAAAAATTACTATTCCCACTCCAGATAGTGCAACAGTAGGGAAAGTGTTGGATAGCAGAGGGTTAACATAAATATTTCCCAAAAATGTTAATGTTATTTAAAAATAAACAAAGTAGCAACTACAATATAAAAATTGTTAATAACACAAATATAAAAACCATATAAAAAAATAGCTAATTACAAAAGATAGAAAACTAATTTTATGGTAAGAAATATTAAAAATTAGCTACAAACCTTAATTTATAAAAGTTTGAATGCAACATTTTACAAACAAATAACTATCTTCAAAATAAATTAATTATAATCAAAAAAATATGTATTTATTATTTTTAAATAAATTCCTTCACACCATATTCCCCTATAAACGCACAAACAACTCCTACAAATTTGACACAATAAACATATTTATCAATTAATTATTTATAATTTAAAAACAATTAATAATTAATTTATAATAAACTAGCAGCCCGCCCCAGCGTTGCCTGGGGCAGAAAGGGGCTGGGGGCAGTATACCCGCTCCCGCCCCGACCCCCTCCCATTCTGACTCCCTCCCGCCCCCACTCCTCCCGCCTATCCCTCTGTGCACACCCGCTCCCCTCCCGCCCGACTCCCTCCCGCTCCGACTCCCTCCCGCCCTGATTTCAAGCTTTACTTTACCTGAGCTGCCGCTCCGCTCCTCTTGGCCATGACGCGCCCGCGCTCCTCACTTCACCGCAGCTCCATGTCTGCCGCTCCTCCTCGTCGTCATCTCGAACGTCGCGGCCAGCGCTACGTCGCGGGCAGTGCAGCGTTGCAGCCGGCGCTACTTTCAGGGCACTACTTTTTTTTAAAAGTTATATTTTTAAATGTACTTTTTTTTTTACAGCCTATGTCCTTCTGCACACCCTGACAATTTCTACAATGTATCGGGTGTGTGGATTGGCGCTGTGGTTCCCGAGTTTACCTGGCTCAAAGGTGCATGTTCTCTATTTATAATAGTAGTATAGATAAATTACCACAAACACACTATAAAATCGAAATATAAAATAAATACTAATACATTAAAAATATTAATTACTTTATTCTGTTTAAATTACTTCCCACCCAATTCCCCTATAAACCCACAACCCATTCCTAAAATAAATAACACTATTAATATAATTATCAATTAATTAATTAATAAAATTTAATAACCAATTAATAATTTAATTATAAATACTAATAAATAAATAAAAATAATGACATCATTATAATTATACTTCCAGCCTATTCCCCTGAAAACCCACAACCCGCTCCTAAAATCAATAACACTATTAATATAATTATCAATTAATTAATACAAATTAGCAACCAATTAATAATTAATGAATAATAAATTAATTATAAATTCCAATAAGTACAAATGTATAATTACTTTATTATAATTAAATTACTTCCTACCCTATTCCCTATAAACCCACAACCTGCTCCTAAAATAAATAACACTATTAATATAATTATATTCACTTTGTCCGCCCCCCACCCTAACGGAAAATGGGACCGACTGCCAGAGGTGCGCCGGTCTCCCGGGCCAAATAGGATGCGACCGCCACCGTGGCGGTCGCATCCAGCATCTTTATCATTGCGGCCGGGGGTGCTGTAAGCAGCACCCACCGCAATCTTAAAGGTGCATGTTGTGCATTGCAATGCACAGCGTGACAGGCACCGCGCGGTGCCTGCCACCTTGTGTATGCCCACTGCATTCATCATAATATGGATGGTGGTGCCTTCCAGGCACCGCCACCATATTGTGGGCCTTTTCCGCCTGCCCGGCAATCGTGTGGATTTCCGTCCGACGCAGTACCCCAGCCATGGTGATATGGCGGGGGTAAAAGACCGTTGGGCGGGGAGATATGGGGGGCGGATTGCCACCACCGGTTGGGCGGTGGCGATCCACCTGCCATCATAATAGCCTCTTTATTTTTACTAACGATATTACTAACTTCGGTATAAAAAAAGATATTTCTTACCTTCATGTTGACATTCTGGTCAATGATATTCTTGCAGTTGATATTGTGCCACTTCGATATTTACAGCTCGATATTCTGGCACTTCGATATTCTAACTTCGATATTCTGTCTGTGCACCGTTTTTCATACGTCACCTTTCAAAAGCAAATTTCTAAACTGTTCCACCTACTTTTTCATCTTGAAGTTTCTAAAGAAGAGCTTAGCCCCTCGCACCCAATGACTGCTGGAAAACACTAGTCTAAGCATCCATTCAGTCATCCCTCTTGGTCAACCTCAAAAACACTTTTTCTGACTTTGAAACATACAGAATGTCTCTGCTCATGTACTTGGCTTACAAAATTATGTAATTATTTCTCCTCACCTGCATACACTCCATTGGCTTCCTGTTGAGAAAATTGCATTTTCAAAGCCCTAAACCTTGTCCAGGTAACAAGAGATCAGGGTCAGTGTTACATTAAGAGCTTATTTCCTAGCAATATGCCTTTCCACGCCCTCAGGTCAGTTTCTGCAGAAACATTGTTATCCCCTATATAGTAAAAACAAGGATTGATAATCGATCCTTTTAGTTTCTAACTTTTTTTGCTTTGGAACAATCTACCACAGTCCCATTGCTTCATGGTTTCTTACTTGCAATTCAGGGGAAACCTGAAAACATAACTCTTCACTCATTGGTCCATCCGGACCAAATGGGCTTTATGCCCTGTAGAAATACCGCCCTTAACCCGTTACGTGCTTATGACGGAACC
Source organism: Lissotriton vulgaris (assembly GCF_964263255.1). Classification (NCBI taxonomy): domain Eukaryota; kingdom Metazoa; phylum Chordata; class Amphibia; order Caudata; family Salamandridae; genus Lissotriton; species Lissotriton vulgaris. The sequence continues at coordinate 127,019 of NW_028244498.1, forward strand.
ACGCCGTCTTGAGTCACGGGCGGCATGTGCTCATGACGGCGTGGTTCCGTCATGCAGCATTAATTCCCCGCCTGTGCAGGTGAATTAATGAGTGGGCGGGGCAATGACGGACCCACACCGTCATGAGCACACGCTGCCTGTGACTCATGATGGCGTGGTTCCGTCATAAGCTCGCAACGGGTTAAGGGCGGTATTTCTACAGGCGTTCACCCCCTAGACCTCCCCCCGCGCCGTGGTGAAATTCGCGCCACGGCAAAGGAGTTAATCTAGGGTGCTTTTATGGCGTGCTGAGCAAGGCTAATAACCTCCAAGAAAGAACTTGAGTCTTCTCACTGGACGCCAAAATGGCATTTGATATGGTGAAATGGAGCTACATACTTGGAGTTTTGACCAGGCTGGGTTTTGGCCCGACTTCTTCCTCAAATGGGTTTGCCTTCTATAATCTGGCCCCCTGGCCAGGGTGCAAGTCAATTGTGGATGCTCTCAGGTGTTTGAACTGCAATGAGCAATAACACAGGACAGTCCTCTGTCACTGTTGATATTGCATTGGTCCTAGAGGCCCTCGCAGCCTCGTTCCGCCAAGATCCACTAATTCAGGGCCTTTGCTGGACAGATGACTGGGACGCAGAATATCACTATATGCCAATGATATCCTGCTCTACATTATGGACCCATATTTTCCATTAGTTAGGATAATGCAAAGTTATTGTTTGGCCGATACTCAGGTTACATGATAAACTGGCATAAATCTACGATCTATATCTTGTAGGGACCGCTTCCTACACTGCCTTGTGACTGTGAGACAGTCATAGTTACTGAAGGGTTCCACTAACAATAAACCTATATTACAACCAACACAGATTTATTTTTTAGCAATAATCTATTGCCTCTATTGAACAGGCTCAAAAGAGATGCTTGCCATTGGAGATCCTTGCTGTGGTCACTCCTAGGAAGAGCCGCAGTGCTTAAGATGATTTCCCTTCCTCATTTTCTATACGTTCTATATAATACACCCAATCCAGTCCACATTTCATATTTCAGACCATTGGAAGTTGAACTCAAAACACTACTATGGGATGATAGTCAAGCTTAATTAGCCTTACGTAAACTCACTAGGGGATGGTATGATGGTGGCATTGTCCTACCCGACATTCAGAAGTATTATTGGGCGGCACAACTGACCACTATAAATAACTAGGGGGCCTATTACTATTTCCGCCTGCCATCGTAACGGAGCGCGGGGCCCCCCACCGATGCTGCGGCGGTCCCGCCATGCACATTAGGATGAGCCCGCCGCCGCCTCTTGTGCCTTTTCCATTGCGGGTGGATGTGCTGGCTGCAGACACACCCACAATGGAAAAGGACTGTGCACGGCACTGCCATGCAATACATGGCAGGCACCATGTGGTGCCTACCACATAGTGCATGGCAATGAGGGGGATACCATAGGTACCCCCCATGTGCACCCCTCACCCCCCTTCAGCCTGGGGGCCCGCAATGGGCCCCCAATGCAAGGACCGTATGCCTTTCCATGGCGGCAATGCCGCTGTGGAAAGGCCATTGACCGCCAGCATCCTAATATGGATGGCGGTGTCTCGCAGACACCGCCACCATATGCAGGCACTTTTTCCGCCAGTTGACGTTTGAGTTTGATGGGGTAAAGGTACCAGTCTAGGAACATCTTATAGTGTGCCTCTCTAAGGGCTACTGAATGATTATGTTTGGTGAGATACCACCAAATGTGCTTCCACTCGTCGTCAGTAATGTCTCACCCTACCGCCTGTTCCCAGAAAGACATGTACATGCCCTTGGAGCGTGTATGTTGGCAAGCAGCATGACATACAATGCGGAAATTGCCCCGTTCATGGTACCGGCTTGTCTGACCAATCTCTCCATGGCAGTGCATTCCCTGATGGCTGCGTCTCTTATGGACGGTTGGGAGGCCCAGTGCTTCAGCTGGAGGTAGTGGTATTGCTCGCTATGTGCTACATCAAAGTCCTGTTTGCAGTTCTCAAATGTCAGCACGTCATAGTTATAAAAAAAGTCAGAAACCGTTAAACAGATCTCCTCCCTCCAACAATCAAAGGGCCCATCGCGCATTGCTGGTGGAAAGGCAGGGTTAAAATAGATTGGGGTATAGGGAGATCGTGGGAGGTGATAGTTGGCATGGACTATGTTGAGGAACCCGTCTCCATAGCCATATTTCTGCATGGTAAGAAAGAGGAACAACCAATTAACCCTGTCAAAGGCTTTTTCGGCGTCCAGGCCAACCAGAATTGCCGGTCTTAAATTGAGATACTTTCTCGATTAGGTGCAGATTGCGCCAGATGTTATCGTGCGTCTGCCGTCCCTTTATGAAGCCGGACTGATCAGGGTGGATTAGTGTAGGAATCAGGTCCTCCAAACTCGCAGTTAAAATTGAGTAGAGTTTTGCGTCAAGATTAGGCAGAGCAATGGGCCTGTAAGGGGCACAGCCTTGGGGATCTTTCCCGGGCTTTGGAATGACAGTTATCACCACCTAAGCCATCGAGGTTGAGACCTGGACTTCTAGGGCTATCGCATTAAACAACGCAGTGAGATGCGGGATAAGCTCAGACACATAGCACCTGTAAAACTGGGCTGTGAGGCCATCAGGTCCCGGCACCTTATGAAGCTTGAGTTTGGAGATGGCCTGTCCAACCTCTTCTTCTGAAATGAGTGCATTTAAGTAAGGGCTCCGCGGTAGCCGGGAAAAGATGGGAAAGGTCCACCGAAAATAGACACTGCTGTTGTAATATGGCATCGGAGGGAGTGCCATGATAGAGCTCCCCATAAAATTTACCAAAAATGTTAGCCTTGGTATCATCGGAGTGGGTGAGGTTACCATCCCCATCATGAATACCCCCAATATATTTGCGTTACCTCTTCTCACACAGTTGGCGGGCTAGATGTGCCCCCACGTTGTCGCCGTGCGAATATGATGTCTGCCGCAACTTTAGCAAAGTGTACGCTGCTCTATTTTTATAGATGGAGCGCAGTGTGCCTCGAAGGGTGGTGAGCTGACGCTGCAATGTTTCCTTGTGTGCTTTCTCCACCACCTTCAATTCTCCCTCAAGTGCTGTGCGTTTCTTCGCCCATTGTTTATTCAGGACTGCATTAAGTTGGATATATTTGCCCCTTAGGATTGCATTAAAAGCATCCCAGTTATTTTGGGGCGATGTAGCTTGTGGAACTTTTGAGTGAAATAGTCAATGGTGGAAGCTTTTAAGTCGTCCTGTAACGTCTTATCCCATGTGAGCGATGTAGGAAAATACCACAGAGGGTAAACGTCGTTTACAACGTGGTGTTTACACCGCACGACCTTTACCACGCTGCCATTACAACGCAAGTCATTACTACGACTTGCGCTGGATGGAGCTGTTTGTTAAGGAATATTGTAATTTTCTATTCCAACACCTTCCCTACTGTTACGAGGCTGGTGTTGGAATAGAAAATTATAATAATCCTCAATACGCGCCCTTGCCTTGGAAAATCCACGATGTAAAGTACCGCAATCAAAATGATCGCGTTGTACTATCATACATCCACCACAGAGAGGTGCTAGGCTTTGCCCCCCCACCGGCTAAACTAATAGAGATCAGGCTGTGGTCTGAGATGGAGATGGGCAAGATCTGGGCAATCTGTAAAGTAACCACCAGGGTTTGGCTGATGAAGCTGTAATCAATCCGCGAATAGGCTTGATGGACCTGGGAGTAGTATGTAAAGACCTTAGTTGGCGATTAGAGAGTGTGCCAGGCATCCCGCAAGCCTAAGCCATGCAGTTTCTGTTCAACCCCCTTGGGGAAATTGCTGAGGGCAGCCCTGTGGGAACAAGAACTGTCCAGGGCCTCATGCCACGTCAGGTTAAAGTCGCCCAACAGAATCACCAGGCCTTCCGCAAACTCCCCAATCATGTCCAGGGCGGAAGTCATAAACGCTGTCTTTCCCACATTGGGTGCATAGAGTGAGATGAAAGTGCAGAGGCCGCCCTGTAGTCTCCCCTTCACCATGAGCAACCTCCCCTCTCGATCAGCCTTTATTGCCTCAGGTTGAAATTTGGCTGTACTACGGAAGAGAAGGGCTATCCCTTTTTGCTTTGTATTAGTGGAGGACCTGTAAATTAAAGGGTAAGATTTTTGACAGAGACGCAATTCCTCAGATTTCTTGAGGTGAGTTTCTTGTAGCCCCACAACCTCAAACTGATGGTCGTTGAGGTATTTCCAAATCTTCTGCCTTTTATGACGGGAATTCAGCCCCTTGACATTCCAGAATGCTATGGACACCATGGGCACCCCCAACCCCCCTCCTCCAGCCCCTCAGCACTCCCACGTTGATCATTTACCTGCGATCGCCCCACAGCATCCCACCAACTTCGCAGCCCAGAGGAATACCCCAGCATGACCAGCTCAACTCCAAATAAAATATAAATTAAAACTACCAATACGCCACCACCAGGAACCCTCCCCCCCCCAAAAAGGAAAAACCCTGAAACCCCCCAAATACTGCATGCCGAGTAGCCAACGGGCTCTCAGATCTTAACTTCGTAGAGAAGAATGAAGTAATTCTGGTCAATACGGACAAGGCCCGCCCCCCTGATTCCCCATGCATTGAGAACACAGAGGACAGTTTGCGGACCATGAGTAGCTCCGGGTATCAGGTGCTGCTCAACAGAACCTGTATAAGTGTTTAAAGCGGCCCTGTGGCGCCGTCATCGCCATGGTTAATGTCCCATCATCGGGCCCGGTAGGCTTGGGACATGAGCTTTGCCTTGACCAGGGCTCACTTAGCCAGGAGACTTCATTTAGGCGTCTGTCTGTTTTTGGGGGCCATATGCCAAGGTCGGGATTCTCTCCAGGGCAACCCCGAATCGGTAGAAGGACCAGGATTGCTGTCGTCATCCGGGATGGGGAGACCCAGAATGTGTAGACCTTCCTTCAAATCTGAGATATGATGAGATTTGTTTTTGTGTTCAAAAGACAGTCCAAAGGGGAAGGTCCAGCGGTATCTCACCCGTCTTCTCGTAATTTGGAGGTGACAGGACGCAACACCTGCGTTCGTGCCAGTGTAGAAGGTGCCAAGTCTTGAAGTAGCGCACATTTGTAGCCTTGGAACATGATTTGTCATTTGTAATTTGTAATTTGCATTTGTATAGCGCGTTATCACCAACTGTCTCTAAGCGCTGAGAGAGAGGAACCTGCTTTGGATTACTGGTGGGGAGGCAGTACTTTACTGTGCGCCCCAGGCTTCCTTGAAGAGAATGGTTTTGAGTTGTTTCCTGAAAGGAAGCAAGGAGTGTTCCTTTCGGAGGTTGTCAGGGAGTTTGTTCCAGATCTGTGGGATGATGGTAGAGAAAGCTCTGCCTCCAAGGGATACCAGGCGAGAGCGGGGGCAGACTAACATCCTAGCTTCCGAGGATCGGAGTGCTCTTGTTGGGGCATAGTTGGTTAAGCCCTTTTTGATGTATTCCGGTGCCTTGCCGTAAACGGCTTTATGAGCAATGCAGAGGCCCTTGAATTTTATCCTTTGCCTGATGGAGAGCCAGTGAAGTTGGTGCAGGAGGGAGGAGGCTTGAGTGCGACGCGGAACCTTGAACACTAGACGGGCCGCGTCGTTCATGATGATCTGGAGTCTAGACAATTGGTAATCTGGGAGTCCGAGGAAGAGAGAGTTTCCGTAGTTCAGTCTGGATATAATCAGTGCAACTACCACTTGTTTAAGGGTTTTGAAAGCGAGGAGAGGGGCCAGTTTCCGCAACTGCCTTAAAATGCTTGAGCAAACCCCTACTATTGTAGATACCTGTAAGGCCATAGTTAGTTTATTACCGATCTTGATGCCCAGGCTTTTAACTGCCGGGGTATTTGCCCAACTCTGGTGGCCAGAAAAGGCTATTCCAAGGGTTGGTGTCAGTGGTGATTGCCAGTACCTCAGTCTTATCTGGATTGATTTTGAGGCTGTTGGCCGACATCCAGTTAATTGTGAGGTTAAGGATGTTCTGCACTCCGTAGTGGGTTGATGTGGAGTTGTCGATCTGGATGATGATCTGGGTGTCATCTGTGTAGTTGTATATTTGGCACTCCAGCTGGTTGAGTGCGGCTATCAGGGGTTGGAGGTATGCATTGAACATGAGGGGGGACAATGCCGATCCCTGTGGGACTCCACATGGAAGAGTACCCGGTCTAGACACCACATCACCCAGCTGCACTTTCTGAGAGCGATCTTTCAGAAAGGATGTAAGCCATGTCATTGCTATGCCCTGCACCCCAAAATTAGCCAGCCGCGACAGGAGCAGCTCGTGGTTTACGGTGTCGAACGCCACGGACAAGTCTAAAAGGATCAGGGCGCAGGGGTCCTTAGCGTCGTCCCGTAATCTCAGTCCATCTAGTACTGCCAGCATCACTAGTTCTGTACTGTGGTGCGCCCGAAAACCTGCCTGATTAAATTGCAGGAGGTGGTTGGCCTCCAGATGGTGTGCGAGTGAGGCGAGTACGTGCTGTTCAAGTACCTTGGAAAGGAAAGGGAGCCGGGATGTTGGCCTAAAATTCTTCTGGTTTTTAATATCGGCCCCGGGTTTTTTCAAGAGAGGGATCAAACGTGCCTCCTTGAAGTCTCTCGGGACCACTCCTGTTTCAAGGGAAGAATTCAGTGATAGAATCTCGTCTTCAATCCCAGGGAGGGCCATCTTATAGGTCCTGGCTGGGCAGGGGTCTGCTGGAGAGCCAGACTTCACGTGCCCTAGAAGTGGGGTTAGGGCTTCGTGCGAGAGCTGGGGGAATGAGGTTAGGGCTTGCTCCACAGGAGGATAGATTGGTAGTGGATTTAATGGGCATGGGAGCCTGGGGGTATTCTCAATTGTGGTCAGGAGGTCCTCCACTTTGGTGGTAAAGAAGGTTTGGGACTTATCGCAGTCTTCTATGCCAAAGGAAGGCTTCTGCTCTTTGACCTGTCTGAGTTCTTTCAGGACTTTAAACGTTTCTTTTTGCGTGTTGTGAGCAGATGAGATTTTATTTTCATAGAAAACCGCTTTCCCAGTTTGAATAGCGTTTTTATAAGTGGCAAAAGCTTCAAGATAATTTGAGAGGGCAGTTGGGTCATATGCTTTCCGCCAGGCTCTTTCACCTTGGCAAAGCTGTTGTTTTAGACTACGCAGGTTTTCATTGAACCAAGGGGCCCCCTTCCCCTTGTCTCTGTTCTTTTGCCTGCGAGCGGGTGCAAGCGTGTCGATGGCACTGTTTAATCTATTCGTAAGGGCGCTATATTGTGCATCGGTGTCCCCAGCTGGGTGGTCTGGCGGACGGGGTCTTCTGAGGGTAGAGACGAGGTCGTCCGCCCTAATTTTGTTCCAGCTTCTGATTGTTCTCCAGCTGGGGGGTGGTGAGAGTCCCAGCTTGGGGGGTTGGATGGTGCCATAGATGATTAGGTTATCGGACCAAGAGCATGGTCTGATAGCTGGGGGGCCGATGAGGGGCGGTGAGGACTACACTAGGTCCTTTTGCATGGGTTGGACCGATGACGTATTGACACAGTCCCAAGGTGGTCAGAGCCTCATCTAATTGGTTGGCTTGGCTCTCTTTGGGGGATCCTTCCCAATGGAAGTTGAAATCTCCCAGTATAAGGAGGCATTGGTAGCGTGTGCATAGATCGTGTGCCAGTTCTGTCAACCACTTGATGAATTTGGGTGGTGTTTTTGGGGGACGGTAGACGACCAGGACGGTGACACACACTGAGGAAGAGTGGAGTTTAGCCCCTAGTACATCCGCCCCTTCAATGCTTTCAGTGAGGAAGGTCTCAGCCTTCAGGGAGTTTTTGTGCAAGATGGCCACCCATCCTCTTCCTTTTTCCTTGCAGCGCCCCAGATGGCTTCTTTAGTGGTGAAGGAGTGCATCTTGACCAGAACATCCCTCATACGTCTGCGCTCTCCGGACTGTGGAGTCTCCAAACGATGGGCCCGGTCAATCTTAAGCTTCAGTTGTTGCGGACTTAGGACTTCCGAGAAGAGGCCCACTATGAATGCCTCTAAGTCTGGGCCCTCCGCGCCCTCTTCCAGGTCTTGGATCCGTATGTTCTCCCTCCGGGATCTGTTCTCCAGATCCTCCGCCTTCAGAAGCCCTTGGTGAAGCTAAAACCGAAGGTCCTGTTAGGTTTCTTGCATTTTGGCAGAGCGGGCATCCAGGGCCTGCGTCTGTTCCTCCACCTCCACCACTATGGATCCCACTGCGTCCATGTCTTGTCGAAGCGCCACCATCTTCTCCGACAGGTCAACCTTGAGTTGGTACATGGAGGCACGCAGGTCCTGTTTTATTTCCAGGCATAGCTCAGCTTTAAAGTCCCGGAGGGAAGCCACCGGATCCTCCCTGGTGTGCGCCATGTGGTGGTTCTGCAAAACACACAAGATGATGGATGTAATGTTGCACAATGGCAAAACATTCACACCCAGTCACAGATCTGGGTTTAATCCATTGTTATTTTGCTCACCTGGCCACCCCAGTTCAGACATGGCCATATGCAAATCAGGCTTGACCCTGTGCCTCATGGGAACAGTCCAGACCGAACTGCCAAGCCATGTCTTCCCTGGACTGGAATCAAGCATCCTAGGACCGGTTTCTGGCTATCAGCCTTCATCAACCAGGATAGCTTGACTCCAGTGGCATAGTGAGCACGGGACCCACATCTGGGCATACCCTTTCCACATAGGGTGAACAGCAAAACACACAAGATGATGGACGGAATGTTGCACAATGGCAAAACATTCACACCCAGTCACAGATATGGGTTTAATCCATCGTTATTTTGCTCACCAAGCCATCCCAGTTTTAGACATGGCCATATGCAAATCAGCCTTCACCCTGTGCCTCATGGGAACAGTCCAGACCGAACTGCCAAGCCATGTCTTCCCTGGACCGGAATCAAGCATCCTAGGACCGGTTTCTGGCTATCAGCCTTCATCAGCCAGGATAGCTTGACTCCAGTGGCATAGTGAGCACGGGGCCCACGTCTGGGCATACCCTTTCCGCATACGGTGAATAGCAAAACACACAAGATGATGGACGGAATGTTGCACAATGGCAAAACATTCACACCCAGTCACAGATCTGGGTTTAACCCATCGTTATTTTGCTCACTAAGCCACCACAGTTCAGACATGGCCATACTCAAATCAGTCTTGACCATGTGCCTCATGGGAACAGTCCAGACCGAACTGCCAAGCCATGTCTTCCCTAGACCGGAGTCAAGTATCCTAGGACCGGTTTCTGGCTATCAGCCTTCATCAGCCAGGATAGCTTGACTCCAGTGGCTTAGTGAGCACGGGACCCACGTCTGGGCATACCCTTCCCACATAGGGTGAACAGCAAAATACACAAGATGATGGACGGAATGTTGCACAATGGAAAAACATTCACACCCAGTCACAGATCTGGGTTTAATCCATCGTTATTTTGATCACCAAGCCCCCTCAATTCAGACAAGGCCCGTATGCAAATCAGTCTTGACCCTGTGCCTCATGGGAACAGTCCAGACCGAACTGCCAAGCCATGTCTTCTCTGGACTGGAATCAAGCATCCTAGGACCGGTTTCTGGCTATCAGCCTTCATCAGCCAAGATAGCTTGACTCCAGTGGCATAGTGAGCAAGGGACCCACGTCTGGGCATACCCTTCCCGCATAGGGTGAACAGCAAAACACACAAGAATGATGGACGGAATGTTGCACAATGGCAAAACATTCACACCCAGTCACAGATCTGGGTTTAATCCATCTTTATTTTGCTCACCAAGCCACCACAGTTCAGACATGGCCATATTCAAATCAGTCTTGACCATGTGCCTCATGGGAACAGTCCAGACCAAACTGCCAAGCCATGTCTTCCCTAGACCGGAGTCAAGTATCCTAGGACCGGTTTCTGGCTATCAGCCTTCATCAGCCAGGATAGCTTGACTCCAGTGGCGTAGTGAGCACGGGATCCACGTCTGGGCATACCCTTCCCACATAGGGTGAACAGCAAAATACACAAGATGATGGACGGAATGTTGCACAATGGAAAAACATTCACACCCAGTCACAGATCTGGGTTTAATCCATCGTTATTTTGATCACCAAGCCCCCCCAGTTCAGACAAGGCCCGTATGCAAATCAGTCTTGACCCTGTGCCTCATGGGAACAGTCCAGACCGAACTGCCAAGCCATGTCTTCTCTGGACCGGAATCAAGCATCCTAGAACCGGTTTTTGGCTATCAGCCTTCATCAGCCAAGATAGCTTGACTCCAGTGGCATAGTGAGCAAGGGACCCACGTCTGGGCATACCCTTCCGCATAGGGTGAACAGCAAAACACACAAGAATGATGGACGGAATGTTGCACAATGGCAAAACATTCACACCCAGTCACAGATCTGGGTTTAATCCATCGTTATTTTACTCACCAAGCCACCACAGTTCAGACATGGCCATATGCAAATCAGTCTTGACCCTGTGCCTTATGGGAACAGTCCAGACCGAACTGCCAAGCCATGTCTTCCCTGGACCAGAATCAAGCATCCTAGGACCGGTTTCTGGCTATCAGCCTTCATCAGCCAGAATAGCTTGACTCCAGTGGCGTAGTGAGCACGGGATCCACGTCTGGGCATACCCTTCCCACATAGGGTGAACATCAAAACACACAAGATGATGGACAGAATGTTGCACAATGGCAAAACAGTGCAGTTCCTCCCCCGCTCAACTCTGCGCCATTTTGTGTGCTCGCCCGGCTCTCCAGTCTGCCTTGTCTTTGGGCTGTAATCACACCCTGAATCTGGACATGGGGTAAATACACCCCTCCGGATCAGCACTGACACCAGCAAGAGCGGATTGCACGCCTGTTGGTCCTCTGTGGGCTCAATGAAAGTTAATGGGCAAAACTTGGGGGCCGGAGCTGAGACGGCTCACGTCCGCTCAGCCATCTTGCTTGGCCACACCCGAGTATATATTTTGTAACTGTGACTCTGTAATCCTGAGCGCTGGGGTAAGGTATTTGTTTGACAGTTTAAGACTACAACCCCATACAGACCAGACAATAGTGGCAGGAAATGATTAATGGTATCCATTCAGATACGGTTTTTACTGCCAGAATGCGATGGTTTGACCAAGGTTTTCTGTGTTTCCCAATATAACTTTAATAATAAGATTTTTAAGAAAAACTATTCACTTATTAAACTTTTTGTTAGGCACTACCTCCGCTTATCAAGCCAAGTGCCAGACTACTCCATTTTGGATAGAAGCATGCTGTTCAAAATCCTCAATTAATCATGACCAACAGCAGCAGATGAGATCTGTAGAATAGTGGTGCCACCCAGAGATTCCACACTGAGTCCAGATCTGCATACCCTTTCCTATGAAGACTACCAGCCAGATTTCTTAGTGTTCATGCAATGCAGGACAACTACAAAAGTGTGGCACACTTTCAGCTGGCCTATGGTACTTTTTGTAAGACTGCACCCGTCTTGATAAATCCGTCCCTAGTTCTCAGTGAATGAGTTTCTGCAATTCTACACAGGATCAGTGCATAAGCAACTATGCCACATTTTCAAAGCAAACTGAGTCTCTAAGCATCACCTTGTTTTCAGTGTAAATCTTTCTAACAGTGATATGGAAGTAAAGGTAAAACACACACTCATTGCAACTTTTACAGACTTTCAGCCGAGGCGGCAAAAAAATGTGACTACTACTATTTTATTTTTTCTAAATATTTTTATATCAGAGATTTCAACAATTACATTAGCAACAAACTTGGCATCATAGAATAAAAACAATTCATCTTAAGAAAAGAAGAAAAGAGAATAGCAGTTTGTCTTATAAACCAAAACTACATTCTTAACAACTCCAGAGAATAAATGACATTAAAATATATTGCACATTTACTCATTGCCCACATTTTTCTAAGATCTAAGATTAATACATTTTTATTTTGCTTTACCTCCTTCTTCCCCCCTCCTTATCCAAGAAACTCCCACAATTGTTTAAACTTAGTAAAAGAGCTTGACCTTGGGAGGCGGAGCTTGCTGTACCGATGGCGGACGCCTAATAGAAGAGCTCCGCGCCGTCTCCCACGATCCTTGCAAATAATTCTGCAATCGGCAGAGCCTGGGCGTTTTCAGAGGTGCCTTGAGTCTCCCTGTGACTACTGCTATCGGTGCGGGTAGCTGCGGTGTCGCCAGACTGACAGGCAAGGCGAGCAGGCGAACGTGCGCTCCGGTGGACTCGGCGGAAAAGGCCGTGAATCAGCAGACTGGACTGGATCGCCCCCCGGCATGCGTGCACTGGCGTGTGGCCGGTACTGGGGCCTCGGACCCGGCGGGCCCGGCGGACGGAAATTGCCTCAGGCTGACAGACACGCCAGTGTGGGGGATTGAACTGCCGGTGAGCGCACAGGGCCCGGAGTGCCGGCTGGTTGCTGCGTATCTGGAGGCTGCGCTTTGGAAGAGGTCGACACTGCGAGGGCCTCTTGTGGGCCTCGGCGCTGGTCACCCCGCAGACACCGGCACGAGGTGATGGGCCTGTGCATGCAATGAAGCCCTGAACTGCTGCAGGCAATTGGCGAGCCTCATCACTAGCCAGCCCAGGACACGGGTAGGTGAGTGTGGCGTAGGACTGAACGCTGTAGTAGGACCTGGCACGCACGAAATACACCGTTGTGACCCCTGCATACAGTGCGGGCATTTTCAACGCCTACTTTGAGGACATTGAAGTCTAGCTGCCCGCTTTCTCAGCTTCCTACTTTGAGAGGCGCGGTACGGTTAAGCAGCACGCGGCGGCTAGGGGGTGAGCCGGGCTGAGAGGAAACACGCTGCCATCCACGCCGCACTACAAGTTGGGACACTGAATTCAACCGGGATAGAGGAGTGGTTATCATATTAGACTTGCTGGAGCGGTCTGCGACGGTGCCAGTGGCCGGATTACAGCGCCGCAGTCTACTCCTGACCACGTGCTGTGAGGCCCATTGCTTCAGCGACCGAGCAGGCCACCATGTGAAAAGGAGACAAAACGCAGACAAAACTAGCTTTCGAACAGCGGCGTTCGAGAACTCCGTCGTCTCAAGAGCCCGAGCCAACGCAACAGAATAAAGACCTGGAGGCTCAATATATTCAGATATTAAAGATCTACTTGTGACAATGGAGACAGGCTTTCAGGACAGCATGGAGTCAATAGGAACGAAGATCGACGCCCTCACGTACCACATGGACCGTATGTCAGAGAGGGTGGACAAACATGCGGAACGTCTTGACATGACTAAGAGGCGTCTGACCGAAGTTGAGGAAGCGCAGACGGAACTGGATACCGATCGTAAACAGATCGTGAGACTTCTCCAGGTCATACAAGATAAGTCAGAAGACTTGGAAGCTCGCTCGAGACGCTCGAATATACGCATCACGGGGATTGCAGAGACGACGCAAACAGGGAAAATGGAGCTGTTTGTGGAAACATTGCTGACCACCCTGCTGGGAGACGACATCTTCTCACCCATGTTCATTGTGGAGAGAGCGCATCGCACGTTCAGCCCGCACCCATGCCCGGGGGCTCCCCCGAGACCAATCATTGCAAAACTTTTGAATTATCGGGACAGAGATACAGCGTTGAGGGTTGCCAGAGAGAAAGGGAGACTGCAGTTCGAATGTTCTGATATTTCCATATACCCTGACTTTACTTCAAAAGTACAGGAGGAACGGCAGCGTTTTGCTACGTACAAGCAGCAACTCCGAGACCTGGGGCTTGATTACGCCATGCTGTAACCCGCCAAGCTGCGGATAAATAGACAAGGACACTCGTACTTCTTCACTGACCCTAGAGAGCTCCAAAAATATCTAAAGGTATGGACTAAGGAACACAGGAACAGTTCCAGGAGCCAAGCTGGCGATCAGGACAATAACAGCCGGCTGGACGAACAAGAATAGGCTGACCGTTTCAATTGTGGGTCTTTCCGATGGTGGAACTGTGGTACAGCTGGAGAATTGTGAAGGGAAAGGAGGCCCTTTGACGGCAAACTCTGCTTGCTGTACAACAAAGGACTACGAGGACTAATGGGGCCCATGTACGGACCGCTGACCTAAGGCTGGGTGAGATCTTTCCATTACATATTTTCCAGTTTACCAACCAGAGACTTCCACCTACTGGGTGCTGTGGTGGATCCTATGTATAGCACAATCAATGTTATTGATCTGCCCGAGCAATATTGGGGGGAGTGAAAAGATTGTTAAGGGGGGGCATTTGAGGGCGCACTGTGATACGCCTTAGGCTTAAGTTGACTGATACGACAGGGGTGATGGCGCTAGGGGCGATATTGCGGTGCGCTCTGGTGCAGTGTTGTTATTTGCTTTCCTGGCGACCTCTACCCTAGCGCTGTAAGCACTAATGGTTCCAAATGGGGCCTGTTTGGGGTTTTTGGGATTGTTTGTGGGGGGATGTCTTGTCATGCTGGGCCGAGTTGGCGTTGGTATGCTATGGGTGGGGGAGGGAAAATTTTTGAGAAACGGGAAATGTTATTGTACTTGTGCAGATCCACCGAGTTCCTCGACACCAGGTTTTGACACAGCTAATTGCACTACAGCTAAAATTTGCGGTGAATGCGCATTGCTGCGTGACCGAATGCCACGTACCCACACTGCGCGCTCCACTGCTGCTCTGCTAGGGCAATGGCTGACTGCATAGGAAACATGACTCCTGTCAGGCTCAAAGCGCTCACGTGGAATGTGCGGGGTCTCAATGACCACAGGAAAGTACGAAAAGTGCTCAGCTACCTGCAGCGACATCACGCAGACCTAGCCTTGATTCAGGAGACGCACCTGCCTAATAATAGAACGATGCTGAAATGTAGAGGCTTGGAGGGCAATGTAGCAGTAGCGGGATTCACAACACACACCAGGGGGGTCATGACATGGGTTAACCCGAAGTCTAAATTGACACAACACACCCTAGAAGCAGATTCGGAGGGCAGATATGTGATCACTAGATGTACTGGTCCAGGCATGTCCTTGGTAATCGTTAACACATATGGTCCCAATTTCGACTCCCATGAATTTTATCGGGTCCTGGCGAACAAACTTCGATGATACGACCCTAGCGACCTTTGGTGGGGGGGGGGGACATGAACCTCACTCTGGACCCTTCCCTCGATAGATCAGCGGGCCCATCTCGCAAACCTGCGGCCGCTGCCGTCGAACTGCAGGGTGCAATGACGCACCTGGGCTTGGAGGACGCCTGGCGATCCCGCAATCCACAACAGGGGGGCTACACCCACTACTCTGTGTATCATGACTTACACACCAGGATTGACTTTTGGCTAGTGCCTGCCCTCAAATTAGACATGACAGGTGGGTGTAGAGTACTCCCTAGGACACTCTCAGACCACTCGCCTTTACTCTTGGAGATATTCACTAGGAGCAAGGTCATTCCGCAATGCACTTGGCGGTTCCCGCCATATTCTTTATTAAACCCGGTGTTCAGGGGGGAAATTGCGGAGGCAATAGAGGTATTCTTTGACACTAACATAGGCTCGTGGACAGTTTTCAAACTGTCTGGGAGACTTTAAAGGTATACATACGAGGTGTAGTGATCTCCAAACACTCAAGTGTACTGAAAGCCATACGAGCACGATTGGCAGAGATTGAGAAACAACTGGAAGCCCTGGAGAAGAGGCACAGAGAGAGTGCTACTAGTGGGGTGGGCGAGGAAATTAAAACACTTCTGGCGGAATTCCACGATGAAGCTGACAGAGAGGTAAAGCATATGGGAAAGTATGCCACTGCTAGGATATATGGAGAACGTGACCGGCCTGGTGCGCTGTTAGCTAGGGTCATAGGGGGAGGGAGAAAACGACAACAAATAACAGAGTTACAGTCTGACACTGGGGAAACACTAACAAATCCAATTGACATAGCTACTGCATTTAAAACCTTAAACTTACTATGAGAAGCTATATGCGACTGAGGGTGGGGATCTTGAGGATGATATTGAGGACTACTTAGGTCATATTGCTATCCCCGTGCTAATGGATTCGGACAGGGAATTCCTCATGCACCCAATTGAGCAAGACTAAATCGCTGACGCTCTAGCGAGCATGAAGTCTGGAAGTGCCCCAGGGGCGGACGGTCTGAGGGCGGCCTTCTACAAAACATTTAAAGATCAGCTAATGCCACACTTGTCAGCTCTCTTTGACGATATATGTGTTGAGGGATGCATGCCGGAATCAATGAGGGAGGCTCTCTTAGTCACTATCCTCAAGCCGGGTAAGCCCAGGGAAGCATGTAGCTCATATAGACCCCTGTCTTTGCTTAACGTAGACGCCAAACTGTTTGATAAGGTTTTGGCCACTCGGCTGGCTCTCTTGGCGCCTAGTCTGGTAGCCCCAGAACAAGCTGGTTTCATTCCGAGCAGGAACCTGACGTATAACATCCGAATGGTATTGGGCACAATGCAACATGTACGCGAAGATAGGAAGGCCCCAGCAGTTTTCCTAGATATGGAAAAGGCCTTTGATTCAGTTGTTGGACGTTCATGAGGATGGTCTTACGGCGCATGGGACTCGGACAGCCCTTTCTACAGATGATGGGGGCTCTATACTGTAGACCACGGGCTCGGATTAAAATAAATGATCTGGTTACAGACTCCTTTTTCATCACTAGAGGTACCAGACAAGGGTGCCCACTCTCGCCTCTCCTGTATGCACTGGTCGCAGAGCCTTTGGCTTGTGCCCTAAGTGAATACCATGGCAACGAAGGCATGTGCTTTCTGAGCTACAAGATAGTGGTGTCAATGTACGCGGATGATACATTGCTATAGGTCCGTGACCCTGATAACAATCTGTCTTCGGTCCTACGGGAAGTGGTCCGATTTGGTGCGCTATCGGGACTTCGAGTCAATTGGTCAAAATCGCTTGCATTTCCCTTGACCCCTATAACACAGCCTACTGACATGGTGTATCCACTCACTTTGTCCACGGACCCAATTAGATACCTGGGGGTTCACCTACACATGGACCCAGAGACCATATTTAGAGCACACTACGGCACTGCCTTCAGTAGGCTGGAGGACGACGTAACTGCCTGGTGCAAACTTCTGCTCTCTCTCTTGAGGCGGATCGCCATAATTAAAATGGTAGTACTCCCTAGATTTTTATTTTTATTTATTAACATCCCGATGGTACTTCCTAAAATATTTTTCCAGCGGCTGCAGAAAGTGATGAGGAAGCTTGCGTGGGCAGGCGATCAACCTTGTGCGCAATGGTCCCTTCCCACTCTACCGTACAGGATAGGGGTCCTAGGTGCACCGGACCTGGAGCTGTACTATCGAGTAGTGCAGGCCGCTCATTTGCACACATGGGTGCATGGGAATCGAGACATACCACACGTTAAAATGGAAACCCTGTTTGCTAGCCCTCTCTCCCTCCCTCACACGATTTTTGAACCGACAGATCGTAGGACGGGGAATCTAGACTCACTAGGAGCTACGAATCATGCGTGGCATAGTCTTCTTCAGAAGCAAAGCGGCGTTCTGCTGTACTCCCCCATCATGCCCATTGACTGGACTAGATGGCTGCCTCCGCTACGAGAAAAGGGAGTGGTAGTCGAAATGCAGAAACTTAAATTAGCGACTGCTGGAGACCTGTTCCAGGACGGAGTGGCTAAGAAATGGGAACAGGTGGTAACTGGTATTGAACCGCCATCACTCTTGACACATTTCCAATACTTCAGGGTTCGACATGCTCTTTCGGATCTTCTGGGGGTGACATGGTGGAACCGCCAGAAGTGCAAGAACTCACATATGTCATAAAGGCGACATCACCGCAGAAGCTGCTATCTCACTTATACAATCTATCTCAAGCTCACAGGGAACATACATACACCAAAGCGCGATTGGCTTGGCAGTCAGACTCACAGATGGTATTAGATGACGACACTTGGACATATTGTTGCACTAACACCAGGAAAATTTTGCTGAATGGCAGACATAGATTGGTACACTTCAAATTCCTAAATAGGATATGTTACACACTGGCCAGGCTTTTCAGATATGGTCTCCACGCTACAGCGGACTGTGAGAGGTGTCATGCTCCGGATGCTGATTTTTTACACCTAGCGTGGCTATGCCCGAGAATAAGTGAGTTCTGGATCAAGATTTTTGAGGAAATTAGCACTGTCACAGAAGTTGCCATTCCCCCAGACCCTTTGATTGCATTATTAGGCTACACCAAACAACTACCGAGAGCAGTCTGCAGGCAAACTGACATGGGGTTTTTAATAGCGCGTAGAGTAGTAGCATGCTGCTGGATGAGAGGACCAAAGCCGACACCTCAGAGATGGGCGCATGATATGTTGTACTGCTGTACGCAATCCGAGAATTATAGTGAACTCCTTCCCCCAACCAGTCGACCCAAGAGCTTCTGGGGGCTATACCATACTTATCTGGCGGCGCGGGCGGGCAGCACTGCTGCAACGGGACCGCAGGAGACCTAAAGCTGACCGCCAGGTCAGACATGCCTGGAATGTTGAGCACTCTTTTGATTTAGGGGCATGGTGCTGTGCTTTTTGACAATGAATTTCCTGTCGCTTCCTGGATAATGTAAATCTGCAAATGTTCGTTCTTTCATCGCCGCCTGCCCTACTGAATAGGTTGTTGTCTAAAAGGCTGTGTAATTTTGGCAAGTTGAATGGCACTTTTCAAGACTTTATTAAATCTTTCGCATAATCCATTACCACTCGGATTGTATAATGAAGTGGTTTTATGAAGTATACCTGTCCTGTCAAAATAAGATTTAGCCAGCTTAGATAAGAACTGGACACCATTGTCACTAATAATTTGCGTAGGAAGACCTTCCTCGATAAAAACTTTATCAATAAATTCTAAAACCGTAGCTGAGTCAACTCTATCGACAATGGTAATGCAGGGCCATCTAGAAAAAATATCAATGATAGAAATCACGAATTTTTGACAATCCCCAATAGGTCCCATAATATCCATAGCAACAGTATGCCAAGGACCATCAGGAACTATAGGTACACACATATCAGGTTTCAGGGTGTTGAGAACTTTATCTGAGTTAGAACAAACCACACATTCCCGTACCATTCTTTTAGACATGACATCAATACCAGGCCACCAATACCACTGCTTGATATTTTGCTTGGTCTTGACAATACCACAATGATCCATGTGGCATAAGCCTAAAATGGAGTCCCTCAACGTTACAGGAGGAACAGCTTTGTCACCAAAAAAAATGTATTATCCAAAACAGTGAGTTCATTCCTGACCTCCCAGAATGGTTTAAGATCAGATGACAATTTACTCTTCTCCAGCCATCCCTTGCGAATAGCAGAAACTACAGAGGTCAGAACATTGTCTTTAACATACTCCTCAGCCCAAACTTTCTTCTCAATGCAAAAAGGATTCTCATCGTGAATAAGAGCAACTTGAAAGGAATCCCATTCATTAACCGCATACTCTTGCAGGTCTGAGGGCATGCGCGAAAGGAAATCAGCAATAACGTTGCTTTTCCCTGGAAAATATACAATTTTGATTATAAAGTCTTGTAAGCGCATAGTCATTCCAGCAATTCTAGCAGTGGCATTGTAAAGGCCATCAGTGGAGAGAAGCTTGGTAAGGGGTTTATGATCAGTTCTAACTACACAACTTTTGCCCCATACAAAACTTCGAAAATGTTCCAAGGACCAGACAACAGCAAGAGTTTCCTTTTCAATAACAGAAAATTTACTTTCTGGAACTGAAAGAGCCCTGGACGCAAAGGCGACAATGTGTTCTTTACCAGAACTGTCAATTTGCGAAAGAACGCTTCCCAAACCTTTGTTACTGGCATCAACAGTAATGACGGAATCAAGGTCTAAGTCAAAAGGGGATAACACTGGGGCATTGATGATGTCTGATTTAATACCATTGAATTCATTTTTACAAAGGGCGGACCACTCGAATTTGACTTTACTTTTTAAAAGTTGCCTAATATTAAAAACTTTACAAGAGAAACCTTTAACAAATTTAGAGTAGAATTCTACCATACCAAGGAATGATCGGACATCATCCTTACTAGTTGGAGAGGGTGCTTCCTTAATGGCATCAACTAATTTGGGTTTAGTTGAGACACCATCTGAACACAGAACATGACCTAGGTAAGTTACAGATTTAACCCCAAAATGACATTTGGAAAACTCAATGGTTAAACCTTTATTATCCAGAATATTAAGAACCTCCTCAAGGATGGAATTGTGCTCAACCTCATCTTTTCCATAAATTAAAATATCGTCCTGGAAAAATCTAATTTTAGGATGTTTGCCAAATAATTGGTGCATAATACGTTGGAAAATGGCAGCAGCGGAGGCCAAGCCAAATGGCATCCTCTTAAATTGAAAACACCCCATAGGGGTAATAAATGCTGTGAGGTGCCTGCTGTCATAATCCAAGGAGATCTGATGGTAAGCGGCAGAAAGGTCCAATGTAGAAAAAATAGTGGCACCTTTAATGGAAGACAACATTTCAGAAATCTTAGGTAATGGAAATGTATCAATTACAATGTTCTCATTCAAATGGCGAAGATCAACACATAGCCGAATTTTGCCATTAGCACGTCTGGCGATTACAACTGGAGAAATCCATTCGAAGGATTCTATGGCTTCAATTATATCCTCTCCAACCAACTTCTCCAATTCCTTTTCAACATCATTACGAACTAAAATAGGTATATTCCTGGCTTTAAAAATTTTAGCTTTAGCATCACTCTTCAAGACAATACGATGAGAAATCCTTGAAGATTACCGATTTTGCCACTAAAAACATTAGGGAATTTTTTAAACATCGAATCACCAATTTTCTCACCATCATTAATTACTAAAACTGGTTCTGGACTATTGGGATTCAGAATAATATCTAAATCTCTCTGATCTCTCCATCCCAGGACAGAAGGACCACATTTAGCAACATAGAGCTTACCCAGGGAATCTCTGTCCTTAAATCTGAACTTTAAAGGTTTAAAACCAATAATGTCAATCTTTTCCCCCTGAAACCCTTCAGGAGAAATATCAGAGGCATAAAAACCATTATCTAAATATTGTGCAAAATCGGAATTCCACACTCTCTCATTAACAATAGTGTAGGGAGAGCCGGAATCCGCATAAATATTAATGGGGACACCACCAATTAACATGTTACAAATTGGTTTTTTAAGGACGTTCCCTTTAAAAGAATCATTAATGTTAAAAATATAAACTTCCTCAAGTGGTTTCTGAACACACTCATCTTCCATAGAGCAATGTGTAATTCTTTTAATGCACTTGTTTTCTATAGAACAATGTAACACTTTTTTAATAATGTCTTCCTCATCACTAGAATCAGAGGAATCGCAAATCACCTTTACTTTCTTACTCTTAGATCTGTGACAAGCTCTGGAATAATGACCAATTAAACCACAATTTGAGCATTTTTCCTTAATGGCAGGACACAATTTAAAGTTAGCCAAATGTGAACTACTGCCACACTTGAAGCACTTGAGTTTATCAGGAATTTTAACCTCATTAGACTTAGGCTTATTTTGGAACTTCTGTTTATAATTAGACTTACTTTGAACCTTGGAAACAGTATGTTCCGAAACATTAGAATCTGAAGAAACTTTATCATTAATCTTAATGGCTTTTGCGCTGCGACCAGAAAGTTCAGCTTTCCTAACTATAGCTAAAACATCTTTAAGGTCAGAATCACCATTAATCCAAAGTCTATCTTGGATTGAAGGATCAGATGCATGCATCACGACTTGATCCCTTATAAGTTGTTCTTGAAGGTGATCAAACTTACAATCATCTGCAATATTTTTCAATTCAGATACATAAACGTCAATAGTTTCTCCAGGTTGTTGTTTCCTGCAAAAAAAATTATATCTGGTAATACCTATACATACTTTAGGAGAAAAATAATTATCAAAATCTACCAGAATATCATTAAAAACATTAGATTCTCCACCACCAGTACGTTTTTACATTTCCTCATACACTTTCAAACCCCCAGCACCAAGAGAATGTAAAAACAACTTTTTTTTCTTTCTGGTTTCATTTTTGCCTCTTCATCGATGGTATCAATAAAGTTTAAAAAATATGCTTTCCATTGAAGCCACTTCATGCAAGGTTCTGGTCCAGATGGCCAAAAGGCTTGAGGCGATTGAATAGTAAAGTTTTGTGTAGCCATGAGAAAGATAAAAAGTCACAATATAAAAAGAATAAGAATGTAGATCTTACTTGATGAAATTGGTGAAAAATGAAAATACGTGTTGAAGTATAATTAACACTGAGGAGGTATAAGGAATGGTTAAAAGAAGGAAAGCGCTGAAGAAAACAGTTTAAAATGATGAAACGCTGCTTAAAGATGATTCATGAAGAGCCGGTGAAGCGCTGGTTGCGTTGTCATGGAAACAATGAAAATGGCCGCCGGCGTGTTACATCATCGCGCAACGTGTGTCAAGCGACGTGGAACGTTGCTGCAGGTCTGATGCAGATCGGAGAATGGAGGAGCGAGGCAGCGAGGAAGCGCTCGAGAATGGAGGCGCTCGGTCTAAGGTAAAGACTTTCTTCAACCACCCGACAGCAATTCAAAAGATGCACATTAGCCAGCGAGTATTAATGATAATGAATATTGACCCAGCGCTAAGGTAAAGAGAATAAGAAAATCTCTATTGCGCAAATAACGGATGTACGGGGTCAATAAAAAAAAATCCTTACTCACATGGAGGTTGATGTGCTGTGGCAGTTAGATGAAGCAGTCACACGAAGTAAAAACCGGCAGAGTAGAAGTTTCTTTGAAGAGAAAAGTCTTTAAATATCATAGTCTTTTCCAAAGTCGAAAAAAAAAATCAATTTAAGTTGAATTTCCTGAAAAATATTTTTCCTTGTAAATAGGTAAAAATATAAAAATTCATGAAAATGAAATCATCAGGGTTCATGGGTTCCTAGTGTTTCCTGGACCTCGTCGCCAAAATTGTAGTATTGAGTCCACTCAATATTAGGTAAAAGAATGAGTTTATTGCAAGGAAAGCACAGGAGCAAGGTAGGGTACAACCTACACAGGACTTCTTCCCAGCAACTGTCCACACAGAGGCTAGAAGAGAATCCTGTGACATAGGAGAATCTCTAATCAAAACAATTCCAAACATAACTTAAAGGGGCAACACGACAGACGAGTGTAGACCTAAATTGGGATTGGAATTTTGTGATATCGAGATACAGCTTTTGATGCATGCCCTGCATTGAAAACGCAGGTAAGACCGGCCACTAGATGGCGGCAATTACTTTAAGCAGATTTTAAAGAAGAGAATGATTCATGAAAACGTACTAAGGCTAGTGCATGCCTTTATTCACTTTTTAGAAAGAATGCGGATGCATTTTATATATTTTATGACCCCTTAATGAAGCAAGGACACTGGATGAGAAGTCGTTTCCAGATAGGAGGTAGGGGATGTCCGGTTAATATTCAAATTACTGAGCAAATGCGCAATGATCCATGTTTGCCTTTTATACAAGAATTATAATGGTTGTTAAATCGATCTTGTCTCTACAATAGGTATTAAAGTGACACAAAGTCAAGGTAACTACATTTTCAAATGTAGTCTTGTTTACCACATATGGGCTATGGTAAAAGTAATGACACAAATGGTCTCAGCTGAAACAAATCACTTTCACACTAGGCAACTGATGTGATAAATGGAGTTTAAAATTCACTCACCTTGAAACTTTTCGTTTAAGGATATGTTTTGTGAATTTTTACCAGTGGTGATTGTTTTTCCTTATGAAGGTTGTATCACAAGGTGTAAAATAATAATTTTTGCGAATTTGGTGCATGTTTTCACAGGATTGTAAGATATGGAGCGCACAGGGTTGCTTTGGCTATGTGGGGCTCTGCATTATAATTTGTTACACTTGGAAATGTTATTGTAAAAGCACCTTTTGTATCATTTCCAGCCCTGGGGAAGCTGATGGGTTATGTTTAACCACGGCGAAACGCGTTGGCATGGGATTGGAATTGAAAATAATTAAAAAAGGAAGAAATCTTCAAGAGCCCTTTGGATTGTTTAATGCTTCTCTAGATAACATAGTATTATTGATGTGATAAGCGGTGTGCTGCGATTATTGTGACTCTGTGCACGAGTGTGCACGAGTGCAGAGACTTCGCCAGGACTGCGGGGCCTCCGCCACGAGTGTAGAGACTCCCTCAGGACTGCAGGGCCTCTGCTACGAGTGCACTGACTCCGCCAGGACTGCGGGGCCTCTGCCATGACTGCAGAGACTCCTTCAGGACTGCGGGCCTCAGCCACGAGTTCAGAAACTCCGTCAGGACTGCGGACCTCAGCCACGAGTGCAGAGACTCTGTCAGGACTGTGGGGCCTCTGCCACGAGTTTGGAGACTCCGTCAGGACTGCGGGGCTTCAGCCACGAGTGCAGAGACTCCATCAGGACTGTGTGGCCTCAGCCACGAGTGCAGAGACTCCACCAGGAGTGCAGAGACTCCTCCGCGAGTGCAAAGACTCCGTCAGGACTGCTGGCCTGAGCCACGAGTGTGGAGACTCCCCCAGGATTGCGACGTCTCCGCCACAAGTGTGGAGATTCCCTCAAGACTGCGGGCCTCTGCCACGAGTGCAGGGACTCCGCCAGGAATGCGGGGTCTCCGCCACAAGTGCAGAGACTCCATCGGGACTGCGGGCCTCTGTCCCGAGTGCAGAGACTCCATCAGGACTGTGGTGCCTCAGCTACAAGTGCGGAGTCTCCGGGCCCAATCCACAGAACTAACTTAAAACAAAATCCTAAACTTACTACCATTTTGGTATTCTGTAGTATCCTCATGTAATGTGTATGTACTTGCATCCAGCTGCTCAGCCCTGTGTGTGTGCATTCTTATTGGAATCCTAGTCTGTGTGGAATGTTGGATGCATCAGGGTGTCAGTTAAGGATGGGCTGAGCGGCCAGTGGGCTCCTCCTGATGGGGCTGTTATCCTGACCATTACCTATGCTAATAAACATCAACTACAAGTACCTGAATTGGTCTACGGTGTCTACTTACCTACACCTGTACCTGTGGGACTTACCCACTACATTTTGGCGAAGATGGATCAACTTACCTACAACTTTAAAGCATGAAGTGCATCTAGAGACTAACAAGTAAGCTAATTAACTGTCAAGCAACGATCTACCTTTGTGAAAGTTAAAGCAGCAACCTATAACCCAACTGTTAGACCTGGCACCTTGGCGTGAGTTTCCCTTCCACTTTTTGCTGATGTGCCTCCGATGTTTTGCTGGTTTTCCGATACTCAGGGCACTGCGCCACGGCTGACCCGTGCCGCAGTGCAAGTGCTCCCTACTGTAAATTGTACATGCGATTGGTATCCATGATTGGTTCATTGGATTTACTGTCAGTCCCTAGTAAAGTGCACTAGGAGTGCCGGGGCTTGTAGATGCCAATACTGCTGGTGGGCCTGCAGCGCTGGTTGCGCCACTCACCGAAGCAGCCGTAAAGATGTGTCTGGGAACTGCGACCGCAGAACCCGCGTGCGGTCTCGTACTGTCACGCTAGCTGGGCAAGTGCACCCACTTGCCAGCCCCCGAACCTTCCCTTGACTACATATTAGTCACCCCTATGGTAGGCCTGCGGGCCGGAGGCGTTGTAGGTGTAAGGTAGGACAAGCCTGATGTGTGTGGCATGTCCTAGTAGTAACTTACAACCAAAACCGTATTTCGCTATTGAAGGCTACCTGCTCCACTAGGCCAGACTGAGCTGCTGGAATTATTACACCCTATAATCCCAACAGGCTCAAGGAGCATGGTAGCGCGTCATGTTTAGTATGCCTGAACTCAGGATGATAAAATATTTCTTGTAGTCAAGTTTTTTTTAGGATCCTGGGTTTGCAAACGCTACTTTTAGAAAGTTAGCGTTTGCTTGCCTAACCATTTCAGCCCGCCTCTGCTGGTATGTGTATCTGACTTTCTGGGACGTGTGAGTGACAGGGCTGGGAGGATGACAGGTGGTGAATGCGCAGATTACACCTTAGTGGGAGGTAGGAGTGGCTCTTGACTCTGGATCTTGCTGTGCTCTGCCACCACAATGCTGGCTCCACCCTCCTGGGAAGCGACTGATGACTCAGCCGACACCTGGCCCAGGAAGGGCGAAGCCCCCATCAACAAGGTACTCTGGCGGCCCCTGTCCGCACAATGCTGGCTCCACCTCCTGTGGGGCGTCTGATGCGCCTGCCCCTCACACTGAAAGCAGAAGCCGGAGTACACCCACCGGGGTACTCAAGGACTGAAAGTGGCTATGCAAAGGCCCCCCTGGCCTGCGAGAACAAAAGAAATGCCCTATAAAGGAAGGAGCCCTGCTCCTTGAGAATTAGGTTTGGGCTACAGAAGGAACTCTGCCCGACGAGAAGGACCGTGAAGGACAAGGAAGGGTGCTGTCTCTTGCCTGTGTCTGGTGCCTTGCTGCCGAAGGAGAGGAGAAAGGAAAGACTACGAGAAGACTTTTGCTTTAACTTGTGCCAAACTCTGTTGAGAGATCTCCAAGGGCTTGCTGTGAACTTGCCCCCTGACCAGCGCCCCAGGACCAGTAGGCGCTACATCCTGAAGAAAGCGACTGTGTGTGCTGCCTGTCACTGCAGTACCAACGGAGGAATCTCCTCCAAGGCAACAACATCCCCCTGACCACCGTGACCGGGGCCCAAAGCAACAGCGGAAGCAAAGTGAGGACCAGCCACCGCTGGCCCGAACACCGTGACCGCAACTGCACCGGGAGCCCGAGAGCAAAGCGAAGGAGGACCCGTCCGGTCCGAGCTCTCGAGTTGACTGCGCCACGAGCAGCCAATCCACTTGCAAAGACGGACAGTTGCCCTGTGAGAATCCACTGAGTCGGTATCTTGCCCGACAGCTCAGCTGTGAGCGCACAGCTGCACCGGCCTTTGGCTGGGTACGTCCTGCACTTGGGGACCGTACTGCCACTGGCCGCCACCACAACAGCCGCCGCCTCCAGGGTCGGAGCGGACGACGAAGAAAGGACCCTGCCGCCACAGAGCACCGCTGCCCCGGATGACCCGTGACCTGCTCGGCTGAGAGCCGCAACGAACAGCGACCCCGGGAAGGCAACGCGACGTGGGACAGCTCCCCTGGAAGCCGCCCGCTCTACAAGAACTTTATTGAACTGGCCCGAAGGCCCAAAGAACTCCTATTTGCTAGAAAGAACTGTGGCAACCTGAACTAAGTAACTTGAAACCGCTATTTGAAAGCCTGATAACTGTATTCACAAGCCTGCTTAAAATCTATGTAAAGATATATATTTTTACGGAATACAGTTTGGTCTCGTTGTGTGGTGGGTTGGTTGCGAAGGTGTACTATTGCAAGTGTTTAACCCTATGTGCCCCAAAGATTAGCCTACGACTGCTTAAGCCACACTACCTAGAGGGTAAGCAGAGGTTGTCTGGAAGGTAACCCTCAGCCCTGACGAGGAAGAGAGAGTCCCTGCTTGTCGCTAGTGTTTCACAGCGCCAACTAGAGCCTCCCCCTTCCTACATTGGATGCAGCGGTGAGGATTTTCGAATTTACGCTTGCAGTATCTATACCTTGGCTTCTGACCATTGCACAGTGATTACAGTCCAGTTACTTAGCCACAGACTTTGCTTTTTGAATTTTGCCGGAAGAAGATTCCGAGTGCGAGAACCATGCCGGGCACGAAGAGCCTGGATGGAGCGGAGTCCACGACCTCCGAGGTGTTGGAGGTGGAGTGGGACGCCGCGAAGTTGGATACGTACACCAGGGATGAACTGAAGTTTTTTTGCAAGAAACTCAAGGTCCCGCACGCTGGTTGCAAAAACAAGCCACAGCTCTACAAAGCCATGAAAGCCTGGTTAGAGTCCAGAAAGACCCCGGAGGATCAAGACGCCCTCGCGGAGCAAGATGCGACTGAGGAGCAGAATGCACTTGGGGATCTGATTGACCTCGAAAGGCAGGACAGCGTGCACAGCTTTGGTAAAGGCCTGTCGCCAGAGGAGCTGGCGGACAGGAAAGAAACAAGGAATCACGAAAGAAAGCTGGCAGAATTGAAAATCCAACTGGAGCTTGAAACCAAAAGAATGGCGCTGGAAGAGCGAAAGCACCAAATGGATTATGAAGTGAAAATGAGGGAGATAAGTCTCAAGGAGAGAGACTTGGATCGTCCTCCCTCTGGTGGCAGCACATCGCCAGTGCAGGTAGAGTCAAGAGTGCACATCCCGAAGGACGTAGTTAAAGAGTTCTTTAAGGGGGATGACATAGGACAGTGGTTTAGGGCATACGAGGTAGCCATGTCCTCCCACCGGGTCCCTGACAAGGATTGGGGAGCGGGGTTGTGGGGAAGGTTCCTTAGCGAAGGGCGAGATACCTTGCTAGATTTGCCCGTTGAGAATCAGAGATCCTATTCCCACATGAAAGAAGCTTTAATGAACAGGTACGGGCTTACCCCTGAAATGTATAGACAGAAGTTTAGGGGATGTACTAAGCGGCCTGGGAATACGTATGTGGAGTATGTGACTTACTTTTGCAGAGCACTGGATGGTTGGGTGAAGGGTAGCAAAGTGAATGATTTTCAAGGTCTCTTTGATTTGATTGCATGGGAGCACTTGTCTGATCATTGTTTTCCTGAGTTACGCCAACACCTGATCGATAGCAAGCTGTCCAACCCGAGGAAGCTTGCTGAGGAGGCGGACCGCTGGCTCAGCACCAGGGTCCACAAGGGTCCCGTGGGAGACTCCGCCAAGAGTGGGCAGGGTCCCCAGCAGAAGAGTGGGGGGGACAAGGGGGGAAAACAGAAAGGGTTCCAAAAAGGCCCCCAAAGTAGTTCCCAGGGGAACCAGCAGCAAGGTTCTCAGCCTCCCCCACCCCCGAAGCAGAATGGGGCCCCGACAGGTAAACCTGTTCCAAAGGGGCCCTTCAATTGTTACAAATGTGGCGAGCCTGGGCACATATCCAGTGACCCCAAGTGTCGCCTATTTGGAAAACCCGCACCCACTGGTGCTCCGCCCCGTCAAGTGACTAGTGTTCACTTAGGAGAAGAAGTGATGGTCCCGGGGGGTGGAGATCCCGTTCACATGACCCTAGTCTCGCTAGGAGACAGTGAGATGATCCCTACGAACTACCTGCCCTCTAACACTAAGAAATATGGGCAGGTGGTGATCATCAATGGCAAGGAAGCTGAGGCTCTTAGAGACACAGGAGCCAGTGTGACTGCAGTGAGGCAGCACCTGGTGTCTCAAGAGCAGGTTGTACCCCATGCCTACTGTAGGGTTATCAACGCTGATAATTCTGAGAGTCAGTGTCCGATGGCTCAAGTTCCCTTCGAGTGGGGGGGGGTCTCTGGTACTCTGCAGGTCTGTGTCAGAAAAACCATGCCTGTTGACTGTTTGCTAAGGAATGACTTGGAGCACTCCCCTTGGGAAAAGGTGGAGAAAACGACTCACCTGCGGATGGTGGGTCTGCCTGACTGGGCGTGCGTGACCACCCGGTCAATGGCAGCCAGTAGGGGTGATCAAGAGGTCCTGGGGCCTGAAGGAGAGGCCCAGGAACCGGCCTTAGGGAGAAGGCGCAGGGGGCGCGGGAAACCGGCCCCTGAAGTTCCCACGGTCCAGGAGGAAGCAGACCTTGAGGGGGATGCCCTGGAGCCTACAGGGGAACAGATCGCCGAACTGGGGGACCTGCCTGAGCTGACCCATTGGCAGCAAGAAGGAGGACCCTCCAGGGAGGAATTCTGCAAGGAGCAGAAAGAATGCCCTTCTCTCGTGGGTATGCGGCAGCAGGCTGCAGACCAGGCCAATGGTGTTCAGGCCAAAACACATTACGTGTACTGGGAGAACGACCTCCTGTATTCAGAGCCTAGGGCTGCTGAACCTGGGTCAGCCCGTGTGCTGGTGGTACCCCAGAAGTTCAGAGCCTTCCTACTGGGTCTGGCTCACGATGTGCCTTTAGCAGGACATTTGGGGATGGACAAGACCTATGACAGGCTTGTCACCCACTTTTACTGGCCCCAAATGCATAAGAGTTCAGACGCTCATTGCAGAACCTGTCCGACTTGCCAGGCAAGTGGGAAGACCGGAGGGAAGAACAAGGCTCCCCTCCAACCCTTCCCTGTGGTCGGTACGCCATTCCAGCGAGTGGGTATTGACATCGTTGGGCCTCTGGACCCCAAGACAGCCATGGGCAACAGGTTCATCCTGGTCTTGGTGGACCATGCCACCCGGTACCCTGAAGCCATCCCTCTGAGGACAGTGACGGCCCCCGTGGTGGGACGTGCACTGATGGGAATTTTCTCACGAGTAGGATTCCCTCTAGAGGTGGTGAGCGACAGGGGGACCAACTTCATATCCAAGTATATGAAGTCCCTTTGGCAGGAGTGCGGCGTAACGTATAAGTTCACCACACCTTACCATCCCCAAGGTAACGGGTTGGTTGAGAGATTCAACCGAACCCTGAAAGGCATGATCATGGGCCTAGAAGGTCCGATGAGGCGTAAGTGGGACGTCCTCTTACCATGCCTGCTCTTTGCATATCGCGAGGTGCCACAGAAGTCCCTAGGGTTCAGCCCCTTTGAGCTACTGTACGGTCACCCCGTGAGAGGACCGCTGAGTTTGGTAAAGGAAGGCTGGGAGCAATCTCCCAGGAAACCTCCCCAGAATGTATATAGCTACATGCTGGCCTTCAGAAACCAGACCAGACGCTTCAGACAACTTGCCGAGGCAAATCTGGAAGCGAGCCAGGAGGAGATGAAGCGGTGGTACGACCAGAATGCCACTCTGGTCGAGCTTCAGCCTGGACAAGAGGTGTATGTCCTGGCCCCAGTGGAGCCCTGTGCCCTTCAGGATAAGTGGACAGGTCCATTTGAGGTTGTGGAGCGCAAGAGCCCAGTGACATACTTGGTAGACATGAAGACGCCCAGGAACCCCTTGCGGGTCCTACATGTCAACCGCCTAAAGCCCCACTTACGAAGGTCCGAAGTGGGCATGTTGTTGGCAACTGATGACGGAATGGAGGAGGAGTCGGAGCCTCTTCCTGACCTCTTGGTGGCCTGTGAGAAAGACGGGTCAGTGGATGGAGTTAACCTCTCACCCACCCTGACCCCCGAACAACAGGAAGACTGCCGCCAGTTGCTGGGGCAGTTTCCAGATCTGTTCTCCCTGGTTCCGAGTGTCACAGATTGGTGCGTCCATGATGTGGACACTGGAGACAGCTTACCTGTGAAGCATAAGGCTTACAGGGTAACTGACAGGGTCCGGGCCTGCATCAAGGAGGAGGTCTCCAAGATGCTTGCCCTGGGGGTGGTTGAGTCTTCCAGCAGTCCTTGGTCCAGCCCCGTGGTCTTGGTCCCAAAGGCTGCTGCGCCGGGAGCCACACCCGAACTCCGGTTCTGTGTGGACTACAGAGGACTCAATTCAGTCACGAAGACTGACGCGCACCCCATCCCCAGAGCTGATGAGCTCATTGATCGGCTAGGGGCTGCCCGGTTCCTCAGTACGTTTGATTTAACGTCTGGGTACTGGCAGATCGCCTTGACCGATGGGGCAAAGGAGAGGTCGGCATTCTCTACACCAGATGGGCATTTCCAGTTCCGGGTTATGCCATTTGGAATGAAGAATGCCCCTGCCACCTTTCAGAGATTGGTCAACCAGGTGTTGGCTGGGCTGGACGAGTTCAGTGCCGCCTACCTAGATGACATCGCGGTGTTCAGTGGCACCTGGCCAGAACACCTGCGACACCTCTGGGAAGTGTTGATGGCCCTGCGCAGAGCAGGCCTCACAATCAAGGCAAGCAAGTGCCAGATTGGGCAGGGTTCCGTGGTGTACTTGGGACACCAGGTGGGGAGTGGCAAGGTAGCACCCTTGCAACCCAAAATTGAGACCATCCTGGCTTGGGAACCCCCCAAGACCCAGACTGCAGTGAGAGCCTTCCTGGGGCTCACTGGGTATTACAGGAGGTTTGTCAAGGGCTATGGCACGATCGTGACCCCCTTGACCGAGCTGACTTCGAAGAAGCAGCCCAGGAATGTGATTTGGACTGACACCTGTCAGAAGGCTTTTGACACCCTGAAGACTGCCATGTGCACGGCGCCCGTGCTCCTGGCTCCTGATTTCTCCAAGGAATTCATAGTGCAAACAGACGCTTCAGAGCATGGTGTAGGGGCTGTTCTTTCACAGATGACTGAGGAGGGCTTTGACCAACCCGTAGCCTTCATAAGTAGGAGGTTACTTCCACGGGAAAGTAGGTCGAGTGCGATAGAGCGTGAAGCATTTGCTGTGGTCTGGGCGCTGAAGAAGCTAAGACCCTACTTGTTTGGGTCTCACTTCCGAGTTCAGACAGACCACAGGCCCCTCAGATGGTTGATGCAAATGAGGGGTGAGAACCCAAAACTGTTGAGGTGGTCCATTTCTCTACAGAGTATGGACTTTACGATGGAACACCGCCCTGGCACCGATCACGCCAACGCTGACGGTCTGTCCAGATTTTTCCGCCTTACTGATGTGGAACTCCCTGGGGAAGGGTAGTTCCCCCCACATTTCAGCTGGAGGGGACACATGTTAGACCTGGCACCTTGGCGTGAGTTTCCCTTCCACTTTTTGCTGATGTGCCTCCGATGTTTTGCTGGTTTTCCGATACTCAGGGCACTGCGCCACGGCTGACCCGTGCCGCAGTGCAAGTGCTCCCTACTGTAAATTGTACATGCGATTGGTATCCATGATTGGTTCATTGGATTTACTGTCAGTCCCTAGTAAAGTGCACTAGGAGTGCCGGGGCTTGTAGATGCCAATACTGCTGGTGGGCCTGCAGCGCTGGTTGCGCCACCCACCGAAGCAGCCGTAAAGATGTGTCTGGGAACTGCGACCGCAGAACCCGCGTGCGGTCTCGTACTGTCACGCTAGCTGGGCAAGTGCACCCACTTGCCAGCCCCCGAACCTTCCCTTGACTACATATTAGTCACCCCTATGGTAGGCCTGCGGGCCGGGTGCGTTGTAGGTGTAAGGTAGGACAAGCCTGATGTGTGTGGCATGTCCTAGTAGTAACTTACAACCAAAACCGTATTTCACTATTGAAGGCTACCTGCTCCACTAGGCCAGACTGAGCTGCTGGAATTATTACACCCTATAATCCCAACAGGCTCAAGGAGCATGGTAGCGCGTCATGTTTAGTATGCCTGAACTCAGGATGATAAAATATTTCTTGTAGTCAAGTTTATTTTAGGATCCTGGGTTTGCAAACGCTACTTTTAGAAAGTTAGCGTTTGCTTGCCTAACCATTTCAGCCCGCCTCTGCTGGTATGTGTATCTGACTGTCTGGGACGTGTGAGTGACAGGGCTGGGAGGATGACAGGTGGTGAATGCGCAGATTACACCTTAGTGGGAGGTAGGAGTGGCTCTTGACTCTGGATCTTGCTGTGCTCTGCCACCACAATGCTGGCTCCACCCTCCTGGGGAGCGACTGATGACTCAGCCGACACCTGGCCCAGGAAGGGCGAAGCCCCCATCAACAAGGTACTCTGGCGGCCCCTGTCCGCACAATGCTGGCTCCACCTCCTGTGGGGCGTCTGATGCGCCTGCCCCTCACACTGAAAGCAGAAGCCGGAGTACACCCACCGGGGTACTCAAGGACTGAAAGTGGCTATGCAAAGGCCCCCCTGGCCTGCGAGAACAAAAGAAATGCCCTATAAAGGAAAGAGCCCTGCTCCTTGAGAATTAGATCCGGTTTGGGCTACAGAAGGAACTCTGCCCGACGAGAAGGACAGTGAAGGACAAGGAAGGGTGCTGTCTCTTGCCTGTGTCTGGTGCCTTGCTGCCGAAGGAGAGGAGAAAGGAAAGACTACGAGAAGACTTTTGCTTTAACTTGTGCCAAACTCTGTTGAGAGATCTCCAAGGGCTTGCTGTGAACTTGCCCCCTGACCAGCGCCCCAGGACCAGTGGGCGCTACATCCTGAAGAAAGCGACTGTGTGTGCTGCCTGTCACTGCAGTACCAACGGAGGAATCTCCTCCAAGGCAACGACATCCCCCTGACCACCGTGACCGGGGCCCAAAGCAACAGCGGAAGCAAAGTGAGGACCAGCCGCCGCTGGCCCGAACACCGTGACCGCAACTGCACCGGGAGCCCGAGAGCAAAGCGAAGGAGGACCCGTCCGGTCCGAGCTCTCGAGTTGACTGTGCCACGAGCAGCCAATCCACTTGCAAAGACGGACAGTTGCCCTGTGAGAATCCACTGAGTCGGTATCTTGCCCGACAGCTCAGCTGTGAGCGCACAGCTGCACCGGCCTTTGGCTGGGTACGTCCTGCACTTGGGGACCGTACTGCCACTGGCCGCCACCACAACAGCCGCCGCCTCCAGGGTCGGAGCGGACGACGAAGAAAGGACCCTGCCGCCACAGAGCACCGCTGCCCCGGATGACCCGTGACCTGCTCGGCTGAGAGCCGCAACGAACAGCGACCCCGGGAAGGCAACGCGACGTGGGACAGCTCCCCTGGAAGCCGCCCGCTCTACAAGAACTTTGTTGAACTGGCCCGAAGGCCCAAAGAACTCTTATTTGCTAGAAAGAACTGTGGTAACCTGAACTAAGTAACTTGAAACCGCTATTTGAAAGCCTGATAACTGTATTCACAAGCCTGCTTAAAATCTATATAAAGATATATATTTTTACAGAATACAGTTTGGTCTCGTTGTGTGGTGGGTTGGTTGCGAAGGTGTACTATTGCAAGTGTTTAACCCTATGTGCCCCAAAGATTAGCCTACGACTGCTTAAGCCACACTACCTAGAGGGTAAGCAGAGGTTGTCTGGAAGGTAACCCTCAGCCATGACGAGGAAGAGAGAGTCCCTGCTTGTCGCTAGTGTTTCACAGCGCCAACTAGAGCCTCCCCCTTCCTACACCAACTAAATGAAAAGAAATGAAGATTAAGCTGATTAAGAAGCGCACACCTCAAGACAAAAGACTCATGTAACCAGACCAACTGCTACCTGCCTGCCCCATCAGTGTCCATCGCAACGACAGCCCAAATGCAGGTGAGCTGTGTCTGTGTGTTTCTGCAAGGATATTTAATTTACTTTGCATGTGTAACTAAAAAAAATTTTACAAGCCTCAAACAGAGCCAAGTCTAAAAGAAATGTTTTCAACCTTCAAGCAAACCAAGTTTAAAAAAAAACGTGAACTTTCCATTTTTAAAGAAAAGTATGACTTTCTGCTTCTTTGCCCTTCAGAGAGAAGCTAAATGGTGCTTTTGGTAAAGAGGCAGTTTCAAGCACTATAAACCTCCGAGCTAGCTGTCAAGATCTCAGGAACCACCTTTGCTTCCTACAGGATGTTTGCTACATGATTAAAATAAAAACTGCATCCAGAGTGCTGGAATTCACAACAGCTGTGTAATGATCTAGTGTGCCATTTCTACTTGAAAATGCCGTTTTGGGGAGCCTTTCTCTCGTTGCTGCACTCGTTGAGGAAAGTGCCATTTTCAATTAAAAAGTAAATTACATTTTGACTTAGAAGCTAAGTTTACCCAGAGATTTGGTGCCAACGGTGTTTCTCAACCGCCACATTTACATTTAAAATGAACGCTGCAGAAGCTTTTGTCAGCGCGCCCTTACCTTCACGAGGACTGCATTCTCTACTCTGCTCACAGAACTGCCCACTCACTTTCAATGCGACTTGAGCCATCCGGCATTAGCGTAGATAACGTGCCTCTTGGATTTCAGGTACTGGACTCCCACGTTGCCAACCACGTCACTTCTTGCTTGTTCCACTATAGAAGTACAGTTGAAAAACTGTCACATCTTGACTAAGATCGTTTTGGCACAGTTTATTTTGCAACCGCGTCTTCAGATGTTGAAAGGAATGCTATTGTTGGAAGAAGTTGTTCACATCATCCGGTGCGTGGTAGAGAATTCAAAATTTGCAAACATTCGTGACAAGAATTTTCAATTCTATTAAGGACTAGGAGGCGAGGATTATGCTAGTCTCATTTCTTTATTGAAATGCCCAGCAGCCAAGTAAAAACCACATTACCCAGAAACACTTGGGTGATAACCATAGAGTCTTGTAGTATAAATAAGCATGTAGACAATCCCACTTCCTCTTTCTTTGGTGAGGAGAATCCAGGAAACAGCAAACAGTTCAAGACAGTCAATGCAACAGCAAATCCCAGTCCAGGGAAAGTGACGGAAGGTGCAAAACCACAACAGCCGAAGGCAGAAAAACAGGAACTATCTTCAGAGAAGAAAACAGGCACTTCTACGCCGCACCAGAGACACATCACTTGGGGTCACAGCCTGAAAAAAAGACACAGAGCCGTAATACACGTCCAGTAGAAACAGGAACATGTCGAAACAAGGGTGGGAAATAAGGCAAGGCAATAGATACTGTTGTAACAGAATAATGCATAAACAATTGTCAGTAAACACAATGTATAGTCCATGGGTGGGATAATCCTCACCTCCTAGTCCTTAATAGAATTGAAAATTCTTGTCACGAATGTTTGCAAATTTTGAATTCTATTGCAGGACAGGAGGCTCCGATTATGCTTGTTCAAAGCTCATCCAACACCACAGAAGCAACAGTAGCAACAGGCTTAAAGTAAAAAGTCTTAAACACAGAATCTGTTGACCAATCAGCAGCTTTCATAATGTCCCCCAAGGTGACACCCAATGAAAAAGCCTTAGAGGCCATGGCCCCACGAGCAGAATGAGCACCAAATACAGAAACATCAAAGCCCGCCTCCCCCATAAGCCACCGTACCCAGCGAGCCAATGTAGCAGGAGTAACGGGGCGGAAAGGCTTTTGCAACGCAATCAACAATTGACCTTGCATATCAGAACGAAGAAGCGAAGTACTCACCTCATAATCTTTAAGGCATTGGACAACACAAAGGTTGGGACGAGCCGGAAAAGAAGGGTAAGAAATAATCTCAGTATTAGTTTTTGTGCGCCTGGAAAGGCGAAATGTAACCCCTTCAGGAGTAAAACTCCGTCCAGCAAGATCCAATGCGTGAACATCTTAAATCCGTTTGCAGGAAAGCAAACACAGCAACATAGTAAGTTTGGCCGAGAGTTGTTTGCGTGACAGCAAGGAATTGATCGGCCAGGCCTCCAAAAAACGTAAGACAACCGAAACGTCCCATAAAGCAACATATTTGGGACGTGGAGGAACAGCCATACGAATACATTTAAGGATTTTTGACACCAGAGGATGCTCCCCCACAGGCTTTCCATCAATAGGAAGATGGCCTGCCGAAATAGCGGAACGGAAATTGTTGACTGTACGGTACGCCAAACCAGAAGCTGAAGACAGGGAAGCCAAAAAATTGACAATTAAAGAGACATCAGCTGATGTCGGATCAACTTGCCGTTGAACACACCAATCACTCCAACGTTTCCATGAACCTCTGTAATGTTTGTGAGTAGCCGGGGCCCAGGCGTTGCTGAGGAGTCTGGTAGCGTCCGCAGAAAGGCCTGACACTGCCCAACGTTCCCCGAAATCCGCCACGCCAGGAGAAGGAGAGAGCCTGACTGAACCAGGGGATGCGGATTCCGAAGCGGATCTAACAGGAGATTCCGCTTCTGAGGCAGAAGAAATGGCAATGCGCAAGCCATTTCCAGGAGAACAGGGAACCACGGTTGAGCCCGCCACAGAGGAGTGATCAGAATTAACTCCGCCTGAAAACGTGTCACATAGGCCAGAACCCTGGGGATCATCATAAATGGGGGAAACGCATAACATAGGGAGGACGGCCACAGTTGAAGGAAAGCATCCGTTGCCAGAGCCTCCGGATCCGGTCTCCAACTGAAGAACCGGGGAAGTTGGGCGTTGAGCCGGGACGCAAAGAGGTCGATCTGACAAGGGCCCCAAGTCCGTAGAAGTTGTCGAAACACCCGCGGATGTAGTCTCCAGTCGCTGAAATCCCTTAGATACCTGGAGTTCCAATCCGCCACAACATTGTGACAACCCGGAAGGTATTCCGCAATAACTGTGATCTTGTTGTGAAGACAATAATGCCAAAACTCTTTGGCTATATCCGCCAACAACCTCGAACGAGTCCCTCCGAGCTTGTTGATGTAACGGACTGCTGATACATTGTCCATCCGGAGAAGTATGCAGCAGCGGGACTGAAGAGGAGACAGACATTTGATCGCGAACGATCCCGCCAGTAACTCCAAACAATTGATGTGGAGAGAAAGTTCCTGTGGGGACCACCGCACCCCTGTCGTGACCGAGCCGCAGCGGGCTCCCCAGCCCCACCGACTGGCATCCGACTCGATCACAATCTCCGGAGAAGATCCGAAGAGGGCTCTGCCGTTCCAGGCCTCCATGTGATTCAACCACCACGTCATTTCCGACTTCGCTTCCTCCGACAGAGGAATGTGGTCGGAGTAACGAAGGCCCTCCTGAAGATGTTAAATCTTCAGGCGCTGCAATGCTCGGTAATGCAGCAGAGCCGGAAATATTGCCTGCAGGGAAGACGCTAAAAGACCGACAACTCGTGCTAATGATCTCAATGACACTGTCGGACTCGAGATAACGGAACTCAATTCCTGCTTGATGTATCGAATCTTCTGACGAGGTAACAGAAGTTGGCAAGAGAGGGAATTGATTTGGAACCCCAAGAAATCTATCACCTGAGTAGGATGAAGCACAGATTTGGGAACATTCACTAAAAACCCAGAGACTGAAGAAGGTCGACCGTCCACGTCAGATGAGTCATAAGCTTGACTGGACCATCCGCCAGCAGGAGGATGTCGTCCAAATAGATGATCAAGCGGACTCCGCGACTGCGGAGGGACTCCACAACTGGACGCAACAGTTTCGTGAAGCACCACGGTGCCGACGAAAGGCCGAAGGGTAGAACCCGATATTGATACCAAATCCCCAGCCACTGGAACTGAAGAAAGCGGCAATGGGGCGGAAAAATCGGAACAGAGAGGTAAGCATCTTTGAGGTCCAGACGGACCATCCAATCTCGTTCCCTCAGGAGATCCCTCAACAGATGGATGCCCTCCATCTTGAAGTGGCGGTAAACCACTCCCGCATTGAACTCCTTCAGATTGAGGACCAACCTCGATCCCCCTCCCGCCTTCTCCACCAGGAAGATTGAGCTGGCAAAGCCCCGAGGGTTGCGCACTGTCGGCACAATCGCCCCTTTCTGCTCCAGAGATTTGAGTTCCTCTGTGATGAACTCTTGACTTTGCTTTGAGAAATGGAGAGGAAAGGGAGGATGGGACTGACGAACAGGCTGATAAAACTCTAGTTTGAAACCCTGAACCGTCTCCAGCACCCATGCATCGCTGGAGATTGATCGCCAGTTCTCTAGAAAAAGGCGAATCCTGCCCCCCAGAACAACACTGCATGCAGGAAGAATTCTCACCTGAAGTGGCGGAATCGTGATATCCGCCGGAGGGGCCACCAGCATGTCCTTTTTTATATTGGCCACGGCCTTTTCTTGAGGGATAGAAGTTGGAGCGCTGGGTATAGCCCGAATTCTGCAGGCCTCCACGCTGGGACTGATACCCCCTCTGGGAGTGCTGTTGTTGACCACGGCCGGAGGAACGTCCCCTACTTCTTCCGGCCCTGTTGAAAACCGGACGAAAGGTCCGGCGCAGAGTTGCCTGTGCCTTATCCAGGCCACTGAAGGTATTGACGAAGTTGGTCAACTCTTTTAAAAATGGATGTCCAAAAAGCAGACCTTGAGCCGCAGGGCCCGACTCAGTAGTCGCCAATTCTGCCAGCTTAGGGTCTAGCTTAAGTAAGATGGAGCGTCGCCGCTCGCTAGAGAGCGCACAGTTGGCATTACCCAACTGGCAAATGGCGCGTTGAGCCCATTGAATGAGTTCATCAGGGTCAACAATCCTGTTTGTACTCTTCGCCAGAAAGCCAAGGTCTAACATCTTGGTGAGGGGCCCCAAGAGATCCAAAACCTTGTCTTGGCAAGCCCGCCAAGACCTGTCGAGACCCTTTTTTGGATCCTTCGCAAATTTGCTCAAATACGTTGTCATGGTGGGGTCCACCTCAGGGGTCTCCGCGAGGTGGTCAGCCAAATCGGGTCGTGGGCATTAGGAACGGAGGCGGGCACGTACCTCCTTCTCGAATGGCTGACGTATGTGTTGCTGGACGTACTCCATCACTGCCGGGGACGGAAGCCAAGCCGTGGACTGGGGATGGACAATGTCCGCCGGCTCAAAAGTAAGCACTGGAGGATGTGTTAATGCATCGACAAAATGTTCCTTACATTTTTTCTTCTTGGGAGGGGGTGGAGCGGGGTCCGAGGACGAAGAGGATTGCAGATCATCACTCTCGTCATCTTCCACAATAGTGGCAGGCTTAGCAGAGGACAAGGACTGTGCCAACTTTCTGAAGTCCGAAGCATGCGGATTACCAGGAGAAGAGGAAGAAGACTTCTTGGCCGCAGGGACCCAACCTTGCTGTCGGGCATACTTAGTCAAGTGCCGCTTTAGAGGTGTGATAGCACGCACAAGAGCCTTATTCATGGAGTGCTGGACTCCTCGGTCTAAAGCCTCCACAAGATTCTGCTCCATGGTGTCTGGAGCCTCCTCATCAAACTCTTCCTCTTCCTCATAATAGTATTCACTCATGATTCACGAGGTTCGTGAAAATGATGCCCACAAATGAGGAAGGAAAATAAATATAAGCCGAAGGCCAATTCAAAGGGGAGTGAAACAACCCTCACAGTAAGCCAAACTGTAGGAAAAAAGTACAGACAAAATACAAATAAAGAGTGGAGGGACGGCTCACTGTCACAAAAAACGTCACTCTAGGCAAAGCCTATGCAAATTGTTACAGCCGGAGACTTTTTGCCAGACTCCGGCATCCAAAGGGGTTAAATCTGAAGGCTGTGGGCGATAACGTCGTGAAAGACGTCTGTCAGAGAAGCTCCGGTGAAATGTAAACCCGGAGCGCAGGAAATGCCAAAGCGCGCATGCGCGAAAAACCGGCTGCCTTCAGAAAATAGGAGAGCTCGCGTGAGCAGCGTAGGGCACCGGAGACCCCTAAAACCACTCCACAATACCGAGAAAAGAGCACAGGCACAAAGCGCCCGGCCCCTGGAAGGAGAACCCTCGCTCCCAGCCGCGTGACGCCGAAAATGAAAACGGAACGATGAAACACAACACGGCGAAAAGCGCAAGCAGAGCGCACTATAAGGTACACACAATGCAGCAATACAAGCACAATAAAGCGCAAATACAACAATAATAAGGTAAGAGCACTTAACTGGCTGCGGAGCAGCAAAGAAAGAGGAAGTGGGATTGTCTACATGCTTATTTATACTGCAAGACTCTATGGTTATCACCCAAGTGTTTCTGGGTAATGTGGTTTTTACTTGGCTGCTGGGCATTTCAATAAAGAAATGAGACTAGCATAGGAGCCTCCTGTCCTGCAATAGAATCAAAATTATTCCAGATACTTAAC
Source organism: Lissotriton vulgaris (assembly GCF_964263255.1). Lineage (NCBI taxonomy): Eukaryota > Metazoa > Chordata > Amphibia > Caudata > Salamandridae > Lissotriton > Lissotriton vulgaris. The sequence continues at coordinate 168,495 of NW_028244498.1, forward strand.
GTTGTTGAAATTCTGTGAACACCATTGAAGATGTCATTAAACTTCATTGGAACACCAAGTCATTTATTTATCACAAAGGCAAAAACATTCTTGGAAGGCTCATCGGAGTTTTTCTCTTCTCGAGTGGAATGTAGCATTGTTTAATGGTATATTCTAGTTTTCATGTGTTTCTTCAGCATTCACTGCGCTGTACTTTGCTGCCATCTAGTGGCTATTTTTCACATTTTCTTTTTTTATGTTTTAATTCCATATCTTTTAGGCATGGGTTTTAGTCCCATTACATCTTATTATTAGGTTATCCCTGTCTTGTCTTGGGATGGGTGTGGGTTCAGAGTCCCATTTTCCCTAATTATCGCTTTTCATTTTGGGGTGGGTGCTTAGTCCCATTACTTCATGAAGTTTGTAATCCCTACCTTGGGATTTTATCTATTTAGTGAGAAGGTTTTGTTTGTCGTGACTTTTGGGTTTTAGTCGCGAACAGTTTTGCACGTTGGTTTTAGTCCAACAGTGTTTTCTTACTAAAGGTGTGGCGTATTTAGTTACTTTTTGCCAATGCTAGTAGTATTTTCCATGATAGTAGTATTTTCCATTAGTTTATTTTTCTCATTATGAATCTGTTTGGGGTCTTGTTGTCCCCTTAATTCTTCTAAATGTTGTGAGCTTTTGTGAGCCATTTAAGTATACCTTTCTATTTTCTATTTTTAATTATTGAAGGAGGAGGATGGTGTTTGTTTATTTATTTCTTTTCGCTTTCTTCCTTCTTTCATAATTTAGATTTCTGTTTTCCCTCTCGTGATGCCTTTTCATATTCATCCCTGGGACTCAGATTTCTTGGAAGTTGTATATTTTTCTTGTGCTTAGTTTCTCTTTGTTTTCTCTTCTGTTCTTTTGTTTCGAATTATTAAAGGGAGAGGATAATGTAGTGTCCTCGTGTAATGTGTATGTACTTGCATCCAGCTGCTCAGCCCTGTGTGTGTGCATTCTTATTGGAATCCTAGTGTGGGTGGAATGTTGGATGCATCAGGGTGTCAGTTAACCCTTTCGATGCTGATGACGAGCTCAGCTCGTCATCACCCACGGGTGTCGTGTGCTGATGACGAGCTGAGCTCGTCATGGTGCCACTAAAATGGCATTTTCCAGCACAGGGGGGGAGGGGAAACGCTCAGCAGCCATGTGGTTAAGGATGGGCTGAGCGGCCAGTGGGCTGCTCCTGATGGGGCTGTTATCCTGACTATTACTTCTGCTAATAAACATCAACTACAAGTACCTGAATTGGTCTACGGTGTCTACTTACCTACACCAGTACCTGTGGGACTTACCCACTACAGACTCTTACTAAGCGGGCAGAATCACTGTGAAGTCAACTGGATTCTAAATCTATCAATGGGATGGCTTCCTTAGAGCTCAGTCACTGTTCTGAGGTCTACACATGAAAAAGGCCATGTGCTGGACCTAATTTTTGTTCCAATTGAGACAGTGAACTGTGGGGAAATTGTACCCCAAGTGTGATCTGATCAATATTTGGTCAGGTTTACTATCAAGTTAAAGACCTATGTCGCTCCTACACAGGTGGACCTACGTGACTATGCTGATAAGTCCCTGGGGTAGGTTATCCATTCCTGACTTTGTCCATTGATATGATAAACAAGGTTTGTGTAGGAGGGTAGCTCCTGACTATGGTTGCCCCCAACTTTTTGCCTTGTGTTTTAGCTGGTTTTTGACATAGTTGGCCTGGGACCCTGCCAATCAGGACCCCAGGCCTACTGCTCTCTCTGTAAAATGGATTCCATATACCTTAGGTGCATTTACCAATTGGTACTGGGCCACCTTATCAGACCCTGTAACTCAGGGCATAGGTGTACCCAGGGCCTACCAGGGGCTGCAGCATGTATTATGCCACCACTGGCTGGCCATCTAAATCTGACACAACTGGCTGCACGACAGCTGGGGCAAAGTGGTGTAATCACCCTTTGCTGTAGATATAGTATACCTATATCTAACCCTAAAATAGACACATGTATTTCTATCAGTCACTCCTATGGCAGGCCTTAACAATCCTGAAGGCAGAGTGCTTGGAATTATGTGAGATGGTGCTCCGGGATGAGCTGAGCCCGTCTGCAGCTTGCGGAACCAAGTCCTAATAGCGGTTCTATGATAACGCGTACCATATACTCTTAAGTGCATTATAATCCTTGCGGTTATTTGCTATCTTTGGTATCGCTTTATCAAAACATGTCGAGTAAGGTGTCATACGAATTGGAATACTAACCCCTCGCCAATTCTGGTGACGGGGTTAGCATTCCACCCTTCTAGAGGGACACGACATGTATGTAACTGTGAACACCGGTTAAAGTTAACTCGAGCCTCAGCATCACAAAATGGATGCTGCCACCACAGACACAAGTCTGACCCCCTGCAGCTGGGAGTCCTTCCAGCGAGGGTGAGCTTGGACAAAGGGTTTCCAGTCAGGGGCGGTGCTGGCACCATCCCAGACAGGTTTTTGTGTATCCTAGGTAGGCAGGGCTGAATAGGAAGGTGACTGCAAGTGGCACCCCGGTGCTCACTATGCATCTGCCAGTTTGAACCAGTTCCAGGGGCACACCAGCCCCTGAGTTGGGGAAAGTCCGGCATGGGAGAGGGGTGTAACCACCCCCCTTCCTGGTCCCACCCATGGGCAGGACCTAGTCCCGTACCAGCCCCTTTCTTTAGTATAAAGGTGGGAGTGGGGGCCCTTCCAAATTAGATCATCTTTAAATCCTGAAACTACTTTCTACGAAAGGAACTCAAGACTTCTTCTCAAGATTTTTCCCTTGTGGCTAAGGAGTAGTCACCCTGCATCTGCGGGCACCAACTAAGAACACTGCGGTTTCCTGCACGTCCTTCCTCAGGAATCCGACCGACCAGCACGACGAGACCTGGCTTCCCTGGCACCTCTGACCTCTACCTACATCGTCAGCTCAGCTGAGATCCGTGGGTGTGACGAGACCTTGAGGGACCGGCCATCTTCAGAACTGCACGACGCTTACCCAGCACAATCGCCGAGGGATCCTCGAGTGAGTGCTTTGGGGTGTGAGAAGCCCTAACCCTGAGCAGCTCCAGCACCGAAGTGCAGCCCCCCAGAATCCACGAGATCTGCGTGGGGCCCTTCTGCTCTTTGCTGCTCACCGCGTTGTCCGGCTACTTGCCTGCTGGCTTGTAGCCCTCTTGACGACGCGCCATGACGACAACACCGCTGGTCTGATTGCTCCAGACTGGCCCTTGCTCCCCTCCAACAGAGGAGCACCCCGGACCCTCCTGGTCCACTCCAGACGCCATTTTGAGTCCACTGCGTGGGCTTGCATTTGCCAAGACTTGTTGCCCCAATCCTGGGTCCAGCGACGTCGACAGCAGATACCATCGTGGGCGAGCTCGCACCTCCATCCTGGTTGCCGACAACGCCTCCTGGTTCGAGAGACTGCAGAGCCCAGCGTCGCCCACTCACCTGGTCGGGGTGACTTCGTCCGGTGCCATCCTGGTGCCCACCTAATCACTGGCTAGTGATTCAGAACTTGGTCCCCTCTGCTTACAGGTGTCCTCCATCTTCGATCCAGGCTTGGATCACTTCGAACTTCATCACTGGTCACCTGCCAGCAACTTCTTCTTTCAGGCTCCATAGACTGCAACGAGGATTCCCGACGTCTTTTCAGACCTATGCAGCCGCAGCCCCTGGGCTAGGTAAACTCAGCATTTCAGTGCTCCAGCATAGCTTTGCTATGCAAGGGTCCAGATCCTTTTTCGTTTCAGCTCTACCTAGTCGGATTCGTCCGATAACACTAACTTTGTAGATCCTAGCAACCATAGACTTTGTTCTGCATCCCGCGTGAGAGTGCACACTCTGCACCCAATCTCCCTAGGCCTCCTACTAGTAATCTGAAGGTTCAGTAACGTAGTCCTAGCGATCCCAAAGCCTATTAGAGTAGTACTTACCTGCTAGTAATTTCGCATTCCACTTTTAGAGTATATGGTTTTTCGTGCCCCTGGGGCATTTGTGTAAATTGTGCAACTTAAAGTATTTTCGTAAGAGTTTTGGGTGAGTAAGTATTTATTTGTTGATTAATTAAAATCATTACAAACAAGAATAGATAAAAGCAACCTAAATAAACAAACATATACTATGCACAAAGTTATTATCATCTTAAAATGATCATCTAAAATTGCATTAATACAGTCAATTCCATAATAATTTTTAAATGTTTACACACTCATTAAATTACAGGTATTAGCTAGAGTACAATATATTAGCAGCAATCACTGTTATAGCAGCATTTAACTAAAGTGACAAGTGTTAGCAGTAGAAAATACTAGTATAAATACATTTTTTGCTGTTTTTCATTTGCAAGCTATAGTAAAGTGCAATGTGCATAACTATAATAAATTATACTAATAGACCCTTCAACTGGCATACATTTTGATCTAAACAATTCTTAAAATAAGTTTCTTTAGTTATTTTGGATCACGATAAATAGTTATTAACTTGTTCTTCGTCTTGGAGTTTCTTCTCAGCAATAATAATGAACTTAACAAAGTGATAAATAAGTTTAATATTGGCCCCACTCAAACAGGTAATAATTGCTTGCCTGCATGTTCTAATTCCTAGTTCATTAAAAATTGGCTTTAGGATCAACTTCCGAGCCTCTGCCAAAGCTGGACATAAGGTTACAATGTGTGTTAGTGTTTCCTCCCTTTGACTACAAAGCCTGCAATTGCTCGATACCCATTGATTTTCCCATTTTGGTATACCATCCTTTGTCGGATATCTTCCCAGCCTTAAATACATAAATTTATTCTTGAGCCTAGGTTTTAAATGGTAAGACAAGTAAGATTGAGGTGACAGCCTACCGAAAGAGTTAGCAACTGTCCAGAAATGACTTCTTTTCCTTAATTCCTCCTTGTCCACTATAGTCGTTAATAATGCGGCCATTTGGTTAATTTCTTTTTTAAAAACTATCTTGCTCCTCATTTCATCAGCCAAATTAGAGCAGTCAAAATTACTTATGCATTCATTAAAATACAGCTGCCAATTTTTTGAATATTCCCCTTCTGAGATTTCAAGCCAGCATAACTTTGCCAGTGAACCTTCCTCTGAACGCACTAATGTTAACAGAGACTTCAAAAATGTAGATTGACGCGCCAGAGATTGGTTTTTCAAACCAAATTCCAGTCTTATGTTTGCTCGACTAATATATTTGGGGATTTTAAAAACAGTTTTATATATTCTAATCTCTATATCGTCGAGCACTTTCGCGTCTTTGCCCCTAAAGATGAATGAGCAATATTCCAAAGAGGGCATTAATTTTGCTCGCATCACCTTTATCAGATGGTCGTAATTGGGGCATAATAGTTTGTCTCTTAATTTTCTAAAAGCAAATGCAAGTGAGCAACCCCTGGCTTCAAGTTTGTTAAAATGCTGTCTAAAAATCAAACCATCGTCAAACGTGATTCCAAGGTATTTATATAATTTCACATTTTCAATTACCATACCGTTAATATTCCACTCTTTAATCCTAGGCTTCCCTTTTCCCATAGACATTATCTTTGTCTTTTTTATATTAATTGTCAGACCATTTTGTGTAACATAACCATTGAAACAGTTGATTAACCTTTTTAATCCTATTTCTGTTTGGCTCATTAAAATCGTGTCATCTGCATATTGCATATATTTGATTTCCTGACCATGAATAAAAGGCGAATGTGAATTTATATTTTTGAAATGGGCTGGTAAATCAGCCATAAAAAGATTAAAAAGGCAAGGAGCCAAAACACACCCCTGTTTTAGTCCCACATTTGTTGCTAAACGTTGGGTCGTATGTTTACCATCGCCTATTTTGATTTGCACCCAGGTGTTGGAGTATAACAGTATAATCATTTTTAATAAAGACTCTGGAATACCCCAATTCCGTAGCTTCCTCCATAGAATATTTCGTGGTACTGAATCGAAAGCGGCTTTTAAATCAATAAAACAAACATATAATCTTTGCTTCCTACTTTTGGCTCTCTCACCTAATAACGTTAATAAAATCAAATTCGTATGGGTTGATTCGCCTCTTCTAAACCCCGTTTGAAATTTAGGAATCAGCTCCTCCTGTGAGGCCCAAGTCTCTAATTCATCCAGCAAGCAACTAGCAAATATTTTTGCCTCTACATCAGTGAGTGTAATTAAACGGTAATTAGCCGGATTATCCTGCGCGCCACATTTGTAAATCGGCTGTATAATACTCCCGTGCCAGGATAACGGAAGAAGACCTGATTTAAGAATTTCATTAAATAAAAGCATTAATAACTCCGGCCAATTACTCACTTCAGCCTTAAATATTGCATTCGGGATACCGTTTGGACCTGGTGCTCCGTTGGTTTTGATCCTTTTTATCGCCTTTTTTACTTTATTGAGCGGCCAGGGTTCCATATCCACTCTACAATGAGGAGGAGAGATGCCACCCCCACTCCCCCTATCTTTTACTTTATGCATGTCAACCAAACTATTATTACTATATTTATCATTTTCTAAATATTCTGTATCAATTTTTTCATTAAAAAAGCTCACCCAACTCACTTCATCAACATTAGCACTGCTACCTCTATTGTTACCATTCTCAATGTCATTAATGATGCTCCAGAATAACCGAAGGTCTTTGGATTTACATGCGTGATGGACTTTTGCCCAAGTTGATTCGTAATAGGCTTGTTTTGCTATCCATATTTCCTTCTTGTATCTCTGTTTTAACTCTCTAATTTTACATGATATATTGAGACGCGGTAGCCTGTCATTATTCCTGAGAAGTAATCTTATTTCTTTATTAAGTTTTCTTTTTTGATAAACTAAGTGGAAAGAATACCATCCTGGTCTCCTGGGGTTTAGTATTATACCCTTACAGGGCTCGTCTCTCTCAAATTTAGCTACTAATTTATCACACAGATGGGACCAAAGCTCAACCATAGACTGCCCTTCAGCATAAGCAGAATGCGTAGCCTGAATTAAACAGCCAAGAGCGCCCAAGATTTTATCCTCAGTTTTTCCATTCCAAATTAACCTTTTAAGATTAAAGGCTGTTGGAGCTTTTATCATAGTCCTAGTTTCAGGCAGATACTCCGGATCAATGTCAAGGAGAATGACTTGTGGATTGTGATCACTTTCAATCCTTGGGACAATCTCGTAGTTTTTTACTAAATTATATAATTTCTCAGACAGTATAGTATAGTCTATTACAGACGAACATTCAGCTTTGTTAAATGTGGGAATATTATCTGAATCATGCAAAATCTTTAGGTTGTATTTTTTAAACTCATATTCTGTCCATTGCGCTAACCGTTTTAAGTCAAGAGTCTGCCCATTAAAAGGATCAAAGTGCATATTAAAATCACCTGAAATAATAAATACTGAATCCAAATGCTCATAATATAAAGTTTTTACCATTCCCCATAGCAGGATTATTTGAGAAGATCTAACTTTCTTTTTACAACTTAAATACACATTTAATAAGATAATTGAGTGACTGGCTGTTAGTTTAACACACTGAAGCCATTTTACATGGAGGTCAATTTCAAAGTGAGATGCTTTAAGATTTGATGAAATATATATAGAAAGACCACCACGTGGGCGACCTGAGTTGGCCTCATGTGTTGCATTATTACAGTATTCAATATAGCCGATAAGGGGTTCATTAGACGTCGACCAGGTTTCCTGCAACATTAATATACTGGAAGCTTTCAGGAAATCCATTACCCCTTGGTCTTCAATTAGCGATTTTAAGCCATTGGTGTTCCAGGAACAAAGAGTCAGAGGATTTGAACTGCATCAATCCTTCTTTTCAAGATTTTGCTTAGTTAGTATTCCTGGGAGCCAACTCCAATCGTCTTGTAACTCTGGGACTTTCTTCAATGCTTTACAGGTTCGCAAACCAGATTGACTACTCCTTATCTTAATGCCGTATGATAGGTTTAATTCCTTAGATGCGCCTGATGCATTTTTTAAAACTCTAACCTGTTCTATTTTGGCTGTTTTTCTATCATCTCGTTTTTGACTAGCCATACATGGTTTATTCTCCTCACTTTTTTGCTGCATTGTATCCAGGGGCACATTTGGAATCAACACCATTGGATAACAAGATGCTTGTGGTTGCCAAACTTTAATACCCCATTTCTCAAATACGCTAACATTCGCCATTATTTTGACCACAATATCCCTGTTTAGCCAAGTTGTAATTGTTATCTCCTTATCAGAGAGTACATCTTCTTTCTTAAATTCCACTGCTTCCAGATCCGTAGTTACCACATCTTTAAGATCTGTAATAACATGTAGTAATTTCAAAATATTACCACGGTTTAAAATATCGTGCGGGCCTCTAGATATATATTGGGGGCTGAAGGCTACTTTCCTTGTTTCGGGCGACAAGTTTAAATACTCAGTATTCTCTTTCTCCATAATAACAGGGGGACATATATTTTCCATAACTGGCGACCCATCTCTTTCCGTCAGCAAATTCCCTTCTTCGACTTCCTTGATTAATCGCTCTTGTGTCCCTAAATGTGCCCCTTGATTAGTTCTATTATCACCTTGCTGAACAGTGTGATTTGCTAGTATCTGGTTAACAATGTTGTTTTGAGCTCCTTGGTTGACCACTAGTTCATTACTTGATTTACGACTTAATTCAATCCCTAGGTCATTACTCAGGCTTGTTGAATGACTGTTAGACTTAGCTGGATTCTTAATTTGCCCAAATTGCAAATTATGGTCTTCAGCCCTTACACTTATCATTTTATCGGGTACCTTTTCCTTTATTATTATTGGTTCATCACCTATGGGGAATGAACCGGATGTGCCCTCTACCTCCCCTAATTTTTTTGTACAACATTCCAATAATTGGTTTACATTTACAATTAGTCCTGATTTTTTTTTGGGGCCAAAGATTGGAAAGTATGAAGTTATTTCAGATCCCTTTACTTTCAATGAATTAGGATCTACACTCACTTTTTTACTAATCATTTGTGGTTCATGTGCTTTTTTATTGTGAGTTTTCCTTAGCCTTTTCCTAGCCCTTTTTGATAGATTTGTCAGTTTTGGTGGAGCCCTTGTTTCTTTGCTTTGTTTCGAACATGCTTTTTCCAGATTACTTAAATCATTGATTCCACCAGAGACATCACAACTCCCCCCTTCTATTACCAAGCTATCTTCTAAAGAATCTAAATGAGGGACTTCAGTGTGAGCTTGTGTATTGCTAACATCTTTTACAGATTGAGGTTTAACATCATCACTCAGTCTGCCTAAAATATTAGAAGTTGCATTCATTTCATCCCCACCTTGCCCATTTCTACCCGACAAAGATTTTACTTCTTGCACCATGGAACTAACTACTGAAGGCAGATCCGAGATCTTATCAATCAACTGTGCACATGTGCAGGTTATATATGAAGTATCATTATCTGCTTGAACTTTCATAATGAGATTGGTTAAATGCAAGAGTTTTGTGTCAATACCCGCCACATGGGTTGCTAGAGTGTTTAATATATCCACCTGAACATCCAATTTATCTGAGTGGAAATTTAGCGCATTAGTAATTGAGCCCATGGTATGTATTAAACAATCCCATAAACCCTGCTCTGTGCTAACCTCACTCTTTTTTTGATTGGCCTCAACTTTAGATGGTGACGGTATGTTTTCTTTAAGGTCTGAGCTGCATGGATTGTTTGTGCTAATATTCTTCTCAGAACTACCAACATCTTGATCGAACAATGATTTATTCATAGTGAGGCTATTAAAGCTATTTTCCATTTCAATACTTGATTGATCCAGATTAATCAAGCTGACATTACCATCTTTAATTAAACAACTATTTGGGGCAGACTGTAAGTCCTCTATAACTAGAATGGATTCTCTGGATGCATCTTTGAAAGCTGGATTTCCAACTTCACCTCCATCTCCAGATTCAGCTCCTTGTACATACGTATTATCAAGCACACTTTCATATTTATTTTCATTCAGTGCCTTCAGCGGAGACAAATCACACCCTACATCCAGCCCCTCAAAACCCAACTCTCGACTGGCCATTTGAGAATCATTAGCCGGCCGAGGCTCCACCTGCGCTGTAGAGTCACAGACGTGAATTTGCGCCTGAGCTTGTAACCGCCCTGCTACAATTAAGGGATGGGGTGAGGGTATGAGTGCGGGTGTCAGCGCTCTATCTGTCACAACATCTTCAATTAAAATCTTTCTGTCCTGCTTAACCGATACAACATCCGCTTTTACAGGCAACTTAGTTTGGGTCAGATCATTAGCAGGGCAACTTTCTTTTTCTTTTTTACACAATGGGGCGGACAGGGGAGAGGATAATGTACACTCACTAAACCCCCCGCTAGGTTCGTCCCTCTCAGAAAACTTTCTTTTATGGTTTTCTTTGTGAGTATCTTTATCAGACTGTATTTGATGGTACTTAAAGAAGTAGTTCTTTATAGATGACTGCGCCACACATGGAGACTTCATATGAGCATAGTCTTTACTTAGAGAAGCTGATAAAGCCCCTTCCTCTTCTGGGATAATCAGATTCTCCTCTGAACAGGCATTTTTTCCTTTAATTAACACGTCTCCCTCCTGTTCTCCATTTCCCTTGTCCCTGCTAAGTCCGGCTGGGTTTTCTCCAATCCCTTCCATCACTTCTGATTTCACCTCAGTCGACTGGATTCGTTTAGAGTTTTGCGGGGCTCCACGCTGGAGACCAGACCTCATCATGAAACGCACGGGATCACACAAGATCACACAGGGACCACTCCGCTCAGCACCTTCTCTTCTCTTTTGAGATCTTTTGAGTTTGTGAGCTTGCGTAGGGTTTTGCGGCTCTCTTGCGTTCTCTCACTAACAACCTGGTGCTTCCTAGTCTCTGTAAACGCAAAAACCTCACCACCTCCGCTCTATTTTCCACTCCTCCTCCCAAGCCTGTCTGCCCCCTCTGGGTCGGAGCAGCTGCCGTCAGGGAGGAACAGCGTGGTTGTTGCGTGTGTGGGGTGGCGTGGCGACTACTCACTCTGGCGTCAAAAAGTTGAAAAGTGCTTTAATGGAGATCAATATTTGCAGTAGCGAAAAATTATTGCGGAAATATTTCTGATGTGTGGTGCGATTGGTTGGTAAGCTGGATTAGGGCAAGGGAAGAGCTGTTGTTGGGCAGGTGTTAGTTCCTTATTACAGCTCTCTTCTCTGCTCACACTGCTCTCAGCATAAGGCCCGTTATTCACCGTTCGTCCTCCTCATTCCCGTTTCCCTGTCATCAAGGGGACCTGGGCAGCCCTGTCAGAAAGAGCTGCCGCTGCAACTGCACTTCAATGTCAAGAGGCAGGCCGCTCTTAAAGGAAAAATTGGCGCTGTGCTTCTGTGTGGTGAGGTGAGGCGAGGTGGAGCAGCGGGGGGGGGGTGGGAGGGGGGGTGAGATGGAGTGACTCACCTCGCTTTCCTCGCTGCTCACGCCTGGAGGAAAACACCTGCGGCTCTTTAAATGAGGCGTCACGCTCTCCGCCGCGCTCCTCCAAGGTCTGATCTCCCAGCGCCGATCACCAAACACGCTGACCTCCCGTTACACGCAGCACGCCGATACCGATGCTGATGTGGTGAGGATGGCAGCCACTCTGTCCGAGTTGCGTGAGAGTGGGGACAGACGCCCAACTGATGGCTGCAGAAGCTAGCCGCTTTTCGCTGCTAAGGCTACAGCTACGACTTTTCAATTTCTCGGCTTTCCGGCCTTTCGATTCTCGTAGCGCTTGCTCCGCGGCTGCACCCTGCTTCACTCTACACCTTCACTCTCTGCCTCACTCCTCCTCTTCCGGCGTGGAAAAAAACTGACTGGATCGACACTTGGGACTCGCACATAAGAGTTTTGTTTTGTGCTTAGTACCCTGTCCTCATAAAGAGTACAGGGCTGTTGTGATCTAAATAAATACGCTGCCCGTTGATATGAAGGCACGAGAAGCTCGAGACAAAAGAAGCTCCACCATGTTCCACAGACAGTCTTGAGCCAAAAACGACATGGAGAGGGAGGCTGAGGAAGAGCGCAAGCGTGACAGTACGCTAGGTACAGCTCTGAGGACAGACACCCCTCGTAGGATATTGAACTAAGAGGCAATGTCACAAACAAGAAATCAAACTCGCATGACGTCGCCGACTTGGTAAAAAAACCACTGGGATGGGAAAAAGCAGCGTCTCGCACATAGTAATCCCTGGGCCCTCGCAATTCAGGTGGACAGTGATGGAGATCAGATTTCACCTATAAAATGTATGCATTATTATATGACAAAAAGCTGCAGACAGCATTTCTAAAATGGCACGCAGATTTGGCGCAAGCAAAATCAAAACATGACATAAGGCCTGGTCAAATGTGTTGTTTTTTAAATGGCAGATTTTGGTGCATGAAAAGTGAGAACATGAATCAGATGCTTTTAAAGGGGTAACACTTTTGGTGCCTACAAGTGAAAATATGAAACAAGGCCTGGTCAGAATGCTTTCAGTTTAGAAGTGCTTTCATGTAAAAGCATGCTCAATTAATTAAACATCCATGTTTAAATGTGATTATTCAATATGAAATCTCACTATTAAATGCACATCCATTTAGAAAGTATATTTGTACTTTCAAAATAGCATATAATTGTACTCAATTAACATGTATTTTTTTGCAGGAGTAGAAATGTGCTGAAATGTGTTTTTGTAGTGTAGAAAACCACATGATTTCAGTTTCCTTTAGTGGACTCGGCTTACTGCAGTTTTTGCCCTCGAAGATTGGAATGGAAGGTGCTCCTCTTTCCTACCAACATTCAATGAATGGGCTTTGTTGATAAATCGCGCCCTCCGGGTTCCGTCTCCTCGACCTTCACTATGTTGCATATTTTTTTGTATCCCGTTTAAACAGTGGAGTGAAGAGAAAACTCACAATTAATACTTTTTGTTACAGAAAAATTTAATTGTTTTTAAAGTATAAGGATGTGAAGTCATCTAGCACAAAACTAAAATTTGAAAAGGAACACACCTGACTAATGACGTTTCCAGTCACCCCATGGGGAGAAGATGTGTCTTGAAGTTCTGATTGGACCAGCTATGAGGACCAAGCATGTGGACGTTTGCTTGAAATATGGCTTACAAGTGGGAGGGGTGGCTTTTTTGCTCATTTTTTCCTGAGGGCTAGGCCTAGCTTCTGCGTTGGACACAGAGACGGGGAAGAGAGAGAAGGAGGGCCTGCGTCGGTAGGGGCTCTTTTGCAGCTCCTGGGACAGACAGACGGACCAGCACAGCGAGGCAGAGAGAGCTGAGAGGATCAGAACAGCTTTAGATTTTAGGTGCTAAACTTTAAATTTCATGCTTTCACTAATTGCTTTTGAAAATATGTATTTTTCCTATGCCTTTATTTCTCTTTATGGGAGATTTTTGCAAATTATTGATTATTGATTAGCCTTGCAAGACTCATTCTTTTTTTCTTAGAAACTCTTTAAGAGTTTTGACTGACATTTTGCGCCACATTTTCTTTCCTATATGTAATGCTTATATGCAGACTGTAATATGTTCTGTATTAATGCTATTTTTCCTGTTTTCTAAATTCTGTAACCTGATTGATATTTAACTAATGAATAAAGGGTCAGAGAAACTTTTGACTAGAAAATAAAACCCTTTACAATACTCACCAACTCTCTTTTTTGGCTTAAATATTAAATGCATTTTTGATTTTCATGTTTATGTAAAGTCTCCTGAAGGTAATGCATGGTGTCGAGGGCCCAACACCTTTTCAGTGGTAAATTAGAGGTGGATGAGGTTTTGCATTGAGAAATTAACGTGAAATTACAGCTGGATCAACAGTACCTGAGTTTTTTAGGGCGGAGAAATCATTTTTTGGAGGTTCCTATTCGAAACGGAAGTTAATCCAAGCTTGTTGCCACATTTTTAAGTACACTCTGAGACGTTGAAGCTCTTCAAGCCACAATTCACTAAAATCTATCACAGCTCACCACGAATCGAGAAGGCTACTGAAAAGCGGTTGACGCGGCCAACGAGCAGTTAATATCCACGAGCTCTCCAGCTTTTCACACTTCCTAACTGGCATTGCCAATAGCTGGCTGGCTGCGAGCAGAAATACAGTAATGAGAACAAGAAATTCAACGCTCCTACAGCGCCAAGAGATGCCCCGCCCTCATAAGACTGCAAAGCGCCTTAAAGAAAAAAATGCTTGACCCCTTTGGTGGAGGGGCCTCTAACATGGGGTCAGATTGCAGAGAAGAAGTAAAGGCGGAGGTTGCAGTGAACCATAATGGAGATACCTCAATAACGCCCCAGGCAAACAAGTTCCAACAGCATCAGCCTACGCCCCCACACGGGTCAACGTCCGCACCAGATAAGAGCTCACCATTAAGTAGCCACAGAAAAACAATTGCCAATATTGCTAATAATGACAGAGATATACAGGACTTTTTTCCTCATAAAATGCTTAATTGTTCACACCTGTATGCAGACCAAGAGAATGATATAACAAATTCGGATACAGTGGCTAACTCACCAGGAAACAACATTCCTTCGAACTCAGAAATCCCGCTATCACCAAAAATAATCATTGCACCGGGTGACCTACTAGCTCATACAAAACCTACATCGATCTTGCCTAATAACAACGCTGGCTTAACTAGCCCCCACGCAATAGTAATTCAACAAACCTGGGAGACCCAAAGGGCTTTTCCAGTCGATGGCCCGACTATAGCACACCAGGTAACAGGACTGCCTCATAATAAGGGGGTTAGCGAAACTCGTATCTCAGCACTCAGCGCACATGCAGAGCCATCCCAAAAATCTGCAACATCCCACTCAACCCTAGTTAGCCCTGGCTTTGACCATAACGGTATTAGATACAATCAACAAGACCAGGGAGCAGACCACATAACGGAGAAGCAGCCGGCTAAACTGGACCATCACCTTGTATTGATCAATGAAGTCTTGTCCTCAATGGTAAATGCAGCCATTATGCACGCCGACAAGTTAGACGTCCAGATAAGCCTACTTCACACAGTCGCCGGCCTGATATCAGGCATAGATTCCAAACTTGAAGCCTTGAACTCTTTAATCCAACGCACTCAGGAAACTACCACAGCCACATTCAAGCCACAGGACTGTGGATGTAGCCCGGTGCTGCTTTGCCTGGAAAAACTGCCAGTAATAATGAACACACTGATTGAAGATCTAAAAGCAGAAACCAGCAGGCACAGGAGCATTGAAAATGTTAAATCGGCAAATATAGAAATTACCCCACCCGGAACACAGACGACTGTCGTCTGTAATGGCAAAGAACCCCAGCAGGACATCACAATGATGTCGGCAGCCGAACCGAGCGGGGCAACAAGCAGGACACCACAAACAACTACAGACAAATGCAGCACCGCTGCAAAAGAACAAGCAAACTTAAACAGCTTGCAGGTAACAAATCTTGAAACCGGCCACTTATCCCGGAAAAATAAGAAAAAATAAAAAAAAGCTAAACAAACAAAGAAGAAGCAATCATAACCAAAACGGCTCAATCAGGTTGTGGTTACTGCCAGAAACCAATGAAAATCCTGTGGACAGTATAAGCAACGCCGTGCCTACTACAAATCAAAATCCTTCAACTCTAGACGGGAAAGACACTTGGCCGGATAACTCAACTAAAATGAATCCTGACCCAACCTTTGGTAATATGCACTAAGGCCTAGGCCAACGCGCCAAAAATTGGGATAGAAGTGCCGCAATACCCAGTGGGCATCCCAAACCTCACGAGGAACAAATTACCCGGGCAGGCAGCCAGTCACTGCCTGAATTCCAGGGACCACAACGAGACAGCCCAACGCCGATCAACGCAATGGATAAAGCATTACAAAGCAAAAACAGAAGCTCATCAAAGGAAGACAATCAGAGAATACGCCAGAAGGACTCCAGTGACTCTGATAGAGCGCGCAGGTCACCCGGCTCACCGAGTTTCTTTTTCCACGCACTGGGCCATGGCGTGTAACAAGTTTGTTTATTCAATTTCAACGATAACGTTTTACTGGGGTGAACCAGGTGATTTCCAAAATACGCGCTCTTATGAGTAATCGATTGGGTGACTCTTACACCACTTACTATTCATGTACCTGATTTACCACAGGCACATTTCTCCTGACGGATCAGGAGCTAGCAGTGGACAAGTGATAAGGGTTTCCTAAAAGGGAGAAAATTCTACTTTACACATTTAATACCTTTTAATATCACTTTAATGTCTAATGACCACAGACACTTTGATGGTTTTAAGGGTTTTATATAGTTATAAGTTTAAAATGAAAATGCCATTACAAGGAGGCAAATGCAAAGCAATACATCAATGATTAAAATCAGAACCAGGATGTAACTGTGGATAAGTGTGAGTATCATAGAGTAGAAGGGAACACTATAGGGCATGAATCACCATAAACATATTAACTAATATGGTTTAAACTAGGGCAAAAACGTGAGGAGGACCTAATGTGTGACCTAATAATTTTATACTAATTCCTAAACCTTATGCTATCTTTACTAACTTCACGGCAACCATACTAAGGGAAAGGGAATAAGTGGAACAATCTAGATAAACAGTCGGGTTTAACAATGTCCTATAGGAAAGGTAAAAGTGGAACATTTACTAATAATCAATTGCATGAAATTACATTCAAAGGAGATATGGAGAATATCACAGGCAAGATTGCTTTAATTAGAAGAGGAAAATTAAGGCTTTGGTATAGACAGACACCTATGCCAATATTTACCTAAGTGAGAATGAGGACTAACCCTGGCCACGGGTCAGTTGGGAAAGAACGAGACAAGGACCCTCAAGGATTCAGGAATACCAGAAGGTGAGCAAGTACAGCTCATGGACAGTCAGGACAGGATACCCCTCAGGTCTGGGTCAGGACTGGGTTCACCAAGGCACGACCAACCCCTCACAGTTTCGGATGCAGCGCCAGCGTTACCCCCTCTTCTGCACGGAATCCGCCAATAACCCCGATTGGGTTTTCGAATCTCCCAGCAAAAGTGCTTCGCTTAGCACTTAGGACTAATTTCCAACCCTTGGAGTTTGTGGAAAGCTTCAGGCAGAATGCTCCGCAGCACTCTGTATCCGGTACCTATAGAGTTCGTAGGGTCAGTGACAGGTCTGCTACTCGGACAAGTCGGACAACTTCTCTAAACTATGCTAGGCTATTTATACAGTTTTAAGTCCCCAAGACCACCCATAAATGTTGCAAAATGACAAAGTCCCATCTTCTGATTGGTCAAGGGAGGTGGTTTAAGACATTTGTCACCACCTATATTTCTATTACGTATTTCACGTGACATTACCCTCCCCCTAGCATCTGGGTTCCCAGGCATACGTGTGGGAAAGTACAATAGTAAAGTAAAGGTTTGAAACATTGTTGCATATTCAGAGTAAAAATAGCATGTCTTCAAGGGCGAAGGTGCGCTTGGAAAGGACAGTCCCATTTTCAATGGCCAATTGGCCAGGTTCCATTGCTGCACGTCCCAGATCTTAGGTCACGTGATGAGGGATACGTCAGCTTCAATATGGTTCCCGTCCCTACTTCCAGGCCCTCATTTACGCGGTACATGAAAAGTAAGCGAAAACAAATTAATAACACAGAATAAAATGAATACACTGTACACCATGACCAACTACTCTTAATCCCTTATTTTATAATACTTATAGCATTAAGAGTTAGTGCAGAAAAGATGCATATACGAAAGCGGCTTAAGATAGCATGAAGCATGATTAGAGACAAGCGGCCATTTTAGCAACAATGCGCATGTGCGAACTTTTCCCTCCAGATTGCGAGTGCGTCACATCACATGGGTATGACCGATGCATGCGCAGACCGGATTTCTGCAAAGCGGCCATTTTATTAATGTGCAAGCGTGATTATGATGAAAAACACATAGGCAAGCCTCCTAGGGACACCCGTGTGTTGGGGAAATACAAATAAAATGACAAACAATCGGAGTTAGTACAGTTATGATTTAGGCGAGGTTCATGAAAGAGAGCAAGTTGAGTTACGTGCGAATCCTTGCTCCATCAATCCCCTCTTTGATGATATTTACTATCATCACTACACATGAAAACAGATGCCAAATTCATTCTTCCATTTCATCCATGTCAATCTCAATGAACTTATTGTTGAGCTTTCTCTCCACCTCTCTGTGAGAATGATTGTTCTTTGCTTTCTTATATATCTGGTTTCTTAATTCTTCTAATTCTAAGTCTTCAGCCTTTCGCTTTCCTCTTTTGTTCACTATATATTTTCTGCATTTCTGGCATTTGCAACAGATGAATATGATCAGAACAATCACACCTATTCCAACTATTGGCATCAATATTTTCCATAATAGACTTCTACCTAAGTTAGAAAACCAACTACCTACAGAGGAGAGACCATCAGTCAGTCTCTTCCAGGCACTGTCAACCTCTAATGGTTTGAGTTCTTTTTCCAAATTAGTAATATTTCTTACATACTTTTTAATTTCGACACTTTTATCAGGAATGTAAGTGCAACAATGTTGTGCCCTCAACATCCTGCAGACTCCGCCCTCTTTTGCCAATAAGGTATCAAGAGCAAGGCGATTCTGTAAAACCATTGATCTGATCGCAACCATCTCGGTATTGATCATCAGGAATCCGGCAGCAGTGTCAGTAGATAACCGATCCACTACTGTAGATAATTTGCAGATTCTATGAGTATTCAGAACTACCCCCATTCCAGGTATCAGTGCACTAAAAATATCACCTACAATTTCTCCTACACTTTCACGTTTGCTACGCACTAAGCCATTAGTAATCTCATTGCTTCCAGCTGCATTGTTCACATGGTATATTTTCGGAAAGACAATGCCAAAGTAGCAGCTTCCATACCAGTGATCCGGCAATTTGAAATAAGCCTTGTTTCCACATATATAATAAATTCCTGGAAACACAGGTTCTGACCCATTTTTGAAACCCCAACCTCCAATTACCTTGTAATTATGTTCACACTCGCTGGAACCAATGAATACATTGTTATAATAACTAGTCTTTTCTCTATGAAGACAGAGTTTCCCTTTCCGTTCAAAATCCAGCAACAGAGCAGGAGTAACTTCGCCTTGTGAGGTGTTATCCATGTTTTCTGCCCATCTAGGTGTTCTGTCCTTCTCGTCATTTGCCTTTTTCTGAAATTTTTCCCTTCTCTTCTCTGCCATTTTCAAGAACATTTTCTCTTGTGCATGTAAAGAACAAGTCAAGTTAGCTTTTCTAGCTTCATTTAAGTCTATGTCACCTATAGTCAGGAAATATTCCCCCATGTAGCGAGTCACTCCACCAAGTGTATGTACAAGGTTCAGGTTCCCTCTAATAGGAAGTTCTGAAAAGATAACGTCAGTGTTTGAGTAATAGTACTGTAAAGTGCTTCTATAGAACAAGCTAGCTAGAATACTACAGGAGATTCCATAGGTCAGGGGTAAATGGTGGTATGTCACGCCTTCAGCTACTGAAGTAGGTAGCATCATGCAGACATAGCAATCTTCTATTTCCATAGCTTCTACATAGTGCACTAAAAGATTAGCGAAAACATTTAAGTGTGTCCTGTTCTTCATTTGGTGATAATGTAGTTCACCCTCATCTGATGCTTCTAAGTCAGGTCGTGTATGTCTCAGACTCACTGAATTGTCACGTCTTTCTACTCTTCGTGGTGTTTCTTCAGTATTTACAACTTCTGCGTCTGGCGTCATCGAGTCCGTAGGATATATGTTAGGGTCTTTGCTTATCATAAAAGGTATAAACACTGTTAATCCTATCCATATCACTATCATTAGTACTATATTACAGATGCATATCTTACAGCAAGTTCTGCAACAGCTAAATCTGGACCTTCCAGTGACATTTGAATCAGACATTTTATCTTACAGGTGGCTTTCTCAACCCCTCTTCGTTTCTTTTCAGCAGAGGTTTTACTTCGCTTCACCTCAAGGAGGGTCTTCGTCAGAACTCCGATCAGCAATGGACTCTTCGTCGCTTTTGCCACTGGCTTCAGGCTCATCAATTTCTTCCAACACCAAATAAGTCCATTCAGGGCTCCGATACAGTTTGTTCTGTTTCTTTACTCTGCCGCCCTTTCGGATGGACTTTCCTCGGGCTTCTTTTCCTTCACTTTCAGCCCTTTTTTGGTCCTTTAGTTTTTCTTCGACTGTTTTTATTCTTATTCTTAGTTTCTTCACGTACCGGGGTTCACCCTTCTTTTCGATCTTTTTAGTGGTCGAGGAGACTTGTCCTTCCTCGTGAGCTCTTTTGTTTTCTCTTCTTGGCCGCACTATTGCTTCAGCAGTGTCTTTTTCCCTTCCTGTCTGTCTAGTTCCAGGTCTTTCATCTATTTCTTCTGCCTGGTCCTTAAGCTGACCTAGTTCAGGTTTAGACTGTATGTGATCTTGGTTTGTGGGTGATTCACTGTACTCTTCTTCCTGAACATGTTCGTCTATTACTAACTGGTCCTGTTCATGCTCTTCGATCTCTTGATTTTCTTCTGCATGAACTTCTGCTTTGACTACTATCTGTCTCTTTCCAGTCTCCTCTGTCTCAGAAGGAATGTCGATGACTTGTTCTGACCCTACTTGGCTTATTCCCTGATCAGATTTTATGATGGCTTTGATGATCTGACCTTCTCCTTCTTGTTCTGACTCACCTGCACTGTCCCACTCACTACCTAGGTAAGAGTATTTTCTTGTTCTTATTGGATCAAGAACTTGGTCGTCGGCAGGAAACCATTCAACGTCTTGACTTGTGCTCGGTAGTTCATCATCAGCGAGATCCGGACCCTCTTCTGGAGTCTCCTCAGCTGGGCTACCTTCAGCTTCAGTCGCGTTTTCTCCGGTTACCCGCTTCGTGTGGCTTGCATGGATCCACTTTGGTACACCAGCACACTTCACAGCAGTGGTGGTGACAAGGATCACTTGTCGAGGCTTGCCCCACTTCGGTCCAAGGCAACTCTTCCGGGTGTGTTTCTTTAACACCACCCAATCACCTGGTCTCAGTTTGTGTGCTGGAGTTGTAGGCCATTCGACAGCAGTCTCTCCAATCTGGTGAGAGATAGAACGCACTTGGTCACCCAACTGCCTGCAGTATTCTAGCACCATATCATCAGAAATACTTAGCAGTTTGTGTCCAGGTACCCATGCCTGTCGCATCACTCTTCCCATCAGAACTTCATGGGGGCTCAGGCCTGTCTTTCTGTTTGGAATACTCCTTAAGCTCATCAGCACCATGGGCAAAGCTTCTATCCAGTTCATTTTTGTGGAGTCACACAATTTCGCCAGCCTGGACTTGAGAGTGCCGTTTATTTGCTCGACTATCCCAGAAGCCTCTGGATGATAGGCACAGTGCAGCCTTTGCTCCATTTTAAATGCTCTGCAGAGTTCCTTTAGGACCTCGTTTGAAAAATGTCCACCTTGGTCTGTTTCAATTGTCTCTGGAATTCCAAAGCGGGGTATC
Source organism: Lissotriton vulgaris (assembly GCF_964263255.1). Lineage (NCBI taxonomy): Eukaryota > Metazoa > Chordata > Amphibia > Caudata > Salamandridae > Lissotriton > Lissotriton vulgaris. The sequence goes on from NW_028244498.1 coordinate 190,028, forward strand.
AGTTCCCTAAGTAATAATTTAGCTACAGTCAGGGCATCATTCTTCTCTGCTGGGTAAGCCTCCACCCACCGGGAAAACAAGCAAACTATGACCAGGACATATCTATATCCTTTGCACAGGGGCATTGTTATGAAGTCTGCCTGCATCCTAATGAAGGGACCTTCTGCTCTCCCAATGGTACTTTGCTCCACTACTGTCTTCTTTCCTGCATTGAATTGTTGACACACTAAGCACCTCTGGCAAAGTTTGTCTGCTGTGCTCCTGAATTTTGGACTGTAGAATACCTTTTCAAACATTCGGCACATGGCATCCCTCCCAATATGTGTGGGTTCATGTATTATCCGGGCCATTGCGGTAACCAGTCGTTCGGGGAGTACAGGCATACCAGTTACGTGGACCGCAACACCATCCTTTTCCCTTGGTCGACATTCATCCTGCCTCCACCTGTTCCTTTCTTCCCTGTCTGTCGTCTGTTGTAGTTCTCTCAATTCATCCCATGTTCCCAACCTTTCAAACAACATCAGTTGGCAGCTGCTTCCACCTCCCCATAGTTTAATTAGGAGGGACATTTTGTGTCGGGCGCAGTACTGGGCAATTTGGTCAGCATATCTGTTTCCGGCTGTCACCTCGTCATTTCCAGATCGGTGAGCCGCACACTTGACCACAGCCAATTCTTTGGGCAATTGGATGGCTTCCAGTAAGTTTTGTACTGGTTTCCCATTTCGGATGGGAGAACCTGAGGAAGTCATGAATTCTCTTTGCAACCATAGCTGGCCGAAGTCATGAACAACCCCATAACAGTACTGGCTGTCAGTATAAACAGTTACTCTTTTGTTTTTCCCAATTTTACAAGCTCTTGTTAGGGCTATGAGCTCCGCTACTTGAGCAGATTTAACTTCGCAAAGATAGGAAGCTTCCAGGGTCTTTTCCAAAGTGACTACAGCATAGGCAGCACTCAAACCTCCATCCTCATGTCTCAAACATGAACCATCCACAAACATTTTGAGGTCTTCATCAACCAAGGCCACTTCTCTGATATCAGGACGGGGTTTTGTGCTAAATTCAGTTAAGTCTATGCAGCTATGTTCAATTTCATCTCCTGCCTCTACATCAATGGGAAGGGGCAATAGAGTTGCAGGGTTTAGAATGTTACATCGGGTAATTATTACATTTTCTGCACCAATGAGAATCCTCTCATACTTAGTCAGCTGACTAGGGGTGAGATACTGTGTCTTGGTTCGGGTAAGTAAGATCACAACTGAATGTGGAACAAATACAGTGACAGGATGTCCCATCACAATGTTCTCACTTTGCTCTAGACTAGTACAGGTGGCAGCTACTGCTTTCAGGCATCCAGGTAATCCAGCAGCCACTGGATCTAGGGCGGCCGAAAAGTAGGCCACGGGACGTCTAATCAGACCATGTTCCTGGGTTAAGACCGAGAGCGCACAATTGTCTCTCGTGTCACAGAACAGTTCAAAGTTCTTGGAATAATCGGGCATTCCTAATGCAGGAGCTGTGCACAGACAATTTCGCAATGTTACCCAAGCAGTCATGCATTCATCATTCCAACAAACTGGGTCTTCCGCTCCTTTCTTTGTCATGTTAATCAAGGGTTTAGCTATAGCCGCGAAACCCACGATCCACTGTCTGCAGTACCCAACATCTCCTAGGAACATTCTTACTTCTTTCTGGGTTACTGGTAGTGTCATTTCTCGAATTATTTTAATTCTTTCTGTAGTGACTTTCCGGATCCCTTTCTCTATCTGGTGCCCCAGATATTTTACTGAGGTTTTGCAGAACTGTAGCTTGTCTGGTGAAACCTTATGTCCTCCCTTTCCTAGGTGATTCAGCAAGGCAATGGTATCAGTGACACAGTCGTCTTGACTTCTAGACGCTACCAGCAGGTCATCTATGTACTGCACCAGGACAGACTCTTTAGGCAGTACTAGAGATTCAAGGCATTTCTTTAGAATCTGGTTGAAAATCGATGGACTTTCGGTGTACCCCTGGGGAACACGATTCCAGACATAGACCTGGCTGTTAAATTCAAAACTGAAAAGGAATTTGCTTTCTGGATGCAATGGGATGGAAAAGAATGCATGGCATAGGTCAATGACAGTGAACCATTCCGCATTCCAAGGAATTTGATACAGTATTACTGCGGGGTTAGGCACTATGGGACAGCAAGGTACTAGAATTTGGTTTACCTTGCGCAGGTCCTGCACTACCCTATACTTTCCGCTAGGCTTCTTAATTCCAAGTATGGGTGAATTACAGGGACTGCTCATCACTTCCTGAATGATATTTGCTTTGAGCAATCTGTTTAATTCCTTTGCGACTCCTTCTTTCACTTCTGCACTCATTTTATACTGTTTGGTATTTGGGTATACCGCATTTGCTTTTATAGCTATTTTAACTGGGTCTACATTTGCCATTAAGCCTACATCTTTTCCAGTAAAATCCCAAACTTCAGGTATCACGCTCGATTGGAGTTCTTCAGGTAGACTTTCAATGGACATGGGCTTAATTTCGGTGTCAGGCCTCAGTAACATCAATTTATATAGGCCATCTTCATCTGGGGTCTGAATTTCAACACCATTTGGTGAGCAAAAGATGGTGCAACGCATTTTGCACAACAAATCTCGTCCTAATAGGTTTACGGGACTGGAATCACAGACCACAAATCTGTGCATTTCCTTGAAATTTCCTATGGAAATTTCCATAGGTTCTGTTACCGGAGTACTGATTATCTGATTTGAAACTCCCACTACTTGGATAGCTTCTCCCGAGAGGGGTAGGTTAGGAACGTCCGCTGTTCTCACAGTGGAACGGGTAGCACCAGTGTCCAACAGAAAGGTGACATCTGTCCCTTCAACCTTTCCTTCAATGTATGGTCCAGTCTGGTCTACCGGTAAGGAGGCGCCAAGCACGCACTCCTTGTCCTCCCCTCTCAGGCCCCGTCAGTATTGATCATCACAGAGAAACGTATCATTTAACAGGTACTGTGGAATGGGTGCATTTCTTTCATTCTCTCCTTCCCACACTTCGACCCTTTCATTCTGTTGACCCTGATTCCTATAATTTGGTCTAGGAGCGCGTGGCAACGGGGGTTGATTTACCTGCTGTTGGGTCTTTCGGATCCCCTCTTTCTGCACCTGTGGATTTAAACCATTTACGGGGGCATTATCAGCCTGCAAGTGCGGACATTTATCTCTCCAATGCCCCATCTGACCACATCCGTGACAGGGGAATTTTCCCATAGCCTCTTCTCTACTCATCTTTACCCGGGGCCTGCCTCCACCCCCAGCATTCGGATTAGGAGCATTATTACTGTTAGTCATTTTACTTAATTGTTTTTCTTGTTGTTCAGCTAATTTCACCTGAGCCCACATCACCTTCTCCTTTAGGGCTTTCTTTTTGTTCTCGATCTCATCTTCGCAGTATTTGGCATATTTGAGAACATCATCAATGGGTTTCCCTTGCCAACTGATTTTGTTATCTCTAATCCACTGGGCTATTTCAGGTCTCAATCCTAACACGAATCGATAACTGAAATGGGTCATATCCTTCATGTCCACATTATCGATTCCACTGTAAGTTTTGAACACCTGTAGTAACCTTTCATAAAAGGAGTGGACTGATTCATCACGCTCTTGGGTAGTTCTATCTATACGGGTCCAATCAGTTTCTTTTGCAGGTACCTTTTTCTTTAGGTATTGTATGACTTGGTTATATTTTCTCATTACGTCAGGTGAGGGAGCTCCAGTGTCAGAGTCTCTCTCGTACTCCTCATTGGGCCAATCTATTTCAATTTTACATTCGGTCCATAGGTCTACAGGTACTACAATGTCGAAAAACCCATCCAGGTCTTTCAGGAGACATTTCTGAACCTTTATGAAGCGTTCAACCTGTCGGTACCACTCAACCGGTTTCTCCCTTAATTTAGGGAAGTCATTGGTAAATGACACTATATCTTGTCTGGACCAAAGGACATGGACATATTTTTCCCCTGGGACTTCTCTCATGGGACATAATTTTTCTGGTTTGTCCACCTCTTGTAGGACGTACTCAGCAGTCCGTGGTCTCTCCTTGCTATCCTCCTTTTTCTTTGCCCACCTGGCTTTCCACTTATCTAGATCTCCCCATTTCTGTACTAGGTTTATCAGTTCCTTAATCTGCATCTTCTTCCCTACTGTATTTAGGTTTTCTAAATCCTTGTCTGAAAAATCTACTCTGTAGGATTTTTGTAGTACTTTGGATCTGCTAACATCAATTCCCATGCATGCTGCCGTGTCCATTAATTTTTCGAAAAATATTTTCGCATTCCGGGTGAGATTCTTGCACATGAACAACAACTCCTCTTCATCCCGGACATTCAATCGGTCTAATCCCACATTTCCTGCTGTCAATTCCTCTAATTCTATTCTTAATTTACAAATATCCAAAGGTTTCGGATGAGAGTCTCCTCCTTCTAATTCTCGGGTCCATGTCTCTATTTCCTCAGGAGTTACTACCCTAGCACTTCGAGTCCCTGATGAAGACTCTATTAGTACGTCTTTGTTCCTAGTCTGAGTTCCAGTTCGAGACATACTACTTCCCTGTTCCTTATTAGGCAGATCCATCAAGGAAACCATGGACTCGCATTCACTTGCTTGGTCATCAATAATGAGTGGTTCCCTTCTGGGCGGGGGCATCATCGGGGTTATGACTGGAGTTTTGGGAGTATTCATTCTGTCCCCATATAGAGGAAAAACTGGACCAATGGTTACTGGAATCGTCAGGGCTTCAGGATTTGGATTAATCTGAGCTATGGCATGTATGAGATCGTTTTGCTGTCCTCTCAGGGCCTCCCTTTCCTGCTCGTGTAACACCCTATTTATGGGGGGGTCCTGTATCATTTGGGGTACTAGAGAAGGATAAATATTCGGAGCTGATGGAGTTGACAAAACTGGTCTTTCCTCACCAAAAGGGTTGTAATTCGGGACCACGGGGTCGGGTCTACCAAATCCCTCTCCTCCCGCTCTTCTCCGTTCTATCCCTGTGGAATCGGCTTCACTAGTACTTCTTCTTCCTGAAGGTCTCAATGGAGTAGTTAAGCTTTGAGATCTGGTTTCTTCATTATAAGGTGGGGGACCTTTCATAAATAAGTCCTCTAAAAATTCATCTTCCGATTCACCCAGGGGCATCATGTGTCGGGTTTTCTCAGTACATTTCTTCCCTCCCATCATTTCATTAGCTCCAAACATGGGGAATAACCCTTCGACCATCATATTTTGTCTCCACTGTTTCAATTTCTGCTCCTTGGTTTCCTTTACCAATTTTGGATACCATCGGGTCACTCCCTTGTCCATCCGGGGTCTGTCTCGCTCTAGAGCCTCAATTTCCAATTCCTCTAAAGCTTCATACTGAGTTAATCTAGGTCTGGGATGTAATTCATTCATTCGGGTCCTCAGGTTAAATAGGACTCTCCCGTTAAAAGTACCATCAATGGGAAAGGCTAACACTCCATCCTCCGCAGTGTACTTGTGGTAAATATTTGATTTACCGTCCTAATTTCTATGCAGGTAAGTACTTACTCAATAATAACTCAATCGGAAAGAAAGAGGCAGAGTCCGTGGTGTTAGAGTTCTTAGGGGTTTTATTCCTTAAAAAGGAATGGTCAAGACCTGGATATCATGTTCCTGCAACCACAGGGGTTCAGGAAGGGATAGAGCAATATTTTATTGACAATACATAGCTTATATACTTAAGTTGCATTATAGAAACCAATATAGTAGGCGTAACAGCTGAGAGAAACAAGATAACAGCATCCACGTGTTAGTAATACGTAATTGGAAGGCGTGAAATGGGCGTGAACACAGAGGTGTGTGCTAGAAACGTCACAGATAGGTGTCACAAGTGGGTGGCAACAAAGCAGAATTTGGTAATGTCAGCAGAAATCTGAGGCATGGATGCGCGCGCAGCTGCATGACGTGTGATTGACGTGAAACTGGAGGGTGCAGGGGACTTGACATTTACACTGGCGGAAAGAGACAGAAGTCTGGCATGTCAGATCAACTCGTACTTCTATCATATCTGATATCTGATGTTTGGGAACCATACTATCTAGAGGGAAAGGTCTCTGGGGCAGAAGCTATTCTATACTGACTGTGAGTGCGTGTATAAGCGCCTAAGTGTCTGCATGGGATGCGAGGGGCATGGGCCTTCCATGGTAACAGAGGCTATGAATTACTTGCACGGAGACAGTGAGGCCGGGCCCTTTGCTCTGCAGCTGGGGGGATGTTTACTTAAACTAGTAGGCAGGAATGCAGTTTCGAGGAGCGGAACAGATAATTTGAAGGTTGAATACAGTCTTGGCAGGCAGCAGGCTGAGCTAAGCGCCATGAGCCGCACAGGGAGTAAGGCAGAGGTCACGGGTACAGAGACAGCCTGGGCTGAGGCTTTCAGAGTCAGAAGGCAGAGAAAAAAGGCTCGATGGCAGAATTCAGGGCCTACTTTGCCAGAGCTGAAAAACGTGTAAAGTACACCACAAAAAGACGTTGGCATAGCATACTTGGAAACTGAATATTCAACCCATTCAGGGTGGGTCTGAAAGAAGACATGTTAACGTTGGACGCAAATGTATTTGCGTCTTCATAGCTGGCACAGGAGGGAAGTTACATGCACTTTAAGCTGGTACATGGAGACGGTGGGGTACACGCTAGGGAACATTACTTGACCATAAAATTTATATTTCCTCATTCCCTCCTTGTTCCCTACGGACCCTTCATGATATATCGATCCTCATGAATCCATCAGTCTGTTCTTGTAACATCATTTGCTCATCTTTCTTTCTTTCACGTTTTGAAAAAAAACTGGAATGTTCAATGCACGATGTGGCACACAGTCCACAAATCGCTGGCCCACACTGTAGGCACAGGCAGCAACTAAATACTATGACAAGGGCAATGCCTAGGAAGGATAGGATCTTCCATCCCCAAGCGGTTAACGTTGTCCAGAACCAACCGGACCAAGTCCAGGTGCCTGGATTCTGATGTATCAGATTTGCAATTTTATGAAGACGTGTAATAGCTTGATATACCGTTGGCGCGTTTTCTGGGATGAAAACACAGCAACTTGACCCGATGACCTTACAAGCTCCGCCTCTGTCTGCCAAGATGACGTCAATAACAAGACGATTCTGAAGGACAACAACCTGCATGGCGGACTGCTCCTCTGTTAAGTTACCTAGGGCGGAGGCAGTTTCATTCACTACTGCTTCAAGTGTTCTAGTTAATCTGCGGATTAGTTTACTATTTTGGACGGGGCCTGTGAAGAAAAAGAATCCTTTATTGAAATCTGTGTATTGCTCCCATGCCGTTTCAGTATAGTCGACAATCGGGAGATCTCTTCGGAGTCTATTCTTTACCAGATTTGTATTTCTGTGATAATCAGGAGGGGCTAGAAAAACAGGTGGCAGAAGGAATGCAATATAACAGGTACCATCCCAATCTGGAGGTAAGCGTATGTATGCGGTATGACCACAAACAAAGTAGGAATGACGAGTAGCTTTAAAGGAAGATTTGCCTTGGTCACTGAATTCGACCACAGTAGTACATTTGCTATGACCTAAGTGTACTGAACCCTTCTTACTGACACATAATTCACCAGTGACTGGTAATACTGACATAGCAGGGAGAACTGGTGCAGCTTCGGATTCAACAGTAAGAATCATAAGGTTAATTGTATAATTACCTAATCCATATACTTCATTTTCTAGATCAGTTCCTATTCTAATGGGAAGTCCCTTCTTGTCAGGATAACAGGCATTAAGCAGAACTAAGTTCAAGTTTCCCCAAACCCAGCTCCCTTTAAAAACAGCAATATCAGGATCTACGGAGTTGATTATTCTAAACCAGGCACCACAGGAGCCATTGTGAGTGAACGGGTACGGAAAGAGGGGCAGAACTCCCTTGTATTTCTGATAGGGAGGGAGTCGGCCACATATCCAACAGTTTGTAGCATTGTTAGTCTGATGGGAGTGATGTAACATACTAATGAATGTGTTGTTGCGCAGCGCAAGTCTGTAAGAAAGTTCGTGGGGAGGTAATTCACTAAAGGAATGTTCAGCAGTGACATTATAAGCAGATTGTTCACGCTTGAAAATAGGGTAGTATATGGGAAGCAATATACTCGCAACAATAATCAGAAGACTTAGAAAAAACATAATCAATAATGTCACTATACAGTGACTACGGAGTGATTTGCAATATGTACGTTTCTTGAGTTGTCTCTCTCTCTCTCTATCTCGATCTAGGGGATACATGTCAGAAACTATTTAACCGATTCACCTAGGGGAGGACTTAAACAATTAAACTGTCTTACTTGCTAGATCGAAGTTTCAATTTGTACTCCTCTTGGGGAGTTGTCTCTTGTTTCGGAACTTTAAAGTCACTAGGTTCGATACAGTCTTTGGAAGGGGTGGACGAGTCTTTTTCTGGCATCAGTTCATTGCACTTTTTTATATGGCTTGTATGGATCCACCCCTTTCTGTCTTCAACTTTGATAGCGGTCCTCGTTGTAAGAAGGACGGTCTTCGGCTCTTTCCAGCGGGGCTCCAGCGGACTTTTCCTGTCGAAGTTCCTAATTAGGACCAGATCTCCTGGACGGACATCATGTGGCTTTACATCAGTGTTGTCAGGGAAGGCTGCGGCAACCTGTGAACGACATGATTGGAGTGCAGACATCAAGGAGGCAAGGTAATCTGTCAGCATATTACAATCAACATCGGTAATTTTCTTAGGTAAGGGCATCCCCCACATATTCGGTGGTCTGCCAAAGACCACTTCATACGGGGATAGTCCTGATCGCGAGTGGGCGACCATCCTCATATAGAACAATGCAACTGGCAGGGCGACTATCCAGTCGACCCCTTTCTCTTTACAAACTTTAGCAAGACGGGTCTTTAATGTCTGGTTATGCCTCTCTACAAGGCCAGCGGCTTCGGGATGTCGGACACAATGGAATCTCCACTGATATCCTAGCAGCAAGGAAACCTGTTTCATGAGTTCGGATGAGAATGGCTGTCCGTTATCTGAGTACACGACACGAGGCAAGCCGTATCGTGGGAAGAATTCTCGAACCAGCTGCCTGGCAGTGGTCGGAGCAGTGTAATCTGGGACTGGATATGCTTCGGTCCAACGGGAAAGTGCACAAACAATTACGAGGACGTATTTGAATCCTCGACAACGGTCCATCTGGATATAATCCATCTGGAGGACTTCAAAAGGGTGATCGGGAGGATGAAATCCACCTTGCTCTACAGGGACGCTTTTACCTGGATTGAACTGACAACAGATCATGCAAGTACACACTTTCTGTTTTGCTGCTGCTCGTAAGTGTTTGTTATACCAGAGATTCTGTAAACTGTCTAACATCGCTTTCTCTCCTAGATGTGCTGGACTATGTGCTGTATTGATTATGACTTGAACCATAGAGTCGGGGAGAAACCATGTACATTTTCCCTTCGTCATCCAACCTTGATCTGTCTGGATCCCTCCTAGTTCGGTCCATTTCTTTATTTCATCTGCAGTAGCATGTGTCTGAATATCGATTACATCTAGGGCGGGATCCCTGACTGTCATACAATGTGTCGGTACTATTGTCTTTGTCACGTCAGTTGTCGGGGTGTGAGTCAATGCTGTATGTTTTGCTGTCTGGTCTGCCAGGTCGTTACCCTGGGAAACAGAATCTGTAACTTTAGTATGTGCTTTACACTTCATGACGGATATGCCTGAAGGCAGATGTATTGCTTCTAACAGTGCTTGAATGAGGGGACCGTGTTGAATCTTGGCACCATGAGAGGTCAAGAAACCTCGTTCTTGCCACAACATTCCGAAGTCGTGTACGACTCCGAACGCATAACGGGAATCAGTGTATATGTTAACGTTTCTGTTCTTGGCTAGTATACAGGCTCGGGTCAGAGCGATGAGCTCTGCCGCTTGAGCAGACAGCGTATCAATACATGTTTCTTTTACTTCAGTTTCAGTGGTCACTGCATATGCGGCCACTAATTCTCCTGTACTTGTTCTCATACATGAACCATCCACATAAAGTGTCAGGTCTGGATTTGTCAATGGAACATCTGTTAAGTCTCGTCGGGGCTTTGTTACTGCATTAATGATCTCTATACAATCATGCGGGGCTGGATCTGTCATAATCGAAGGTAACAATGTTGCGGGGTTTAGAATGCTACAGCGTCTGATTTCTATGTGTGGCTGGAATAGTGTCAATTCATAACCTGTCAGTCGTGCTATAGTCAAGTGTTGAGTCCGAGTTCTGTTTAAAAGAACCTCTACAGAATGTGGAACTTGAACTGTTAATTGATGTCCTAAAACAATTGAGTCGCTCTGTCTGATTGCTAGTGCTGTTGCTGCTACTGACTTTAAGCACGCAGGGAGTGCCTGGGCTACTGAATCCAATGTACTTGAAATATAAGCGCAAGGCTTATGTGAACCTGCTTGATCTTGAGTGAGGACAGACAACGCTGTACCATCACGTTCTGTAACAAAAAGTGTAAAAGGTTTGCTGTAACATGGTGTCGCTAAAACTGGTGCTTGACATAAAGCTTTCTTTAATTCTTCAAAGGCTTGTGTGTGTTCCTGAGTCCAAGGAAGGGCAGTCGAAGTCGCTGCCTCCTGTGTTGTCAACTGAATGAGTGGTTTAGCTAGAAATGCATACTGAGGAATCCATTGTCTGCAGTACGAGGTGAGGCCTATAAAGGCCCGCACTTCCTTTTGTGTCTGGGGTTGTGGCATATTTACGATTAACTGGATACGGTCAGGAGTGAGCTGTCTCCCCACTTTGGACAGCAAGTGACCCAAGTACACAACTTGCTGAACACAGAATTGTAGCTTCGAAGGAGACACCTTGTGTCCCTTGTCGGCCAGAAAGTGTAAAACTGTCAGTGATGCTTGTTCACATTCGGGTTCACTTCGTGCGGTGATCAACAGATCATCAACGTATTGCAGTAAGGCGGTGTTAACTGGCATTTGAATACAATCTAGTTGTCTTTTCAGTGCTTGACTATAGATGCTGGGGCTTTCTGTGAATCCTTGAGGTGCGCGTGAAAATTTGAAACTTCGTCCATTTAAACTGAATCCGAAGAGATATTGGCTCTCTGGGTCAATAGGTACACTAAAGAAGGCGTTCTTGAGGTCAATTACAGTAAAGAACGTTGCTTCTGAATCAATAGCAGTCAATAAGGATGAGATGTCGGGAACCACAGGGTACTGTGGAACGATGCATTTATTCAGTTCTCGTAAATCAATCACCAGCCGATATACTGGCGGTGCATTGGGATCAGTACGTTTAAGAATCGGAATGATAGGGGAATTACAGATATTGGAGTCGGTCTCTACGACCACTCCTTGGGCAATGAGCTCTTCAATGATTTCCAGTAAAGCCACTACAGCATCGGGCGGTAACTTGTATTGTCTAATTCTCGGTAAAACAACACCTGGTTTCAGTGTAACACGGTATGGGGTAATGTGCATGCAGCCTACATCGGTTGGGCCTTGTGCCCACAGGTGATCCGGTACATTTTTCAATCTGACATCAAACTCTCGTAATACATAGTGACCCTTGAAATCTCGCAAAAAGAGTCTAACTCCTTCCGGAGAACAACATATCACAGCTCCTAGAGCCTTCAGAGTCTTTATTCCTAACAAGTTTTCTGGACATGACTTCATGAGTAACAGGTCTGTAACACGTGATAATGGACCCACAGCCAGGGGGACTGGTTCTGATACCTCATTTACAATAGGCTGTCCTGAAAAACCAAGGGAAACATTCTGTGAGCCTGAGAGGGGTGCCCCTGGGACTTCGTCATGGCTGATTGTTGTGCGGCTTGCCCCTGTGTCAATTAAAAACTTTCTGTCTTTTCCCAATACTTGACTGTGTGCATAAGGACCCTCTTGATCTACAGGAATCTCAATAAGAGGCAAGCCAAACTCCCTCTCTAGGCTGTTTCATGTGTATCGTGGATAATCGGGGTAAGCAGATTGGGCATACTGGTACATCTGTTGTGAAACTTGCTGAGTCGCGGCAATGGGCTGTGGCTGTGGTACCGCTACCGTCTGTGCTGTATGAGATGAAACATGCGTAGGCTGTGTATTCTGTGAAGTCTGTTGCTGGACCTGGTCTTGTCTTGGTGGATGCGGTCTTTCTTTAGTTTTACCTGTTGCTATATTATGTTTCAGGACTGGGCATTCATGTACGTAGTGACCTGGCTGCTTGCAATAGTTGCATGTCCCTTTAACGGGAGCTGCGGCGTGACCTGTCTGGGTCGTACCCTTTCTCTGGCTGTCGGCTGGAACTGATTGGGCCACTAACATTTTCATTTTCGTGTCTTTCATACGTTTCTGTTCATGATCCTGTTCTTCTCTAATTCTGTTCTGATGGTATTGTAACATTTGTAACATCTGTGATGGCGTATTTGCTTGCCATGTACTCTCAACCTTGTATACACGGTTCTTAACTGCTAACAGAGAATTCTCGACTAACTTTGATACAAAAAGATGCGGGTACGACTCGCTACTTGGTTTAAGACCACTATTAATAATGAAACATTTCTCGAATCTTGAATAAAAGTCACTAGTATCTTCATCTTGCTTCTGTTTACAGGCCGAAATTGCGTCCCAATCTTCCTTTCTAGTTGTCAGTAATCTTGGCAGAACCTGTACTATTAAACCTGGTAATGCTTTAGTTTTCTCCCCAAGGCCTAGCCCTGGGGTACGTTTTTCCTCCTCGTCTTCTATTTCTGCCCATACAATCTTTTTGTCTCCCACCTCCCATTCTTTTTCCTTGAGTTTCTCGTAGATGCCCGTGGGCAGCAGTACCTTTAACATTTTCATGATATCTTCATACGTGTAATCCCCCATCAGTAACATGTCTTTAAGTTCTCTGTGAAAACCTGCAGGGTCTTTATCATGACAGGGTACTAGTTTCTTCATTTCTAACAGTTCTAATTTGGTCAGAGGCGTGTGTACATACACACGTTTCAAGTTATTATCGGTACCCATAACTGGATGCACTTCTCGTAAAGGGTTCTGACTTTCAATGCCATGCAGACGTTCCATATGATACATTTTTCTTTCTGGGGGTGGAGCGGGAACATATTGTGAACTTAAAAAGGTGTTATATCTGTGCCGTTGTTCTAGAATTATTTGTATTAACTTGGTACTTAGACCTCTCCATCTGTCCATGAGTAGTGCTTCTAATGTATCGTGTAAGGGACCTGGATCAGAATGTTGATTTCTGTATAACGTGAGGAGGTGCTGAATCATGTATACACCTGCTAATTTCTGCTCGTCTGGGGAAAGGTTCAGAAATGTCTGCGCTACTGTGTCATCATTGTATATGTTCGGATTGTCAGCCCATAATACTGCTGACCGGGCTAGTTCTTGTTCATCCATAGAATTGAGTACATGGTACCCCATTCGTTCTCGAAGCCTTTTATCAGTCTCTTGGAACTGATGTTCAGGAGAATTCGGTTTTGTTATGCCAGAGAGAAAAACTCTCTTGCTTTCCGGACTAATGCCTTTCCTAAGGTAAGTTCCCTTACCTACATACGCTATCGTGTCTGTAGTCTTTTCTTGTTCTTCAGGTTCTTCCTCCTCGGAGGAGGAGGCCTTTTCTTTCTCTTTTTCGTGTATTTCTATCACTGCTTTTCTTATTCTCTTGTACATACTGGCTATGCAACCCCCTTTATCATGTTTTCCTTCGGATATATTTTGACCCCACTTGTTGAGTGCCTCTATTTCATCCTGTTCTGTCTCAGGCCTGTCTCGTTCTCTTATTAGACAATTTATGAAAAAACGTAATATATATGCTTGAGTGTCAACTTTCTGATGTGCCATGGCCTCTTTAATACTTTCAGGGTCTTCCCCAGTCTGGACAAAATGGTATATTCTATCTAAGTGCTCTTTCATTCCTGAGAATAATATTAGGTAATCTGTAGCTTGTCGCAATCGTAGTGATGCTATCAACATTCTATCGTCTTTGCCGGGTACTGGATCATATCTGCAAACTGAAAGCGGTTCATTGAGTATGTCGAGGCGGGGTGATTGAAGTGTAAATGGGTTCTGTATGTCCCTAAGGTGTAATCTGTGTGTTGCTGGTGGGGTCTGAAGACCCCCTGTCGCACCTCCTGAGGCGGAAGCTTGGACATTATCTCTCTGTGGAGTCTGTATGTGTACTTGAACTTGTCTTTTAGTAGGATCAGGTAGAAGCGGTTTCGGTATATTAATTTTAGGTGCGGGAAGTGGTGGAGGTGGAGGAACGATGGGCTGTCGAACGGGGAAACCTGGTTGCGGTAATGGCGGGATATGGTCTGGAGGCGGATTGCCATCTCCGTCACCGTCAGTAGGCGTGGCGCGGACGGGCAGATTGGTGTAAGCGGGTGCTACATCGTTCAGATAGGAATTCAGAAATATGTCCTTAGTAGTCCTGTGATTTACTTTAGTTGGAACCAATGGTGGCGGCAGATTTTTCGGTATTTCTGAAGTGGCCTCAGGCGAACCCTCGGCCACGAGATACATGCCATTTACGAGATTGTTTCGTGCACGGTCTATTTGCTCTGATTTTACTCGGATCCCTTCAGTAACTAATTCGTTTTCTTGGGCTTTATCTGATTCTTTAAGTCTGTCTTCTCTACGGAGTGCTTTTTCAGCACGCTTATGTGATTCCTTACGCCAAAATTCTATGGCGTCTTTCTGAGATTGTCTGGCTTTCTTTTTCCATAGTGCTTCTTCTACCTTCATGATGCACTCAGCATCCCATGTTCCGGTGACAGGCCATCTATGTCTTTCGTCTAGATGCTTAGTATAATCGGCCCATAAATCCAGATACAATATGGCATCTAAGCCATGCTTGTGGTACATAAAATTTCCAGGAGTGTCCCTAGGGGGGATAGGAATTTCTTCCTCTAGTATCCCTTTCCTAGTTCCTATCTGCTTTAGCTTATTGAAAAACGGCATCTAGTTTACTTAGTACTGAATGCTCAATCCTTGCTACTTAATACTGAATACAGCTAGTTACACAAGAACACAATAATGCACATTAAAAACAGTCACACTCATACCACGACATTAATCACATGAAAGACATTTGAGACATATATGACTACCCCTTATACCGGATGTACTGCTAAACAGCACAGATACACTGCTAAGAACAGTGCAAGAACTTGAAATAACTGATATACTGCTAAACAGTACAGATACACTGTTGGAGACAGTGCAAGAACTTGAATAACTGATGTACTGCTAAACAGTACAGATACACTGTCTAAAACAGTGCAGACCGAATTTGTGTACCCAAACCCGTCTTGATACGTCCCAGCAATGGTACTCACCGGGAAGCACGGAAACAGAAGGCCTCGGAAAACTCGACTGGACCGGACTGGACTCGACTCGACTCGACACGTGGATACTTCGGAAACTGGTGGGCCTCTTGACACCTCGATCCTTGCTTTCTTTCGGCTAGGCTCTGGTCGGGATCCTCTGCACTCCTCACCGCCTCGTCTGGGTGCTGATCGCAGTCTTCGTCACCTCCGTGGGCCAGAGGGAGATACAGGAAATCCTGCCAATACGCGTAGTTCCGTCTAACTGATGGCAGGGGACAGAGCTTGCAACGCACCAACCGGCGCGTGGGGTGGGGGAGGGGTCCCTATTCGGGCGCCAGAATAATGTGGTAAATATTTGATTTACCGTCCTAATTTCTATGCAGGTAAGTACTTACTCAATAATAACTCAATCGGAAAGAAAGAGGCAGAGTCCGTGGTGTTAGAGTTCTTAGGGGTTTTATTCCTTAAAAAGGAATGGTCAAGACCTGGATATCATGTTCCTGCAACCACAGGGGTTCAGGAAGGGATAGAGCAATATTTTATTGACAATACATAGCTTATATACTTAAGTTGCATTATAGAAACCAATACAGTAGGCGTAACAGCTGAGAGAAACAAGATAACAGCATCCACGTGTTAGTAATACGTAATTGGAAGGCGTGAAATGGGCGTGAACACAGAGGTGTGTGCTAGAAACGTCACAGATAGGTGTCACAAGTGGGTGGCAACAAAGCAGAATTTGGTAATGTCAGCAGAAATCTGAGGCATGGATGCGCGCGCAGCTGCATGACGTGTGATTGACGTGAAACTGGAGGGTGCAGGGGACTTGACATTTACACTGGCGGAAAGAGACAGAAGTCTGGCATGTCAGATCAACTTGTACTTCTATCATATCTGATATCTGATGTTTGGGAACCATACTATCTAGAGGGAAAGGTCTCTGGGGCAGAAGCTATTCTATACTGACTGTGAGTGCGTGTATAAGCGCCTAAGTGTCTGCATGGGATGCGAGGGGCATGGGCCTTCCATGGTAACAGAGGCTATGAATTACTTGCACGGAGACAGTGAGGCCGGGCCCTTTGCTCTGCAGCTGGGGGGATGTTTACTTAAACTAGTAGGCAGGAATGCAGTTTCGAGGAGCGGAACAGATAATTCGAAGGTTGAATACAGTCTTGGCAGGCAGCAGGCTGAGCTAAGCGCCATGAGCCGCACAGGGAGTAAGGCAGAGGTCACAGGTACAGAGACAGCCTGGGCTGAGGCTTTCAGAGTCAGAAGGCAGAGAAAAAAGGCTCGATGGCAGAATTCAGGGCCTACTTTGCCAGAGCTGAAAAACGTGTAAAGTACACCACAAAAAGACGTTGGCATAGCATACTTGGAAACGGAATATTCAACCCATTCAGGGTGGGTCTGAAAGAGGACATGTTAACGTTGGACGCAAATGTATTTGCGTCTTCATAGCTGGCACAGGAGGGAAGTTACATGCACTTTAAGCTGGTACATGGAGACGGTGGGGTACACGCTAGGGAACATTACTTGACCATAAAATTTATATTTCCTCATACTTTACCCAGTTCTCTAACCATACACAGGTATGATACCCTTTTTCTAACATCATGAAAGAGGCGGGAGTATCTGGCGGAGGAATGATCACACCCTCCCTAGTTCGTACGGGTTTGTCAGTTTTGAAGAAATTCTTTATTTTGCTGGCAAAGGACATTTTTCTCTTTCCTCCGTACATGTTGTGAGGTCTGCCTTTGCTCATCAACTCTTTATGACACCCTAGATTTCATGGATCAGGCAGAAAATCAGGGTACCACATACACCGCTCGTAACAATCTATAAGCTCGGTGCGGAAAATTTTTACTTCATTGGAGCTTCCACTGTTAGCGCGACTCCAATTTCGCAACAACCAATCAGTACAGAGGTTGCAAAAGTTCTTGACCAATGGGTGCGCGGCCTTTTTCGCGAGACGCGTTCTCACGCTCAGGCACTCACCCCTCCCTTACAATTTCAGCTTCACTACACACCCCGCTGGTTTAACCAATCCCAGCGCGGCACGGAGTGACGTCAGAGCAGCCCTTCGACTGACTCCCTCCTTTACAAGGTAACGGAAACTTTGTATTTTCTCTAAGGTGCTAATGTTAATTTTAGTCAACAACGTGTAACATTCGCCATTGTGTAGGAGTGTTCTAAAGAGATAGAAAGTTCTTCTTTTACTGCAAGTAAACCACTTCTGTCTACTTTTCATACACTTCGGATAGACTTCTCTTGCCTACCCTATCACGCACGCATTAGAAAACCTGCTACTTCCCAGACTCATCCACTTCTTTCCGGGATATATACTAAGCCTAAGATTTCGACAGCGTTTCCCTCTGCTAACACACAAGCTCCGATGACTCTATTACTCCCTTAGTGTGACCCTTACTAGGTGATATCAGACCAAGGTTTCTATCAGCAGTCCCGTTACTTTCATTCATACAGTTTTTCTGAAAAGACCTAATTAGCGCTTCCAGTTCCACTTGAACCATGCACTAACCTTTCCTCCCTACAAATGACCTCAGAACGCGATGGATTCTACTCACCATCCGTTATACAATTCCCCGGGGATTTCAGACGACACTCAACAGTCACACACAATTGGTTAATAAAACATATAATTTTTAGCAGCAATACATATATATAAAATTATCTCAAAACAATTAAAATATTTTAAAAACAGTTGCGCAATAAAATATTAAGTAACATAATCAATATTAAAATTTTAGCAGCACATTTTATTTTTCACGGTTTATTTTCTAACTATCTTATCTACCTATCTTACTAGTCCTAACCATTCCTCTGCTTACCAGAAATTACTGATAGAGCGCGCAGGTCACCCGGCTCACCGAGTTTCTTTTTCCACGCACTGGGCCCTGGCGTGTAACAAGTTTGTTTATTCAATTTCAACGATAACGTTTTACTGGGGTGAACCAGGTGATTTCCAAAATACGCGCTCTTATGAGTAATCGATTGGGTGACTCTTACACCACTTACTATTCATGTACCTGATTTACCACAGGCACATTTCTACTGACGGATCAGGAGCTAGCAGTGGACAAGTGATAAGGGTTTCCTAAAAGGGAGAAAATTCTACTTTACACATTTAATACCTTTTAATATCACTTTAATGTCTAATGACCACAGACACTTTGATGGTTTTAAGGGTTTTATATAGTTATAAGTTTAAAATGAAAATGCCATTACAAGGAGGCAAATGCAAAGCAATACATCAATGATTAAAATCAGAACCAGGATGTAACTGTGGATAAGTGTGAGTATCATAGAGTAGAAGGGAACACTATAGGGCATGAATCACCATAAACATATTAACTAATATGGTTTAAACTAGGGCAAAAACGTGAGGAGGACCTAATGTGTGACCTAATAATTTTATACTAATTCCTAAACCTTATGCTATCTTTACTAACTTCACGGCAACCATACTAAGGGAAAGGGAATAAGTGGAACAATCTAGATAAACAGTCGGGTTTAACAATGTCCTATAGGAAAGGTAAAAGTGGAACATTTACTAATAATCAATTGCATGAAATTACATTCAAAGGAGATATGGAGAATATCACAGGCAAGATTGCTTTAATTAGAAGAGGAAAATTAAGGGTATAGTATAGACAGACACCTATGCCAATATTTACCTAAGTGAGAATGAGGACTAACCCTGGCCACGGGTCAGTTGGGAAAGAACGAGACAAGGACCCTCAAGGTGAGCAAGTACAGCTCATGGACAGTCAGGACAGGATACCCCTCAGGTCTGGGTCAGGACTGGGTTCACCAAGGCACGACCAACCCCTCACAGTTTCGGATGCAACGCCAGCGTTACCCCCTCTTCTGCACGGAATCCGCCAATAACCCCGATTGGGTTTTCGAATCTCCCAGCAAAAGTGCTTCGCTTAGCACTTAGGACTAATTTCCACCCCTTGGAGTTTGTGGAAAGCTTCAGGCAGAATGCTCCGCAGCACTCTGTATCCGGTACCTATAGAGTTCGTAGGGTCAGTGACAGGTCTGCTACTCGGACAAGTCGGACAACTTCTCTAAACTATGCTAGGCTATTTATACAGTTTTAAGTCCCCAAGACCACCCATAAATGTTGCAAAATGACAAAGTCCCATCTTCTGATTGGTCAAGGGAGGTGGTTTAAGACATTTGTCACCACCTATATTTCTATTACGTATTTCACGTGACATTACCCTCCCCCTAGCATCTGGGTTCCCAGGCATACGTGTGGGAAAGTACAATAGTAAAGTAAAGGTTTGAAACATTGTTGCATATTCAGAGTAAAAATAGCATGTCTTCAAGGGCGAAGGTGCGCTTGGAAAGGACAGTCCCATTTTCAATGGCCAATTGGCCAGGTTCCATTGCTGCACGTCCCAGATCTTAGGTCACGTGATGAGGGATACGTCAGCTTCAATATGGTTCCCGTCCCTACTTCCAGGCCCTCATTTACGCGGTACATGAAAAGTAAGCGAAAACAAATTAATAACACAGAATAAAATGAATACACTGTACACCATGACCAACTACTCTTAATCCCTTATTTTATAATACTTATAGCATTAAGAGTTAGTGCAGAAAAGATGCATATACGAAAGCGGCTTAAGATAGCATGAAGCATGATTAGAGACAAGCGGCCATTTTAGCAACAATGCGCATGTGCGAACTTTTCCCTCCAGATTGCGAGTGCGTCACATCACATGGGTATGACCGACGCATGCGCAGACCGGATTTCTGCAAAGCGGCCATTTTATTAATGTGCAAGCGTGATTATGATGAAAAACACATAGGCAAGCCTCCTAGGGACACCCGTGTGTTGGGGAAATACAAATAAAATGACAAACAATCGGAGTTAGTACAGTTATGATTTAGGCGAGGTTCATGAAAGAGAGCAAGTTGCGTTACGTGCGAATCCTTGCTCCATCAATTCCAACAAGACAGCAGTAAACAAAACACGCAAAGTTTTGCCGCCGATAACAAAAAAGGGTACCACAAACCATGCAAACGATGACGTAAATGCCGGGTCACGGCAAACCCGACAGGATCTAATTAGCCAAGATTCATCCATAAAAGGGATACATAAGACACAAACCCCATATACACAGGACGATCTGAAACTATGCCTCCAGCCAGAGTATGCCTCACAGGGCAGGTGGGACATACTCAACCGCAGCAACCTACTAAAACTCTTTGTGAACATCACAGGCCTGGAAAACATACAGTCATCTGACATCGACTCTGTCTCCCTTTTCACGCAAGGACCAGGTGACATTAACGAATCTACAGAACTGTTTTTTTCAAACCCAGGCATAATCCACACACGAAAAAGAAACTACCAAATACTAGAAGATTGGGGCATAAAGATCACCAGTTGACCGACAATAAAATACCCTATGCCTTTTGAAATATGCCCATTTGCAGTATCAAATTGACCCTAGAACACCGGATATACAAAGAGAGAACCCGGAAGTAGAGTTGCCACTCCCACCCATAAAAACACTCTCTATACTCCATGGGAGTGAAAGTGGAACAAATATAAAATTGGCAAGCGATGGATTACTCAAGGTCACCACAAACATTAGCAAAGGCACCCGGAGCTGCTCAATTCAGAACAACTCAAATGAAGATTGGTCTTGGGTGCCTCGTGCTTTATCTCACAATTCCTAAACTCTGCACTGCTCCAATTAAGACCACACCACCGCATTGGCAGGCAGATTTACCAGGTATAAATCAGAAATGGGAGACAACTGGGAAACAAAACTTATCTATTATGTCCTGGAATGTAGCTGGGATACTAAAATTAACACAACATCCCGCAACACCCCAACTCTTCACAGACATAGACATAATTTGCATGCAAGAAACGTGGGCTATTAAACCAGTTTCGATCAGGGGATTTGCAGACTATCACAAACCGGCTGTTAAAGAGAACATCTTAGGCAGACCATCAGGAGGCATCTCCATATATATCAGGCTCTCACGGAAGATACAATTTAGGGAAATTACAACAACGTCAAATTGGTATATGGCCGTCATTTTGAAATGCCTTTCATCAAGTAAGAAGACCCGGTCACTGTTTTTGTTCTGCAACTTTATTTTTTAGAGCAAAATCTCACCCTAAGGTATTTAATCCTTAGGTGCTTTGTATATTTTATTTTGTTGTGAAATAGTGAAACAACTTTTTACAATCTTTTGAAAAAAGTCCGAGGTTTACTTGCTGTCTTACACAGTGACATGTATATTACAAGTGCTGAAAACAATTATTATAATGTGAAACAAACATTCAATACTTGTGGCAATTTTTTATCAAAACATTTATCAAACAAGATCATTATTGTTCTTCCTCATAGTAGTACCCTACCGACTACTTCTACATTTGATGAAAAGTTTGGTGCTACACGCCGTGGCACATAACAACAAGTAAGTGTATGTCAATCTGGCAGCCTGCCGACGCCCTTTGCCTGCAGATTCATTGGTAGGTTAACTACAAAAACGTTTAATTAACATTGCAGCCACTGGTGATTTTCGATCGAAATAAACAGGAATCACTGACTGGATGACATGTATCGCCTAACAATCACGTGAGTTAAATCTTTAACATCCTTTTTAAACTAGCGCCAAACGGTCCTCTCAGACAATAAATAGAAATAATATCACTGTTTGTATTGCAGAATACAGTGAATTATTTCAACCAAGAGCTCCAAGAAACGGATTAAACACGCACAAATCCGACAATAAGGTAACAACAATTGTTGATATTTACAACAATTAGTGACACAATAGGTGAAGGTCCCAGACTAAAGTATGCCCTTCATTTACATTTATACAGGTACCCAGCCCAAAGCCCTGAAGAAGAGCCTGACAAGTAAAAGACCGGCTTGGAAACGCGTCGGCTAACTATACATTCGTCTTAAATTCGAATGGTTTTCTTTTTCGCATAAGGCTTCCTATAAACAATTGCAATGAATGGAAGAAAAATGTATTGCATGCCTTTGCGTCACTAGGCCATACTTTCAGCATAAATTGCATTTTAGTGGCCTTGTAGAAGTAGTCGGTAGGGTACTACTATGAGGAAGAACAATAATGATCTTGTTTGTTTTGTTTTGATAAAAAATTACCACAAGTATTGAATGTTTGTTTCACATTATAATAATTGTTTTCAGCACTTGTAATATACATGTCACTGTGTAAGACAGCAAGTAAACCTCGGACTTTTTTCAAAAGATTGTAAAAAGTTGTTTCACTATTTCACAACAAAATAAAATATACAAAGCACCTAAGGATTAAATACCTTAGGGTGAGATTCTGCTCTAAAAAATAAAGTTGCAGAACAAAAGCAGTGACCGGGTCTTTTTTCTGTTGAAAATATTATAATTGTCCTACCCGGCCACAGTGCAGGACATAACCCCACTGGTAGTAAAGTTTCTTCAAGTAAGGGCACACTGTGTATATTACTGATCAATGTTTACTATAACCCCAATGGACGGGGAAACAAGGAAGAACTCTCCGAGTTATTAGAAGACATTGAAAATCTCCTTTTACAATTTGCCCACATGGACTCAATAATTCTCGGGGATTTCAATACACATAACATTGGGAACAAATTAGTGGAAAGCTACAGTTCCCCCACTACGGAAGCATTCAACGCCCTTTGCATGCCTACCAGTTGGCATCTGCCCACTCCCTACTCTTAAAGGACTCTCCAGGAAACCTCTGTCCGCCAACTTACAACAATCGCACCACAATTGACTATATCTTTTTAATTTCTTGGCTACGAGTGTTATGATGGGGTATAAAGTCGCACAGTGGAAGGAAAGTGATCATGCGGCTCTAATTACAACCTTAAACCTGACAGCTGACAACCACCACATACTTAAACAACTGGGATCGACAACCGGTATTGAACAGCACATATTGGTAAGAAGGATTAAATGGGATGCAGCCCCTATACATAAGTTTGAGGAATGGAAAAAAGCATGGGTGGACGGCACATTAAAGGAAACAAACAGGAGCATAATTAAAGAATGGGACCAGCTCGCCCATAATCTAGTAACACTCCTACAAGAAGGGAAAATAAGAAAAAACAACTACTACCTGAGGCACAACCTTGGTGACATACTTGCAATTCAAGAAAGCGAGAAACTAGTGCACATTAAACGAAAGACTTACCTGAAAACCTGTTTAACCAAAGATAAACAACTCTTGCGGGAAACAGTAAAATCACATTCAAAGCAAGTTTGGGCGAAAAAACGGAAACAAACTGAAGCAAAGTGGCAAAAAATCTTCGGACTGTTGAGTCCCAGTAAAACGCAAGAGTTCTGGAAATACCTTAATACTCTAAATCAAGGGAATACGCAGAGAGAAAACTCAATTGACTCCGACATCTGGATAGCCCACGTGACATCTTTATATAAAGAGGAAGGCATCCTAAATCATTCAAACATAGATTTAGACAATGTAACAACTGTCTAACCCAAAAATTCATACACAGTGGAAAAAAAGTTAGTCAACACAATATTAAAAAAAATCAGACCCAATGGAGCGCCAGGACTCAACGGCTTGCCGGGCTCCCTGTTCAGGCAAGACACAGACTTTTGGTCCGAAAATCTGTCCGTGCTATACACGGAATGTCGATTAGCAGGGAACGTACCGGATTCTTGGCGCGGGTCGCTTCTGCACCCCATCTATAAGAAAGGGTCAAAATCAAATCCACAAAATTACCGGATGATTGCACTCCTCGATATCGAGGGAAAGGCCTACGCCAGCACCCTATTAATGGAAGTCTCAAATTGGGTCAGTAAGGAAGGCCTCCTGCCATTCTACCAAACAGGGTTCAGACCAGGAGCTTCAACAGTGGATAACATCATAGCGCTCTCATATCTAACATACAAGGCAGTGGCACGAAAATCTCTCCCTATTTTTGCATGCTTTATTGACTATACTGCGGCCTTTGACGGTGTCGACCGCTCTATTCTTTGGCAGAAACTGGGGTGTTTGGGGTTAAGAATGTTTCCTGTAAATGTACTATGTGTACATTGTTCCTAACAAGATACACCAGCACCTACCTGGCTTTACAGGCGTTACTGGGCAAGTTATTTACCTTCAGTGCCCCCTTATATGGTGGACACTCTAGCCACTGATTCCTTTCCTTAGAATATTCCCCAGACATCAGACTGGATCTGGAAACTTTACAAGCAGTACCTCTGTGTGGTGGTAGGTGACATTGAGTGACTCTGTGACCGTGACATCTGCGGTGAATGCAGCCTGTGGTGCCTATATAGGACTCACCCTAGCTGGCTGACAATCCTTACTTTCAGCAACCTTTCCACGCCAGGAGCGCAAAGTGACAATGGTTTCCGAAGTACACTAAGGACCTCATAAGGGTTACCCTATATGGGGATATATGTTCATTGAGGGGAGGATCAGTAAGTAATCTACGGCTAGATAAAGAGTCTCCCAGATAAGGCGTTACTGATTGAGTCATTTTTATACAGACTTCTAGCTGCAGATTCCTTACCTAAGAATAAGTACCATTCAATCCCTCCCTGGAGGTGGGTCTGCAAACAGATTTAGACCAGGAAGTCCAGGAGGACAGACCAGGCAAAGTGCACATCCTAACGGTTGCAGAGATGCCCACATTGCAGCCTGGCAGATGTCCAGGACAGGGCATAGCAGATTGTAATGCAGATCACAATCTATTGTGAGATGGTCCATTTCTGCACTGCCTTTCCTCATCCCCGACAAACCCAGCGAAGAGTTGATCATACACATGGAATTCTTTAGTACAATCAATATAGAATGACAATGCTTTCTTTGGGTCCAGTCGTTGGGATCGCTCCTCCACATTGGAAGATGACACGGAACAAAGAAAGTAGGCAATGTAATGGTACGGCCTACACTGAAAAGTGTTACTACTTTCCACAGGAAAGAGACACATGTTCTCAAAACCAAGTTTGTCTTGGGGATAAAAGAAATGTTAGGAGGGTGCACAGAAAGTGTCTGCAGTTCAGTAACCCATCTGACCAATATGATGATGACTAGAAAGTCAGTTTTGTTATGTTCAACAGGCATAAAGGGCAATTGTGCAAGGGCTCAAAGGGCGATCACATCAGGAAGGTCAAAACTGGGTGCAGGTACCAATGGGGCATGATTAAGTGGTTTGGAAGGAAAGCAGTTATTTTAAAACTACAAGACATGCAAAATGCTGCTGCACACTTGATTTTAGGGATACCTAGGTATAAGTAAGCTAGGTAGGGTTAATTTACGCAAAATGGTTATGCTTGACTCCCCTGAGTTTTCTTAAATCAACCAATACATACCTAGTTACTGTCCCCACCATCAAAAGAGTTAGAAGTGGAGTAAGATGTTTTCCCCTTAATGTCGCCAAATCCTGGAATGACCTCCCTTGGCCATTCGGCCCAGGGACAATAAGCTGAGTTTTCGAAAATCTCTTAAGACCTGGCTTTTCAATAATTGATCTTCTGTACCTATGGCCTTAGTGGGACAGTTCTCTTTCTCCGTCAGGGATGGGATGCCATCAACTCGCCCTATGCTCTATAAATCACCTAGCATAGCGTAGCATGTGTTATAGTTCTGTTAAGAAATGAGTGACAATGTGTGACTTGAACATAAAGGGCTGATACGGTAACCGAAGGAATGCTAATATGGCCAAAATGACCTTTTAAAAGTCTTGTAGGGTTAGTGAAAGAACAACAAAAAAAAAATTCAGACAAGGGTGCAAAAAGGGGATCAACATTTTTGGAAACACACCAAGCAACAAATGTGCTGCACAGGTCAGGCTTATACTGTCTTAGTTGAGGCATGCCTGGCTGCTGGAAAGACATCACTGACTTCAGGAGGAAAGTCTAAAACTGTGAACTGCTGCGGTTCAATCTCTAACCATGAAGGATGAGCGTGCATACATTCAGGTGCAAGTCTCTGCCCTGTTGCGGCAACAGTAGATCCTCCAGAAGAGGCAGCAAGATTGGAGGACCAAGGTTCATGTTCAGGAGTGTGGTATACAATACTTTCTGTGCCCAATCCGGGGCCCAGTAATTCCAGATCTTCTTGAGAACTCTGGTATCAGTGGAAAGGCGTATAGGAGGTCTGAGCTCCACTCAATACGAAATGCCTCTCTGACAGTGAGAGTCACCTTGGAAACTCCAGTGCGCAGAAGTGTAGACATTGCATGTTCCCTGTGGTTATGAATACATCTAATTAAGGTTCTCTATAATCTCTCAAGAGACCTTGTACCACCTCCTAGTGGAGCTGCCATGCATGAACTACTATGTATCAATAGCTTAGTTTGTCCGAACTGGCGTTCAGAGAGCCTGCTACATATTGAGCCACCAGGAAAATGCTGTAGTGTTCCAGCTCTGTCCAGAGTTGTAGAGTCTTTTGACCCTGCTTGTTGAAATACCAAATGGCGGTGGCGATGTCAGTGAACATGTGAATGAGCTTTCCCTTGATGTAAGGAATACAGGGTTTCAATGACAGCCGGACAGTTCTGAGCTCGAGCAGGCAGATATGGAGCTGAGACTCCACCGGAGACCAGAGTCTTCTGACCTTGACCTCCCCAGATGGTCATACCAGCCGAGGAGTGAAGCATTTGTCACTAAGGTTAGCTCCGGGTGGGGGAGGGAGCGAGGTCTACTGCCGACCCAGTTGTGCTTCGTCAGCCACCACTGCAGATATTTTCACTTGCCTCCGATATCTGGACCAGGTCAGAGAGATTCCCCCGACACTGGGACTTCAGGTCACACTGCTGAGCTGCATTTTCCAATATGCTTGTGCTAGCAGCGGGAAGCCATAAGGCCTAGCAGCCTCAGGCTAACTGTATCCTGAATAGAGGCTGAAACATCATTGCCCGAATATCCTGGACTCAGACACAAAGTCCTGTGCACACGTCAAGTTACTTACTTCAAAACCACATATATCAACAGTTATTTAGTTTTAGATGCATAAATCTGAAGACCGGGTCGACAAACAGTAGTTGATTTTTTTCTTGTTTTATGTATTATTGGTCCTCCTTCAAGCGGAGATACCAAGAAGAAACTTGGCAAAAACTAAATAACTTGATATATGTGGTTTTGAAGTAATTAACTTGGCATGTGCACAGGACTTTGTGTTTGCATTCTACAGGGTGGGTCTTGCCCACTCTTTTACAGGGGTTTGGGGTTCCCTCTCAACTAGTAGCACCGTCCTCATTTAGTACCTATTCCTACTTTTACTGCTACCTGTTATGTGCGCCAATTTTCCTGTATACTGAAAACCCTACGCAGAAGAGTCATCTTGGACTCGGTGTTCTGGAGAAAAATTGGCCAGAAACTGCATTGTATCCAGAACAGCTCAGATGAGAGGGCGTCATGTGCGACTTTGGCATGTTTATAGTGAACCCAAGAGAATGATGATTTTCCAATTATTATGCAGAGCGAATCGTGATTTCATTAGAGACATATGTGCATCTGGTGCAGTGAGGCGGATTAATTCCGCTGGCATCGCTCGTAGGGCATCTAGTACTCCTGAGAGCTGTAATTACGGTGTGGGGCCTGTAAGGAGTGTGACATCTGTTCGTGTGATGTATCTGAACACACGCTCTATGGTAAAGCACCATCGAGACATTTTTATCCTCCTTACTACGGAAAAACCTGATATATTGCTAATTACAGAGACTTGGCTTACCACCAACTCCCATCCCGACATCCTTGCGGCCCTTCCCTCAGATTAATGCATGCTCCATGCTGACCGCCCTTCAGGCCGTACTGGGGGCGGGGTGGCAGCCATCATATTGAAACAAGTTAGATTTATCTCCTCTGCTTCTCTTGTTCTTCCAGAGGTGGACAATCTTGTCATCAGTCTAGAAACAGAGGCTGGTGCCCTTACAATCATACTTCTATATCGGCCCCCCCATTCCATGCCCTCGTTTCCTATTTCCCTGGCTGAACAGCTAGCTAATTTAATGACACATCACACCAGAATTGCTCTTCTCGGTGACTTCAATTACTGGTTCAATGATGAGAAAGCTGGCTCTCACGCCACGGAATTGTTTGAAGCTCTAACCAGCCTCGATCTTGTCCAACAAATCTCCGCGCCTACTCATATTAAGGGTCACACCCTTGACCACATCTGGACTCATGAGCTAGCATTATCCTGTCCAGGTATCTCCCCCTGCATCTGGTCAGATCACCATCTAATCGATACCACCATTACTGTCAGTGGCAGGGTCAAGGCCCCCATTTTGGCAGGCGGGTCATCACACAAATGGAGTTCCTACGACTCCCAAGGCTTTCTTGCTGCCTTGGCCAAGACTCGACCTACCACCGACATCGATGCCAACGTCAAGGTAATGGAAGGGGACATATGCAACTGGCTTAAGGTGGCCAGTGACCAGTTTGCCCCTCTCACCAAATTTCCACGCACCAGACACAGTAATTCACATAGATGGTTCTCTAGCGCTCTCAAAGGACAGAAATTGAAGGTGCGTCAGCTAGAACGGATCTGGAGACGCAATTACTCTGACTCTGACAGATTACTCTTCGATGCGGCCCGTAAAGATTATAAAGGTGCTATCTCCCTGGCTAAATCCACACACATTTCTGACAGAATTCTCTCAGCCGACAACAAACCTAAAGAAATTTTTTAAATCATGAACGAGCTTACCACGGACGACAGAATCCTTCCCACTCAGGCCCCATCCCAAGAGACCTGTGATGCTCTGAACTCCTTTTTCATCGAGAAAATAGTTAACATCAAGAACTCCATCCCTCCTCTCACCCCCGTGGAGCTATCAGACACCTCCCCCATCAATCAGCTGTCCTTCAATCAGTTTCCTACTCTTAAACCCAACTCCCTGGCTGAGTTGGCGGCCCGTGTCAAATCAGGGTCCCCTAACGATTGTTGCCCTCCCTCTGTCCTTTGGGAAGTCTGTCTCACATTACCGAACTGCATACTGCCCTTGTTGAATGCCTCTCTCAGCACCGACACGGTCTCCAGCGGCTTCAAAGAGGCCACTGTAGTGCCCCTGTTGAAGAAACCAGGTGCGGATCCTGTCGATCCCTCATCGAGAGTTCCTGCTATCTCGAACCTAATCAAGCCGGCTTTAGGCCGGCTCATTCCACCGAGGCAGTCATCTTGGCAGTATTGGATGCCTTGAGGGGGAATGCTGACAAAGGGTCACCTCAGGCCCTCGTGCTACTGGATTTGTCGGCTGCTTTCGACGCGGTGGACCATAACATCCTTCTCCACCATGTCGGACAGGATGGCATCCAGGGACCTGCCTTCCATTGGATTGAGTCTTTCCTCGTTGGTAGAACACAAGCCGTTCGTCTGGGCCCTTTTACGGCAGCCAGGGTACCCACGACTTGTGGAGTCCCTCAGGGCTCCTCTCTTTCTCCCCTTCTATTTAATGTTTGCCTCCGGCCATTGATTCACTCGCTTAAGAGGTGGGATATCACAGTGTTCAATTACGCTGATGATTTGCAGATTATCTTCCCTCTCGACAGTGATGACCCATATACAGCTGTGGATGAACCGCAACCAATTGAAATTAAATCCAGGGAAAATGGAGCTTATCCTTCCTGGAAATAGCCCAGCATACTGGATCCCTCAATTCTGGCCCAGGGAGTTGGGCTCCCCCTGCCCCGGCAAGTGCGGTAAAGAGCCTGGGGGTCATCATCGATGCGGAGCTCTCTCTCAAGGCTCAAGTAGGGGCTGTGATCTCCTCCAGTATGTTCCAACTGCAAAAAATCCGAAAAATAGCCCATCTACTACCACATGCGGCATTGGTCCAGGTTGTGATTTCCTTGGTACTATCCCGCCTTGACTTCTCGAACTCCATATACTATGGACTCCCTCAGTCATTGCTTCGCCGTCTCCAAATTGTACAAAACCAGGCTGCCAGACTTATCCGTAAAACGCCAAAGTGGCAATCAGCGAAACCACTATTGCACAAACTACACTGGATGCCAGTCGAGCGAAGGGCGGCCTTTAAGATTGGCAGCCTGACTTTTAAGGCTCTCCACTGCACTAGTCCTGATTTCCTTAAAACATTGGTTACGCAGCACCGCCCGGTGAGCAACCTCCGGCCCATCTTCACCTGCTGGTTGCCCCTACATTAAAACTTAAAAAGTTTGGCGGCCGCAGATTTGCTCACCTGGCCCCTAAACTATGGAACCCTTTTCCCTTGTTTATTAAGTCAAGTTGCTCCTTTTTTAGGAAACTTCTGAAAACCCGGCTTTTCACTCTAACTGGTTAGTCCGCCCCCTGCAATCTCTGCACTCTTTGGTTCAGCGCCAGGAAACTTATGGTGTCAGTGCGGTCTATAAATTTCACCTAAGATAAGATAAGATATGCAGGCTAACATTATGCATATACTTTTATTTGCTGCCCAAACATGCAACCCTGTAAGGAACATTAAAGTTCATGAACAAGTATAACTATCCAATGCACAGGGCTGTCTTCCTCTTTTGTTAGCTGCTCACAACAAGATAAGTATACCTCTCTGTTACTCTCCTACTGTCTTTGATTAGAAAGGCTATTTATATTATTGAACAATAATATAGCTGTTAAGTATAACTATGTAATATATAATATTGATTTACATGTTAATCGCATTTTTGAGATTTTGAGTTGTTTTCACATTGACTTGTCTTAACACGTGATGGTGTTTTAACTGGACCGCCTGGATTAACCGGTTTGTTGCTTATTTTATATTTTTCTCAGCCTTCCAATATATGGTAAGCTTATTTACCCTCTTTTTATACTTGTGAAACTATCATGAAGGTTTTATTGCCTTCAGACGGTTATTTAATTATGTCTGGTTAGCCTACTGGTTAGTTGTATTAATTTAGTAATAATTATTATCTATAATTATTGCCCCCGTTTCTGAGCAATTTAAAGATGTTTCTGGCTCTTTGCCACCACCGAGGACCCGCTCACGGTGCAGTTTTTCACCATTTAATAATAAAAATTCAACTGCTTTTGGGAAAGCTCCTTTTTAAGGTTTTTCCACCCCTGAAGGCATATTTTAAAGGGACTAACAACCCCATTAACCCCCTATTTAATTGTATTAAACCATTCACTAGCCTGATGGAGGGGAATTACTCCCAGAACCAGGGAGAATCAGGCTTTTTGGGGGACAATATCAGAAAATATTTACAGGCTGCAGAAAGACTTTCTGCAGCCGGTAGATGGGACTCTGTACTATCCTCCGCCACATTCCCCGGTCATCAGATGAACTCAGACACATTGATTAATTGGCCCTTGTGCCCCACACTCTCAGGCTGAGTGGTCCGGCCCTGAATACAGGACTGTCGTGCTCCCCACCCCACACTTCTGTCTTGAGAAAGACCCGCCGCAACCGTACACTGGGGCGCAGAAGGGTCGAAACGTCGACGCTTATCAAGGGTCCAGTACATTTAGGATTTCGAAAGAAAGAATAGGATTCTCTAGAGACTAATTATTACCTGGCCATCTGAAACACTTGTATATATATGTATATATGAAAATATTTTCCTCTGAATATACATTTTTTCTTCTTCACTTTGTCACCATGCACCAATGTCACTCAATTGCACTTTAAATTGACTTTGACAGTCTTTGTACGCAATGTATGTAAACATTTGAATGAACTAATTCAGATAAATACGTAGTACAACCATTTGTTCTTCGGGCCTATTTTCACTTAACGCGAGGCCTTACAATTGTTTGTGTCAGAGGGCGTTCTTTTCGAATTGCATTATTATCATTGTTAAATCACCCCCGTTCTACCCGACAGAACAAAAATACTACGTCATGAGCTGAAATTGATGTAGACGAGTTTATCTTTGACCCACAAGATAAATTTGATCTCCTAGATGACCTAGATGAAGATATTGAGCAACCCTGTACTTCCGAGGGAAAGTAAGGACCCCTTTGGGAAGAGATGTTTAATCCCACAACTATTAAGCACCCACAAAGTGCAGATGGGTGGCCACTAGAACATGTCTCCCACTTTTTAAGTCTATGGGTCAAAAAAGCCCTTTGCAAGGTTACACGTAACCTCCTTAGGAGTGAGTGCCTTAGACACTCTACAGAGGACAAGGTGTGCTTTACACCTAATTTAGATTCGGAGATTATAAATTTCCTTTTTAAATATGGTAAAGACCCGAGGAAAGGCATAGAGAAGTGCCTGAAACAGTCTAAAGATAAGCTCCCAGATATATTAGGGCCCCTAGCACGCATCCTGGACATGACTTAAGATGCGAAGGTGAAAAATATCCCTGTGAACACTGATTTAATAAGAGGTGGGGCGCAAAGGGCCTTATGCATGTTAGGCAACGCCAATGCAAACCCTCATAACAGAGAGACAGAAGGCCGTCTTGTTTAGAAATAATCCAAAGTTAGCAGATCTTGCTTCCTAGGAAGTCATCAATCATAACAATTGTCTCCTTTTTGGTGAGAACTTTATTAAAAAGTTGGGCAGATGTGTTTCTACCTGTACTGCCTTCAGCAAAGCGCAAAATAACATGCGTAGAGTCTTTGCCTCATGTCCACTTTTTGGAAGGGCTGACAGAAGGACCTTCCATCCGTGGATCCTTCCGGCCCCAATTCTACCAGCAATAATATAGAAACCCCCAGTCGTATGGGAAAGGCTTGTGCTGCAATGATTGGGAGACAGGAGCAAATAAACGAGATTACAAGCACCAAAAGAGTGGCCAGCAGATACATTTCTACCATGGTGCTGAGGCAATGAATATAGACAGGCATATATGGAAAATACTGTAATCTAATGTACTCTTACAATGCAAACTGTACTCTGAGTGTACCTAGAGAGTGTATGGGTGTAAAGCCAGGAACCCCTCCAAGGAACGATCCAACCCCATTACCTGATAGGAGAGAGGGAAGGACCCCGTCTTGGTCTCAAGTTGGACACCCCTCACATAGTATCAGACCAGTGCACAATGATTTCTCAGCATTCAGGGACCTTCGGTGTCAGAAGTGCCTCCTCTACCAATTTATCGGTAGGCCTATATTAATAATAAAAAGCAGCCTAAGCGATGTGTGCGCTAGATTAGTGATGTTATAGATATATGGATAGCGCTGTCGCCTCATGGATGAAGATAGGATGACTTTTGTAGCTAGTGGATAGAGAGGCCTGGTACATGATGTTCAAGGCATCATGATAATGTTGTGCGAAGCTGGATCTGTAAGCAAAGTAGATTCTTAGAAACCAATCCAGCATTGTTGTGTATGTTTGTGTGCAAAAGTTCACTGCTGAAATGTTTTCTTCTAGGACAATGTAAGGAATAAGCTGCCTCGCTACAAGGAATATAACACAGCTAGAAGACACTATCAGAACAATCTCTTTACATTCCATGTGAGGAGCTTTATATGAGTTGTAAGGAACTGTTTTGTACACGGCACATTCTGTGGCAGGCGAGTTGTAATAGCATGTCGATCATGTGACATACTTTTTCAATTTGCTAATGCTTGTTCAGTTTAGTGAATAAAACTATGCCCAAATCATCCCTCCCCCACCCACATTACCTCCAATTCGTCGGCAAACTCTTAATCACCCAAGAAAGCCATTTGAAAGAACAACAAGCATTAGTAAATGCAGTAGGTTTTGCCTAGGTGATTAATAATAAGTTGTTTTTGTAGCAAGTTATAGCTTGCTGAGTAGTTGTAAGATATAAGTTACAAAAAAGACTGTTAAAGTGTTAAGACTTATTTTAGTATAAAAAGGCAATGCATTGTTCTGTTACTAGGGGTATCATAAATTGGAGAGATTAGGTAAATGGTGGACGACAAAGATAAAAATAAACATGTATCTGATAAGTCGGCTTGAAAGCGATGCAGCTATGGGGAGAATAGGTAAAGGGTGGATGAAAAACAAAAGTGCAGTCTTAGCACTGTTTTGCACATCCAAAAAAACAAGATTAGGAAAACTAGATGAAAGATGTTGTTTGGTAATTGTACATTATTAAGATAAACAAAATAAATGTAACTTTACATTTTTCAAAGGAGCATTTGAGCAGTTCTGCAAGGTGTGAAAGAAACACACTGAAACTGATATAGTTTTATTGAGGTGAGGAACTTTTATTTATTTATTACAGATTTCTCTTATAAAGTTTTTTTATTTTGCACTGCACAATTTGTTATTATTGCAAAAAAAAAATAAAACATGAACATAAACTTGCATTGTCATTGTGGTACTTATGGTTTACAACTTTTCTTTATTTAAACAGTACACTGTGACATTTTCAATTGTTCTATATTTTTGAAGTTTGTATGTTTCAAGGAATTTGTAACAATCAGCCCCGGTGGCACTGCACCTGCTGCACCATTAAAATCATAACCCTAATGCTGCCGGATAACTGCACTTTGCCTGTTTTAAGAATGTGCAGTGGTGTTCTTTATAATCTAGAACACCGAAAATACAGGAGATTGTTTAAATTACTTTGGACAAATCTAACCCTTTTTAGCATGTATTAAGCTAAAATGCCATGCATAAAACGAGCTAAATTAGACAAAGACTGATTTTCGATTGTTCTATTGATGTTCCTTATATTACATAACAATGACAATACAGGAGGCTCTTTAAATTACTTTTAAGATCTCAAACCCTTTTTAGTAATAAGAAAAAACAGAACAGGGGTTGAGGCAAACACAAAATGCACCTATTACAAATGACCGATTTAGTATGGTGATGGTGCTCAACCAGGAAGTACACTCCTATTTACCTCCTACTTCGAAAAAACGAATCAGAACATGAAGCACATTGGAATTAGCACCCATCAAAATTATAACGTTTGATGATTATCACAGCAACAAATGTCCAAAAAAGAAAAGATTTGAAAGAGCAGGTCCCTAATCGGCTTAGAGTAGAAACATTTTTCTTTATTTATAAGCTTTCACGTCTGTTAAAATCCAAATCATCAGAAATTTTTAGCCAACGCGTTTTGTCTCTGTCGAGACTTCTTCAGGGCTCAAGCCGAAATGTAGAGGATTTAAGTGGATTCTGCTATTGTACATGGACCTAATTATACGATGAAAGTCACTCAAGTCACTCAAGTAGTAAGGAAAAAGACAATCTTAAAGTGATATTCAACTTATTCACAAGTACAGAAAGAATGGTAGTAGAAATCGATTGTGTCATCACAGTCAGTAAATGGTCCAAAGTGGATCTGACTTCTTAAGTAATGCGCCCGGATTAACAAGAAATGGCAAGGTAGTCAGAAGCAGTTCGAAACGCCAGAGTTCGTAACGATCAAGAATTTTTTTTTGTAATTATTAAGATAAAATACTAAGCGTTAAAAGTATGCCAATATTATGTATGCATTTTTCCTCCACGGAAAAATGAATGGCATAATTCTCGCTATTAGACAATAACTCCTACTTACGTTTAAAGAGTATCGCTCAATTGACGGAAAATACAGCAAATGATATAACATGTTTTTGGTGCTAGGACAATATAATTTGCACTGTAAAGGTCTGTCCCAAAAAAAGCCAGTCTTACCACCTTCTTGCTTACTAAGGTAAATGATCGGTGTTAAAAAAAGTAGAGAACGGACACCAAAGGAGAAAAAACTGTTTTTTATTATCCCAAAATAATAGATATCTTCTGAAAATAGAAGAGCAGCATAAATCCTATACCGTCACCAAACAAATGCCCAGCAACTGGAATTTTCAAATTCACTGCTCTAGAAACTACACAGCCTCCCTTCGTGACCAGTCGAAAGAACAGGCTGCAATCACAAAACTCAAGGAATACTTTTAGAACAGACACATGATTGTGCTTGCAATCCAAGAACTCAGCGGTAGTTGTCTGGCGCTGTAATTTGATACAGAAACTGTCCCAAAGGTTAAAGGAGGTTAAAACATGCCTACAGAGCACTACGGTGCGTGCTCATGTTAAGCACTGCAATTGCTTAATTCGGTTTTATGCTACATAATGCACCACCACATGACAGAATTTTTATTTTATTAGTTGGACAATATTGGTTAAAAGTTCCACCCAATAACGCAGAGTTAAACAAGCACGTTTTAAATGCGTGCAGCCAGGGTAAGATAAATATCAGTAAACATTAAAACAGCCTTAGTGTAAGAAAAAGAGTTTCACAATTTTGGAGCCTGTTGCCACTGCACCTGCTGCACCATTTAAATCATGAACCTAGTGCCTGGGGGATAACGGAACTTGTGACTGCCTGTTTAGTTGTAAATATATCAATAAAATGTGTTTAGTGGGGTGCCTAGAGCTTTTGGTCCCTGTGCGAATGTGCCTGCTGCACTATTGAAATCATAGCCGTAGTGCTGGTCTCCACGGGGCCTCCAAGTGCCGAGTCAGGCAGCCACTGCTGGCAGGGAGCCGATAGGCGATCTCAAGAGGCATTATATCATATAATCAAGATGCCATGCACTCAGAACATTGGAATCAAGTGTTATGCGGAACCAGAGAGCACTCAGCAGTGCCGGCAGGCATTCGTTTAGCGGGACAAATTCTCCAGAGTTTCACAGCCAAGTGGCCATCTTGGTCGCCGGCTTGGCCATGCCCCTGGATTCAGCTTGTATTACAGTGCTGTTTTACGCTATGTGTTTCATTGGTCTTGGGGATGCTCAGTGCCAGAGGTTATTTATTCTTGAGCGGACTTCCAAATCTTTGTCTTTAGTTTTGATTTCAGTCAGTTAATACGTTTGGTTAGTTGGGTATCATGTGCCGCCACTTTGTCCTCACAGTCAGTTTTCTCTTGTTCCTCCATATCAATTCTCTCTCCCGGTTTGTGCATGTGGACCATGTAAAGGAAAGAATGGACAGTCAATGAGTCATTTTTCCCTATCCATGATGGACGGCCAGTTTTCAGGTCCAGTGGAAGAGCTTTGCTACCGGCTGTGTACAGGGATATATCTGTGTTTTCTTGTTTCATCACACCCATTTGCTTTGGATTTGCACTGATCTGGTTTACCCATGTTTGGTTTCAGAAGATCCACTGGCGTCAGCATCTGATTAAATGAGAATCTGCTATCTCCCATCTGCATGGGGTGTGGTACTCGTTTTCCTGTGAGTAGTGGGTTTGTGAGTGCTAGGACTCCCAGTTCCTCAGATTCTGGTTGCAATTTTCAAGTAAGATGGTGCTCATTTGTGATCATGTAGAGCCACCCCATTATGATGGTGAATGTGCAGGTCTGTGTTCTGAGGCCCTGATTATGAGTGTGGGTGCTATTTATCACACCTGGTAAATAATGATACCAGGGGATTTCTATTTATTGGGCGCAATAAATAGCACCTATTAAGAGTTTGTTGAGAATAGCCTGTGCGTTTTGGTGTTTAATTAACCTGCACCTTTGGTGTTTAATACACCAGAATTCTATGAGAAGGTAGTTCCAACAATGGCCTTAATTTTTAGAGAATGGTATACATTCTTTTACTTAAAGTCATGTAACAGAAATATAATCAACATAATTTATTTTATTTCTTATTTTGTTCTAATTATATATATTTCCTTGTTATTCAATATAAAACATGTTATCACAAATGCACTTTTTATGAATATTTTTTCTCAAGAGACATGATTTTTAACAATTACATATAAGTGTCACAAAATAGTTATAAATACACATGGCTCAAAATATGAAAAGAAACACCACCACGTTTTAGCGAGCCAAATATATAGAAGATCGCATGCAGACCACTAGAGAAAACTGTTCCATTTTTCAGATTTAACTACGTGGTACCAATAATTGGTAAGATTGTCTCCCATTACTTTCTCGAGGAATAAGTCATCATATGCAAAGCTTTTTACAAACAAGCAGTATAAGGACACTTATGTCTGTTATACAGGTGCCCTATATATACCCTGTCTCTCCAAATCGTCTATCCTTGATGAGAATAGGACTCAAGAAATAGGAATCAAGAAATAATTGTTTTTAACGTAAGTAGATTGACATCACTCCTGGTATATCTAGATTTAATTTGATTAGTGTAGTATGTATAGAAGAAACTTGTTTTGCAAGAGTACAAGTTTTTGTGTATTTCTCTTTGTTTGTTTAATAAATGTCTGTGTGTTAAGTGAACCCCTGGGTATTTCATGGAATATATTCATCTCTATGTCATTTAATATGAAATCTTGTATTTCTCTCATATAACTTGTGGTCATGTGAAGAGCCGTTAAATTAATCTAAACGATGTATATCTATTAAAAAGAAAAAAATCGTTTTTCTCCCTAGATTTTTTTAGTGACAGAAATATTTTTCTCTATACACATGTTTTAGGTCCCCTGTTATCTTGAAGGAATCTGTAAGAAGAAGGTCCTGAGGAAGGTGGCCTAGAGCCGCCGAAACGTGCGTCGACCTGGTGCAGGGATCTCAGATCGTTACTTAAGACCCTAATATTGGCGCTTCGATCTTGCCAACTTAGACTCAGTTCTTCCTTATTCCTTTACTGGTGTGGTATGAATGAAGTTTGGATGTGAGGGTGTGAGGATTTTGAGTTTGTGTGTATGATATCAGGTGGTGTTTCTTTTCATATTTTGAGCCATGTGTAATTATAACTATTTTGTGACACTTATATTTAATTGTTAAAAATCATGTCTTTTGAGAAAAAATATTTATAAAAAGTGCATTTGTGATAACATGTTTTATATTGAATAACAAGGAAATATATAAAATGAGAATAAAATAAGAAATAAAATAAATTATGTTGATTATATTTCTGTCACCTGACTTTAAGTAAAAGGATGTATACCATTCTCTAAAAATTAAGGCCATTGTTGGAATTACCTTCTCATAGTATTGTGTTTGTCTTCCCCTCTGTTCCGTGGCCAAGACTTAACCTGTTTGAGGGGGTCCCATCTTACATGCTGTAATACACCAGAATTCACATGGTACAGTAAATAACATATATATTTCCACTGTTAAATTTTGGCAGGTTTGACATGCCAAAATTTAACAAAGCTTGAGGTATTTAATACAACTGATAATTGAAGGATACAATAAATAGCTTTTAGCTCGTACTTCCAACCAGTTTATAATCAGGGGTTTACAAATGGGTCAGAATTAACTGATCCACTAATAGCCAGGATTTGAGGCTCTTAATTGCTATTGATGGGAAACACAAAACCCAAGAGTGCAGCAACAGTAGTTCAATAGTTTGATCTTGCTTTTGCCTAGGCATATAATAACCCCTGTGGCCCCCAGCTGGACCTCCTACCCTAGCCTGAGCGGTGAGGACACAGGCCCAACAATGAGCTGTTACTCTGCCAGGCAAAGTAGGTACATATACTCAGCACTTGCAAGGTGCAAACAGATACGAATCGGCTGACTTCAGAATCTTGTTTTGTGATATGCAGCATGAATTGGGGCTCTCAATGACTTGGACAGAATAGGTCCCAGTGATAACATAGTTCTCCCTCGTTGGCTTTTTGTAGCTGTGTTCCCAT
Organism: Lissotriton vulgaris; assembly: GCF_964263255.1. Lineage (NCBI taxonomy): Eukaryota > Metazoa > Chordata > Amphibia > Caudata > Salamandridae > Lissotriton > Lissotriton vulgaris. The sequence continues at coordinate 229,877 of NW_028244498.1, forward strand.
GCCTTTAATCTCCCACCTTCAAATGGCCAGCAAGGTGGTCACGCTAAGTACCCTCTCTGGCCTCAGCACACACCAGTCACACTGGGGCAGCAGTGGCCCAGGCCCACATGCCTATCCAGGCAGCAGATTTACTGCTCTCCAGAATAAGCAGACGACACACTGTTTCGGTATGCTTTTGTTTGATTTTTTTTTAGCCTGTTAGCTGTAGGATGGAGGTGAATTTTAAACTCGGTCTGCAGGTGGTTAGTGCAGAGTGGCCACCGGTGGCAGCAGTTCTCTGGCACCACCCTCTGCACAAATGTAACCCCTTGTGCTTTCGTTAAAGGTAAATAAATTGGCCAATAACTAATCCACAACATGACACATCATTCAATGCAAAGCTGCTGAATACAGTCTGCTACTTATTATCTTTGCTGATGGATGACTGAGTTAAGATATCCCTACTCAAAATACATTTCCCCATCCAACATACACACCATATTACTTTCTGTGCATCAATATACATACTGTTTTAATTATTTACATGAAAAGGACTTAACATTTAGCATTAGTTTCAAAAGCCATTTTTCAGAAACAAAATCACCATGAAATATTTGCTGTAAAGCATAGCCTACTTAATCAAATAAATACAATGAAACAAAAGGTATTTGTACATTATTTTGGGCTTCCACAGAGTCACCTTCCACACAAAGTCCAACTCTCCAGTATAGCAGAGTTAGCAAGATCTCAATACTGGACCTTCATTTGGCACATACAATCAATGTATAAAGTCAGCATGGAAGTACATGGGGTGCATGATGCACACTTCCATATTTAGTTTAGCATTTTTCAAAGAAAAAAGAGTGCTTAGCAAGTGGTATAACTTATCTACATCTTTCCATAACATATTCTGCTTTTCTTAGAAGAAGTTTCATTTACTTCCTCATTCCCATGTGGGTTTGTTACAGTTCAATCTATTGAACCTAGGAAGTGCACACTGCTTCTCCTGGAGTTTATTAGAAACAAAAGAAATGCATTTATGTGCCCGAGAGCATTCTGGTGCCCGAGTGTGCTCTACAGTCAGAGTGCCATGAAAGTTAAAAATTTCTGTTTAATAAGACAAAATGTATTAACATAAAATCATTTTAACAGTATTGCAGAATAAAGCACATAGACGACAATATCTATACCAAAGTGTCATCTGTGCACAAGAGAAACATTTTCTAATCTATATTGTTGTTTACAGATGTGACAAGATTACTAACAGCTAAAAAAAAAATGTTTTTAAATGCATTCAGAACCCTTATTTTTTATTAAATATACTTAGTGGGACACCATGAGGATGGTCAGATGAGTCAATGGCAAGTGGATGCTGCTCGAAAGGTCATTCATTTATTGGTGCATTGTAGGTATTATAATAATGTTTCATTTTCCATAGAAACTGACAGACTGTAGAAAATGATTGTTAAAAGAAAGTCTAAGACTTGACAAGTTCTTGCCAAATGGTGACATCTGATCACCCTACACATCCTTATTCCTAAAAAAAAGAAAAATATACATAAAAGAGATAGGTGTATCCTATCCTCAACACATTGTACTCTTCTATTTACAATCATACACCATTCCCAGATCCAAGCAATGAAATGACATCACACTATAATAGAAGACAAACACGTAGCAGGTTATCGTGTAATATGATCTTATACTGACCCCATGGGGTTCTGGAGGCATTTCATGGGTATCTATGAACTATGGGTTTCATCAGCAAGTGGACAGCCTCAAACCAGCAAGTGGACAGCCTCAAACCAGCCTGCAGAGCTTTACTATTGCATTTTGTTGATGTAATATTCCAATGATAAAAACTCATACCTGGCCGTTCTCATTTTAATTATAGAATCAGGAGAACAGCCTTAACAATCTCACTCTTATGCAGACTTCACTTACAGTTTTTAGTAAACATTCCCATTTGAAAAACAATACATTTTTAACCCAACTGCCACAAAATAATCATGTAAAATAAAAAATACAAACTGGCTCACTTTTATGACATGACCCTACATTGCCATCCAAAGGATCTGGTGATATTTACAAACCACACCACCTTTAGCCTTGTGGTTTATGAAAGGATCAGAACACCATGATGGAAATGTAGGACCATACAACAGGGTTACCTATTATTATCCTACAAAAATAACAAAGGTTATACACTGAAATATACTTGGAACATAATGTTTACATAATTCAATAAGGCCTCCACTATCCCCATGTACATGAATGGAATAGAAAAAATTTGCCCCATGGTCAACAATGTCAAAGGTTACCAATACAATGAGTTACAAGATCAAAGAGCTATCTCTCCTTACAGCATGTAAGACACCTTCTACAGCGGAGGGTAGTTTCAACATATTGAGTTTTTCCAAAGCTAGAAAGCACAATATTGAACCTCACCTGACATCGGAAAGGTCTAGACATAGTTTCTTCAAAAACCTTATAACTTTGAATGCTGAAAAGTAAATGAAACCCTCCCACATTTACTGTAGCCAAAATTATGTTCTTAGATGCGTTGCTGACAGCAACTTATAATTTAATGAAAGACTGAAACACACCCTATCCGATGCTTCTGTATGAGATTTCTGTGTGTAAACTTGCAGATGCATATATAGATGGAAAAACCATGGAAGCTTTTCCCACACCCATTACAACAGAATGTTATTTACACTTTGTGTGTTCACCAATTGACCACTAGGCATAATAAATCATGCAAGTTCTTCCCTCACTAACTACATCTGTGGGTTTGCAGGAGGTGTCTTATATTTTATGAATAACTGAAATATCCTACATATTTTATGTTGTTTTTCATGTGTGTGATTGCTGGTGGCGTTTTAGGTATGTTGAGCTAGCAAAGCCCATTCCACCTCCAAAGCATTTGTATGGGTATTCTTCTGGATGTCTTCACAGATAGATGGTTAGGACTTATGCTTGAGTAAAGCTCTTTCCACATCCACTGCGTGTGCGTTTTTTCAATTTCTATGTTAGCTGCTGACTCTTAAGATGTATGGATCTACTTTCGACATTCACTGTATTTCTTTGCTTTTTCTTCTGTAGGCCATCACAGCTGGATGGTTAGGTCTGAGGCGTGTGTAAATATCTTTCCACATCCTTTGCATTTGTATATTTATTTCCTCTACATGTTAGATGGTGGCTCTTTGGATACATGGATTTACAAAATTCTTTCCACATTCGCAATCACTGCAAGTGCATGGTTTCTCTGCTACATACCTTTGCAGATGTATGGTCAGGATTGATGCTCAAGTGAAGAAATTTCCAGATTTACTCCATGTGTGTGGTTTTTCCTGTGTGCATGCGCTGATGGACCTTCATAGTTGGTAAACGTGTAAAGCTCATTCCACATTCCCTGCATGTGTATGGTTTTTCCTTTGTGTGTGTTAACTGGTGGCTCTTTAGATGTGAGGATCTACTAAAGTTCTTTCCACATTCACTGCAAGTGTAAGGCTTTTCTCCTGTGTGTATTCGCTGGTGGAACTTTAAAACTTTTGCTGCAGTAAAGCACTTTCCACATTCGCTGCAAGTGTAAGGTTTTTCTCCTGTATGCCGTCGCAGATGAATATTTAGTTCTGATGTTGTATTAAAGCTCTTTCCACATTCACTGCAAGTGTAAGGCTTTTCTCCTGTGTGTATTCGCTGGTGGATCTTTAAAGTTTTTGCTGCAGAAAAGCACTTTCCACATTCGCTGCAAGTGAAAGGTTTTTCTCCTGTATGCCGTCGCAGATGAATATTTAGGTCTGATTTTGTATTAAAGCTCTTTCTACATTCACTGCATGTGTATGGTTTTTCCCCTGTATGCCATCGTAGATGGACTGCTAGGTTTGTTGCCCCAGTGAAGCCCTTTCCACATTCACTGCATGTGTATGGTTTTTCTCCAGTGTGTGTTAGTTGGTGGGTCTTTAGAAGTGTAGATCTACTAAAGCTCTTTCCACAGTCACTGCAAATGTGAGGTTTTTCCCCTGTGTGCATTCGCCGGTGCCGCCTTACATGTGATGCTTTAGTAAAACTCTTTCCACATTCACTGCATCTGTATGGTTTTTCCCCGGTGTGTGTTAGCTGGTGGCTCTTTAGATTTGGCGATGTACGAAAGCTCTTTCCACATTCACTGCAAGTGTATGGTTTTTCTCCTGTATGCAATCGCACATGGTCTGCTAAGAGTGATGGTATAGTAAACCTCTTTCCACATTCACTGCATGGGTATGGTTTTTCTCCTGTGTGTGTTGTCTGGTGGTTTTTTAGAATCGTAAAGCTGCTAAAGCGCCTTCCGCATTCACTACAAGTGTATGGTTTTTCTCCTGTATGCCTTTGCAGATGGATTGTTAGGTGTGATGCTTCAGTAAAGCTCTTTCCACATTCACTGCATGTGTGTGGTTTTTCCCTTGTATGTGTGAGGTGGTGTCTCTTTAGATGTGAGGAATTACTAAAGCTCTTTCTACATTCTTGGCAAGTGTATGGCTTTTCTCCTGTGTGCTGTCGCAGATGGATGGTTAGCTCTGATGCTTGAGCAAACCCTTTATCACATTCACTGCATGTGTATGGTTTTTCCCCTGTGTGTGTGAGGTGGTGTGTCTTTAGATTTGAGGAATACCTAAAGCTCTTTCCACATTCTTGGCAAGTGTATGGCCTTTCTCCTGTGTGCCGTCGCAGATGGATGGTTAGCACTGATGCATAAGCAAACCCCTCATCACATTCACTGCATGTGTATGGTTTTTCCCCTGTGTGTGCTGGTTGATGGATCTTTAGGTCTGCTGTGTGACTAAAGCTCTTTCCATTTTCATAACTTGTGTCTGTGCTTTCTGCTTTATGTGTGCGATATTTGCTCCACAGAGTTGATGACTCATTAAAGGTCATCTTACATTCATAACACTAAAATAGGTTTTCTGTTGAGTTGTTACTGGTGTCCGTGTAGGAATGATGAATGACAAAAATTCTCATAAACATAGAACCTTTATGTTGTTTTTTCTCTTTCTTAATGAACTCTTAGTTGTGAATTGCTGATGAACACTATTGCTACATTAACTGTGCCCTCATGGGTTTTCCTCTGTGCGTGGTGTAGCACTGAAGAGAATCTGGAGCTTGTCCTCCATTGTGTGTGTTTTATTTTGGGGTTTAGAGTCCAAGTATTGGCTATATTTTGGCATAAATCATATTAATGTGTTTGCTGACCGACCATTGTGGTTCCTTAACCACTTACTATATTTTAATAGTCACTAGATATGTGTAGTATTTGCAGTCTGTCTGTTCTTAATAATAATGTTGAGTAGTTACTGGAATTCTTGCCTGACTGATAATATATGCATGGTCTTCCTATAAGGAGCTGTGTCTTCAACCTGCGTTAATAACTTTTGAGTAGAACTGCAATCTGACAGCTTATCTAAATAGTCTATTTCCTGCACAGTATGTATAAAATACACACACGCAGAAAAAAACTCATTACCAAGTCTTTATGTTCTAGAATAATGTACAGATTGTAGGGGCCAGCCAAACAGTGTTTATGATGGTCTAACATCCCAGCCTTTATATTATCATGTTAGAGAGGCTAGCATTGTTGTAACTACCTGATAATTATCTAAGATAAAGGGTGGTATCTATCAGATTTTAATAATGATTGTGTTCTGCCAGTTTAATTTTTGTGATTTTAATTTAATTCAATTTTTAGAGTCCGGCAGCACGGATGTCCTCAGCCTCTTGAAGCAGCCGGATTGCACTTGATATTCTTCCAAGATTTGTCTGTTCGTGTACGAGAGTCTCTGTCTCCTACTAAGTTGTTCTATTTCGAATTACTGTTTGGCATCATTTCTGGTTCTTCTTGAGTTTCAGATAGCTTTCCAATACTGTCATATTTGCTTCATTACTCTTCGTCTTATTATGTGTTCAGGAATCTCCTATTGGAGGGATACAAGAACACTTGTAATATCGAAATCTATAAGCCTCAAAGTGTACACTATGTCTCAGAGGAAATGTCAAAAAATTAACATGAATAAATTCCAGCCACTGGTTATTACTCTAGATAGAAATCTAGTCTATCTTTTTAGCTCACTGTGCCTCTATAGACAATAATCATTCTTGTGGAAATCAGCTTTGATCGTGCTCCAAAATGAACAGCCCAGTATGTAACAGAGTTCACATGGATCTGAATAGTGACATAAGCAACCATGTAAAATGGAAATGACCGTGTTGGCCTGGGTCAGTGAGTTGTGGCTTAAGTCCTATGGTACAGCAAGACTGTCAATTAATACATTTCAACTCATCATGTTCATAGCTTAAAAAATAGCGTTACAATGAAAATCAATGACCTGCTCAGCAAGTGGCTTAAAAGATGCTGCTCACTGGAGAGTTGCTGGAGACACTCACATGAAGCGCACAGGAAATGCCCCTAAACGTAATCAGCACCTGGGAAGATTAAACAAAATGCTGTGTAAGGTGATGTATGAATAGGAAATGTTGCCTTCCTGAAAGACAACAGAGCTCGATTATGTACTTGTCAGTCTTTCTATTGAGTGCACATGTATACAATTAGTGTAACTGGTTTAGAACTATTACACTTTGTTAGTATGTATTAGGCTATAACTGATGACTCGTCGGGTTTGTAGATCACTCACTTCCTACTGTGTTTGCTGCTTGTAATTAAAGATCATTAAAACATCATTTAAAAAGAAATCTGTCAGTGCACCAGAAATTGAGAGGTTAGAGATCATCAAAGAAAACTCCGAATACCTACAGAATGTTTCGTACCAAGCACCTTCTAACTGGTGCATTCAGTGCAACTAAAATGATCACCTAGAAAATCTATTGCTATCTACGGACTTCTCCCAACTCAACCCACAAGTCTGAGTAATGCTACTCATAAAACAGCAATACCAAAGGGGATGATGGACGGAGCGTTGAACATTGCAAGGACTCACCACTAGTCAACTGATCTGGGTTTAATCCATCATCATTCTTTAGCTCACTCCGCCACCCCTGTTCAGACATGGCCATATGCAAATCAGTCTGACCGTGTGCCTCATGGAAACAGTCCAGCCCGAACTGCCAAGCCATGTCTTTCCTGGACTGGAAACAAGCATCCTAGGACCGGTTTCTGGCTAATCAGCCATTATCAGCGAGGCTAGCTTGAATCCAGTGGCCAGGTGAGCATGCCCTGGCCTGGCAGTTCGGGCTGGACTGTTCCCATTGGGCTCAGGGTCAATACCGATTTGCATATGGCTGGGTACCCTGGCCTGGCAGTACGGGCTGGACTGTGCCCATTGGGCGCAGGATCAAGACTGATTTACATATGGCTGGGTCCAAACTGGAATGGCATGGTGAGCACAAAAACAATGGATTTAGGCCCAGATCTCTGTACTGGGGTGCAGACGGTCCAGAATGGGTTTTTAAAATATCTATTGGCTCTACCACAAAGTGCCCCAACGTACGGTTACCACGTGGAGCGGGGTATTGATTACCTGTCAGACATTATCAAATGCCAGCCGATTTTGTTATGGCACCGTATTTGGTCCAAAACGCAATGTCATCTGGTCCTTAACTAAGTTGCTATTAAAATCTCCTGAAATAATCAGGGAATATGATTTGTGTGAGGTATGTAATGCTTGGATCAAAGTCATTAAGGTTGTAAGTCTTTCCTTCTTCTGTTTCTTTTCTGGGTGTACATAGACATTGAGCACTAATAGGTTGTGATTGTGTAAGTTTGGGTTGGTTCTTTCTGTAAATTTTATTGCTTGCAGCCAATTTGTCCCAATATCTATTTCTTCCACACTTGCCATCCATACAACTGTGTGATATATGTTGTTAGGCCTCCTCTAGGATGTCCAAATTTTGAAAATTTTTCGGCTAGGACATGAAACTCTATGTAACCGGGGATGGATACTTGACTCAAATTCCATGTTTCTTGGAGTAATATTAGGTCGTGTTGTTCCAAGAATTTCGTGGTATCATGGTCTTGCCCCATGTTGTTTAAGCGGTGGACGTTCCAAGAGCAAATGCTGATCGTATGTGGTTTCCACGCATTGGAGTCCTCCCCAGCTTTTTGAATTTTCCCCGGTTCCTTTTGATCATAAAGTGAAATCTGTAGCTGTGGTTTTTTGTTCTCATGCGGCCTTTTGCGATGGCTAGGAGCTCTTATTGCTTAACACCTTTGCGACCCAAGAACAGTCTGTGCTCTTTTCCAGAATGCTTCCTTGTTCCTCTGTGGTTGCCTTGCTCCTTGCTTTTTGTGGGGTTACTGAACATGTACTCTTTAGGCATGATTTCTGGGAGATTCCGGCTTCCTTTTCCAGCCTTTCCCTTTTGATGTTTTTCAAAAGGGGGAATGGGTATTTTTCCCGTTGATGCCGCCTCAGTCCAATGCCCCAGGCTTCAAAAGTTTGGATCGTAGCGAGTATCTTTTCTAGTACGGCTTTTGAAGACCAAGTAGTTAAGGACTCTTCTGCATTCCGATTGTTTGCATTGGTTATGAATTCTACAGAGAGCAGATCTTGCGATGATATTTCCTCTAGTTCTGGAATTTCTTTGAAAAGCCGCATTATATTTCCTCTATTCAAGTTGTCTTGTCCACTTGTTATCTGATATTCCGGTATGAATGAGACTTTCAGGGGTTTCTTCCTGTGTTTTGGCTAGTTGTTTTTCTTCTTTTTCTTGTTTCCGCTGAGTTTTTTTTGTTATTTCTCCCTTTACGTTTATAATTCTGCCTAGCCCTATAATGTTTTTTGTTGTTTCATCAGTTGGATTAGATTTTCTGTTTAGCTGAAAAGTGGGTGCAGTAGGCCTACCTGTATTTGACTTATTCCCTTTGGGTTTTAGATCTTCAAGTTTGTCATTCTTTGTGTGTATGGATGTGTGTGTGTACGATAAGGTTGCAGGGTTGTCCATGTCCATTTATCTTTATTTTCATTGGCGTTCTTGCGCTTCCATCGTCGCTGTCTATTTTTATAATTTTCCTTTGGGTGAATTTGTCGCCCTCAATCGGATATTTTTCCTCATTCCTCCGTGAATTTGGGGTCTGATTGTCTTGATTGGCCCTTCTTGCTTCAGGAGTTGGGGTTTCGTCTATCCGCTGAATCGTTACTGCCTGATCTCCGTAGTCCTATTGTTTAACTCTTCTTACTTTTGGAGTTGAGGTTTCATCTATCTGCTGTATCATTACTACATGATCTCCATGGTCCTCTTGGCATGATAGCTTATCGTCACCTTTGGCTTGGGTCCAACCTTTGGCTTGGGTCCAACCTTTTTTTTGTTGATGAGTGGTTTTTGTGTTTTTGTGTGGTCAGGTTTTTTCTACCTTGAGTCTGATTTGGTTTTATGTGCTCTGGGGAGATCATAGATTCGTTAAGCGAGTTGCATCCGTACTCTTCTCTTTACTGGTTCGATTGATCCTGGGTCTTGTCTGTAAGATTTGAAGCGTTTTTTTCCGTTGTTACTTCCTCTTTCTTTGAAGTTGTTTGGTTGAAAATAGGGTAATTGTGATCATTAGTCAGAGGTGGTTCCTTGAGTTGGGTCCTCCCCTTTCCTGGCGCGTTTCCTTTGTCTTTTTGTTAGCTTTGTTTTTAAATTGTCAGTTGCGCTTTGCGTGTCATCAATTTGACGGGCTTTCCGGTCTGGGTGTTCCTTGTTTGTCTTTTTTTTCCCGTGGTCCTGGGTGTAGTTTGTAATTTGTTCTTTATTTTCGTATTGACTCCCATTTTCTTCTTCGACCTTCTCTACCCTTCTGGGGCTGCTAATTTTTGTGTTCCCTATTGATGTCTGAACTGCCCCTAAGATGTCTTTTAAGATATCGGGTAGGTTTTACAATTTATCTACCAGTTTGCCGCATACACAGCTTGGCTGGGAGGTATCGTTGTAATGTGCCATGTCTGCCCTCTTTGGTAGAAGGGTTGCCATGTAGTCTAGCCTAGTATTTATACCTGAAATGTGCCCAGCGATCAAATTTATTAGGTCAATTTGTACGTCCATTTTATCAGACTGGAAATTCAGGGCCCTGATTGCCTGCTCCAAGGTGTTAATTAGTGTTTCACTCCATGGGCACTTGTGAGCCTCTACAGCCGGTATTTCCAATACCGCTGACACTTCTTCTGACCCGCTCACAGAGGAGATCGTGATTGGGGATGTCAGATTTAGTTTTTTTGGCCATCTTGTTTTTTGTCCGTGCTTCTCTTCCTTTTTATCGGGATTTTTATCTGGACGTAGTGGTGTTGATTCTAGTCTTTCCTCTCCACCCAGTCCCTTTTCCTGATCTTGTGCTGATCTATGTCCACCTTGCAGACTTAGTTTGTTCTTGGAGACTTCTTGTCTTTGGGTTTGAATGTATTTTCCTACTTGATTGTTGGATTCCATAAGTCTGCCAAGCTTATCTCGTTGGGTAAGGAAAAGGAGGTTGACCATACGTCATCTTGTGTGGTAGTATGCTCAACCCCGGTTTTGTTTTCCTTTATATTGGGACTGTTGGCCTTATCCTTATTCCTATTCTCTATTATCATGTCTTTTTCCAGAACTGGGGGTCTGTGATTGTGTATTTGGGCTAATACCGTAATTGGCTTGCGATTTTCTGTGTTGCCATTGGACTTAGCTAGAACTTGAGAGATTTGCAACTGCGGGTTTGCGACTGATTTGAAGGTTTAATTGGGAAATTGTTCTCAATATTGATTTTTTTTGTGCCTTTTTGTCCTCCTTCTTGTTATTTGTTTGCGGTTGTTCGCTGTTATTTGTCCTTGATGCGGGTATGATTGGACTTGGTAGGTGGGCTTGTTCCTGCGTTTGACCATAGATGGCCGCCATAGGGTCCTTTGAGACGAAGAATTTTTGTATCCCAATGATTTTTTTCGGACTGGTTGTCGACAGTTCTGGGGCAGACACTAGTCTCTCTCTTTTCTGTGTTGTTTTCTTCTCTTTTTTACCGGTCTTTAGTGTGCCCTGGTCTTTGTCTTCATCATTTCCTTTTATCTCGTCACTTCTCTCCTGCCGCACTTTGCCCAATCTCATGGTTTCCTGCTTACTTGCAAACGTGCAAACGGACTCCCGACTATCCGGCTTTTACTCTCCGGGTTCGTATTTTAGAAGGTTGCTCCAGTCACGTAGCTTTCCCACGCGTGTTTGTAACACTAATTCGGCCGTAATCCTCGGGCTGCCGCTCTGTTCCGGCGGTGGTCTGTGCGGTCCCCGCTCCTCACCGCTCACTCTCTGCTCGTGCCTAGAAGCACAAGGCCCCCAAGCCACCCAAGCCTGTCGGCTCCCTTTGTCTCCTGCCTTGCGCCCACTACCCGCCAAGCCACCACCTCCACCGCCTGTGACCTCAAGCAATGATACGGTACCGGATGGTGTGCGGCGGGCAGAGACGCGGCACACAACATTGGAGTAGCTGCCGTCAGGGGGGCACATTACAGCAGAGCGGCAGTGTGGCAGCCCAACTCTGTCCAGAGTTCAGTGTTCAGCAATGTTTAACGGCCGGCTTGGCCACTCTCGATTCAGTCGTCAGAAGTCAGGGATGCTGAAGCCACCAAGAATGCCAAGATCTACAGGACCCAACTGGTTGACAGAGTGTGATGTAATTACTATGTTTCCGACAGGGCGCCCCACGCCGGGGCATCTAGTGAGGCTTCCAATGCGTCCCACCAGCTGCACTCAGGCTGTTCACGGTCCCGGAGCAGAATTGGTGGCTTCTACCCTGTAATCCTGCAGAAGCCTTTTGATCTTAATCTTAATCTTAATTTAATGTTAGTTTCAGAGATTATCAAGGGGCCCTTCAGAAACTTTTAAGGTTTAAGGTTTTGTCTGTGCAGGGGGCTGCTCGCATAGCTGCAGCAGCGTCGAATTGACAGAGCCGCTGCTGCTTCCCTGCTTCAATCCACTCACATTCAGTGTGGTCCTGCAGGCTCACATTTTTTAGGTTTTAGAGTTTACCAGGGTGTTTTCCAGGTGTTTTCAAAACTTCTCAAGGGGTGAGGTATAAGCAGTGCAGTTCGGCACAGCTCAGCAGCGCAATTTTGCGGGGGTTGTTTTTTTTGGTGGGGGGGGGGGGGGGGGTGGGATTTTCAGGGGGGGGGCTCACCATCCAAATCTGCTGCTCTGCTGCCCGGTCGCTTCCACTTCCTCTTTCTGAGCTGCCGAGCTGCTCAGCTGCTCACATCCACTGCTGCTTTTTCCCCGTTGTTTTCGCCGATTATTCCGTTCCTGCTATGCTGCCCGCCTGCTCAGTCCCGCCCTGTGGGTCTCCACGGGACCACGGATTCTCTGGTTGTTTAGAGATGCCGCCGCCTCGCTACTCGCGGTTCCTGGCTCCCAGCTCCGGCTCCTGCGGTATCTCGGTCGCCACTTACGATGTGCACCGCTGCTGCTGCGCTCTGCTGCTCTCTCACAGTCCTCTGCTGCTCTCTATCATTTTGACCAGTGTTTTAAGAGCCAGAAGGACTCTTCTTTCAAGTACATCCACTAATCAAGTGAGTTTCATTGTCAGTAAGTGGTGTACACAGTTCAGCCGTGTTCCATTTATGTCCATGACCATTCATCTCGTGATCTCGTCTTCTGTCCTGGAGTCTTCATCGACATCTAAGGCGTCATCTGTTCTAGGTAGTTATTGGGCTCTAGGGTGCAGTGAGGGTGATCACCCCATTCGTCTCCAGGTTAGTCCACCATCTGGGGCGAGTTTGACGCTCTTTGGGCCTCATAGTCTGGGTGCCAGAGGAGACCTGCACTCTATTACAAGCAGTGTCATTCTGCAGCCGGTGTCTTTACTCAAACCATGTCAAGGAAACTACTGGTGTTTCAAAGACATTTTGACCTGGAATATCACCTTCACTTTGACAGGGCACAGAAGCATATTTTTTAGTCCCAAGGACCTCGTTATTTTGCTTTATGGGGTTGTAGGTTTTTGTTGTTTATGACCAATGGAGGTATAATACGGGAATACCTTTATTCTAGGGGAGTCAAGTAGTGTCTCCCCTTTTGCTCTAGTCTTACAAAGAATAAACTCTTGGTCCCGATAGTTGGGGAATCATGCTATCACCGGCCTCGGAGGGGGCATTGGAGGAGGCTTACTAATCAGAACCTTCTACAATGTTTCTAATAAAAGCAGGAGGAAAGATTTGAGCTCTATCAAGAAGAGCCGGATTTTCAAGAAATCCTCTGAGTTCAATCCCTCTGTAGTTTTCACTTTATATTAGAAGCAGCCTTTCCTGTTTAACTAAAGAAATTTTGATCAGGTTTTTTTTTTCTTTAAATTTTTATTGAAGTTCTTGGGGTCACAAAATCAAAGCAAACACAACACACATTAACATCCACAAAATACATGAATGCAAAAAGACACATAAGGAGAATTAAAGCAGGAAAGACACTATTTACCTAGTTACATAAGTCCATAATTACTCAAAATAGGATCTCTAAATTCTCTCAAACTTCCTCATCCCTCCAATTCGCTGTGCGTATAGTAATTCACTCTTTCTGACATTCTTCATTTTTTGAAGCCAAGCATGAAACAAAGGAGCCTGTATTAATTTCCAGTTTTGCAGTACCAATGACCTTGCCACTGCCATTGCAATAAACAATAGTTTAACCATCTGATCTACGAATCCAAGATCGGAATCAAATCCATACAACATTAGTTTAACATTATTAGTAATCTGAATCTCGCAATAAATTCACAAGTATACAAAAATCTCGTTCCAAAAAGGCACAATTTGAGAACAGTGAACTATAATGTAAGACAAATTGGCAGGAGTAAATTGCTGGCATCTAAAGCAGTTGGCACTGGTATTAACGTACATTTTAGCTATCGCGGCAGGAGTACGGTACAATAGCCATTTGGTAAAAAATAACATTCTTCTCCAGTTAGATCCACGGAGTGTACTAAAATTCAATTTATTTATACTCTTCCAAGTGTTAACAGTAAGGACATGGTTCTCCTGGTCCTGCCATTTTTTAATAGCCTCAGACTCAAATCTACCTTTCTATATTGAGCTAGACATTGTTTCCACTCCCCTGGCTTCCTAGTCCGTACAGTCATAAATAGGTCATCCCAAAGCTGAGTAGGGGGACAGATGTGCCTGGACTCCAATTGTTCCAACATTTTATAAATCAGAGTATAGGAACCTATTAACATAAAATTCCCCGGAATTAATTGTTGCATCTCTCCAGGAGTTAACCATACTCCCTCCCTTAAAAAATCGAATAGAGTATGAAATCCAGCACGATCCCAATGCATTACAGTATTTACTCCTAATTTAATTCCCATATAGGAAAAAGCATATATTAAGGGAGTTCCGGAATTAAGCTGATGGAGAGAATATCTTTTTAAGAATAGCATCCCGTTGTTTAAAGAACCAGTTCATAATCTTATATCAAACGAGTTTTGGAGATTTAGGGACCTTTAAAGGAGAGGGAATCTGGACCTCATGACAAATTTGATTAAAAAAAAAGTTAATCAATACATTTGGACTATGCATTCCAGTTTTAAATCTATCTAAATACTGAGCAAAATATGCACAATAATAATCTCTAATATTAGGTAGCGATAAACCTTCCTGTTCAATGTCAACATAGAGTGTTCCTATTGCTATCCGAGGGGTCTTTTTTGCCCATATAAACCCTGAAAATAAAGATTCGACCTTTGAAAAAAAAACACCCGACAGAAAACATGGAATAGTAGAAAATAAAAAATTAAAGAGCGGAAGTATAGACATTTTGATCAGTGCCACACGGCCAAGAATGGAGAGTGGCAGCGAATTCCATCTAACGAACATAGAACGGACCTTCCGCAAAAGAGGATCAAAATTACGATTATATAATTCGGTGACCGAGGCAGAAAACATAACCTCCAAATATCTCGTAGGTCTTGAATTAATGCACCCGGCTAAATCTGGATGCAAATCCACATCAGACCCTCCACAAATTAATATTTCAGTCTTTTTTTGTTGATCCGGTAGCCTCCTAAGGCTTTGAATTCTTCAAAAAGCTGATGTCTGTGATTGCATATCAGTCTTAATTAAGGTGTGCGGAGCTATGGTGGAGTTCCACGCCTCCACGTAGTTTCCCTGGGCTTCCTGTTTCCTGCTCCTCATCTTCTCAACGAGGCTGATGGCGGTGACAGCGTTTTTGGCGTTCTCGGCGTGAGTGGAGCCTTTCAGAATTGCTCCGGAATTCTGAAACTCTGCGCGACCGGTGATACCGGTGATGCCGTAAATTGACTAACTGGCGGCTTGGCTTGGATGGAATAGAAAATTGAAGGTAGCTGCTCTGTTCTCTGCCGTTATTTATGTCCTGGATATTTACATGCGGAGGAGGTCAGACGTTTTTCAACGCTTGCTTAAAAAGAAGGAGACCAGCGATTAGAGGTACTTGAATTTGACGGCGTTGCTGCTGGTAAAAAAAATACTCTGTACCCCTCTCTGACTTTGGGTCTTGAACTTCTGTTAATTTATCCAGTCTGCCCTTTTGGCAATTGGCAGTGACTGCTGAGCGAGCAGGACTACATGTTCCGGCGTTCCCTGCGTTCTTGGGAATCACTTTCTTGTGCTGCTGAGTTATTACTGATTTTGTTTGTGCAGGGGGTTCAAAAAGCCCAGTGAAGTATTACCTCTGGCCGCGTATTTATCCCCGGCAGTGGAGCGAAGCCAGTTTAAAATGGGAAAGCAGTAAACAGCTCGAGCTAAGGCTAGAATACGACACCACCAAATCAAAGAGGAATCAGAAGCGGCTATTCGGGCCAGTATGGCTGCGGATAAAGAAGACTCCTCTGCTGAAGTTACTGAAAGCTCGGGTGAAGATGAGCTCCCTGATGGTACTTCGATGTTGACCCCTCAGCTTAATCTTGGTATTGATGGGACGCAGGAGGCACCTCTGGCACCTGCCGCGGACGCGGCTCAGCTGCTGATTATACCGGAAAAACCACCTGATTGTCCTAGTCAAAGTGGATTGCATGTCGCTCAGGCACCGAAAGAGGTTAAGACTCCCAATGTTTCTAAAGTCTCCAAACAATTCCCTTTATTTGAAAGGAAATCTACGATACCTGCTTCTATTAAAATTGCTTTCCCTGCCTCTGGACTGACTACTAGTGCATGTGCAGGGTCACCGACCGCCTCAGCAGTTATTACCTCATCGGAAAACTGTGAGAATCTGGGCTCAATAACGTCTGCTGCTATCCCAGTCAAGTCAACAGTAACTAATTCTGTATCTCTAACTGAAAGAATTTCTTCATCGGGCAGTAAAGAAAGGTTTGCTTCCGCCTCCCCTGTATCAATGCAAATTAACCCTGCTTTTACTGGCACCACTTTCATGCAAAGTCCGATTTTGGGGATGGATACTGAGACTACCGGTGATTTTCAGATATCGGTTAAAGATATGTTAAACCTGATTCTGGGGGAGGTGAGAGAGATGAAGCAATTTCAAAGGGTGGAGTTGGCAGTTATTAATCAACGTTTGGATAAAATTGAGGACTTGATGACCTCGTTTCCAACTCGTTTGCAGGAGGCAGAGACTAGAATTTCGGGCCTGGAAGACAATGTGTTCATTGTAAAGAAAGATGTTTCAAGCATGTCTAAATTTTCCAAGGAACTTGAACTTAAACTCGACGAGTTGGAAAATTATAATAGGAGGACAAAACCCAGAATAGTGGGTGTACCAGAAAACATTGAGGGATCGGATATGAAGCAATGGATTACTTCTTTTTTTGCTCAGGAGGTTATCCCTGAGTTTAAAGGGGATCTTACAATTACCCGGGCGCATCGAGTTCCGGCTCGCCCATTTCTTAATTCTACTTTTCCTCGGACTATCCTTGTGAATTTTGCTGACGTCCGGGTTAAAGAAACTATTCTTTCCCAAGCCTTTAAACAAAGACAATTTTCTGCTAACCCTACTACCAAATGTCAGTTTTTTTCCGATATGTCTGCAGCGGCTGCCAGACGGAGAAAGGAATTCTTCAAGATTCTTCAGTTGTTTAAGGACAAAGGCGCTCACGCTTCAATTGCGCAGCAATCGAAGTTAAAAGTACTGGTAAAGGGTAAATTCTACATGTTCACTGATGTGGACGAAGCACGGGAGCTACTAGGCCAGATGGCACAGGGATAGGATGACTTCAAGATTTGATGTTGGTGGTTTTCGTTATGCATTCTTATTTTTGTGAAAATATTTAGTGGGATGATGCCCGGTTTATCCTTTCCTTTTTCTTTACTTATTCAATTGACTATAAGGGGGGTGGGGGGGGGGGGCAGGTCAGGAACAGGGGAGCCATGGGGCTGAAGGGCACAATAACAAGGCGCCTTCATGTGTGGGGTTAGCACCGCGTGGCCAGCGTGGGAGGGAGGAGAAGGTGTTGTACAGGGCCTCGGGGCTAGGTGTAGGAGGGAGGGGCGGAAAGGCTGGGGTGTGGGGTGGTTTGAGGGGGGGAAAAAGGAAAAAAATTGACGTTTTTTGGGGCAGCAATGACAAATTGTTAGGACAAAGAAGGGGGATGGTAATGGCTGGAAAGATTCGTTCTAAAATTGTTTATCTATATGTCTATTAGGGGGCTCAAAATAATCTCTTTTAATGTTAATGGGTTAAAATACAAAAACAAAATGCGAGCTATTGAGTCTTGGATCAAAACAGAGGGCCCAGCAGTTGTAATGCTGCAAGAAACTCATATTTCAGCGGCAAAAATTGAAGCCTTTTCTATGTTCAAACCCTGGGCCTCATATCCCGGGTTCTCATGTGCCCCAGAATCTAAACAGGGGGTGGCCCTCTTTTTAAATCCGAATTTGGAGGCGGACATTGTCCAGTTTGAGGATGGGGGGGCGGGCCGGTGGTGTTGGGTTACATGTTCAATAAAAGAGAGGAATAGGCCAATTACCTTTGTTTGTTTTTATGCCCCAGTGGAAGATCGTCCCCAAATTTATGAGGATTTGTTCCAATCATTGCTGATGGTCAGGGGGGATATAGTTATTGGGGGAGATTTGAATATCCTGATGGATACAAAATTAGATTCTACAATCTCCTCCAGAAAACAATTGAAACCTAAATCACGAAGATCTATTATGCACAATATATCCGTACTTGATCTCTGCCACCCATGGCGCTTACAAAACCCACAAAAGAAAGATTTCACTTGTTGGTCAGGAAGACATAAATCTTCTTCCCGTATTGATTTCTTCTTGGCCTCTAGGTTATTAAAATTTTCTTACCAAAAGTCTTTCCACAATGGATTTTCAGATCATGCAATGTTGGTTATTGAGTTCACGGTCAGTGAAGAAATTCGAATTCCTAAAAGATGGATATTTAACTAACCCTGGGCGGAGTTGGCGGAGTGGGGCTTCGCGGAGCTACGCGAAGTGGGCGAGAAACTACGCCCACCTCCGCACTCCGCGTAGCCCCACTCCGCAAACACCACTGGCCGCCAGCCCCGCCACCCACCTCCCTCCCGCCCTCCCTGAATACTTTCAAATAAAGCAATCAAATAATTTAAAAAGCACTTACCTTGCCGCCGCTGTCCGCCGCGTCCCCGGGGCTCGCTATCTTCCGTCTTCTTTAGTAATGCGCATGCGCGGGCGGCCGCGCATGCGTATTTTCTCGTGAAAATGCGCATGCGCGGCCGCCCGCGCATGCGCATTACTAAAGAAGACGGAAGACGGAAGATAACGAGCCCCGGGGACGCGGCGGGCAGCGGCGGCAAGGTAAGTGCTTTTTAAATTATTTGATTGCTTTATTTGAAAGTATCTAGGGAGGGCAGGAGGGAGGCGGGTGGCGGCCAGCTACGCTCCGTCTGCGGAGCATGCGTAGTGCCGCCTGGCTACGCCAGCTCCGCAAAATGCGGAGTAGGCAGCACTACGCACACGGAGCGTAGCTGGCCGCCCACCCCTATATTTAACAAGGCATATCGACAAGATGATAACTGGATTAATTCATTAAAATTATAGATTGTAGAGTTTATATCTCGTAACTCTGGCACGGCTCCTCTGCATATCATTTGGGATTCATTAAAAGCTTTTATTCGCGGCATTATAATAGGCAAAGATGCAGCAGAATGGCGTACTATTATACAAACTAGGATCTCACTTTATCGAAAGATACATACATTAACTTTGCTGCGACAATCCAATTTTTCTAGTGCCGCTCAAAGTAAATTGAATGATGCCAAGCGTGAACTCAGTGTACTTTTTTCTACACAGAGTGAACAACAATTTCGTGAACAATCTCAAAGGATTTATGAAGAGAGTAATTTTACCGGCAAACTCCTAGCTTTGCAGGCGAAAGAGCAAGCCGCTGCAAATCTGACCGCTCTCTAAAATGTCCCACCACACAGATAGAGTCATCACGGTCTGATGTAATTGGCTCTATAATGGTTTCCCATTATAAACAGATATATAGTCAACATCAAGATATAGATTATTCTGAGCTTTCTAATTTTCTGGGCAGATACGATTTGCCTTCTCTTTCACAGCTGGAGTGGGAAGTAATGATGAGCTCATTTTCTAAGACCGAATTAGAAGTGGTGATCAAGGACTTGCCAATTGGTAAGGCTTGTGGCCCTGACGGTCTCCCATTAGAATTCTTTAAGGTTTTTTTTGTGCCTTTTCTGATTTGTTACTTCAATTATTACATTCTATGTTAGCTGGGGGGCAAGTTCCAGATTCTTTCGGTGTGGACACAGTTGTCAGTTTCCTGAAGAAAGGTAAAGATCCAAAAGCCCCTAACTCGTATAGGCCCCTTACACTATTGAACACTGACTGTAAGATCACTACCAAATTATTATCAACACGTTTAAATACTATTGCGGCAGATCTTATCCATCCCGATCAAAATGGTTTTGTTGCGGGTCGGCAGCTCGCCACAAACACTCATTTCTTGGCCGAGGCTTTAGATTATTTTCAGATTAAAAAGATCCCTGCTTTAATTTTATTGTTAGATGCGGAAAAGGCTTTTGATTTGGTGGTTTGGACAACTTTATTTGGTATTTAAGAGCACTTTGGAATACCTACACAAATCATAAGTTTAATTCAAAATCTATACACAGGTGCAACAGCAAATATAATTATTAATTCTGCTATGGTGGGTACAGTGTTGGTCCAATGAGGCACAAGGCAGGGTTGCCTTTTGTCCCCTATTCTTTTTGGTTTTTTTATTGAGCCGTTAGCAGCAGCAATTCGCAAATTGGTACATATCGTTCCTCCGATCATCTCTATGGCTAAAATCAAACTGTATGCTGACGATATTAGAAATTTTGATCTGGTTGTATTGAATACAGCAAAGGAACATAATACGAGGCCCATGTGTGGCCTGTGCCATTTATTTGATATAACTGTACTGAATACACCGAAGCAAAGCAACGCGAGACCAGTGTGTGTTCTTAACCATTTGTTTATGTAAACAAACTTAGAGAGAGATACACTTCCTCTAGTGGTATTGACAAAAGTGATTATATGAAATGTATGCTTTTCTCCCCACCAGAACCATTGTTCTTATATACTCAGACATGTGCCATGGTCACTTCTCAATACAAAAATCATGTAACATACTACTGGAACTTTGGTTTGGAGTATGTTTGCCGGAAACTATAAACTTTCTGATCTACATAGTATTTCATACAAATCAGCCACAGGAGGGAGGTCTTGAGTGACTGTGCAATAAAAGTATGACACCATTTAAACTGGAATGTTTCCTCTACAAAGACCAGATTACTAAATGTTCTATTATTGGCACATCTGCAGTAGACACTATGACCGTATGAACATTGAAGACTGCTACACCCCAAGTGCCAACTCAGATTAACCAAATAAGAGTGGTTGGCACTGGCTAGTAATATTTCTAGCAAAAGAGAATTCTGTCCGAATTCTATATGTCAATCTTAAAAATGAAATATCAGACAGAATATTATTTCACAATAAAAGGTCTGATTAATGGGATGCAAACACTTTCGCCATTTGAGCTCCTCATTTTTGGGGAGATTATAGTGGGTTGGGTAAATGTATGAGATGCCTCTGACAGCAAGTAGTTCAAAGTAATATTATGATTTTTTTGGGAAACTATTTTGGATTCCAGACAAAGCAGGCTGCTGAACATTCCAAGCACAGTATCCACATAGAGACAAATGACCCCCAGCTGACAATCCACTGCCTAAGTATCTGCCTGATGAACATTCCGAGCACAGCATCCACACAGAGACAAATGACCCCCATCTGACCATCCACTGCCTAAGTATCTGCCTGATGATCATATTGAGCACAGCATCCACCTAGAGACAAATGAACCCATCTGACAATCCACTGCCTAAGTATCTGCCTGATGAAAAAATTCCAAGCACAGCATCCACATAGAGACAAATGACCCTCAGCTCACAATTCACCGCCTAAGTATCTGCCTGATGAACATTCCGAGCACAGCATCCACCTAGAGACAAATGACCCCCATCTGACCATCCACTGCCTAAGTATCTGCCTGATGATCATATTGAGCACAGCATCCACCTAGAGACAAATGAACCCATCTGACAATCCACTGCCTAAGTATCTGCCTGATGAAAAAATTCCAAGCACAGCATCCACATAGCGACAAATGACCCCAGCTGACAATCCACTGCCCAAGTATCTGCCTGATGAACCTTCCGAGCACAGCATCCACATAGAGACAAATGACCCCAGCTGACAATCCACTGCCTAAGTATCTGCCTGATGAACATTCCGAGCACAGCATCCACATAGAGAGAAATGACCCCCAGCTGACAATCCACTGCCTAAGTATCTGCCTGATGAACATTCCAAGCACAGCATCCACCTAGAGACAAATGACCCCCATCTGACCATCCACTGCCTAAGTATCTGCCTGATGATCATATTGAGCACAGCATCCACCTAGAGACAAATGAACCCATCTGACAATCCACTGCCTAAGTATCTGCCTGATGAAAAAATTCCAAGCACAGCATCCACATAGCGACAAATGACCCTAGCTGACAATCCACTGCCCAAGTATCTGCCTGATGAACCTTCCGAGCACAGTATCCACATAGAGACAAATGACCCCAGCTGACAATCCACTGCCTAAGTATCTGCCTGATGAACATTCCGAGCACAGCATCCACATAGAGACAAATGACCCCAGCTGACAATCCACTGCCTAAGTATCTGCCTGATGAACATTCCGAGCACAGCATCCACATAGGGACAAATGACCCCTCAGCTGACAATTCACTGCATAAGTATTTGCATGATGAACTTTCAGAGCACGGCATCCACATAGGGACAAATGACCCCTCAGCTGACAATCCACTGCCTAAGTATCTGCCTGATTCCTTGCAGACTTGGAATTGCCAGAGTGAAAGCAAAGTCCAGCTCCAAACATTCTGTGGCCTGGCTGATGGAGTGTACGTGTTGTTTAAGAGACCAGAACTGGGTGTATGAAATGACTGTTACATATAAAAGATGTATAGGTGCACCTCAGGTTAGGCTTTTGACATTGGGCCTCTTGTTGATTTAAGTGTGGGTTTAATATGATTTTTGGGTTTCATTATGCCTGGCTCACAGCGTGGATAGTGAAACAGAGCATCATATTTTTGGAGTACGGGGAGCTGATAGAGGAAAGTATGGCAATTTAGAAAATAAATAGCTTTTGTGTCCCCCAGAGGGCTTCTGAGCTGTGGGGAGTCATTTGTTGGCAATTAACTCTTGGCCTAGCCTTGCAGAAAGAAAAGTACATTTGTGTCCAGGCAATGTAAACCATTTGTAGTGCGCTCAGGGTCTGAAATATGGAGTCATTAATCCCAATGTTAATGAAAATGTCTGTATATTGGTTTCATGGTTTTTGCGTGTCAAGAGTAAAACAAACCCAAAACTAGCCTCCAGCTTGAGGGTTGAACTTGTGCTAGTTTTTCAACATGTGGTTTTAATTACTTCTTGCTGATAGGCTTGAGAGTGAACTATAGTGTTGTATTTTTGGTTACAGAGAGCTAACAGACCAATGTATGATTTAGCAGTTTTGGACATTACGAAAAAATCAGCTATTGTCAACCCCAACGTGGATGGAAGTACTTACCTAAGGAGGAGGAGTCTCAACAATGCTGAATGTAGACGAAGACTTGCATAGGAAGAAGAGAGGAAAATGTAGAACCAGCATAAAGACTGACAAAAAGGGAAAGACGGAACAATTAGAAGACAGAAAAAACAATACAGAGGGATGACACGGAGAGGAAAAACCAACAAAGGACTATAAGGTTCTCTCATTCTGGCAATCTTTGACCCCCAGACCTGGGAAGCGGAGGACCACCAACGAGGAGTGGACTCACGGAGGAGGATACTGTGCTGCACAGTGAACACGATGAGGAGCTCCAGCACATATGTCAACCAGGAGGAATCAAAGCTGAGGAGCTCTGTTAGAGGGAAGACCACCAACGAGGAGTCGACTCACAGAGGAGGATACCCTGCTGCTCAGGGAACATGAGGAGGAGCTCCAGCACGGATGACAGTCAGGAAGAATCTAAACCAAGGAGCTGCTGTTGGAGGGAGGGGGACCAAGGAGCCAAGGGGCAGACCTAGAAATACAGGTGAATGACAGAGATGGAAGCCTGCACTCCACCTGGCAACACTGTGGCCCCACCATGGTTCTTATGAGGACCAGGTGCGTGACAGGGGTAGTTCGGGGAAGGAACTGGTAGGCAAGAGTACAAGCATAGAGGCTGGTGCGGAGTCAAAGGAGAACAACCGGGGTCAAAACCATGACAATCGTGCATTTATGACCCTCAAATCTCCTGGGTTTCTTTTCTTCTAGAAGCAAGTGTTGATGGCCAAACTAAGTGCCTTATTCTTGTGATGGATAAGAAAGTGTGAAGGGCTAAGAAACATAGAAGAAAGGATAAAACAGGAGAAACAAAGAGGAAGAAATTCAGGCAGACCATAGAAAGCAGAACAGGATGGAAAAGATATAGGGCTAGATGTAGGTAAATCAGATTTACCGATTCATAAATACCGAATTTTACCGATTCGGTATTCATGAATCGGTAAATCTGATGTAGGTAATTATTCGGTAACAAATACCGAATCAGTAGGATTCGATATTTACCGATTCGGTAATTACCGAATCGGTATTTGCCATTTATTCCTATGGGCCTTGAAGCCCATAGGAATCAATGGCAAATACCGATTCGGTAATTACCGAATCGGTAAAAATACCGAATTGCCAAGGGGACAGGGTGTCACTTTGACACCCTGTTGCACCCCTGTTTCTGGCTTGTGGGCCATGTGACACACATACATGCCCTTAGGGCAAGTATGTGTGCCACATGGCACAGGTGTACATGCACAGATGTGCATGTACACAGGAATTCGTTATTTACCACCCAATAGAATTGGGTGGTAAATAACAAATTTTTAAGGGCCTGTGGCACTGTTTACTGTGCCACCTACATATTGATTTACAGAATCGGTAAATTAACCGAATCGGTATTTTACCGATTCTGTAAATTTACCGAATTGGTAAATTTACCGATTCTGTAAATCAAAGGCCCCTTACATTACAAAACCCAAATACCGGTCGGTAACGGCCGAAATCGGCCGTTATCGACCGGTATTTGGTCTCCTACATCTGGCCCATAGTTGGGAAGAACAGCAACAGATCCATTGGATCTCCAATAATCGAGATTTTTATTTATTTGACCTGTGTTAAAATGACACTTACCTTTAATCTGGGGACATTGGAGGTGGCGCCTCCGCCGCTCTTTGGAGCTATGAAGAAATCTGCAGGGCCAAATCCTAGGGAGAGTAGAAGAAAGAATCCTATGAGATCTTTACTGACTTTTCAAAGAATTTGAGCCTGTATGATGAATGGAGAACAATAAAACAGTTACTCAGAAAGCCTTGTAATTGACCTGGGTTACTGTATTTAAACAAACAAAACAGAGACTGAGAAATTAATATGCAGAGTGCCTCAGCCTCACCCTTTTCAACATGTACATGACACTACTCGCCAACATCACTGTCTTTTCCAACAGCGATCACACACAAGTCATCTTTTCCCTGACGGACGAAACAACCAACGCCAGAACTAACTTCTCAAACTGCATGACCATGAAAGCAGACTGGATGCAAACCAACTGCCTGCAGCTCAACTTTGACAAGACAGAAGTACTGGTCTTTGACATCAAGACCTCCCCAATGGACTCCACCTGGTGGCCATCAAAGATAGGACCAAACCCTGCACCCACAGGCCACGCAAGTAATCTAGGATCACCCTATTCAGCATGGCGGCTCAAGTCAAAGCAAAAAATCTTCAAATGGATGCCTCAGAACACATGGGGCAGTATTACAATAAGTGCCCTGGGGGCGCAACGGGCGTTTGCGCCCCCTTTGTGCGACCCCGGGGCAATTTGGTATCATAGAAGGTGGTACAGACGCTTGTGTGTTCCCTTCTATAATACCGATAGCGCTGGCACACTTAAAGCGTCAGCGCTACCTTCAGAGGGTGTTTCCTCATTTGCATAGGAGCTTGCCCTATGCAAATGAGGGATTCTTTTGACTCTGCACTTGCGGCATAATACAGAAGCACGCGCAGAGTCAAAGGAGCCCTCAGGAGGTGCACTGAGTGCAACATTTTAAAGGTGGCGCACTGTCAGTGCGCCTCTTGACAGTAGCCCTCTGCAGTGACTAGAGGGGGTCCCATAGACCCCCCCAGACATCCCCCTGCAGGCGGGTGCTGTCACTGACTGCACCCGCTTGCAAGGGGAGCTCTATTCCTGTGTAAAAGTGCAGGCAGGTGCCACCTGCACTGTGAAAACATGGAGCAGATGCTCCGTGTTCACACATGAATGCGCTGCCACAGGAGAGGTGGGAAAGGGAGAGGCTGCACAGGAGAGGTGGGAAGGGTCAAGGCTGCACGGGAGAGGTGGGAAGGGTCGAGGCTGCACGGGAGAGGTGGGAAGGGTCGAGGCTGCATGGGAGAGGTGGGAAGGGAAGAGGCTGCAGAGGAGAGGTGGTAGGGGAGAGGTCGCACAGGAGAGGTGGGAGGGGAGAGGCCACACAGGAGAGGTGGGAGGGGAGAGGCCGCTCAGGAGAGGTGGGAGGGGAGAGGCCGCTCAGGAGAGGTGGGAGGGGAGAGGCCGAGGCCGCACAGGAAAGGTGGGAGGGGAGAGGCCACACAGGAGAGGTGGGAAGGGGAGAGGATGCACAGGAGAGGTGGGAAGGGTCGAGGCTGCACAGGAGAGGTGGGAAGGGTCGAGGCTGACAGGAGAGGTGGGAAGGGTCGAGGCTGCACAGGAGAGGTGGGAAGGGTCGAGGCTGCACGGGAGAGGTGGGAAGGGTCGAGGCTGCACGGGAGAAGTGGGAAGGGTCGAGGCTGCACAGGAGAGGTGGGAAGGGAAGAGGCTGCACGGGAGAGGTGGGAGGGGAGATGTCACACAGGAGAGGTGGGAGGGGAGAGGCCGCTCAGGAGAGGTGGGAGTGGAGAGGCCGCACAGGAGAGGTGGGAGGGGAGAGGCCGCACAGGAGAGGTGGGAGGGGAGAGGCCGCACAGGAGAGGTGGGAGGGGAGAGGCCGCACAGGAGAGGTGGGAGGGGAGAGGCCGCACAGGAGAGGTGAGAGGAGGAGAGGCCGCACAGGAGAGGTGAGAGGAGGAGAGGCCGCACAGGAGAGGTGGGAGGGGAGATGCCGCTAAGGAGAGGTTGGAGGGGAGATGCCGCACAGGAGAGGTGGGAGGGGAGAGGTGGGAGATGAGATGTGAAGGGGCTGCAGGCGGGGGTTGGGTCATGGCTTGAAGTGGGGAGTTGAGGTTGTCAAGAAGAGGGGAGCGGAGGGTGGACGGGAAGATTCCTACCTGCAAAGACACCTGCTCAGAGCCCTCTCTCCTTCAGCCTGGGACGGTGAAGATGACAATCTGAGGGGGGGGGGTGAAGCTCGGAGTCAGAGGGTGAAGGTCACCCTTGCATATGTGCTTTTACTAACAGTAACTCAATTGCATTAAAATGGCCGCCGCAACAGGTGAAACCTTCTGTGCATGCGCCTGTCACATCTACGTGGCATGACGTGCTTCTATGCTTGGTGGGAATTCTTTGCTTCTGCGCACTAGTGTCAAAATGGCCGCTTTAAATTTCACATGCTAACGCTATGCTGCTGCTTGTACTAAAACTTGCTCGTTCTGCCTAATCAATAATGCACAAGTTAAAATAAAGTAATGGGGTTAGAGTAGAGATGGGGGTATACAGTGTAATCATTTATTTTTGTATTCTAATGTGTCTCTTTGACTTTGCTACTAGCTCGTATTTGGGCCTGAATATCCAGAGTGTCCCCATCTTTGTCAGTCCTGCGCAAGCGCATTATGTCTCCAAAAGTGCTGAAGCATTGGCACTGTACTACAGCCAAGACTCTTCTTACCCACGATGTGCCTGGGATCCTGCTCTGCTGACCTCTAGAAAGGAAGCAAGAAGACTCAAATAAATACAATGTATATAATTCGTGTGACAATATTGTTGGGCGGAATAAAATCATGGGAAAATAATATTGTGGGTGGGGATTCAATCAATATGAATTGAATTGAAATGACCTCATCTTAGTATGGTGTGATGACCTCTCCTCGTCTTTCCAACCAATCACTGAAGGGGAGCACATAGATTTGCAACATTTAGGGGTGGTACATTGCCCTTGAAATGGTATATCTAAGGTAGGTTTATATGGAGAATTTGTCCGACTTGTCCGAATAGCTGACCTGTCACTGACCCAACGACGGCTATAGGAGATCGAGAACTGAGGTGCTGGCGGAGAACTCTGTCTGAAAATTTGAGGTTATCGATTACCCAATCAGAATACTAAATTGACTTATCCAGAGAGAGGGGGGTGTGACGCTGGCGTTGCACTTTAGTGGAGGTCACCTGTCCTGAACTGCACCTGTCTTGCCCCGTGGGCACCTGATTTGTCGGGTGCATGGTCCTGATATTTGCCCCAACCCGTGACCAGGATTGGTCATCTCATCTTTCTACGTAAATATAATCTGTGTACCAATCTCTTAAGGTGTTACTGTGATTTCTTGCAAACTTTACCTTTTAATAATCATATTTTTGCTCATTAAATTCACGATTTCTGTAATTTGGTCAAAGACTCCCTTAAAACTTGCATAGATAAACTTTTAAACTCCGCTCACCCCTGCCACCCCCCCCCCCCTACCCCCATCCCTACCCCCCTCCTCCAGAGTCTGTGGTTATTTTAGGAGGGGATAAATGTTTAAGTAAATACCTGTTTATTCTAACTCCCTTTGATCCACAGGATGTATAGCCAAGGAGACATGGATTGGTAAGTCATGGTTTACAGGTATAGGTCCTGAAAAGACCTCAATTTACTGATAGGTGAAAAAAAGAAATCAGTTAAGCAGGATTACTAGTTCAAAGGTGTGAATGTGTTATGGGCCCAGGTGAGTATGTTAAAATTGAGCTAGTGATCTCGCGTGCTCTATCAGTATACTTTTCTGGTAGCAGATAGATGGTTAGGGTTTAGTTAAGAAATAGGTAGTTAGTAGTGTAATTGATTATCGATTATGTATTATTAATTGTGTATTGATTTTTGGTTCTATTTGATTTAAATGTACTAACCAATGTTCGCTCGTGTTGTTAAGTGTTGTCTTGGAAATATTCCGGGATATAGAAAGCAGTTGGCAGAATAGATGTCATACTGCTCCGAGGTTACTTACCTTGAGGAAAGGTGCAGAAAGTTAGGTAAAACTTGAAGTACTAGTTAGGGATTATTTGTCTGGTATAAAAGTGAGAGTGATTGGTAGCAAAGGAGTTCGCTGGTGAAACTTTGGTCTTATATCACCTAGAAAGGGTAATTCCGAAAGAGTAGCAGTTTCTTTTTGCTTAAGTGAGTAGTAGACGGAAGGTAGTTCACTCACAGTGTATGATTGGTAGACGGAATTGGGTTTACTCGCTGTAAATGAAATTATCTGTTCTTCTCTTTTTAGTCAATCAGGTACAGTAGCAAATGTTTTTATGTCGTCAAATAATGAAATTGAAATTTAAAGAAATTGAATTGTCGTATTACCTTGCAAAGGAGGGAGTCAGTCGCGGGTGCTGAACTGACGTCATAGTGAGCCGCGCTGGGATTGGTAGAAACAGCGGGTGTGTAACCGTGAGAAAGTTGTAAAGGAGGGGTGAGTGTTGAGAGTGAAATTCACGTCACAGAAAAGCCGCGCAATCATTGGTTAATGCGGCTTGTAAATTAAAATTTAATTGGTCAGAAAAAATAAAAGACACGCTGGTATTTGAGAAATATTTCTGCAAAGGTAAACAAACTAAATTGAAATTACTGAAAATAAAATAGCGGTATATGTGGCATCTAGATTCAGCATTCATAGGAAATTGTCCTGATAGAAAATATTTAGGGTTTGCTAGAGAACAACAGATTAGAGGAAGACCTTATATCATGTATGGCGAGAAAAGAAAAATTTCATTTTTCAAGAGAATCAAAAATTATTTAAACAAAGGACAACGTTATTAAAACAAGAGAAGGGATTATTATTCCACCACCTAATAAGCCTGCATCATACATGATGGTAGAAAGGGTCTACCACACATGTGTGTGGTTAGAGAATTGGATAGAATATACAAAAAACGATGGTGTTTTAGCATTTCCAGAACATGGTACCTTTAATGGTAGAATTTTGTATAACCTAAGAAATCGCATGAATAAATTAGATCCCAGTCATAGATGAACACAGTATGAAGCATTAAAGGAATGGGAGACAGAGGCATTTTAGCAAGACCGGTCCAGAAGTGACCGCAATTGGAGTACATTTTATCCCAGATTTCCTAAAGAGACGAGAGACAAGCAAATGAAAAAATAGAGACAGTCTATGTTAGTGGAAGGATTATATCCTGTTTTCCCCATAGAAGAACCTACGGGAAGTAAATGTACTGAGAAAACCAAACATCTAATGACTGTTGGTGGTGATTCAGATGATGATTATTTAGAGGGTTTTTTAATGAAAAATCTGTCACCTTATCAAGAAGGAGGAGAGCATGGCGGCCAGAGAACTCCTAGGTCGTGAGCTCCGCAATAGTTTGGCAGTAGTTCATTAAAAATGCTCAATTTAAGTAATTTAGATGCGATATTAGGGGGCTCTACTAACCGGGCAGACGCGGTCGTTTGATCCAGTGAATTCGGCTGCAGTACTACAGAGATACGCTGAGGTTATCAAAGGTCCGCAGCGGAGGAGTGCTTTGTCGGAGCTCCTGCTAGACAGCTGTGGCGGCCCCGGGTCGACATTCGACACGGGCGGAGACTGCTAGCGAGCTCAGTGGTGGCTGGAGGTAACTACAGGGTGTTGCTGCTGTAGGAAGGCAGCTCTACGTGGAAGCTTGGTCGTGAACAAGATTGAGTGAATCAGCCCAATGCAGGCTGCGCTCAAAGGCACCTGCTCAGCGGAGGGGACAGCATCGATCAAGTAAGGGCTAATTTAGGAGTTATTAGGGCAGAGGCCGCCGGCACCTTTAAACATTTACGTGGGGCTTCATTTAGAAAATGCTTTAGGGGGCCCCCTCAAAAACTTTCTTATCTACCGGGGTGTTTGTATGGGGTTTTAAGGTCTCTCTCACCACGTGGGCGGTCATTGAAAAACAGGCTGAACAATAATTACCAAAGCTCACCAGACTACCAAATTGGTTTTCTTAGCCCGCCTATAACATGCGATAATGTGGTAAAACCAGCTGCTTGTATGAATTCAATAAAAAAAGAAGGGTCAAGGTAAGAAAAGCTGTCCTTCTACTTCGAAGCTACCCTCGCTGCAGTTGGTGGGCAAAAACAGCAATCATAATCTTACAGACCTCGACCACGAGGGGGCTCCAAGTGCCCCTAAAAAGGTCTTTCAGAAGTTGGATCAAGTTACTGTCCTGCTCGGTAAAGCTGGCGAATTACAGGAGCAAGAAGAGGAACTGGGTACACCACACACTAACGGTATAGCTAGATACAGTAGCAGAAAACAGAGGGTGCAGAAAACCAAAGGAGCTATTGCAGCTGTTGTCTCTACTAGAGCCACAAAAAACAGCAATAAAAGAGCAGCTGAAGAAGGGCTCAAATTTAAAAGTCACCCCCTCGCTACGCTCTTTTTTTAAAATCCAAGATAAGCCAGTTGGGGGAGCCTGTGTGCTCCAGGGGATGTCTTCGCCATCTCTGAAGACAATGGAGACACCAAATAAATATCAAGTTCTTATGTCAAAAGACTCCGGGGAGGAGGAAGAGATTATAGTAGGTGACGCAAGAGAAGAATCCCCACAAACTGAGGGTCACCCACAAAATAGTAAGTCCACCAGAGAGCAAGGTATGGATCAAAATAAGGATACTCCCATGAAGGACGACATTAGTGAATTGGTGGCCTCACTCTTAAAAGAGATGAAAGTTGGATTTGCAAAGTCGGAGAAAAATCTGGAAAAAATACAGGCAACCTGCGAGGCATTAGAAACTAAGGTTAATGCACTTGTAGACAGTAGTGGTGGTTGAAACGGCCCTAGAACAAATCAGGGAAGAAGTTAGGCTCTGCAAGAGCGATATAGACAAGGTATTACTATCGGAGAAAGAACTTAGGGACAAAATGGAGGTCTTAGAAAATAACTCCAGGAGAAATAACTTACGGTTATTAAATATTCCTGAAGGTCAGAATATAAGGTCTTTTGTAGTAAATCTTCTGAAAGCCTTTGTCCCTGACATGGACGAAAAAGATTTGGACGAAGACATACAAAGGGTTCATAGAGACCCTTTCAGGCTCAATAGAGACAGAAAAAATCCTCTTAGAATCTTAGTCAACTTCAAATCTTATTCAATAAAAGAATGTATTTTGAATAAAGCTCTGAACTCTAGTACGCTCACAAAAGATAGATACAATTACAAAATCCGCTCGGATATATCTAAAGAAACGGCTGACAGGCAATGGGCTTTAGAAAAATTCAAGCAAGATCTCAGGGCCGAAGGAGCAAATGTTCAAATGAAGTTTCCAGCTACCTTACGTAAAATGTGGTGTAACGAAACCTACAATATTAGAGACCTGAAAGAAGTAGAACTGTTTTTGGATCGTATTAAAATAAATAGGGAAAAGTAGCACTATGAGCCTATCTGCGTTAATTAATTCCTTTACGATTGCGGATCTCAAATTGGGCAATTAGGATTGCTCAAACTGCACTGGGGAGGGCTCTCCAGGGTGGGGGTCAGCACAAGCTTGTTTTTTTTCTTTTTTACTGCACATTGTAGATTTCATGGGTGGGGAGCATTGGGGAAAAAAATTAAAAATATATTTGTCCGATATGTAAATTGTATAGCAAACAGGACTGGAGTAAAAAGCAGGAGAAAATATGCTGAATTTAATGGGTGATTTAAAAATAGCATCATGGAATGTGAATGGGCTAAGAACAAGGGGCAGGCGACAAAAATGTTTTGAGTACCTCAAGTTGCTGAATAGTGACATAATTATATTACAAGAAACCCACCTCCTCAGAGAGGAGTGGCTTGAAGCTATAAAACACGAGAAATGGATTGGGGAGACTGTCTGTACAAATCAAACTTGTAACATTAAGGGGGTCTCTGTTATAATCAAAAAAATCACCCTATCTTACGTTAGTAGGACAAATTGTAGATTTAAGGGGAAGATGGGCTATAGCAAATATAAAAGTCGTAGACATGGTACTGTCTGTGGTGGGATATTACGGCCCGAACACAGATGACCCTGCTCCTCTTCAATCCCTGTATGCACAATTGCTACTTCTGTCCACAACAATCATACTAGGAGGTGATTATAACATTATGTTAGACCCCAAGAGAGACAGACACCCCCAGGCAGAGTTTTAAACCTCCCTTGAATGTGAGAATGTCTGAATAGGTTTATAGATGACTTGGGCTTAGTTGATATTTGGAAAAGGAAAGGGGACCAAATCAACAAATTTACTTATAGGAATCATAAATATGGCCACGCATCAAGAATAGATTTATTTTTGGATGATAATCTTTTAAGTAACAAAGTTAGGGGAGTTTATCATCAGCCTGCACATCTCTCCGATCACTCGATGGTTCAACTAAATATAGGGCTGCAGTTAGTGCAGCTAGACAAAAGGTGGACTTTAGACCGAACACTCCTATTGGACCAGCAAGTTATTGATAACATAAGACTAACGACAGAAAATTACTTTAAAGAAAATGGTGAGGGCGAGACCCCTAAGTGGTAGTCTGGAATGCTTATAAAGCTGTTCTTAGAGGAACACTAATGGGTATAGCGATAGGAATAAACAAATTAAAAAGGCTTAAAGTATCACAATTAGAGGCTGACTTATTAGAGAAACAAGTGAGGCTTGATGTTACAGCCTTGAAAAAAGATCAAAATACCTTGAAAGATGATATTTTGAAAAAGAAACAGGAGTTGGCTTTAGATCTGGAGGAAAAGTTAAGGAAGAGATGGCAAGCCAGTTCTCTATCAAACTATGAATTTGGCGAGAATAGTTGTAAACTTTTAGCTTGGAAACTTAACACCGATTCTAATAGAAATAGAATAACAGCTATCCACAAGGGCAACAGTGGACAGATGTTATGTTATTTTGGATTTTGGATTTTTAAGCGCACAGCTGCCCCAGCTAAGGGGCGTCCCGGCGCTATAACTGGAGAAGGTAACATAACTAACACAGAAAAAGTAAGGAGTAATTAATAAGGCAGAGGAAAGAAATGAGTTTTAACAGCTTTCCTAAAAGCAAATAGGTCATCCAGGGTGCGGATGTAGGCAGGAAGTGTGTTCCATAATTTAGAGGCCAAGACCGTAAACGATCGGCCACCCAGTCTACATCTCTGAAATCGGAGGACAAGTGCCAGATTTTGGCCAGCAGAACGAAGACTGCGCGAAGGGGTGTACAAAGACAGAAGGTGCTGAAGGATGATAGGGGTGTCAGATTTAAGAATTTTGAAGGCAAAACAGAGGGCCTTGAACTCTATGCGCCTGATTACTGGCAGCCAGTGCAAATTGAAGATTGTGCTGCGGGCTGAGCAGAAGCGTGGCAGGCCCACCAGGGCTCTAGCTGCCGCGTTCTGCACCCGTTGAAGTCGGAGGACTTCCGCCTGATTGGCGCCCAAGAGCAGTGAGCTCGCGTAATCGAGCCTCGATAGTACGCTGGCTTGGATCACCATCTGGCGTGTGGGGGCATCAAAAAATTTGAGGATAGGCCTCAAACCACGCAAAATGCCGAAGCACGTGGATGCCTCCTTCTTAGTGTGGTACGAGAAGGTTAGTTTGGAATCTAACCAGACGCCAAGGTTCTTACGTTCGGAGACCGGTTTAGGGGGAGGTCCC
This sequence comes from Lissotriton vulgaris, assembly GCF_964263255.1. Classification (NCBI taxonomy): domain Eukaryota; kingdom Metazoa; phylum Chordata; class Amphibia; order Caudata; family Salamandridae; genus Lissotriton; species Lissotriton vulgaris. Next base: position 264,161 of record NW_028244498.1, read on the forward strand.
AGCTCCTTAGGCCACCAGCTGGCGCCCCACCGATCAGGATGTTTCACCAGCACCATCACCTCAGTTTTGAGGACGGTGAGTTGTAGGCAGTTGGACGTAAGCCAGCTAGCAACAGCCCTCAAACCGTCCGCAAAGTTCGTCGTCAGTTGGCCAGAGTCCCCGTTAAGAGCCAGCGCCAACTGGGTATCATCGGCGTATGATACCATAGTGAGACCCCAACTCTTCGCAACCTCCGCTAAAGGTTGAACGTAGTGGTTGAAGAGAGTGGGGCTCAACGCCGAGCCCTGTGGGACTCCTTGAGTGATGGCATGGGACTTGGATCTGAACGGTGGCACTACAACTTGAAAGGTTCGTTCCGAAAGGAACGATTAAAACCAGTCCAACGCCCTGCCTGAGATACCAGCCTCACCAAGCCTTCGAATAAGAATGGTGTGAGATACAGTGTCAAAGGCGGCACTGAGGTCCAGGAGGACCAGTGCCACCGTTTGACCTGCATCTAGTACAGAGCGGAGATGTTCGACCATGAATAAAAGTGCCGTCTCTGTACTATGTCCAGATCTAAAACCATTCTGTGTCGGATCTAGTAGATGTGCAGATTCCAGATGGTTTGTTAAGATGTTATTAACATGGGCCTCTGTAATCTTTGCCACCCAGGGAAGAAGGGAGATAGGTCGATAACTCTCCGGCTTCGACGGATCCAATCCAGGCTTCTTTATGATGGGCATGACGCAGGCAGCCTTCCAACTAGGTGGAACTAAACCGATGGTAAGGGATTGCTCCACCAGATGGCGGATAGGAGCAAGGCAAAAGGACGCCGAGTCCATAAACTGGGCACGTCTCAAAGGGTCATCTGGTGAGCCAGACTTGACCTTTGCTGCTAGGAGATTAAACTCCTGCTCCTATGGTATGGGGAAAGAGGCCAAGCATTGAGAAGTACGCAATGTCAAGGTCGTACTGTCAGGGTCAGCTTTGGGAAAAGAGCAGTAGATGGCATTTACTTTTTCCACAAAGAAGCTGGCTAGCGACTCACAGTGGGCAAGGGAACAGATCTCCGTAATAGGAAGTCTGTTCACTGTGAGCTCCTTCAAGACTTTAAAAACCAGTTTGGACGGGTTAGAGCTCGCCTGGAACTCCCGTGCATAGTAATCAGCTCGGGCCCGGCAGACAGCTCTGTGATATGTCTTTACCTTGGCCAGGTAGCATACTTTCAGGTCTTTATCATAGTTCTTCCTCCATGCTCTTTTAGCTTGTCGGCAGGTAGCTTTAATACACCTGAGTGCCTCCGTGTACCAGGGATTAGACTGAGAATGTCGATTCCTACTCCAGCCGGCTGGGATTAATACGTCAAGGATTTTAACAATCCAAGCGCAAAAGATGGTATACCCGGTTGCATCGTCATCCGAGTGAGCCAGAGGTGTGGTGAGCAGGAGACGATGGAAATCCTCCAATTTGAGCTTTTTCCAGGGCCGTCTGAAAGATGTTTTATCAGGCTTCCCAATGGATTGTGTCACCATAGTGACAGAAAGCTCAATGAGGTGATGATCACTCCATCCCATGGGTCTAGGGGGTGAGACCTCGGCCAATTGAAGGTTTGTAAAGACCGGGTCGAGGATATGACCTCCCTCGTGGGTCGGATGACGTAGATAGTAGTAGACAGAGAAGGTATTGAAGAAGCTTTCGTACTTTTTTCCAGTCATTGTACGAGGAAGATCTATCCCCTTTACCTACAGTAGTGGATTCATATTTAAACAAATCACAACTTCTGAAGTTAGATGTAGACTCCTGTGAAATATTAAATTCAGCTATCAGCATAAAGGAGGTAATGGAGGCAATGAACAACCTGAAGAGAAGTAAGGCAGCGGACCTGATTCTATACCTAACGAGCTCTACTTAGCTTTGAAAGATTACTTAGCCCCTATACTAACTAATCTTTTTAATACCATCTTTCTTGAGGGCCGTTCAATTCCTAAATCGTGGAATGAAGCAACGATTAGCTTGATTTTAAAACCGGGCAAAGACCCCTCTCATTGTGAATCATACAGGCCAATCTTGCTTCTAAACAAAGATTACAAGATCTTTTCCCAGGTTTTAGCAAAAAGACTCGCCTCCCTTTCTGGTAAGCTTATACATGAGGACCAGAAGGGCTTCATTACAGGCAGACAGTTATACAATCTCACCCATCAACTGATCGGAGCCATTGATATTGCAGCTCTTGAGAAGGTTCCCCTTGTGATATTCACTTTTGACGCGGCCAAAGCTTTTGACCGTGTCAACTGGTCATACTTACAGAAAGTTATTTTATAGAAGAATTTAGGTCAGAATTTCTCCAGGGTAATAGAAAATATCTATTCTGCTCCTATGGGGAAAATACTTATTAATGGAAGCACATCAAATAGTTTTCAAATCAAAAGAGGTACCAGACAGGGGTATCCACTATCCCTTCACCTTTTTAATCTATATATAGAGCCCCTGGTCAATGTGATTAGGACTACCAGAGAAATCATCCCATTCAGCTTCAATAGCTGGAACTTAAAATTGGCATCATATGCTGACGACTTGATGATTTATTCTAGCAATTTAGAGGAGTCTTTTAACATTATAGTCAGCTTACTAACAGAATTTGGGGAAATCTCTGCGTATCAAATAAATCACTAAAAAAACAGAGGTTATGCATTGGAATATATCCTCCCCACAAATTGAATCCAAAAATAAAATTAAATATCTTGGGATCCAAGTCTCAAAGAACATTGAGGAAATCTCCCAGGTAAATTTGGAACTAAAAATCAAAGAGATGAGGAAACTATTAAAGTCATGGAACTGTTTATCCCTCATTTTTATGGGGAGAGCCAATGTGATAAAAATGGCTATCCTACCAAAGTTTACTTTTGTTTTTAACACAATACCTCTGGAGTTTAGCTCACACTGCATACAAAAAATACAGAGTGAAATTGATACCTTTATTTGGTCGTCCAAAAGTGCTAGGATAGCTTGAAACTAAGTCAGAAGAAACTTCGAGGAGGGATAGCAAGTCCGGATCTTACGATGTATTATGAGGCTTTTCACTTTAAGAATATAAGACATCTTTTTCAAGCTTATGGGTCTTATTCCGCCTATTGTAAAGCAGTAACTAATCACGATCATTGCCTTTATAAGTTTGGCCACCAAAAGTACTTAAAAAACAACCAGGTTAAAGGTGCCAGGATCAGCATTTAAATTGTGGTCAGAGATAATGAAAGTATGGAAGTTCCCGTATTATAGTCCTCAAGCACCGATATGGAATGCTCCAGGAACCCCTGAATGTCTGAAAGACTCATTAGCACTTCCGCTGAAAAGGGCTGGTATCGTCAAATGGGGAGATCCTTTGGACAATGGTAACTTAAAATCATGGGATGAGGAAACTATTATTATTATTATTAAATCTTTATTTCGGCCAATTGGCCATAAAAGACCCACATATACATATACATAAAAACAGAGGATCATATCAATATACATACATCAGTTCATTTGAAACAACAAATTTTAAAATGAAGTGCAGAATTAATTTTCACCAGTCACTTTTAAACATCAATCATTTAGCAGCAGAGGTAAGTTTATAAAATAGTCCTACTTAAAGCATCTGACCCAATTTCCTTCGGACAATATACACTGAATGGAGGAACCTACTGACACTGAATACAATAAACTGGGCAGTATTAGTTTTTAAGATCCTATATGCTGTGAGGCAAGATCTAGTTCCTAGGAGTACACACATGGGTTTTAGCCATCTTTTCCGAGCTTTCAAATACGTTTTACATATAAACAACATGTGGACCTCGTTTTCCGTACACAAAGCTGAGCACATAGGACATCTCCCACTTTTGCTATTCAGACATTCCGGTTTTTTCTTTGACCAACATTCTATGTTAGAGTTCAACATAAGATTCCCGTACCTGAATTTCAGGTAGAGAGTCTTAGCAACAGGGGGCTCTATTTCGTCCAAAAAGGATTCAAAACAGGGTTCATCTTTGAAGGATAAGAAACCTTGAGTTAAGGTACCAATTCTGCTTTCATGAGCACACCTATTATTCATATAAGACCAGTAGGCTCTCTTTAACATGGATTTAGCAAAAGGTGGTAACTTCTCTGGGTTTTCCCAAAATGGATACAAGCCCAGCATTATGAACCATTTTTTAATATGCCCAAACCATTGAATGGAATTAAGAGAGTCTAGATTCAATACTTCGTGCAGGCCGTTCCTGTAATCTAACAGTTCTGGGGTGGACCAAATCCTTATCCAGAACATTAACGGTCTTATGGTGGTCAGATGATCAGTTCGTTTAAAATTCAGATCAAGCTGGAGGGGAATTAATGGTGTACTAGTTGGAACCCTTACAATTGTTCTCATGAATTTATTATCCAGGCCTTGAAAGCTTTCCCTGGCCCATGGTCCCCATATCTCAGCCCCATATAGGGCGGCAGATTGGATTTTGAATTTAAAAAGTTCAAGTACAGGTGTTACACTTTTACTCGTGCTAGCATTCAGTTTACTGATTATTGGTTTGACATTGTGAGCATATGACACCTTACTTTTCTCAATTTGGGCCTTCCATGTTAACTTTGAGTCGAGTACTACCCCCAGATAAGAAAAATTGTCCACAGTTCCTAAAATTTGGCCGTTCAAGATCAAATTCCCTCTGTCCGGCCTACTAGGATTCAGTGCCATACATTTAGTTTTGTCAATGTTTATTTCTAGCCCTTTGATCACACAGTAGCTGCTAAAGGAGTTTAAGAGTGCCTGGAGGCCCTTCTTAGTTTGGGATATTAAGATGGTATCATCCGCGAAGAGCAACTCAGGCACCCTCTCTCCGTTGAGCTGAGTTGAATCATTGCTACAAGCATTCAGGTGATCAGGAACATCATTGACAAATATAGAAAATAAGGTGGGGGCCAAGACGCATCCTTGCCGGACACCACGCTCAATTGGAATATCACGCGTCAGTTCACCATTTGGACCCCATCTAATGTTGGCATGATTTCTAGCATGCAATTCGATTATTTGTACCAAAAGACTCCCTGGCAGGCCGGCTTTGTTTAGGGATCTCCAGAGCAAATTGCGAGGGACAAGATCAAATGCCGCTCTCAGGTCAACGAAAGCTACATACAGATGACCTTTCCTGATGTGAACATACTTCCAATATATACAACAAAATCTGAAGACCTGATCTATGGTGCTGGTCTTAGACCTAAAGCCTGCCTGAAATTTGGAAAGTATTGCTGACTCCTCCAGCCAATCATTTATCCTAAATAACAGGTGTTTGGCATAGAGTTTTTGCAGGGTGTCCATTAAGCTAATAGGTCTGTAATTTGAGGGAACAGATCTATTCCCCTTTTTGAAGATTAAGACAACTTCTGCTGCACGCCAGCTATCGGGGAATTTACAATTTTTGATCAAAGCATTAAACAAGCGATTGATATAGGGAGCCCAGACTTCAATTTCATGCTTATAGAGGTCACCCGGTATTTTATCAGGGCCGGGAGCTTTACTATTTTTTAATTCATTAATTGCCCTTTTTGCTTCGTCCAGGGTGAAATCAAGACATGCAGGAGGAGGAAGTAAACATGGAATTTCTTCAACACCACTATCATATTGTTTATACAGAGAAGTAAAATGTGTCACCCATGTCAATTCATCTAGGAACGTGTCCTTCACAACTCTTCCTGCATGCCCCCCGTTCGCAACCAACCTCCAGAAGCCAACATTATCATTTAGTTTTGCAGCAGCCAACATATCAGCCCAGATCAACTCCTCCCATGTTTTTTTCGAGACTTTTTGGACATGCTTGTACTCATCCCTAGCAAGTCTGACATCTTCTTTTGATTTATTTTTGATAGCATTTAGGAGCTTCCTCTTGGCCATCCTACATGAGTGATCATACCAGAGTTTCCCATGGCATCCTGCTCGTACATTTTGTTGTTTCTTCCTTGGCAATTTGGACATGTAGGTTCTTAGTTCTTTGAAAAAAACCTTGTGTAGCTCAACAAAGTGATCATAGCTGTCAGTTAAGAAGGGTTGTCCAACTAAGGGTGCGAAAATCTTACCAAAAAGTGAGTAGACTGATGCTAAGGTCTTGCCTTCAGTTAAAAGATGTGGCCATTTTAGAGCACGTCTATTATTATTAATAATGTGTACATGTTCGCATAGATCATTAGTGGTTATCTCACTCGATATAAGGGCAGGGATGTCTCTAAGCATGTGTGCGTCAATATAAAGTTCCAGAGGATAGTGATCACTCTCATCCCTTATTACTACTTTAAAATCAATCATATAGTGCCAAATATTTAGTGATACAAAAATGAAATCTAGCCTACTTTTTGATTTCGCAAAGGTTGGCTGTTTGGTTAGGTCGGATGGAAGGCGGCCATTACATGCTCTGAGACCGTGGTCAGCTGTTAGCCTCAGTAGTTGGACCGCCAAAGTAGTATATTGAACATAATTCAAAGTTTCAAGCTGGGGAATATTATAAGCTTGATCTTCATCCTCAAAGACATCAGTAATCCCAAGGATCGGTTCAAAGTTACAGTTCAGATCACCTCCCAATATCACAGGGAGGTCGCCAACCACCCTTTTCAGAAAAGAGTCCAGGATTTCCAAAGTGGGCGAAACCTTGGAATGACCTATGGGTCTGTTGTAAATGTTAACAATATAGTATTCACCCCCTTTTGCAGTTACAATTTTTAAAGCCAAAATATCAGGGGTTCCTGTATCTATGGGTTTAGCCCTTATTGCTAAAGTAATTTTGAGCCATATGATCAATCCCCCGGATGGCCTTCCCCTATCAGACTGGACTGCCTCAATGCCAAAGGTTTTATATCCCATCCTAAGTGGAATATCCATTGCCCATGTTTCTTGCAGTAGGCAGAGATCACTGGAGTCGACATAATCTGCCCATTCAGGATCTTTCAGATTTTTGCCTACCCCAGCAATGTTCCATGACAGGAAAAGCAACTTTGGGGTTGGCCCACTACCAGAAAAATCACAATCAACAATGGGCGACACTGGTACTGACAGAAGAACTACTCTGTCTTGCTGTGGATCAGCTATTTGGTACCCTTCATCAACGATCAAAGGCCCTACTGCAGTACTAGTTTTTTCACCAATGCAACCCTCATCTATGTCGTGGCATGCTAAGTTCGCAACTGGATAACTTTCCATGTTCTGAGTGCTATTTCCTGGACTAGAATAGATGCGCCCAACACCCGATGTACAATAGGTGTCATATAACTTTGAGATACAATTTGGCATAGTCTCAAGTCAGTCAACAGCATCTAGGCAGCTGAACCTATTGAAGGTAGGAATTCCAGTCCACATGTTTCGGTCAGTCTGTCTGGCCAGATTTGGCGCATAGCCATAATGTTGGTTAAGAGTATTCCAGCTAGGCCCATAATTTAATGGCCTGGGTGGGGGATAAAAAAACGATAGAGATCTGGCTACAATGGGTGATGTATCTCCATATGATTTCCATGCGCAAATCTGGTCAGCACTATAGGGTTCTTCGAATGAAACTACTATACAGTCACCCGGAATTGACTTTGCTATTGGACCAACCCATGGTACTCTACGAACCATAAGAATTTTACTTTTCATGTGGTTTGGAATTGGTTTGTTTGAATTTAACCAATAAATCACCTTATTTTTTAAGCATGAAAAATTCTCTTCATACTGGTTTTCCAATTCAGGTACCCCGGTAAGAACGATTACAAAGGGACTGGCGTCAGGGGGCAGATCAATATATCCTCCCTTGAAGTTGTTATAAACATGGGCTGGTTGATTATTATGTAGGTTGGTTCTATTGGCAAAAGATCTATCAGCCAAAGGTTTATTAGGGCCCAGGGTAGTGTGGTTATTAGGAGGTATAGTGGATGATGCGAACTTCTGCAAGACGGGAGTCTTAGGGGCAGAAGAATGGGTAACAGCAACATTTGCTAGCTGAGATTTTTTACTTTGGACGGGACCCCTCGACAAGGGTTTAGTAGTAGAGTTAACCGAGGGCGGGTTTGAGGGTGTGGCAGTTGGTTTTATTTGAGTGTTTACTGTCGGATTTGTACCTGTGTTTTTTACTCCTCCCTCTTTTTGATGCTGTACACTGGATGGGTTGGAGTTCGAGGGTACCACAGGGGCCATAATCGAAGCATGTGTGGGAATATCACTACCATTAAGGCTTAAGCTTGCTAACGTTATGACACTCTTTTCCACCTCTAGTAATTGATTTTCAATGCCAGTTACCCTGACTTCTAACGGCCTGAGAAGTGTTTTAAGTGTTTCCCATACTAATTTCAAAAACTCTTCCCTGTCCCCTTGTAAGGCCTCCATAGATATAGACGTTTTCTCGCCCTCCTCTACAGAATGATCTACCATTGAGTCCGGGTTAAGTGCCTCTGTATTAACAGTACTACTTTGTGCATTAGGGAGCGTCTGATAAGGCCCATTAGTAACAATAATAATAGGTTGTTGGGTCCCCCTCCCTGTAAAAATTGGCTTGAGGCTACCTTAGCCTTTTTTCTAGCGTACACAGATGGATTTTTACGTTTGCGCTTTTGTTTGGGAATTGTCTTAGTGGCCTCCTGAGTTCTGTTCAGAACTGCTTCCCCTGACCCCTTTTCCCCCTCAATGATCACGATCAGTGGATCTGAGGATGGAATATTTTCAGATGCAACACTGACGGGTAACCCTGGGGGATCTACTTCGTGGTTGACGGAGGAAGCTGAGTCCTCGGGAATAGGATGCACCTCGACCAGGGTGATAATTGGTGCGGGACCAGAGGTACGCTCAGGCGTTTTCGAGGTTGCAATACTACCTAATGAAGATTTCTTTCTTAGTGCAAGTTCAGTTGACAGCCTTCTTGCGGACTCTAACTCCAGGGAGACTCTATGCTGTAATTTAGTAATTTCATTATCAATAGATAAGCTAGTCCTTGTAATAAAATCGTCCAGGGTCCCTGTAGCCTTTTTCCCAGTTTTAGTGGACTTACTTCGTGTTTCACGAACAGACATGATTAAAATGGAGGATGAATAATTAGGCAAACACTAGTAATTTAGGGTGGCGTGGCAAATACAGCCAAGGGAAATGGCCCGGTCCGGTCTTGATCGGTCTGGAACGGCCCAGTCTTTGCCCAGTCTTCGGGCTGCGTCCCGCGCTGCGGGAGTTTGAAGTTATGATATAGGGGGCTGGGGGCGGGGGGGCGGGCCAGCAGGGAGAGCGGACCGGAAGCTAGCCGTCGGTCTTGCAGGGACTTCTGGGTATTGAAGTCCCCGCACGCTCGCAGCCGCGCTGATGCCTCACGCCCGGTGCCGCCTTACCGCCTCTGTCAGACAATGCTCCTCGTTGATGTGGCCCCGTCACCCACAGGCGAAGCGGCACCCGCGAAGCGGCACCCGCGAAGCGGGTGTGGCGATTAGTGGGCTGGTGCGCTGCTAAGCTTCTCTGGTGGTTCCAAAATCCTCCGTTCAACAAACAAACGAGTAGGTGAGTGTCCCACACGTTAGGGCTCAGGAACACTGTTAAGAAGCCTTAGGAGGGCGGGGGGCGGGCCAGCAGGGAGAGCGGACCGGAAGCTAGCCGTCGGTATTGCAGGGACTTCTGGGTATTGAAGTCCCCGCACGCTCGCAGCCCCGCTGATGCCTCATGCCCGGTGCCGCCTTACCGCCTCTGTCAGACAATGCTCCTCGTTGATGTGGCCCCGTCACCCACAGGCGAAGCGGTACCCGCGAAGCGGGTGTGGCGATTAGTGGGCTGGTGCGCTGCTAAGCTTCTCTGGTGGTTCCAAAATCCTCCGTTCAACAAACAAACGAGTAGGTGAGTGTCCCACACGTTAGGGCTCAGGAACACTGTTAAGAAGCCTCAGGAGGGCGGGGGGCGGGCCAGCAGGGAGAGCGGACCGGAAGCTAGCCGTCGGTATTGCAGGGACTTCTGGGTATTGAAGTCCCCGCATGCTCGCAGCCCCGCTGATGCCTCATGCCCGGTGCCGCCTTACCGCCTCTGTCAGACAATGCTCCTCGTTGATGTGGCCCCGTCACCCACAGGCGAAGCGGCACCCACGAAGCGGCACCAGCGAAGCGGCACCCGCAAAGCGGGTGCGGCGAGTAGTGGGCTGGTGCGCTGCTAAGCTTCTCTGGTGGTTCCAAAATCCTCCGTTCAACAAACAAGCGAGTAGGTGAGGAAACTATTAAAGTCATGGAACTGTTTATCCCTCACTTTTATGGGGAGAGCCAATGTGATAAAAATGGCTATCCTACCAAAGTTTACTTTTGTTTTTAACACAATACCTCTGGAGTTTAGCTCACACTGCATACAAAAAATACAGAGTGAAATTGATACCTTTATTTGGTCGTCCAAAAGTGCTAGGATAGCTTGAAACTAAGTCAGAAGAAACTTCGAGGAGGGATAGCAAGTCCGGATCTTACGATGTATTATGAGGCTTTTCACTTTAAGAATATAAGGCATCTTTTTCAAGCTTATGAGTCTTATTCCGCCTATTGTAAAGCAGTAACTAATCACGATCATTGCCTTTATAAGTTTGGCCACCAAAAGTACTTAAAAAAAAACAGGTTAAAGGTGCCAGGATCAGCATTTAAATTGTGGTCAGAGATAAGGAAAGTATGGAAGTTCCCGTATTATAGTCCTCAAGCACCGATATGGAATGCTCCAGGAACCCCTGAATGTCTGAAAGACTCATTAGCACTTCCGCTGAAAAGGGCTGGTATCGTCAAATGGGGAGATCTTTTGGACAATGGTAACTTAAAATCATGGGATGAGATACTGGAAAGAACTGAGAATGAAATATCAAGGTTCATATTTTATCAGCTGATCAAAAGATCAAATTTTATGGCCACAATATATTGGAAACCTAGAAGGTGAATTTCAGAAAGAGCCTGCGCAGAAGGAAGTCGCAAAGTGGTACTGGGACTTGGTGGAGAAGATGGAGTCCGACTAGGATATTCCAGATCGTATTTGGAAGAAAACTTTTCCCGCACAAGACTTGCAACAACTTTGGCAAGTATCCTGCACTTAATTATGGCACATTATAATTTCTACACCTCTTTGGAAAAATCATTTGTTTACTTTACACAGATCTTACTGGACCCCTGAAAAGTTGTCAAAAATGAACAATCAGATGACGAAAAAATGCCCTAAATGTGGTGAGAGGGAAGCAAACGATACCCATGTTTTACTCATGTCATCTCCTTGATACATTTTGGTACGAAATTGGTAAGATCATTGATATAAGCTTAGAGATGACTATCAAGGTAAGCGCGTTTACTATTATCTTTGGCATTGTGGATATTGAAGAATTAAGCATAATTTTAACAACAACAAAAAAAATCAGAAATATCTCTTATTTACCTTAATACTGCTTGCTAGATGTGAGATCTGTATACATTGGATTCTTCCCTCTGCCCCTAGGATAGACGACTGGGTTCGATCAGTAAAAAAAGTTTAGAAATATGGACGGAGCTAGAGGGGAAGGTAAGCGCACGAAGCACTGAGATCTTTGGGATAAATATAGACGGTAGGGTAGGGAGGGATGTCCAATGATTTAACCAACGCGATTACAATCTGCATGAGTTTTATTTGGGGTGGAACAGTGTTACGCTAACTCATGGAAATTGTTGGATTAAGGCATGGTTCTCACCTATCTTCGAGGGCATCTACTGTGAGGTCACCCTGTTGCTAAAACAACAAAGATCGCATCAATGAGGAAAAAAAAAAAAGAAGCTCATAGGATTACTCCTAGTGCTCCGTTTTTGCAACCACCTTTAGCTCCGCAAATTGTACATGAAACTTTACTAGAAAAGGTACTACAAGAGAGAGAGAGAAAAGCTTTAAACAAACAGCGTAGGGAATTAATTCAGAAAATCTCTCAATTAAATACAAGTTCTGAAGCTCTGACAATACCAGTGACTATAGTTCCGGTAGGTCTCTTATATGGAGATAAGAAAGCTAGTCCTAAAACTCCCATTCTGACTACACCCATAGTGCAGCCTAGAAAAGAAACCTTAATAATTGATGATCAGGCAAGCGAGTGTGAGCCAGTGAATGACTCAATCAGAAAAATTACTCCCCAAGGGTCAAAAGATGTACAAATTGTGACATCCTCGGGAACGAGAAATGCAACAGTAGTAAGTCCGGAGGAAATAGACAGATGGACACAAGACATAGAAAAGCCAAAATCACAGCCAAAATTATTGGACATATTCAAATTAAGGGTTGAATTAGAAGAAATGATTGCAGGAAATGTAGTTTTGGACAGATTGAATACATTCAATGAAGATGAATTGTTGTTTATATGCAGAAGTATTACTCGAAATACAAAAATATATCATGAAAAATTAATGCATTTGGCTAATGAAATGGGAATTGACATTGGAAAATCAAAAGTGTTACAGAGACCATATAGAGCTGAATTTTCTGACAAAGATTTAGAAAATATGAATGTGTCAGGACGTAATTTACAGATTAAAGAGTTGTTGTCATTGTTGCAAAAATTGGGTGATCTAGACAAATGGAAAGCTAGATGGACAAATGAAATGAATAAAAATGAAATGAATAAAAACCTATATTGCGCGACTTTGCCAAGAGGCATCAAGGCGCCTATAAAAAAAATCATAAAAGGCAATCCAGAAAACTACGGGTAAGCTTTGGCAAAAAGCCAGGTCTTCAGGGCCTTTCTGAAAGATTGCATCGATGACAAAGTCCTAATGTCACAGGGTACAGTATTCCACAATCTAGGGGCAAGGCTAGAAAAGGCTCTTCCTCCCCACTTGGCTCTTCGCACTCGGGGAGCTGAAAGAAGAAACTTCTTTGAGGAACGGAGGTTTATGGAGGGAGCATAGGGAATCAACAGATCTTTTATTCCTCCTGTCTCTTTTCTGGTCAAGGCCCCATATACCAAACAGAGGACCTTAAAGGAAATCCTGGCTTCAATTGGAAGCCAGTGCAAGGATTTCCTGGCAGCAGTAGCTGACGACCTCCTAGGCAAGTCCAGTACAAACGTAGCCGCAGAATTTTGCACAATTTGAAGTCGCTGTAGCAAGCACTTATTTATTCCCGCATATAGGGCATTGCAATAATCAAGCCGAGAGGCTATCAATGCAACCACAATTTGCTTACGGGCTTGTACGAACAAATAGTGCTTGATCTTCCGCAAGATCTTAATGATGCCCCAGCAAGTGGAGATTGTCCTATTGACTTGGTGACCCATCGCAAGGGCCGGATCGATCATGACCCCCAGGTTTCGTGCTAGGAGGGTAGGCACAGTGCAAGTCCCCAATGATAGGGGCCACCATTCCGTCGACCAGATGTCATCCTTCCCGCCGAACACGAGGATCTCCGTCTTCTCGCCGTTCAGCCTCAATGAATTGTCAATCATCCATTGAGCAACTGCCTCCATACAGTGTCTAAAATTGGAGGCAGAAGAGCTGACAGACTGGGCGAGAGACAGCAAGATCTGGGTGTCATCGGCGTAGGAGACTACCTCCATCCCGAACGATCTAATGAGCCTGGCCAGGGGGGTCACATAGATGTTAAACAGGGTCGGACTTAACGCCGACCCCTGTGGGACCCCACACTTCACCGGCAGGGATGGAGATAGGAACTCCCCCAGCTTTACTCTCTGTTCCCTCTGGTCCAGGAAGGAGGCCAAAAGACTAAGGGCAGGCTCCTCCACCCCTATCTCCCTCAGTCGAGATGTTAACACGAAGGGAGATAGGGTTTCAAACGCAGCCGTGAGATCTAACAGGATCAGCAGAGTACTCGTGCCCTTACCAACTGTGGTGCGGATGTTATCAAGCACCACAGTGAGGGCTGACTCAGTGCTGTGTCCCTTCCGAAATCCGTGCTGCGAATGATCCAAGAGACCAGAGGTTTCCAGAAAAGATGCTGGTTAAGGTGGGTTTCCAGCATCTTTCCTGAGGCTGGGAGCAACGAAATGGGGCGAATGTTTTTGAAAACCTCCGGATCTAGGGAAGGCTTTTTCAAGAGGGGTTTGACCACTACTTTCTTCCATTGAGAGGGAAAAATGCCATCCCGCATTGCCCTGTTCATGATCTCCAGTAAGGAGGGCAAGCGGGTATCCTTACACTGCTTAAGGAGTTTAAGGGGGCAAGGGTCGAGAGGAGAACCCGACCTAGTGTTGGCCAGGAGGGCATCCAGTTCCTGCAGGGAAAGAGGGGGAAAACTAGACAGATGGACCGGGGTAGCGGGTCTAATAGATACTTGGGAGGGAAAAGCCTGAGAGGTGATAGCCTGAGAGGTGGAGGGGGATATTGAGGCCCTTTGTAGCTCTAAGGCCGAAACAATATCAGCAATCTTGGTATGAAAATAAAGGGCAATATCATCACACAACCTCGAAGTACAGGAGACGGGGTCCGGTGTCTGAAGGGTGGTCAACGAATCCACAATCTTAAATAACTCTTTCGGCGAAGTAAGAGCAGTGGTAAGATTCGAGATTCGAGAATTACTCCTGTTTAGCTTTTATCACCTCAGCTTTATATTCCCTCAGAAGAGTTTTGTGGGTTACCCTATCCTGTGTGTTCCAACTGGCCCTCCAAAGTCGTTCCTGCTTCCTGCAGCCCTGTCTTAGATGTCTTAGCGACTCCGAATACCAGGGGGCCGACGGCCTTTTTCTGGCAGAGGAGCGTAGGGAGGCAGGTGCTAATTCATCCATGGCCACTGTAATGGCGCTTTCCAGCTTGCACACCGCTGAACCCACATCCTGCTCCAAAGAGATCGCCGTGGTGGGAATAAGGGCGGCCAGTAGATCATTAGTTATCCTCTTCAGGTTTCGCCTAAATTCCATTTTATTAGGGTCCTTCGGGATATTATTTATAGGAGTAGTATCCAATTTCAAGGGGACTGCAAAGTGATCTGACCAGGTGAGCGGGATAGGGGCTTCGGTGGTCAACCGACTATCGTTCGAAAAACCCCATCTAACGTATTGCCCGCCTGGTGGGTAGAACCCTTAACTAATTGCTGCAGGCCACAGGCCGATAGGGTGTCAAGGAAAGAGAGGGTTTCGTTCACCTCTAGATTTTCAAGATGGAAATTCAAATCTCCCAGAACCGTGACATGGTCACAGCCAAAGTAAGGTTCTAAAATACTGAGCAAATCCTGTCCAAAGTCTACTCTGGACCCAGGAGGTCTGTATATAAGAATGCCCATAAATGGAACAGCAAAAGATGCATTTATAGAGAAATGTAAAGCCTGAAAGGAATCGCGAGGGGCTGATAGAGGGGTGATGCGACACGAATCAGAGTCCCTATATCCCTCCGGCACTGCCTCTACCAAGTCAGGCCCCGAAGATTCCTTAGTCCACGTTTCTGTGATGAAGACCCAAGAGGGTCTTCTATCCAGAACGAAATCCTTAAAGGAAACATTATTCTTAATCAGGGATCTTGCATTAATCAAGAAACCATGGTCCCTATTTATGCTAGTTGAAAGAAAAAAGAAGAGGCACAGGCAAAATAAACTACATCTGAGTATTTACTAAAAGAAGCAGAAAAAGTCGAAAGGTTGTGTCCGATGTGGGAAGTGCCAGGAGGAGGTTATGTACATGTCCCATGGTCCCGACAGGATATTCTATCATTTACCAATGATTTTCCAAAGCTTAGAGAAAAACCTGTTGAATGGTATCGGCAAGTCAAAAGGTTTGTGAATGTATTAAAAGTATTGTTGAAAGATTTAGATGGATTATTTGGCATTGTTGTTCCAGCTGATTTGTGGTCAGAGTGCAAAATAACCATAGATTGGCCTAGTGACGAATACCCTAGGGACCCAAAGACAGGAGCCCCTTCAGGAGAGGTGATGAAGAAATACAATCAGGTGCTAACTTACCTAAAAGGAAAGATTCTTCCAAAAGAGACAGAGTGGACTAAAATCGACAGAACCACCCAAAATAAAGATGAATCTGTACATGCATATTATGAACGCCTCTTGCAGGTATTTAAACCGTACAGTGGTCTAGAAAACATTGACAATAAGGATATGACACATTTTATTTATCGTTTTGTGTCTGGGCTAAAACCTAAAATTTCCCAAAAAAGAGCATAAATTGTGTTGACAGGCAAAGCCTGTTGACAAGATTCTCAAGTATACAAAATACTGTGAGGATGAAATTGATAATAAATTAGAGGAAAAGGTAATGTGGGCTCAAGTGAAAATGACAGAGTAACAGGAACTTCAGTTAAGTCAGCAAGCAAGCAATCAGAAGAAAGGGGAAGGCCAAGGGTATGGAAGTGGAGGAAAACCTAGAGGGAAAATGAGTAGAGAAGAGGCAAAGAAAACGTTTCCTTGTCATGGATGTGGAAAGATAGGGTATTGGAGAAACAAGTGTAAATTAATACAGAATAATAATGTCCAAAATCAAAATTTAAATCCACAGACGCAGAATGAGGTGTTAATGAGACAAGTAATACAGAATCAGTTACCTCAAGCCCCCATGCCAGATTTTGTGAGTCAACCAAAATACAGCGTGGACACCGGATTTCGGGAGGGAAGTTGTAAGAAAAATACGGTAACACCACAGTTTACTTTGCAGGACACATTTTTTTAATGACGATGAGTACTGACAGGGGGGGGGGGGGAAGAGGATTGCGTACTTGGCGCATCCTTGCTGGTAGATTAATCAGGTCCTTTTAAGAGGGAAAGGTAAAAGGAAATTATGTTACCTTTTTGTTGGACACTGGTGCTACCCGTTCTACTGTGAGAACTGCAGACATCCCAAACCTACCCCTCTCAGGAGAAGCGATCCTAGTAGTGGGCATTTCTTTTTTTTTTCTTTTTTTTTAAAGTTTTATTGTTTTATTGCAAGGAAATACAGCAAAGCATTATAATAAACAACACACAAAAAAAAAAAAGATCAAAAAAAGAAGCACAAATTATATGACACATTTTTAACAAAGAACAGATTGGAATAGCAACTATAGAGTACATAAAATTAAATCAAATCCACTCGGCAATTGGTGCCCATATTTTTTCCCCCATGATTCTTTTTTTAACCCCCTTGAGCTTATAGATAGCAGATTCCATGTTAAACATAAATAGTAATTTTTCCCTCCACATAAAGAACGTGGGGGGATCCTGACTAATCCATTCTTTGGTGATACAAGATCTAATTGCGGCCATACATAGAAAAAGAAAATAAGAGATTGGTCTAGGCCGAATAGTAGTGTGATCTATACCAAGCAGTACTAATTCATTAGTTAACTTTATATTACATTTCAAAATAATAGACAAAAAAGTTTCAATTTGTTGGAACAGCAATGATAATTTAGGACAAAAAAAAAACATATGCAATTCATCAGCTGCCTACAATCCACATCGGCTACAATTCGTACCTGCCGACGTACTCCATTTAACTACTTTTTTAGGAGTATAATAAAGGCTGTGGATACACATGAAGTGTTGGGATTTCATCATCCCAGTTATAAGACATTCTGCAGCCATTCTTATTGACAATAAAATATCAACATCTACTATGCCTAGACTGTTGGCCCATCTAATCTGACATTGGCCTAAATCATCCCCAAATTCCTGCATTAGGCTTGAGTATATAGCACCTATCCGAGGTTTTCTTTGTAAAAGCTCTAATAAAGAATTTTTAATCGGTAGAATTGCGGAATGGCCCTGTAAGAAGCTACGAAGTTGTAGGCATTTAAAAAAAATCATTTCTTCCCACAGAAAAATTGGTCATTAAATCCTGAAACGAAATCATTTGCCCATTACAAAATAAATCACCCAGATGCTTTATTCCTTTCTGCTGCCACCTATACATAATTAAATCATAAAAACTTTCTGGAAATAGCTCCATTGATATAAGAGGAGTATAAAAAATTTATTTCGCTAATTTAATATGTTTTCGAATTTTCTGCCAGACTCCAAAAGCTGATTTCAGAGTCTTATATTTAGTTTTTTTGTGATAACTGGGTTCTACTATTCTCAAAAAGCTACCCTTAACTTTCTCGCCCAAAATCATTTGGTAAATTGATGGGGTCTGGCATTCTGCAAGTTCAATTCTTTCACCCAAAATTAGAGGGCCAATGTATTGTAGGACAGCAGAAAAGTAATAAAAAAGAAAATATGGTACGTTCCATCCGCCACATTCCTTGCTAAGAATCATTTTTTTAGCAGCTTTTCTATGGCGTTTATAGCCCCAAAGAAAGCGAAATGTGGTTCTTTCTAAATTTTTGAAGGAATGTAGTTGGAAATCCAGAGGAATTGTGCGGAATAAGTATAAAACCTTCGGTAAAACCAGCATTTTTAAGATGTTGGTTCGGCCAAAGAGGGACAACCGTAAATGATCAAGACGCTGTAATAAAGTGTTGATTTGGGTGATAATAGGATTTAAGTTGCGCTCTGGTATTTTTTCTATAGGTAGCGAGATTTTAATTCCTAAATAAGTGACTTCTAGAGTAGTGGGGATATTAGCTGGTGGGTTTTCTCCGGAGCACAAAACTTGAGTCTTTTCCAAATTAAGTTTATAACCCGAGAAGAACCCGAACTGTTTAGCAATCTGATCAATAATAGGTAAGGCTGTTTGGACATCTGCAGTAGTAATCACGATATCGTCGGCATAAGCAAGGACTCGGTAGTTAATATTGGCTAAATGTATGGGTTTGATATTGGCTTCCGAAAAAAAACGATTAATTAAGGGATCAATATAGAAAGCAAAAAGTAAAGGAGAACAGGGACATCCCTGACGGGTACCCCTAGAAATTAATAAAGGTGAAGATATTTGTCCGTTGATTCGAATATATGCTTTTGGGGTAATATACAAAGTTTTCAAAGCTTTGATGATCCCCTGACCTAATCCCTTCATGAGCAGAATTTCCCAAAGATAATCCAAGCAACCCGGTCAAAAGCTTTTTCAGCGTCTAAGAATACGAGTCCAATATTAGACCGAGTTGCTTGGGACCAATCCAAGAAGGAAATCACACGTCGAATGTGATCGGCGGTGTCTCTAGCTGGGATAAACCTGTGTTGGTATTTAGAGACTAAAGGGGAAATAATATTAGAAAGTCTAACCGCTAAAATTTTAGAAAAAATTTTGCTATCAGAATTTATAAGTGAAATAGGGCGAAAAGATGAGGGCAATAAAGGAGGTTTACCTTTTTTAAGAAACACCGTAATAATAGAATCGTGCCATGATTGAGGGGAGTTACCTTGCTGTGCATTGAAACATAAATCCAATAATTCTGCTTTTAATACATTCCTAAAAAGTTTATAAAATTCTAACGGAATGGCGTCAGGTCCTGCAGCTTTTCCTGAAGCTAGGGACATTAGGGAGAGTTCGATCTCCTCCCAGGTAAATGGCAGATCTAGTTTCTCCTTCTCTTCAGTAGATAGAATGGTATTCAATACTGGATCGACAAACTGATTGATCTGATCTAAACAATCAGGACGATCATCATCCGTGTACAATTGGGAATAGAAATCTCTAAAAACACTCAGAATATCTTCCACTTTGCTAACTGTTATCCCTAGATGGTTATCTATTTTATTGATACTAGCAAAAGCTGCTTTCTGCCTTGCCCTCTTTGCCAATATTTTGCCCGAATTTTCTCCAACTTCATATAACTCTGTCCTAAATGCAGAGACTTGTTGTGCAAATTTCGTAGCATATCGTTGGTAAATCGTATTTTTTAGAGCTACTAGTTTCTTTATAATGGTTTCCGTAGGTAATCCTCGCTTACATGACTGCATAAGTTGAACCTCTAAAGATCTAAGATTTTTAAGTTCAGAAGTTACCTGGCTTCGGGTCTCTTTTTGTTTACTCAATGAATAACTAAGTGTTTCACCCCGAACCCCGCATTTAAAAGCATCCCAAACTATTTCTGGTGATGCAGTACCTTTATTGTTAAGAAAGAATTCCGGAATCCAAACGTTCATACGATCAACATAAACTGGGTCATACAGTAGTTTACGGTCAAAAGACCATGAGCGGGTAGTATTAACCACATTCAGTGCAAACTTGAGTATTAAAGGATTATGGTCTGAGATAACTTTTGGAAGGACCTCAAATTCTATTTGTGCTAAATCATCATATAATCCCTTATATACAAAAAAATAATCTAATCTAAAAGATCTTTGGTGCGGTGCAGAAAAAAAAGTGTGCCCAAACATACTTCCTCTCTTCTCATGGCCTACATCAGTTAGTCTATACTCTTCGATGATCCCTTTAAGTGCTGTAAATACCTTCTTCTTCCTCCCCTTGTATGGAATCCTACTATGAATATCAAATGTTTCTTCCAAATGTAGATTAAAGTCTCCACAAAAAATAATATTGGATGACCATTGTGCCAGCTCTACACTTAAAAAATCAAGTGCACCAGAATCATCCAATATAGATCCATACAAGGAACATATGGTAACTACCAAGCCTCCAACTTTAAGTTCTGCAATCACCCACCGTCCAGATAAATCCTCTTTAACTCTTTTAACTTCCCGCATTCCACGCCTCTTGAGTATTGCAACCCTCCGTGTTGTGGCACCCTGACGAGAGCATCCTACCACTTCCAACCCAAGATCTCTTAGGGTCCCTCTATTGGACCAAGCAATATGGGTCTCTTGAATGCAAACTACATCCACCCGCATAGTTGATAGCATCTGGGCCATTATACCTCTTTCTTTTATCATTCAAACCACATACATTAATGGAATATATTGACAATTTAGCCATTATAAAGCATGTTTGAGTAAACTAGACTAAACACAAACATATGAGCAACAACTGCCGAAATTCGATATCTACCAAGATTGAATCTTAAACAAAAGACAAATACATATTCCAGCTGTATGACCTTGCACTCCAAAAGAAAAAATTCTTCCCACCCACCCACCCCTTGGTTCCCCCCCACCCCTCCCTTCCCCCGCCACCCCCCCCCACCAGAAGCGTAAGGGCTAGTGCCCTCATTGATGGAATGTGAGTATCAGCTGTGAGTTCCACCCGGGTCTGACCCTCCTGACAAAAGTAGCCAAAGAAAATACAGTGCACAAAAAAGAAAGGAGATCAGTTAAGTATCAAAGCATATTACTTAGGGGGTCAGCCTATTCGAACTAACTGCAATGTTGAACATAACCTTGTTCCTATAACATTTTACTACATAGTCTCTAAGTATTGTTGCGCTTTTATCTCCGATACAAAAAATATGGTTCTTCCTTTATGCACAACTTTGAGTTTAGCAGGGTTAAGTCAGAAGGTTTGACCCCCCTTAGCTTGCATTGGTGTCATAAGCTATTTTAGTCTCCAACGTTGTTGAACAGTTGCAGCACAAAAATCTGGCCTCACAAAAAATTCGTGCCCCAAACCTTTTCTGGGTTTTGAAGGTCTTGCCAAATCATACAGAATCTCGCGGAGAAGATAGTTCTGCACAAAGATGAGAATAGCTCTTGGATGTTTGTGCCTCCCTTCCTGGTCTGTTTTTTGGTTAAATGGGAACCGATGGGCTCTTATAATTTCCTTATCCCAGTCCCATCCAGTGAGATCCTGAAAAGCATCCGCAAACAAGTCTATTACAAAGCGTCGAGTATCTTTCCCCTCTGATTTTTCCCCAACTCCCAAGATACGCAGATTATTGCGCCGAGCGCGGTTCTCTAAATCGGTTAGCTTCCAGTCCACGTCTTGCCTAGTACTGTCCAAGTCTTTGATTGAATTCTTTTGTAGCGTTAACTCATCTTCTACTGCTGAAATACGCGTTTCAGTCTCTTGCACTCTCAAGTTAGTATCCGTACTAGACTTGGCTAAACGTCGAACAACATTTTGAAGTTTACGAACTGCTCACCGAGTCCGAAGACCCTCCGCCTTGGTTTCTTCTCTGTGAGTTAGAATCATGCGATACATTGAGGCCTGTAGCTTATATATGGACTTTAAGGTGATCTCCTCAGATTCCTCTAGTAACTCAGGAGTTTCAGAATTTTCATGATCGAATTCATTATTATTAGCACCGGCCCCATCTCATTGAGGTTGATTCATTGCTGTTATATTCTCCTTGGATTTTTCCTCTATGACCTTGCGGACTGTATTTGAAACTCCTTCATTAGTCAGAAAGTCAGGGCCAAGCATGTCTTCCTCTGTAATTTGATTACACTCCTCCGCCCAATCTTTAACCTGAGAGTGTTCCTCACTTAGGAGCTCCTCCTCCAGATCACCTTCTGAAGCAACAGATAAATCAGACATTGAAAAGAATTGGCCCCCAGACTCTACAGATTCAGCATCATGTTGTTGTTGTAGGTCATTCGGTCTGGGTGAAACTCTAACTCCCTCTACAGCAAGGCAAACCTCAGATACTGCATCGTCATCGTTAACTTCCCCCCTTACACCAACATCTTCATTAGCATTAGCTGCAGCTAAAGCAGCATCAGTTTTAGCTGATTGGTTCAAATTGGTTTTATCGGGATTTGAGCGTTCAGTAGCCTTTGATGGAGTCAATTCAATCGTAGAGCTTTTATTAGGGATAATTGTAGGCTTTTTCTTAAATAGCTCAGGTATTGTGGGCTCTTTAAAAACTCCATTTGTTTGTGAATTACGGTGTTATGGATTTACTGTTGTGATAGTGTTTGCAGCATTGGCAGAATTCACAGCATTTGTGGAGTTGGCTAAATTAGAGGCATTTGTTTTTGTTACTCTGCCTTTGGGAGCCATGTTAAGTATTTAACAATATAGGAGGGGTCTTTTCCAATCACTTAAATCACCTCTGGGAGCTCGATACTTTCTGGGTTTTGCTGGCTGCTAAGAAAAAGGTTTTCAAGCACTGCAAGTTCCAAAATGTAACAAATTCAAAAGAAAATGTGTTCTCCACTCACCAAAAGTGTCTTAATTTGAACGTGCAGCAGGAGGAAGAAAGCTGCTACAATTGCTAGCTGCTACAGTTGCTAGCAGGAAAGCGGTTTGTGCGAGTACTGCTGAAAAACGCCTTTAATCGCGTCCTTGAACCACACAGCGACTGAAAGCACCGGCCGAATCCTTCGAAATAATATTGGCAGCAATGTATCCCACAATGTAACAATGTAGCACTCCGCCCGCTCAGACGCCCAAGCTGCGTCCTCCACACGCCTCGCTGCAGCTCAGCTCGCCTGGTCTTGCAGCCGACTCCAATTTGCAAGCACCGCGGTTGAGAACGCCGCGGACGCTCGGAAGCACCTTGGTCCCCCGCCTACAGGCGGGGGAAAAGTCAGCGCGGTCCAGCAACTCGGACCAACGGCTCCAATATCGCGTGCAGAGCACTGGAGAGCAATCAATCTTCTCTCCTTAGCGCCACGGAAAAGACTCCGGCACACAGCTCAGCTCCGCTCACAGATGATCATCAGCAGCAAACACCTCTCTCACGCCAGGCTGGGACAGATCCCCGGAGAGAACTCGAGCAGCTCCTCACACGGCTGCAGTAGCGGCCGCCATCTTGCTTCCGCCCTAGTAGTGGGCATTTCTAATAAACAAATTAGGATCCCTGTTACAGAACCTAGGGAAGTTTGCATTGGCAACTTTAGAGAAATGCACAAGCTAGTGGTGTATGACTCTAGTCCCGTAAATTTGTTAAGGAGAGTTTTGCTGTGCAAAATGAACTGCACAATCTTTTGCACACCCAGTGGTGTGGAAATACAAACCCCAGATGAAGATGGAGTGTACATAATTATGTTAGCACAACAAGAACCAGAAGTTAAAGAGATGTGTCTAGAAGATTTACCAGGAGATTTAAAAACCTTTGTCAATCCTGATGTGTGGGATTTTACAGGAAAAGAAGTAGGCCTGATGGCAGATGTAGACCCCATTAAAGTGTCAGTGAAAGAAAGTGCAATTTACCCAACCATTAGACAGTACAACATGAGTAAAGGCAGGAGTGGCACAAGAAATACAGCGTTTGGTCGAACAAGGCATTTTAGAAAAAATAATGAACAGTACTTGTAATTCACCTATAATTGGCATAAAGAAGCCAAACAAAAAGTACAGGGTGGTCCAAGACCGCCGAAAAGTAAATAAAATTGTTGTCCCATGCTGCCCAATTGTACCGAATCCAGCAGTAATCCTGTATCAAATACCACGGGGAGCAGGATGGTTTACTGTAATTGACTTATGCCATGCTTTCTTTTCCATCCCGCTGCACCCAGACAGCAAATTTCTATTTTCGTTCAAATTTGACAAACATGTTTACGTTTGGAATCGTGTTCCTCAGGGTTACACAGAAAGTCCATCCATTTTTAATCAGATTTTGAAAAAATGCCTTGAGTCCTTGGTGCTGCCCGGACAATCAGTCCTGGTGCAGTATATCTATGACCTATTAGTGGCATCGAGAACCCGAAATGATTGCATTATCAATACCATTGCATTATTGAACCACTTAGTAAAAAGAGAACATAAAGTGTCCCCAGAAAAATTGCCGTACTGTACCACCTCAGTTAAGTATCTGGGACACCAGATAGAAAGAGGGGTCAGGCAAGTGAGATCTGAAAGAATCAGGATAATTCAAAACATGAAGTTACCCCAAACCCAGAAAGAAATCAGGATGTTTCTCGGAGTTGTAGGTTGCTGCAGGCAGTGGATTGTGGGATTTGCAGTACTAGCCAAACCATTGGTTCAAATGACAAAGAAAAGAGCAAGGGGCCCAGTCGAATGGGATGATGAAAGCATGACTGCTTTTCTAAAATTACGTAACAGTCTGTGTGAAGCTCCAGCACTAGGGATGCCTGATTACTCAAAAGAGTTTGCACTGTTTTGTGACACAAGAGACAATTGTGCTCTCTCAGTCTTAACCCAGACCCATGGATTAATGCGACGACCTGTGGCATATTTTTCTGCCACATTGGACCCAGTAGCAGCAGCATTGCCAGGTTGTTTAAAAGCGATAGCTGCAACATGTACGAGTCTTGAGCAAAGCGAATCCATTAATATGGGACACCCTGTAACAGTGTATGTTCCACATTCAGTTGTGATTCTGTTAACCAGAACACTTACTCAGAATTTAACACCTAGTCAGATGACACAAAAGAATTATTGTGGGTTCAGAAAACGTGACAAGTGTGAGGTGCACTGTTCTAAATCCAGCAACCTTATTGCCCGATTCCCATTTTGCAGAAGTGAGAGAAGAAGTCGAACATGATTGTATCGACTTGACTGAATTCAGTACTAAACCTAGAAAGGACATACAGGAAGTACCTTTAACCCCTTAAGTGCTGCCGTCGGCCATTGGCCGACGGCAACGCTACCTCACTGGTGCTGCCGTTGGCCAATGGCCGACGCGGCCCCGCCCATTTTGCGGAAGTGCCGAACTTCCGCAAAATCGCGGGCGCAGTAGAGGGGTTAAAAGATCCTGAGCATGAATTCTTTGTCGGTGGCTCATGCATGCGCCATGAGGATGGAGGACTAAGTGCTGCTTATGCTGTGTGCACATTGGCAAATATAGTCGAAGTATCCTATTTACCAGGAGTCAAGTCTGCACAAGCAGCCAAATTGATTGCTCTAACTAAAGCATGCAACAGTGGGAAAAATTGGAGAATAACCATTTACACTGATAGTCAGTATGATTATGGGGTTGTGCATGACTATGGCCAGCTCTGGATGCAAAGAGAGCTCTTGACTTCTTTGGGAACCCCTATCAAAAATGGACAATATGTAAAAGAATTACTTGAAGCAATTTAATTGCCAAAAGAATTGGCCGTGGTCAAATGTGCTGCTCACCAATCGGGAAAAGACAGAGTGGCAGCTGGAAATAATTATGCTGACCAAGTGGACCAGCATGGTGCCAAATATAAAATGGCAATAAACAAGAAAATAGAATCATGTGGAAACAGCTGCCAACTTATGTTGTTGTGTGGTGTGAATACTTGGGAAGAAGTGAAAGACTTACAAAACGAGGAAGAACAGAAAGAAAAGTACAATTGGCAGAAAATAGGGTGTCAATAGAGACCTGAAGACTGAGTGATAATCTACCTATATGTGAGTCCAGTACTACCTGACTGTATGCTTGCACCAATGGCTAGAGTGTACCATTGGGATACACACATAGGGAGAGATGCTATGGTCACGTTATTCAGACAGGACTGGTTTATTGTGAATTTCAGGAATGTAGCAGAGAGTCTTTGCAGGGCATTGTTGTGTTTCTATCTAGGACCCTAATTCGATATTCCCGATTTATGCCCTTATATGGTTATAACAAACAATATCCTTATAAAAGCATAAGAATCATATCCATATTTAGTAATAGCCCATGCAGTCCAAATACGGCAAGGCTACTCCCATAGACTCCTAGAAAGTACAACGCGTTCTTTAAACAAACCAATCCTCCAGAAGCCCAGGAATTCCCCCTGCTTTTGTTTTGATTTGAACAAGAACTCCTGGAGTCCAGAAAGAACTGTTAGTTCTTTGTGACGTCTTATGTCAAACCCGGCACCTTCCAGGTATAAATATACCAATGTTGCCTTAAGCAAACACACGGTGGTTTGGAGCAGAGTGGCTATTTACTTGCCCGACGCCCAGCTGATGCGAGAGCCGAAGGAAGCCGACCCTTCCTTTTGACGCACTGAGAGAGACGCTGTCTTTTCTCCTGCCGAGAAATTCCAGCTCCGGTGCTTCCATTCACCCTTGCGGGTTGCTTGAAGATCGAGTCCTGAGAGAGAGATACAAGACCTCCTCCATTCTAGCACCAAGGTACGGAACTGACTAAACCCTTGAGAGAATTCTTGATTCAGATTCTTGGCAAAAACCAACTTAACTGTCAGGTACACCAGGGTAGGCGTATCTTAGAAACACCAGCTGAGTACGTTAGTCAATGTTTTTATGTATGTATATATTTTATCCGTTTTAAAGTATCATATGGCTAAGAAACCATATCAATGCTTTTACAGTATTATTTCATAATACTACTTTTACTGTACAAACTTTACTTCATGATAAGTATTGCAATTGTGGCAACTCATTTCTCTTGCATGAGAAAGAAAGCTGCTCAATAAATAACAACTTTTATTGAAAACTCCAGTCTCTCTATTTCTCTGCACTCTGGTGAAATTAAACATGCACAATTGACTGAGTGAAATAGCTGTCTATTGTTTTGACATGACTCTAGAGATATAGGGCCAGATGTAGGTAATGCTATTTTACCGATTCATAAATACCGAATTTTACCGATTCGGTATTTATGAATCGGTAAAATAGAAGCTGGGAGATGTAGGTAGATTTTAAATTTCAATTACCGAATCGGTAATAATCGGTATTTACCGATTCTGTAATTACAGAATCGGTAATGCCCATTGATTCCTATGGGCTTTGAAGCCCATAGGAATTAATGGGAAATACCGATTCTGTAATTACAGAATCGGTAAATACCGATTCCAGCAAGGGTGCAGGGGGTGTCACTTTGACACCCTCTAGCACCCCCAATACAGGCATGTGTGCCATGTGGCACACAGACATGCCCTAATGGCATGTCTGTCTGTCACATGGCATATGTGTGCATGCACACATGTGCATGCACACCTGAATTCGGTATTTTACCACCCAATTGGATTGGGTGGTAAAATACCGAATCTGTAAGCGCTTTTGGACTCAAAAGAGTCCCACCTACATATGGAAGTTATCGAATCGGTAAAAATACCGATTCGGTATTTTACAGATTCGGTAAATTTACCGATTCGGTAAATTTACCGAATCTGTAAAATAATGCCCCTACATGCCGATTCCTAAATACCGGTCGGTAACGGCCGAATTTGGCAGTTACCGACCGGTATTTGGGCTCCTACATCTGGCCCATAGTCTTTATTCTGAGGGAGCAAAATTGTCATGTTTATGCGGTTGTCAGAAACTAATCCCTTCTTGTCTAAATCAGAAAGGTTAACTCTTTCCTGAACATTCGAGAAAGTTTCTAGTGACCTCTGAGCTAGCTGGCAAAACTAATTAAGTCTAACATAGTCAGTAGAGATCTAGATGACCTCAGTCCTACGTTTAAACTGCTGTTTATGTTATTCCAATGCGCAGAGCCTATTGGGAATATAGGAACTACACTACATGGCGCCCAACGTTTGGTAAGGCGATAATCTAACGCAAGACATTAGAGTAGCTCAGTCGTGCTTTTCACACAGACCCCTTTTCCCGTAAAAACTCCAAAAGACGTCTGGAGTGGGTAAAAGGTTAATATCCACCGGAACTTAGTAGGAAGACATTCCTATATATTAGTTTTTTGTTTAGTCAATGTTGAAGGATACAGTGTTCCAAAATATTGTGCACCTAATCTTTGTTTCCTTGAAACTTGATCTGCAACAAAACTTTCTGTCAGTAAAATGACAGAAAGTGAAGAAGAAAGAGATAGAAATGCGTTAGCATCTCAACTGTTGTTAGATGTAAGAAGAACTATAACTCTTATAGAAAATGGGCTATCACCAAGAGGTGGTGCAGTCATATTTGTGGTAGAGGCCCATGAATATCGGCAGACAGAGGTATTCTATTCATGGATACACTTTCCAGGAGCAAACGCTGTAACACAAGACTTCCACTATTACAAAATAGAGTCAAGTCAAGTCAAGTCAAAAATTTATATAGCGCACTACATACCTAGAGGGTCTCAAGGCGCTTGAGGAGGGGGGGGGTTACTTATCAAATATCCAGGTTTTAAGCTGTTTTCTGAAGGCTAGGTGGTTTTGGGTAAGGCGGAGGTGGATGGGAAAGGAATTCCAGGTTTTGGCTGCTAAGTAGGAGAAGGATCTTCCCCCCATGGTGGCTTTGTGGATGCACGGAACAGCGGCGAGGGCTTGGTTGGACAAACGCAGTTTGCGGGTGGGAGTGTAGAAGGAAAGGCGCGTGTTGAGGCATTCAGGTCCAAGTTCGTAGAGGGCTTTGTGTGCGTGGGTGAGGAGACGGAACGTTATCCTTTTGTTGACGGGGAGCCAGTGAAGGTCTTTCAGGTGATTGTATATGTGGTCTGTGCGGGGGGTGTCTAGTATGAGTCTGGCTGAGGCGTTTTGAATGCGTTAGAGTTTTTTCAGCAGTTTTGCGGTGGTGCCGGCGTAAAGGGTCTTTCCGTAGTCCAGACGGCTTGTAACCAGTGCGTGGGTGGCTGTTTTTCTAGTTTCTGTGGGGATCCCGCGAAATGTTTTTTTGAGCATGCGTAGGATATTGAAGCATGATGATGAGACGGCGTTGACTTGTCTGGTCATCGAAAGAGAGGAGTCCAGGATGATGCCCAGGTTCCTTGCGTGGTCCGTCGGTATGGGAGCTTTTCCTAGGGCTGTTGGCCACCAAGAGTCGTCCCAGGCGGAAGGGGATGCACCTAAGATGAGGACTTCCGTTTTGTCCGAGTTCAGTTTCAGACGGCTGTGCTTCATCCACTCGGCTACTTCTTTCATCCCTTCATGTAGGTTGGTTTTGGCGGTGATTGGGTCTTTGGTGAGTGAGAGGATCAGCTGAGTGTCATCAGCGTAGGAGATGATGTTAAGGTTGTGTTGACGTGCGATGGTTGCGAGGGGGCTCATGTAGACATTGAAGAGGGTAGGGCTGAGAGAAGATCCTTGTGGAACGCCGCAGATGACTTCGGTGGCCTCTGACTTAAAAGGGGTGAGGCGGACTCTCAGAGTTCTTCCAGCGAGGAACGAGATGATCCAATCCAATGCTTTTCCTTGAATTCCGATGTTGCTGAGGCGTTGTATTAGGGTGCTATGACAGATTATGTCGAAGGCTGCGGAGAGGTCGAGGAGGATGAGGGCGACTGTGTCTCCGTGGTCCAGTAGTGTTCGAATGTCGTCTGATGCTGCGATGAGGGCGGTCTCGGTGCTGTGTTTGGCTCGGAAGCCAGACTGTGAGGAGTCAAGTGATTTGTTGGTTTCGAGGAAGGCAGCGAGCTGATTGTTGACGGCTTTCTCAATGACTTTGGCAGGGAATGGGAGGAGCGAGATGGGGCGGTAATTTTTGAGTTCGATGGGGTCAGCTGTGGGTTTCTTCAGAAGGGCACTGAGTTCGGCGTGTTTCCATTTTTCTGGGAATGTGCCGGAGTTGAGGGAGCAGTTGATGATGTCTCGGAGATGGGTTGCGATAATGGAGTCTGCTTTGTTGAAGATGTGATGGGGGCATGGGTCTGTAGGGGATCCTGAGTGGATGGAGTTCATTAGGCGAATGGTGTCTTCTGTGGTGATTGGGTTCCAGTTGAGAAGGTTATTCGGAGGAGGTACAGGTTCGGAGGTGAGAGGGGTTGACTGGTTTACGGGTTGGTTGTCAAAGCTGTTATGAATGTCGGCGATTTTGTCATGGAAGAAAGAGGCGAGGGAGTCGCAGAGGTCTTGAGAGGGGGTGATGTCGTTGGAGCTGGCGGTGGGGTTGGTGAATTCTTTGATGATGTTGAAAAGTTCCTTGCTGTTGTGGGCGTTGTCGTCTAGTCGGTCTTTGAGTGCTGATTTCTTGGCTGTCCGGATTGGTTGGTGGTGTTTGCGGGTGGCATTTTTTAAGGCGACTTGGGTGATAGTGTTTGGGTCTTTTTTCCAAGTTTTTTCAAGGGAGCAACAGAGTTTCTTGGATTTCTTAAGGTCATCATTAAACCATGGGGCGTTCTTGCTTCCTTGCTTGATTTGATGTTTTTTCAAGGGTGCTAGTTTGTCGCCGGTTTGGGTTAGCCATTGTGTGAGGTTGATGGCGGCTTGGTTAGGGTTCGTCGAATATGCAGGGGTTTTTTGAAGAAGTGATGTGGAGATCTGGTCGATTGTGATTTTGTTCCAATTTCTTCGCAGAGTTGGTTGAGGGTGGTTGTGGATCGTGGTCTTATTGTAAATGAAGTGGATGCAACTGTGGTCCGTCCAGTGGAGGGCTGTGGTGTGAGTGAAGGAGATATGCTTGCTGGAGGTGAAGATAGGGTTGAGTGTGTGTCCTGCGTAGTGGGTGGGGGTGTTAACAAGTTGTTTGAGTCCGAGATTGGCGAGATTGTCCAGGAGGGTGGTAGTGTTCCTGTCGTTGCTCTTTTCCAGATGGAAATTGAGGTCTCCCAGTAGAATGTATTCTTCTGAGGGGAGGGCGTGTGGGGTGATGAAGTCAGTGATGTCTTCGCTGAATTGTGTACGGGGTCCTGGGGGTCTGTAGAGGAGGGTGCCTCTGAGTGCGGTCTTGGGGTCGGTGTGGATCTGGAAGTGGAGGTGTTCGGCGATAGCGAGGTTGTCTTCTGAGCTGGTTGAGACGCGGATGGTGTTCTTATGGACGATGGCGATGCCTCCTCCTGTTTGCTTGGTGTGGTCCTTACGGATGATCTTGTAGCCGTCCGGGATGGCTACGGCGATGTCTGGAGCTGATGAGGCATTCATCCAGGTTTCTGTTAGGAAGGCGACATCCGGGGAAATGGTGTCGAGTAGGTTGCAAAGGTCGATGGTCTGTTTGTGAACCGAGCGGGTGTTGAGAAGGATGCATTTAAGGTGGTTGGTGTCGGATCTCTGTTTGGTGTTTGTGGGTTTGGTGTGGGTCTTGATAGAGTCGTACTTGCAGGAGTGGCAGGTGAAGGGTCCATGGGTGTGTCCCGGTGAGGCTTGGGCACAGTTAGGGAGTCAGCCGGGGTTAAGTGCTAGGAGGGTGGATGAGTCGTATGTAATGCGGGAGGTGATGGGTTTACGGGGACCAGGGGGTCTGGCGCTGGGCGCGGTCCAGGCGTGGACGGGCGTAGACGGGCTTACCTTTGGCGCACCTTCGGCGCGGCCGCAGCGCGTGGACGCTGCTCGTTGGAACATCTGTCTCAAAAGGATAGTGGAGGGGCGGAGCGTGGGAGGGGCAGCTGGGAGGCGGTAACGGGGAGGAGAGGCGGGCCAGGGTAAAGCCCAACAACAAAATGGAGGTCAAAGGGAAAGCGAAACAGGGGCACAGGCAACAAATGTACAATAACACCGAGTATGCAGCAAATGTACCAGCACGCTAATTCAAAGACTCAGAAATGTCGCGCTGTTAGGCAGAGCAGAAAGTGCGGCTCTACGTTTCAAGGCGCTAAATCCGGGTGAAAGTGCTAATAAAGTAAAGCTACGATATCAGACACCACGATACCAGTCACAACTAATATAGTAAAGCTACAATACCAGACCCAGCAACGAGAATAACAATGCACTTCAGCTGTGTGCGTTAGGAGTAGCAGCACGATCGGAATCTGGAGTCAGGGAGCATGGGGGAGCGACCGCTTGGAGCAGGTCCAATAGAGGAACCTCCGGATGAATACGCTCCTTTCGAGGACATTGAAATCCCACTAACTTACCAAGAGCACATACTCTGGTTTAAAGGCGCCCTAAAACATCAAAATCACATCACCAGGCTAGGTCTACTAAGTAGACCAGGAGCCACGTGGCCGGTTCTAGCCAGCTACACACCACATCCCGACATTAACAAAATGTCAAGCGAAGAACTCTTAGTTAAACTAAAAGAATTAACAAAGGCATATAGAGAATTAGTTCAATTGGCAATGAACGATAAAACATACCTGCAGAAATTGAAAGAATCAGATACAGCAGAACAACCTTTTGAACTTGCCAGAATCATAGAAAAATCCTATGAAGAACTAGGTAGAGATAGTTTGGGTGGGAAACCAGTAAAACCCCAACTAACTGAAAATCCTGAAAACATTTATTAAAAATAATCTGAACACTCCAAAAAAGAGTTGGGAGGGTAATAAACAATCCACTCCCAGAGAAAAACGGTTTCAGTCCAGAGGGAGGTCTCCTCAGCGGAGAGATAGATCTCCGGACTGAGGAAACAAGTCTCCCCAGTAGGAGCCCTCTGAGAAAAGAGACAACCTTAGAAATAGGGATAATTTGAGAAAACCTGACAGATATCAAGATATTGATACACGTCCCTCTCAATTTTTTCAGACTTCTTCACAGAAATCGGAAAGAAGAGGACGGTCAGAACTCAAGGAAGAGCACGTCAAGTCCAAAGACAAGGAACCTGCTCATCAAAGTAAAAAATTACAATTTTCAAAGAAGAAGGTAGCCAGTATTAAAATTAAACATGCCGAGGATTCTGAGGACACAACTGAAAACGGAGAGTGGGCCCAGACAATTCTAGACAGTGCAGCAGAAGTAACCATAGCTCGCAAGATCCTGATGAATCTTCTGGAGACAGTGGACACGAATGAATACATTCAAGTGGAAACGGCAGATACCAGAGTTAGCAAACCCCATAAACTATACGAAATAACATTGCGTATAGAGGGGGACAAAACTAGGAAAGTAAGGGGTCTCTTTTGGGATAACCTTGCGAAAGGCTATGACATACTGTTAGCTGAGAAAGACTGGCCACCAGAGTTTGTCAGGGAGTGCCCTCATGGCGAAAAAATGATTATGCCTGCCTTCTCAAATCAAATTCCAATTCATAAAAAATACACATTTGCAAGAAAATGGGCAGTAGCCCAAGCCCCTGCATTATATCTGATTTCACCATGGATTGAATTTTGGATTGTATTAGGTGTACTTTTCCTCCTGCTTTGGCACTTTTATTGTTGGAAAATATAGTACAATGGACACAGCAAGTCATAACATCAACTTGGTCCTAAAGCCTCACAGATCCTCTCACATCGAGAAAAGAGAACTGTCATCAGTGAAAAGAGAACTGTCATCAGTGAACATCACAGACAATCCAATACCCAGTGGGGTAGCATTGGACAAAACTGATTATGAAATCTATGGATCGATTGAGCTCTTGAAATATCCACACCAGTTTAAGGTTTCCTTAAGTGACTTTGTGACACCAAGTACTTTCTCTGATGATTGGGACTTTGAAAATATTAATAATATGATGTCAGATTTAGTAATGTCAGCTAAATTCACAGAACATGATTATTTACAGGGTTCATCAAATTATGAAGAGTTGTATTGCTATGATCATTTTGGTGATCACTATTTGCATAAATCTGCTCAACCTAGAAATGTTTTAACTTATAACCAATGGGAACATTGTCCAACTCCGCCAAAAGGCAGTTCGAAAATATTTTATGAGAAATTCCAATACTTCTCAGGTTTTAACAACAGTGATCCAGAAACGTTTTATTTCAAAATGTTAAATAGGACAGGAATGAAAACAATGTTGACAAATACTAAATTGATATATTCTGAAAAATGTTATGAAAAAATGTCTACATTTGGTTTTGAATTTTGGAAAAACATTGAAACAAAAACCATCTGAGGTACAAAAGACTGGCAGGTACAAGGTTTAGAAGCATTATTTAGAGCCTGCATGATCCCAGAACAGATAATATTCCTGAATTACACCATTCAACAAACTACTTGTCTTGGCCTAGCTAAGATAAAAGACTTAAACAAACCGTCTATTCCGAAGCCCATAACTGATAGTAATAGCACTATAGATGTGGAGATAGACGTATCCCATATTTTACACCAAAACAGAACAAATCCTGATTGAAAAAAATGGTTGATCTGGCCCACAGACACAAATAACTGTCAAGGTAGATTCCTGAACAAAACACAGGGATTCAAACAGACCAGGCCAGACCCAAGATATTCCCAGAGACAACATCCAGGGATAGTTACAACATACAGTGTAGGGAAACTATGCCTTGAGTGGCTACAGAAATCCACACTGGCTGAAATTAAGCAACACTTGACTTTACTTAAAGAAGGTGTTGACTTGCGAGATTTCATAGTGGGACCTCGCAAACAGCGTCAAAAACGTTTCATAGCAGCCGATATATACGCAGCTTAAAACAAAGCTTGGAAAATAATGCAAATTGAAACAGCAGAAAAAATACGAGAAATTGATCGTATTAATTTGGAAAAATCACTTTCTGTAGTGGACAATGAGTTAACGACTCTATCCTTCAGAATACATTCACTGGACAGCATTGCATCATCTGCTATTGATATAATAGAGCAGGACTTGCTAATGTTACAACATGGTCAGTCCCAATTGCGTTCTATTGTACAGCTAGGCTGGACGTTGCAAAACCTGCATTCAGGCTACGTGCCATGGCGTCTAATCAACACAACGTCATTATTTTCTATCTTTAACCTTACTGATAAACAAAGCAGTTTGGCACAAAAAGGAGCAGACTATATGATTCTGAGCATTGAAAAACTTGAGAGATTACCATTGACAATGTCAGAGAGATCTGTCATTGAATGGATAATACACGGAACAATTACAATTCCGATAACAACTTTCCAGTTTAAGTATTGCCAAAAATATATACCAGCAGACCTGTATGAAAGGTAAAGGATACATCAAATCAACCTGGGATTTACCTTATACACACAAATGTTATAGTGAAGGGAAAAAATAAGTATTCCTTAGTGGTAACAATTGTAAAAAAAATCAATAAGCGGTACACTTCTGTGTCAAGGTATTAACTTGCATGGAGCCTGCGAAGGGTCATCAAATAACCTTTCATGTCACCTGCATGGCACTCCTGCAACACAGATAGAGCCATTTTTCAGACAGCTTTCCAACTGCAGTTATGTTCTAATAAGTGAACACAGCTGTTGTGGCATGGTGCCAGGAAAAGCCTATCTCGTAACTGTTACTTCCAGGGTCATTTGCTGTATGCAAGTATTGTTTCCACACAGCAATCCAGACATGGAGGCGGCAATATGGCCTTCTTTGAATATCTCTTCTATTCGAATGGATACTATAAGCAGAATGAAGTCTATTCTTTTACAGACAACTGTGCCTTTAACCTCGTCCAAAGAGACGTATGATCCGCAAGTTGCAAGGACAGCGGCAGAGATACATTCCCTATTATCGATAAATTGCCCTGTGCATTTCATAGAAATGTTAGGTCAAATCTTAAACATGTCTGTTACCAGTGGCATCACACACGTATTTAAGACATTTTTTTCGGGAGTGTTAGCACCCTTTGAAACAGTTCTGGGCATCTTTCCGAATTTTGTCCATTCCTTATTCGGCGGCCTGCCTCTTCTTTTGGGACTCGTAGCAGGAAAGTTATTTTTGATCCTTCTGCTCCGATATGGCAAGCAAAGCCACAGGCAAAACTCCAGCAACGATGGAAGAAACAATCTTACCAATACGCTACCGGGACCGAATCACTAAAGTCCTCGGATTAGCCCGGCTAAGAGATCTGAGTACTACCTGGTTTCTTTCATTCAGACCAATCTGGCAAGATTGCATCTTACTTGTGCTTCGATGTCTGCTATGCGGAGAAGAATGCGTGTTGGACGTCTGTCTTACACTACTTGTGGAGAAGTGTGGCTCACCGATTAGAGAGGCAGACCCTGAGGCAGAGGTCTGGCCTGGGACCAGGGTTCAATTCCCGACACGGCAGGGTCTTGGGCTCAATGTCCACGGACTCGATAATTCGAGCCTAGCTGCCTACTCTAATCATGGGTCCCACTCTGCAACTCTGGGCAATAGCTTGCTTAATCTCCACAACGGCCCCGAATGCCTGGCCTCACCTAGGATGCCTGGCCTCCCTTGCTCACTTTGCCACTGGATTCAAACAAGCCGGGCTGAAGACGGCTGGAATGCCAGAAACCGGTCCTCGGAAGCTTGTTTCCGGTCCAGGGA
Source organism: Lissotriton vulgaris (assembly GCF_964263255.1). Lineage (NCBI taxonomy): Eukaryota > Metazoa > Chordata > Amphibia > Caudata > Salamandridae > Lissotriton > Lissotriton vulgaris. Next base: position 300,661 of record NW_028244498.1, read on the forward strand.
AGACATGGCTTGGCAGATCAGGCTGGACTGTTCCCATGAGGCACAGGGTCAGACTGATTTGCACATAGCCATGTCTGAACTGGGGTGGCAGAGTGGGCTAAAGAACGGTGATGGATTAAACCCAGATATTTTGACTGGGTGTAAGTGTTTGATTGATTCAGATGTTCCGTCCATTACCACCCCCTTTTGTACCGCTTTTGGCCGCCATAAGTGTGGCAGGGTATGCTCAGACGTGAGTCCCTTGCTCACTTTGCCACTGGATTCAAGCAAGCCGGGCTGAAGACGGCTGGAATGCCAGAAACCGGTCCTCAGAAGCTTGTTTCCGGTCCAGGGAAGACATGGCTTGGCATTTCGGGCTGGACTGTTCCCATGAGGCACAGGGTCAGACTGATTTGCATATAGCCATGTCTGAACTGGGGTGGCAGAGTGGGCTAAAGAACGGTGATGGATTAAACCCAGATCTTTTGACTGGGTGCGAGTGTTTGATTGATTCAGATGCTCCGTCCATCACCACCCCCTTTTGTACCGCTTTTGGCCGCCATAAGTGTGGCAGGGTATGCTCAGACGTGAGTCCCTTGCTCACTTTGCCACTGGATTCAAGCAAGCCGGGCTAAAGACGGCTGGAATGCCAGAAACCGGTCCTCGGAAGCTTGTTTCCGGTCCAGGGAAGACATGGTTTGGCAGTTCGGGCTGGACTGTTCCCATGAGGCACAGGGTCAGACTGATTTGCATATAGCCATGTCTGAACTGGGGTGGCAGAGTGGGCTAAAGAACGGTGATGGATTAAACCCAGATCTTTTGACTAGGTGTGAGTGTTTGATTGATTCAGATGCTCCGTCCATCACCACCCCCTTTTGTACCGCTTTTGGCCGCCATAAGTGTGGCAGGGTATGCTCAGACGTGAGTCCCTTGCTCACTTTGCCACTGGATTCAAGCAAGCCGGGCTAAAGACGGCTGGAATGCCAGAAACCGGTCCTCGGAAGCTTGTTTCCGGTCCAGGGAAGACATGGTTTGGCAGTTCGGGCTGGACTGTTCCCATCAGGCACAGGGTCAGACTGATTTGCATATAGCCATGTCTGAACTGGGGTGGCAGAGTGGGCTAAAGAACGGTGATGGATTAAACCCAGATCTTTTGACTAGGTGTGAGTGTTTGATTGATTCAGATGCTCCGTCCATCACCACCCCCTTTTGTACCGCTTTTGGCCGCCATAAGTGTGGCAGGGTATGCTCAGATGTGAGTCCCTTGCTCACTTTGCCACTGGATTCAAGCAAGATGGGCTGAAGGCGGCTGGAATGCCAGAAACCGGTCCTCGGAAGCTTGTTTCCAGTCCAGGGAAGACATGGCTTGGCAGTTCGGGCTGGACTGTTCCCATGAGGCACAGGGTCAGACTGATTTGCATATGGCCATGTCTGAACTGGGGTGGCAGAGTGGGCTAAAGAACGGTGATGGATTAAACCCAGATCTTTTAACTGGGTGTGAGTGTTTGATTGATTCAGATGCTCCGTCCATCACCACCTCCTTTTGTACTCACCTTGGAGGTGCCCAGTAAGGGGCATCTCACAGGGAAAGCCAGGAAGGGCTCCACAGCGGTATACAGCGCCAAGATACCTTCTAGGTGATAGCGCGCTTTACAAGTATACACACATTTACATTTACCATCAGCAGTACCAATGGATATCGATACTTTGCTAAGTCCTGTAACGACTCATGTAACGTGTTGTCCCCAGCGGCTACCTATTCTGATGACAGCATTCGTTGAGACTTCACCACTACGATTAGGTGGCGGAGGAGTATGAGAGGAAAGTGGCACCACACAGGTACAACCTTCTGTGAGCATTGATGATGTAGAAATCGATTATGGCAATGATTCTCACATATGCACTATTTCGGCTTTTTCGAACTTGGTCGAACTTTCACCTACTGTTGTAGACCAATTTTTTGCCAGCCTTTCTGATATGATGTTCTCTCCTAACAACGAGAATAACTTTTAAAAATCAATGTGCACACAGCGTTCCCTGAACTCTGAATTCGGCCTTCAGTTTTGAAAAACAACACTTCCAAAATATTTACTTTTTTTGGCACATGGTACTCTGCTTAAAGTAGAACTATTCTTAGAGAACAGAGCTTCTATTTTAGGATACTAGAGACAATATTTTACCTCAGCCTCTAGCACATGTACAGTTTTGTATAAATATGTGATAAAATGGTCTCGACCTTCTTTTCTGTATTAAGAGCCATTTCATAAATGTAATTTTCGCAATTCATTCAGCTGATATATATATGCTTTTAACTGAATGATACCACTGCTTGAAAAACGTACAGTACCAATACTCATTTTCGTGTATATACCATACACTATTTCAAATGAAATTATGTATTTTGGGGTGGGTTGGAAAACACACATGCATCGTTATATGTTTACTATTGCTTAGTTTTAGTAATGATGGACATTATTACGTGGAGTGGGTGTTGTGTTTCTATCTAGGACCCTATATTTGATATTCCCGATTTATGCCCTTATATTGTTATAACAAACAATATACTTGTAAAGGCATAAGAATCATATCCATATTTAGTAATAGCCCATGCAGTCCAAATACGGCAAGGCTACACCCATACACTCCTAGAAAGTACAACGCGTTCTTTAAACAAACCAAGCCTCCAGCAGCCCGGGAATTCCCCCTGCTTTTGTTTTGATTTGAACAAGAACTCCTGGAGTCCAGAAAGAACTGTTAGTTCTTAGTGACGTCTTATGTCCAACTTTATGTCAAACCCGGCACCTTCCAGGTATAAATATACCAATGTTGCCTTAAGCAAACACACGGTGGTTTGGAGCAGAGCGGCTATCTACTGGCCCGATGCCCAGCTGATGAGCGAGCCAAAGGAAGCCGACCCTCCCTTTTGACGCACTAAGAGAGACACTGTCTTTTCTCCTGCCGAGAAATTCCAGCTCCGGTGTTTCCAGTTACCCTTGCGGGTTGCTGGGAGATCGAGTCCTGAGAGAGATATACACATGACCTCCTCCATTCTAGAACCAAGGTACGGAGCTGCCTAAACCCTTGAGAGAATTCTTGATTCAGATTCTTGGCAAAAACGAACTTAACTTAAACTGCAACTTACTTACTCCTTCCCACGTATTAGTCTTAGGTCAGGTACATCGGGGTAGGCGTATCTTAGAAGCACCAGTTGAGTACGTTAGTCAATGTTTTTATGTATGTATATATTTTATCCGTTTTAAAGTATCAAATGGTTAAGAAACCATATCAATGCTTTTACAGTATTATTTCATAATACTACTTTCACTGTACGCACTTTACTTCATGATAAGTATTGCAATTGTGGCAACTCATTTCTCTTGCATGAGAAAGAAGACTGCTCAATAAATAACAACTTTTATTGAAAACGCCTGTCTCGCTATTTCTCTGCACTCTGGTGAAATTAAGCATGCACGATTGACTGAGTGAAATATCTGTCTATTGTTTTCACACGACTCTAGAGATATACTCTTTTTTCTGAGGGAAAGTTGTCATGTTTATGCGGTTGTCAGAAACTAATCCCTTCATGTCTAAATCAGAAAGGTTAACTCTTTCCTGAACATTCGAGAAAGTTTCTAGTGACCTCTGAGCTAGCTGGCAAAACTAATTATGTCTAACATAGTCCGTAGAGACCTAGATGAGCTCAGTCCAACGTCTAAACTGCTGTTTATGTTATTCCAATGCCCAGAGCCTATTTGGAATATAGGAACTACACTACAAGATGTTTAACCTGTCAGCCACTTAACCCTGGGAAGAGAACTGTGGTTTGCCCGGGAAAATATGGGAAAGCAGAAGTTCCATTCATTAGGATACAAGATAATTTCATTCAGTTACCTCCTTGTCGAGGACTAAAATATGTTTTGGTAATTGTCTGCTTATGTTTTAAAATGGGTAGAAGCATTTCCCACCCGTAGAAATGATAGCTTAACTGTAGCCAAACTGCTTTTAAGAGAACTCATCCCATGATTCGGTTTTCCAGTCACGACTGAGTCAGACCGAGGAAAACATTTTAAGAGTGAAATAATTAAAGTTATCTGTGAAGCATTCAAAATTGAACAAAAACTGTACTGTGCATACTGCCCAGAGGCTTCTGGAGTGGTAGAACAATTAAATGGCACAATAAAAGCAAGATTGGGAAAGATGTGCAACTACCTAATTAGATTGGCCTGATGCTTTACCTCTTGTCCTGATGGGACTCAGAAGCATTCCAGACAAGAAGACAGGCTTGAGCCCTCATGAGATACTCCTGGGAAGGGCAATGAGGCAAGCATGTGTACCAGGACATCACTCGTTAACTATATCTGATGATTTAGTGTTGGAGTACTGCAAAGAATTGGCTGACCTAGTGCGTTTGGGGAAGATGCTGAAGCCAGAAATTCAACTCCAGCACATGATTTGAACCCTGGAGATTGGGTAGTGATAAAAGATCACACCCAGGAATCTTGCCTAGCACCAAGGTGGGGAAAGCCACATCAAGTGATACTGGTTACCATCACAGCTGTAAAGTGCAAGGAAATCCCCAACTGGATCCATGCCAGCCACACCAAAAGGGTGCCAGAATCTGAGGCTAAAGGTTGTGCAGCTGAAGGGTCTCAAGAAGTTGATCCTGAAGTAGTTGACAATGAACAACTGAGCACCAGTCAGGATGAATGGATTCCAGTAGTTAACATACCTGAATTAAGCATAAAAACAAGAAGCCAAACATATCTAGATAGTCAGACTGATAGTGAGGATGAGATAGGCATAGAAGAACATACTCAGATTACATAAAACAAAGCCAATGGTAATCGTGAGGAGGATCAGATAAGGAAAGAGCAATACACTCAGACCAACGAAACCCCCACATAACACCTTTGTCTGAGGAGGGACAGATAGGCATTAGCCCAAGAGCACATGCAGAAGACAATCAATATTCAGCAAGACCTGTGCAGGACCAGATAGGTTTAGCAAAACGTGTTCAGGACGAAGAAAAAAACTCCAGGCCCAACAAAGTCATATCCTGAATCAGGTCAGATTAGTCTAGAAGAACCCATCCAGGCAGAACAGTCAATAATATGCCCTGGACCAAGTCAGTTAGAGAGGATACCTGATGTTGACGAAACTCAAGTTGTGCCACAACTTAAAGGAAACAAGAGAACATTTGAAGACTCAGAGAGCACAGTGCCAGCTAAAAGACTCAGAAAGGGCAATCAATGGCCTGGTGGTGTTAAGAGACTGAAATATTGCCTAGTCACAATTAATGAGGAACCTGAACAGGTGGATGAAGTGACAAGTCAAAATGAACCATCAACCAGTAGAGGAGAAGTCCACGCCTGAAAAGATTGAATAACAAATTCAAAGGCCCTGAATGGACATATTTCATCCTTGAAGATTTCGAAAATCTGGAAATCAGTGATGAAAGTGACAAGGAATTGATTACTGATCAATATATTGAAGTGAGGCCAACTTGAGATAAATTCACAGGTGTATTTTGTGTAAAATTCTCAAAGAGGGGTTAAGCCTCCTCAGACAAAATGGCTGATAAAAGAGTTGCTGGAAAACCAAAAAGAAGTTGTATAAAGACATGCTGTAGAATGTGCATATGTAGTGTAGCAATAGTGCTCATAGTATGGCTAGGACTGACAATAGCAATACCGTACATAGTGGCTGTTCAGCAAAATGACACTAGTATACACTGAAAGATAGCGCATCACAAACAAGATAGAGTAGACTTAGAGGCACCAGAGGAGTTAGATTTACATCACTTTAGCAATAGAAATGAAACAGATATGAATGTTTTCGCAAATCTATTAGTGCACTATGTGGAGACCATGCAGATTAGTGATTGTTATGCTTGTATGAAACTACCAGCTTCTGTAGCTGAAGGTGCTACCACCATTTACCCCTGACCTATGGTATTTCCTGTAGCATATTAACTAGTCTGTTTTATAGAACTGGAAGGGTACAATATTATTATACTAATATAGATGTCATTTTCTCTGAAATCCCTATCCGTAGAAAGATGAATCCTGCCCTCAGTAGTAAAGACTCACAATTCACGGGTGAATTTTTCCTAACAATGAAATCAATAGATATAGCTGAAGCACACAAAGACAACTTAACCTGTAGATTACACGAAGAAGACAAAGTATTCCTGAATTTAGTAGAGAAAAGGAGACAGGATTTCCATTAAAAAAGCCACTGAACCGAAACCCCAGATACCTAAATGGGCTGAAAGGGTGGAATTTATGGCAACTGGCAAGACTCATGCTGCTATGTCACTGGATTTTGAAAAGAAAGGGAAAGTCTGTCTCCATAGAAAGAAAACGGAGTATATCAATGTATTCATCGGTTCCAGTGAATGTGAACACAATTTCCTCGAAATTAGGGGTTGTGGGCTAAAAAGGGGAACTGATCCAGTATTTCCTGGAGGCTATTATATTTGTGGGGACAAAGCTTACTTTAAGCTGCCTGATAATTGGTATGGGAGTTGCTATTTCGGAATAGTATTCCCAAAGGTATACCATCTAAAAAGATTCACTGGAAGCAATGAACACGAAAATGAACTAACACGCTATAAACGAGCTAGTTTTGCAGAAATTTTAGGTGATATATTTAGTGCATTGATACCTTCAGTGGGAGTAGTTTTGAATACTCAAAGAATCTGCAAATTATCTACAGTGGTGGGTCGCTTATCAACAGACACTGCTGGAGGATTTCTATTGATCAATACCGAATTGGTGGTGATCAGATCGATGGTTTTACAAAATCGACTTGCTCTTGACATAATATTGGCAAAAGAATGCGGAGTCTGTAGAATGTTGAAAGTGCAACATTGTTGCACTTACATACTTGATAAAAGTGTTAAAATTTGAAGGTATGTCAGGAACATTACTCATTTGGAAGAAGAACTGAAACCACTGGAAGTTGATAGTGCATGGAAGAGACTAACTGATGGTCTCTCCTCTATTGGTAACTGGATTTCTGATGTAGGTAGAAGTCTTGTAGGTAATGTACTGATGCCAATAATGGGAATAGCGCTAGTAATTCTGGTGATAATGGTTTGGTGCAAATGCTGCAGAAATAGAAGATATACTGTGAATGAGAAAATGAAGAAACGCAAATCTGATTAAATTCAAATGGAAGGTGGATATATATAAAAAGATGAAAGTTTACCAGAATAATGGTAAAAAGAAGACTCCTCAAGTAATTGAAGAGATTGAATTGGGAGAATGTGGAAGTTGGCATCTTGTTCCTTAATTTGTGATGATATAAAATATCATCAAAGAGGGGATTGATGGAGCAAGTTTTCACATATATCAAAACTTGCTTGTACTCAGCCCTCTCTAAATAACCTGTAATATATTAACCAAGACGTTTTGTTTACTAATATTTGCAAAAACACGACATTTCTAGTATCTAGGGGAAGCTTGCATATCTGCTTTTACTAACAGTAACTCAATTGCATTAAAATGGCCACAGCAACGCGGGCAACCTTCTGCGCATGCGTATGTCACATCTACGTGGCATGACGTACTTCTATGCTTGGTGGGAATTATTTGCTTCTGCGCACTAGTGCCAAAATGGCAGTTTTATATTTCACATGCTAACGCTATGCTGCTGCTTGTACTAAAACTTGTTCGTTCTGCCTAATCAATAATGCACAAGTTAAAATAAAGTAATGGGGTTAGAGTAAAGATAGGGGGTATACAGTGTAATCATTTATTTTTGTATTCTAACGTGTCTTTCTTTAACTTTGCTGCTAGCTCATATTTGGGCCTGAATATCCAGAGTGTCCCCATCTTTGTCTCCGAAAGTGCTGAAGCATTAGCATTGAACTACAGCCAAGACTCTTCTTACCCACGATGTGCCTGGGAAACCAGCTCTGCTAACCTCTAAAAAGGAAGCAAGAAGACTCACACAAATACAATGTATATACTTTTTGTATGACAATATTGTTGGGCGGAATAAAATCATGGGAAAATAATATTGTGGGTGGGTATTCAATCAACATGAATTGAATTGAATTGAAATGACCACATCTTAGTATGGTCTGATGACCTCTCCTTGTTTTTCCAACCAATCACTGAAGGGGAACACATAGATTTACAACATTTAGGGGTGGTACATTGCCCTAAAAATGGTCTATCTAAGGTAGGTTTAGATAGAGAATGTGTCCGACTTGTCCGAATTGCTGACCTTTCACTGACCAAATGACTGCTATAGGAGATCGAGAACTGAGGTGCTGGCGGAGCACTCTGTCTGAAAATTTGAGGTTATCGATTACCCAATCAGGGTACTAAATTGACTTATCCGGTGAGAGAGGGGGGGTGTGACGCTGGCGTTGCACTTTAGTGGAGGTCACCTGTCCTGAACTGCACCTGTCTTGCCTCGTGGGCGCCTGATTTGTCGGGTGCCTGGTCCTGATATTTGCCCCAGCCCGTGACCAGGATTGGTCATCGCATCATTCTAGGTAAATATAATCCGTGTGGGATGTCGTTGTGCTATTTCCCTTTCTCACCCATCCCAGGTACCAATCTCTAAAGGGGTTAGTGTGATTCCTTGCAAACTTTACCTTTTAATAATCATATTCTTGCTCATGAAATTAATGATTTCTGTAATTTGGTCAAAGAATCACTTAGACCTTGCATAGATAGAACATTTAAACTTCCCCCCCCCCCCCCCAGAGTCTGTGGTTATTTTAGGATAGGATAAATGCTTAAGTAAATACCTGTTTTATTCTAACTCCTTTTGATCCACAGGTCTTATAGCCAAGGTGACAAGGATTGGTAAGTCATGGTTTACAGATATAGGTCCTGAAAGGACCTCAATTTACTGATAGGAGAAGAAAAGAAATTAGTTAAGCAGGATTACTAGTTCAAAGGTGTGAATGTGTTATGGGCCCAGGTGAGTATGTTAAAATTGAGCTAGTGATCCCGCACGCTCTATCAGTTTACATGCTAAATATTTTCAAGGCTCGGCTCGTGCACAATCTCAAAGAGTCAGAGCCAACCCTTGCTTTGGTCGACCTGTTAATTTGTTAGCTTGTGCACCTTTAATGAACGACTACTAGTGAAATCAGTCAACGACAACTCAGCCGTAGTTCGTTCACTTGTGTTTGGAGCGATGCCAGCCCGGGTGTACAGTGTGTGTGGTCACAGCAGCAGTGGCCGACCATCCAGCCTTTGCCATGTCGATGAGCCTGAGTCTGAGAGACACAGAGAGTGAAGTATGCCTACCATTCAATGCAACAAAGCCACCACCGGCGAACAGCCAGGAAGAGATGGCCTTACGGTGGAGCAGTTTTGTGACCTTGGACTGTGGCCAGACCATAACTCAGGCTGCCTGCAATCCGCACAGTAGAAAATGTAGAAGAAAATGGTGGGGAGAGAAAAACTGATATGATTGTGACACTTCAAATACAATTACTCATTTCACAAGCCTAGAATCGTTAATTTCACAGTCTAATGATTTCAGAATTGAAACATTCCAATTCTCAAGAAAATCATTGTTCTTCATTTTTTTACTTCAAAGAGTTTATTGGGTTTTGTAAACAGAACAAAAGAGACAATGATGTGATTGTTTAGCAAGGTAAATTATAAACAGATTACATATGCTGGATTAGGTGATAGTCAATGGGCTCTACAAAAACTAAAAAGTAACTCCTACAGAATGGAAAAACAATATCCAGAGCACAACATCTAGGACACAATGAAGGTAAAGTAAAGAAATTAAAGAGAGGTTCGTAGAGGGGATCATGGCAGGGGATATGACCCATTGCAGTTCAGAAACAGTAGACTAACCCACACCTTCTTCAGGGCTAAGAGGGATGATGGGCTGGGAGGGGATAATAGCTCTCTGCCGGTTGTAATCCTCGGACCTGAAGGAAGAAACTGGAAGTCACTTCAGGCTTCTACCTTCAGGTCCGAGGATTCTGTCGGCGTACTCGCTGCATCCATCTGACGCACTACCAGTTCATTCATTGATGATACTGACCACTACACTCTCTGATGCTTTTTTCTTTGGAGTCACTCACCCTCAGCCAGGACCGAAGTACAACCGGTGGAGAGATATTATCCCCTCCCAGCCCATCAGCCCTCTTATCCCTGAGGAAGTCGTGTGTCCATTACCCTGATGAAACACGTGTTGGCTGGGCATCTGATCGGCATTAAACCAAGAACAAAACGCAGCATTGGACTACTGTGAATGTTGTGTTTTGACATATCTGTATTCTGGATTTGCAGTATTTGTTCTGCCTCTATTTTTCACATGTGCACAGGCAACCTGTATATGTCCACTTATAGTAGTTTACAAAGAACACCACTATAGAGACATAAGTTTGCACTTATATGTCCTCACTTTTAATATAATGCACCTGGGCTCAGGAGTCCTTTCTTAGGGGGGTGTCTGCTGTATATTAGAAATAGTGCATAGGGGCATGGCCAACCGCTGAGGATAATGGCCACCGAGCGCACCTGTTCCACTATAAATCTGGCCAGTAATCCGGCTTTATTCTGGGCAATGACCATAGATTCGTAGCCCGGGGCATTGATTGAGCCATGACACCACCGCGGCTCCTCGGCACCCCGGGGCACCTGTTTGATTACTGGAACGTGGCGTCACACCACTTCAGGCCCGGCCTCTTGTGTCGCATGTGCCGGCACCCACCCCATATATCCTGAGACCGGACCGATGGAGCTGCACCTCCCTGTGATGCTGGAGATGTGGTTGGCCACAGCGGGGACCCGCTGTACTTCCCGCGAGTGTTTGGCTCAATCAGTGGATTGATAATTGAGGCTGGCAGTGCCCCCCTTTCCCCCTCCCCGAGACCTGAGGATTGGCCCCCTGAGATCCCAGACATTATTGAAGCTGCTTGCTCCACTGTATCTGCACGTTAGCCTGCATAGCGCTGCTGGCCTCACTTAGCGCTTTAACGTGCCTGCCTGCCTGCTTGTGCGCTCGATTGTTACTGTATCTGTTCACTGTGTGTTCTGTTAAAATATACTTTTGCCAATTACCTCCGCATCTCCCCCAACCCGGTCTGCCCTCGCGTTGCAGCCGCCATTTGCTGTGCTGTTGTTGTTGTCTTGCCCTGAGCCCGCCCCCTCCACCACGCACCCGCCTCCCATCGGACCCTCCCTCGCCCCTCCCCCTCCACCATCCATTTATGACAGTCTCTTCCGCGCGCAGCGTTCACGCGCAGCGACCGCGCCCAACCCGCGCCGAAGGTGCGCCAAAGGTAAGCCCGTCTACGCCGGTCCGCGCCTGGACCGCGCCCAGCGCCAGACGCCCTGCCCCTCGCGCTGCCCATCCCCCCCGCGTTTCCTACGATGCCGCCACCCTCCTAGCCCTTAACCCCGGTCGCGCCCCCAACTGCGTCCAAGCCGCTCCTGGACGCACCCATGGACCGTTCTCCTGCTTCTCCTGCAAATTTAGCGGCACCGACAACATCTCCGCTACGACCACACCACAGATTCCCGACCCCAACCACCTAGAATGCATCCTTCTCAACACCCGCTCGGTCCACAGGCACGCCATTGACCTTCGGAACCTACTAGACACCATCTCTCCTGACGTCGCCTTCCTAACGGAAACATGGATGAACGCTTCCTCCGCCCCTGACATCGCCATCGCTATCCCTGATGACTATAAGATCACACGCAAGGACCGCACCGACCATACAGGAGGTGGAATCGCTATCGTCCATAAGAAAACAATCCGCATCTCAACCAGCTCTGATGCCAACCTCGCCAACTCCGAACACCTTCACTTCCAGATCCACATCGACCCCAAGACCACACTCAGAGGCACCCTCCTCTACAGACCACCAGGGCCACGCGCAAAATTCAGTGAAGACATCACGGACTTCATCACCCCACACGCGCTCCCCTCCAAAGACTACATCCTTCTGGGAGACCTCAACTTCCACCTTGAAAAGATCAACGACCGCAACACCGCCACCCTCTTAGACAACCTCGCCAACCTCGGACTTAAACAACTGGTCACTTCCCCCACCCACATCGCAGGTCACACTCTCGACCCCATCTTCACCTCCAGCAACCATGTCTCCTTCAGCCACACTACAGATCTCCTCTGGACTGACCACAGCTGCGTTCACTTCACCTACAACAAGCCGAAACCCATCATCCACCTCCAACCAACTCTACACAGAAACTGGAACAAAATCACCACAGAGCAGATCTCCACATCACTCCTTCAAACCTCCCCAGCCCCCTCTTCTAACGCCAACGAAGCCGCCTCCAACCTCACCCTTTGGTTATCCAACACCGCCGACACCTTAGCACCACTGAAAAAACGTCAACACAAACTTGGCATCAAAAAGGCTTCATGGTTTAACGACGACCTCAAGAAATCTAAGAAACTGTGCCGCTCCCTTGAAAAGGCCTGGAAAAAAGACCCATCCACCAGCAACAAGGACGCCTTCAAAAGCGCCATCCGTACTCACCACCAACTGATCCGAAAAGCCAAGAAAACAGCATTCAAGGATCGACTTGACAACAACGCCCACAACAGCAAGGAACTTTTCAACATCGTCAAGGAATTTTCCAACCCCTCGGCCAACTCCAACGACATCACCCCCTCTCAAACCCTCTGCGATTCCCTAGCCTCTTTTTTCCACAACAAGATTGCTGACATCCACAACAGCTTTGACAACCAACCCGGAAGCCAACCCACCCTACCATCAGCTGACCATCTTCCCCCCGTCAACACCCTTAACGCCTGGAACCCAATCTCCACTGAGGACACCATCCGCCTGATGAATTCCATCCACTCTGGATCCCCCACAGACCCATGCCCTCACCACATCTTCAACAAAGCAGACTCCGTCATAGCTCCGCACCTCCGAGACGTCATCAACTGCTCCTTCAACTCCGCTACCTTCCCAGAAGATTGGAAACACGCTGAACTCACCGCCCTTCTGAAAAAACCAACAGCAGACTCCACCGAACTCAAAAACTACCGCCCCATCTCGCTTCTTCCATTCCCGGCCAAAGTCATCGAGAAAGCTGTCAACAACCAGCTCGCCGCCTTCCTCGAAGCCAACAAATCACTCGACCCCTCACAATCTGGCTTCCGAGCCAAACACAGCACTGAGACCGCCCTCATCGCAGCAACAGACGACATTCGAACTCTACTGGACAATGGAGACACAGTCGCCCTCATCCTCCTCGACCTCTCTGCAGCCTTCGACACAGTCTGCCACAGCACCCTTTTACAACGCCTCAGAAACATCGGAATCCAAGGAAAGGCACTGTTAGACGGACCGGGAGGGTCGGCCGAGATTACGGGGAGAGGTCTCCAGGGAGAGCCGTCTCCAACGACTGTACAGACGAGTAACTTCCCCCCCACAGACGGACACCACACAAGACTGAAGGTTAACGAGACTTTATATGCAATTCTTAGGTTACGATGATATGATACAAGGAGGTCTGGACTCCGGGGTCCCCTCGAGCTTAGTCTTTGGATGAGGAACGGGGTAGCGGGACAGTCTTAGTTACCAGTGAGTTCAAAAATAGCTCTCAATCCTCGAGCTCGGCGTTCTTGATGATCGGGCCGTGGAGGAGCCAAGCAGGTCCCGAGATGGATGAAGGAAGGATGACGGTCCGCGGCGGAGCCTGCAGGTCCCGGTGAAAGATGACGGTTACAACGGTCCGCGGCCACGCCAGCAGATCCGGACGACGATGAAGAATGAAGGTTACGACGGCTGTGGCAGCGCCAACAGGCAGGACGATGGTGCACAGGACAGAGCTACGGCAGCGCCAGTAGTCCGTCCAGGATGAGTTCCTCTTTGCGTCTCTCGACTCCAAGATACAACTGCCTTCCTGCTCTGGAGCTGCCCCAGTTATAGGGCTGGCGTGCTTTGATGTCCGGACCCTCGCACTTGGAGGTCGGGGGGTCCGGGATGAGGGAGTTCAGACACCCAGCAGGGGGGTGGAGCCAGCGCCCGGGGAGGCGATGGGCGAGCGGGACTTGGCGGGGGAGAGCCATCGACACCTCTTTCTCCCATTGACGTGCCAAGTAGCCCGCTCACCTCCTGGGTGGATGGTGGTGCCGGGATGTCTGAGGCCGGGCCAGGCCCAGGGTCGGGGTTGATCGGGGGCCAGGTGGCCTCGTGGTGAAGTGTCCAAGATGGCGGCTCAGGTTGGCCGCGTGGGCCGGCAGTGGATCGGACCCACGAGGTAGCTTGCTTCGCAGGCAGGGGCCCTGAGAGGGCGGCAGGCGTACAATGATGATGCGTGGTACTTTCGTGACGGCACTCGGGCCTGGTTGGGCTGGGGGAGAGCGGCCCTTCATGTGGCCTGTCCAACATGCGTCCCCCCCAGCTGAAGGCGGGGAGAGTTACCCATCCTCTTGGGGACTCTCCTCGTCGAGGCGGAAAAACCGGGACAGGCCGTCTGCGTTGGCGTGGTCTGGCCCAGGCCGGTGTTCGACGGTGAAGTCCATACCTTGCAAGGAGATGGACCAGCGTAGCAACTTTGGGTTTTCCCCCCGCATATGCATCAGCCACTGCAGGGGTCGGTGGTCGGTCTGCACCCGGAAGTGGGTGCCAAAGAGGTAGGGCCGGAGCTTTTTGAGGGCCCATACTACGGCGAATGCTTCTCTCTCTATGGTGCTCCAGCGTTGCTCCCGTGGCAGGAGCCTCCGGCTGATGAAGGCCACCGGTTGGTCAAGGCCTTCGGTGTTCACTTGGGACAGGACCGCCCCAATGCCCTGGTCGGAGGCGTCCGTCTGGACGATGAACTCCCGGCTGTAGTCTGGGGCCTGGAGCACAGGAGCGGAGCACATGGCGGCCTTCAATTGTTCGAATGCCGTTTGACACTCTGGGGTCCAGTTCACTTTCTTGGGTTGATTCTTTGACGTGAGTTCTGTGAGAGGCCCCACTATGGTTCCATAGTCTTTCACGAACCTTCGGTAATAGCCCGTGAGGCCCAGGAAGGCTCGTACCTCGGTTTGGGTGATAGGGGGCTGCCAGTCCTGGATGGCGGCAATTTTCAGCTGTAGGGGGGCCACTAGGCCGCTTCCCACCTGGTGTCCGAGGTAGGTCACAGACCCTTGTCCAATTTGACACTTGCTGGCCTTGATCGTGAGGCCAGCTCGCTGAAGGGCTTGCAGTACTGCTCGGAGGTGGTGGAGGTGTTCGGTCCAGTGGTGGCTGTACACTGCGATGTCGTCTAGGTAGGCGGCGCTGAACCCTTCGAGCCCCGCCAGGACCTTATTGACGAGCCGTTGGAAAGTCGCTGGTGCATTCTTCATGCCGAAGGGCATGACCGTAAAATGGTAGTGGCCATCGGGGGTGGAGAAGGCAGAACGTTCCTGTGCTCGGGGTGTGAGGCCGATCTGCCAATAACCTGCTGTCAGGTCGAAGATGCTGAGGTAGCGGGCAGCTCCCATTCGGTCGACCAGTTCATCTGCCCGGGGGATGGGATGTGCGTCTGTCCGGGTGACTTCATTCAGGCCCCGGTAGTCGACACAGAACCGGAGTTCTGGGGTGGTTCCGGGGGCGGCTGCTTTGGGGACCAGCACGACCGGGCTGGCCCATGGACTGTCTGAGGGCTCGATGACCCCGAGCGTGAGCATCTTGGCCACTTCCGCCTGGATGCAGGCCCGTACCCGATCAGGTACGCGGTAGGCCCGGTGGCGGATAGGAAGGCTACCTCCGGTGTCTACATCGTGCACACACCAGGAAGTGACACCTGGGGTGAGGGAGAACAGGCTGGTGAACTGTGACAGGAGGGTTTGGCACTCTTGGCGTTGTTCTCTGGTGAGGGTCTCCGAGAGGCGGACCCCATCTACGGAGCCGTCTTGCTCCTGGGCCCGCAGGAGGTCCGGGAGGGGCTCGGAGTCGTCTTCAACCCCATTGTCTGTGGCCATCAGTAGGCTGAGTTCGGTTCGTGCAAAGTGAGGTTTCAGCCTGTTGGTGTGGAGGACTCGGAGAGGGTTCCGGGAGGACTCCATATCGATCAGATAGGTGGCGGGGCCCTTGCGCTCGATTACCTTGAAGGGCCCCGTCCATTTGTCTTGGAGAGCGCATGGTTCTGTGGGGGACATCACCCATACCTGTTGCCCCGGCTCGAATTCAATGGATGAGGCGTTCTGGTCATACCATTTTTTCACATCTTCTTGACTGGCCTCTAGGTTGGCTTTTGCTAGGTCTCTGAACCGCCGGGACTGGTTGCGGAGGGTGAGGAGGTACCGGAAGACGTCTGGAGGGTTCTTGGCTGGAGGCATCTCCCAGCCTTCTTTGATCAGGCTGAGCGGCCCCCGCACTGGGTGCCCGTATAGCAGTTCAAATGGGCTGAAGCCTAGTGATTTTTGTGGGACTTCCCGGTAGGCGAAGAGGAGGCACGGCAGCAGCACATCCCACTGGCGACGGAGGGGCTCTTCCAATCCCCCGATCATCCCTTTTAGAGTGCGGTTGAACCGCTCAACCAATCCGTTCCCTTGGGGGTGATAGGGGGTCGTGAATCGGTAGGTGACCCCACACTGTTGCCAGAGTGATTTCATGTATTTAGAAATAAAGTTCGTGCCTCTGTCGCTGACGACTTCTCGGGGGAACCCCACACGGGAGAAGATCCCCATCAGGGCCCGGCCGACTACTGGGGCTGTCACTGTCCGGAGAGGTATAGCTTCAGGGTAGCGGGTGGCGTGGTCCACTAGTACCAGAATAAAGCGATGGCCTTGTTTTGTACGCGGGTCCAGGGGTCCCACAATGTCTATTCCGACCCTCTCAAATGGGGTCGTGACTACTGGAAAAGGTTGCAAGGGGGCCTTTAGTTTGCGGCCGCTCTTCCCACTGGCTTGGCACGTGGGGCAAGATCGGCAATGCTGGTGCACATCGTTTCTCATTTTGGGCCAGAAGAAGTGGGTCACTAGGCGACTGTAGGTTTTATCTTGTCCCAGGTGCCCTGCCAGGGGGACATCGTGGGCCAGATTTAACAGGAAGTCTCTAAAACGGAGGGGCACCACTAGTACTCTGTTGGCTCCCAGTTCGGCGATTCTTTGCTCGCTGTACAGCAGATCATTGTCCCAGTAGACCCAATGAGTTCCGGAAGTATCCCCTGCGCTTTGGGCGAGCGCTTGTTGGCGGAGTCCCTCTAGGGAGGGACAGGTCTTCTGTTCCTGGCGAAATTGTTCTTGTGTGGGCCCCCCCTCTTGGGCCCACTGGTCAAGGTTAGCGAGGTCGGAAGGTTGAGCAGGTTCGAGGGGGGTGTCATGGTCGGTGGTCGCGGCTGGGGCGACCGGAGGCGGTGGCGCCGGCCATTCTGGTTCTTCTGGGTGAGGGTTGGCCCGGGCGGCCATGGACCGGGTGGTGACGCACGCCCAGTCCGGGACGCCTAACATCCCCAAGTGTTCTTTTCGCTCCACGGCTGCCCACGGGGAGCTCTCCAGGTCATTTCCGAGTAGGCAGTCCACGGGGGAGTCGTCTCGGACCGTCACCTTCAACATGCCGGAGACCCCTCCCCACTCAAAGGGGACGCAGGCCATCCGACACAGACTCTCCGAGTTGTCGGCTGATCGCACAGGGCAGAGGATGTTCGGTAGATATTGTTCTGGGGTCACCAGATGACAGCGGACGGCTGTCACACTGGCCCCGGTGTCTCGAAGGGCTTCGGCCCGTTGTCCATTGATGCTCACCCATTGGCTGTACTTCTGGGTGTTAGCGGGTAGGGGGACCCGCGGGACCATGTCTCTTCCCCCTAAGCATGCGAGAGTCATGGCGGCTGGCTCCCACTCTTGATACTCTTGCTGGTCTGTTTCTTGTTCCTCGGGAATCTGTTCTTCCCCTAGTGCCGCGGCGGCCACTTGGCGGGGTTTTGGACTTTGATACTGCGGGCAGCTCGGGTCATTTGCATAGTGGCCAACTCGTTGGCATCGGTGACATGTGACATTGGCTCTGTACCCCGGTCGCGCCGGGGTGCTGCCCCGGTTGGCCGGGGGGGTGGTGCTGGTAGCGGGGGCGGCCGGAGTGTTGTCTCTTCCTCGTCCTTGGCCCCCTCCTCCTCCTCTCGGCCGGTGGTGACCATTGTTGTTCCTGTTCGGCTCGTAGGACCCATTCCGGCCCACTCTGGTTATCTCCCACCGGTCAGCTTCGGCTGCGAGCTGCCGGGGATCGGTCAACTTGCTGTCGAGGAGGTGTTGGCGTAGTTCAATGAAGCAATTGTTGGACAGATGCTCCCATACCATCAGATTGAACAGCTGCTCATATGTCGTGACGTTGTTTCCTTTGATCCAGCCTTCGAAAGCTCGGCTAAAGTACGTTACATAGTCCACCCAAGTTGTACCCGGGATGCGTGTGCAGTCTCGGAACCTCTGACGGTACATCTCGGGCGTGAGACCATAGCGGGTGAGGAGGGCCGCTTTCATATGGTCGTAGGAGGTCATCTGGTGGTCTGGGAGCTGTAACAGGGTATCGCGGCCTTCATTGAGGAATCTGCCCCATAGGCCGGCCCCCCAGTCGTTTCTATCGATCCGGTGCGCAGTCATAGCGATTTCATAGGCCTTAAACCATTGCTGGATGTCGTCTTCTCGGAAATATTCTCGGACCACATCCTTGGGGATGTGTACTTTTTTCTCCGTGGTCCCTGGGGTGTGTGGTCTCTCGGGCACCCCTAACTCTTTATTCTGTTTACGCAGGTTGATCTCGGCTAGGTTCCGTTCGTGCTCGTACGCCAGTTTCTTTTCCTCGAGCTCCCTTTGTCTCTGTTTCTCCTCTCTTTCTTCTCGGAGACGTAGGTGCTCTAAGCTGATTTTTTGTTCGGCCAACTTGAGTTCTATTTCCATCTTGAGTCGGGCCATTTCTAGCTCGTGTAGTCGGGTTTTTTCTCTTTCTTGGATCTCGTCTTGCGAGAGACCGGTTCTTTGCCCTTCAGGGGCCGTGTTGGTTTTCTTCGCGGTGCTTTGCTCCGGGGCTTCGGTATCCCCGGTCTCTGCCCAAGATTCTAGGGCATGCTTAAAATCGTCCTTGGTGCTTAGTCCGGTGGTAGCGATACCTAGTTCGATGCAGAACTGCTTTAGTTCCCGGTGGCTGTACTCCTCTAGTTTTTCCATTTGGAACTTCTCGGTTGATCCGCTTTCTTTAGTTGTCATTGTGGTTCGTTGTGGGGTGAGCTACTCTCTGTACGTTATGCGGTGATTCGAATCCCGCCGCTGGCCACCAATGTTAGACGGACCGGGAGGGTCGGCCGAGATTACGGGGAGAGGTCTCCAGGGAGAGCCGTCTCCAACGACTGTACAGACGAGTAACTTCCCCCCCACAGACGGACACCACACAAGACTGAAGGTTAACGAGACTTTATATGCAATTCTTAGGTTACGATGATATGATACAAGGAGGTCTGGACTCCGGGGTCCCCTCGAGCTTAGTCTTTGGATGAGGAACGGGGTAGCGGGACAGTCTTAGTTACCAGTGAGTTCAAAAATAGCTCTCAATCCTCGAGCTCGGCGTTCTTGATGATCGGGCCGTGGAGGAGCCAAGCAGGTCCCGAGATGGATGAAGGAAGGATGACGGTCCGCGGCGGAGCCTGCAGGTCCCGGTGAAAGATGACGGTTACAACGGTCCGCGGCCACGCCAGCAGATCCGGACGACGATGAAGAATGAAGGTTACGACGGCTGTGGCAGCGCCAACAGGCAGGACGATGGTGCACAGGACAGAGCTACGGCAGCGCCAGTAGTCCGTCCAGGATGAGTTCCTCTTTGCGTCTCTCGACTCCAAGATACAACTGCCTTCCTGCTCTGGAGCTGCCCCAGTTATAGGGCTGGCGTGCTTTGATGTCCGGACCCTCGCACTTGGAGGTCGGGGGGTCCGGGATGAGGGAGTTCAGACACCCAGCAGGGGGGTGGAGCCAGCGCCCGGGGAGGCGATGGGCGAGCGGGACTTGGCGGGGGAGAGCCATCGACACCTCTTTCTCCCATTGACGTGCCAAGTAGCCCGCTCACCTCCTGGGTGGATGGTGGTGCCGGGATGTCTGAGGCCGGGCCAGGCCCAGGGTCGGGGTTGATCGGGGGCCAGGTGGCCTCGTGGTGAAGTGTCCAAGATGGCGGCTCAGGTTGGCCGCGTGGGCCGGCAGTGGATCGGACCCACGAGGTAGCTTGCTTCGCAGGCAGGGGCCCTGAGAGGGCGGCAGGCGTACAATGATGATGCGTGGTACTTTCGTGACGGCACTCGGGCCTGGTTGGGCTGGGGGAGAGCGGCCCTTCATGTGGCCTGTCCAACAGGCACTGGAATGGATCACCTCGTTCCTCACCGGAAGAACCCAGAGAGTCCGCCTCCCACCATTCAAGTCCGAGGCCTCTGAAATCATCTGCGGCGTACCACAAGGATCCTCACTCAGTCCCACCCTCTTCAACGTATACATGAGCCCCCTCGCGGCCATCGCCCGCCAACACAACCTCAACATCATCTCTTACGCGGATGACACTCAACTGATCCTATCTCTCACCAAGGACCCCAGCACCGCTAAAACTAACCTACACGAAGGAATGAAAGAAGTCGCCGAATGGATGAAACAAAGCCGTCTGAAACTGAATTCAGACAAAACAGAAGTCCTCATCTTAGGTAAATCCCCCTCTGCATGGGACGACTCCTGGTGGCCGGAAGCCCTCGGAAATGCACCCATCCCGACAGACCACGCACGGAACCTTGGCGTCATCCTGGATTCTTCACTCTCTATGAACAGACAAGTCAGCGCCGTATCCTCTTCCTGCTTCAACATTCTTCGCATGCTCAGAAAAACATTTCACTGGATCCCCTCTGAAACAAGGAAAACAGTCACCCACGCTCTAGTCACGAGCCGACTGGACTACGGAAACACCCTCTACGCAGGTACCACCGCTAAACTCCAGAAGAAACTACAACGAATCCAAAACGCCTCAGCCAGGCTCATATTAGACATCCCACGCAACAAACACATCTCTGGTCACCTTAAAGACCTCCACTGGCTACCCGTCAATAAGAGGATCACCTTCCGACTGCTTACCCACGCACACAAATCACTCTACGACATCGGACCAGATTGCCTCAACTCTCGACTGTCCTTATACACCCCCTCCCGCCAACTTCGCTCTTCCAGCCAAGCCTTCGCCACTGTACCTCGCATCAACAAGTCCACCATGGGAGGCAGATCCTTCTCATACCTGGCTGCCAAAACATGGAACTCACTCCCCTCTTACCTCCGCCTCACCCAGAATCACCTAGCGTTCAGAAAGCAGCTTAAAATGTGGATTTTTGACAAATAATCCACCTCCCCTCCCTAAGCGCCTTGAAACCCTCTGGGTATGTAGTGCGCTATATAAATGTTATGACTTGACTTGACTTGACTGGCTGTTATGGTTGGTACTCCCCCTTGAATTGGGTGGGGGGGGGGGCTCGGCATCATCATCTGCCCCCCCACCTTTTGACTCCTTGCCACTTACTCCTGCCACAAATAAATGTAAGCTCAGTGTCATACCTTTGCATAGACCACCAGCTGCACAGGAGCCGGCCGGACCAGTACTGCTTTAACTACGTGTGTACCTGATAGGCAAAGTGGAAGTGACTGGTCCTTCCTATCTGGGCTCTGCCCCTGGGCTAGTGCCCCTTGGCCATTCATTGAATGAACTGGGCCTGTTGGGCTGTCTTGACCTTGTGTGGCGCATGTTTAATTTCTGGGAGATCTGGCCCGTGTCCTGCATGCTGGGGTCACCTTTGGCATGGTCGACTCTAGCCGTGAGTAGTTCTACCCCTATGGTGCTGCCTGCATTGTCCCAGCCAGGAGGTGCTGTTCGTTGGTGTTAGACGGGGACCTGGAGGGTCGGCCGAGGACAAGGGGAGAGGCCTCCGGTGAGGACCGTCTCCAGCGATCGTACAGACAAGTAACTTCCCCCCACAGATGGACACCACACGAAGATAAGGTTAACGCTCTTTATATGCAGTTCTTGGATTAAGGTAGTACGGTACAATGAGATCAGGACACGAGGATCCTCTCAATTCTAGTCTCTGAAAGGGAAAGGGGGTAGCGGGACAGTCTTGTTACCAATCTGGTATTGAGATGAGACGATGAGTAGCTCACAATCCTCGAGCTCGGCGTTCGGTAGGTCGGGCCGCGGCAGCGCCAGCAGGTCCCGAGGAGGTTGTAGGTAGCAACGGGGCGCGGCAGCGCCAGCAGGTCCCGACGAAGATGGTGGTTGCAAGAGGCCGCGGCAGCGCCAGCAGGTCCCCACAAAGATGAAGGTTACAACGGGCCGCGGCAGCGCCAGCAGGTCCCACGAGGATGAAGGTTGCAGAAGGCCGCGGCAGCGCCGGCAGGCAGGACGACAGTTCACAAGGCAGGGCTACGGCAGCGCCAGTAGTCCGTCAAGGATGAGTTCTTCACGGTGTCTCTCGACTCCAGGATACAACTGCCTTCCTGCTCTGGAGCTGCCTCAGTTATAGGTCTGGCGCCCTTTGATGTCCGGACCCTCGCACTTGGAGGTCGGGAGGTCCGGGATGAGGGAGTCCAGACACCCAGCAGGGGGGTGGAGCCAGCGCTGTTCTCGGGCCAGTAGGCGTCTGCTGATGAAGGCTCGCGGCTGTAGTCGGGGGCCTGGAGCACAGGGGCGGTGCACATGGCGGCCTTCAGCTTCTCGAAGGCCGCTTGACAGTCGGGAGTCCAGTTGACTGTTTTTGGGTGGTTCTTGGATGTGAGTTCCGTGAGGAGCCCCACAATGCTGCCATAGTCCTTCACAAACCGCCGGTAGTATCCGGTGAGCCCCAAGAAGGCTCGGACCTCGGTTTGGGTTACGGGGGGCTGCCAGGACTGGATGGCAGCGATCTTGAGCTGGAGGGGGCCACCAGACCGCTTCCCACTTGGTGTCCGAGGTAGGTCACGGGCCCTTGGCCAATTTGGCACTTGCTGGCCTTGATTGTGAGGCCGGCCTGTTGGAGGGCCTGCAGGACCTCTCGGAGGTGGCGGAGGTGGTCTGACCAGTGGCGGCTGTACACCGCGATATCGTCCAGGTAGGCGGCGCTGAACTCTTCGAGGCCCGCCAATACCTGGTTCACCAGTCGTTGAAAGGTGGCTGGAGCGTTTTTCATGCCGAATGGCATCACCGTGAAATGGTAGTGTCCATCCGGGGTGGAGAAAGCGGATCGTTCTTGGGCTCTGGGGGTGAGGCCGATCTGCCAGTAGCCCGCTGTCAGATCGAAGATGCTCAGGTAGCGGGCAGCCCCCATGCGGTCAACCAGTTCATCTGCTCGGGGAATGGGGTGAGCGTCGGTTCGGGTGACAGCGTTCAGACCCCGATAGTCGACGCAGAATCGGAGCTCGGGGGTGGTGCCCGGGGCAGCAGCTTTGGGGACCAGTACGACTGGGCTGGCCCAGGGGCTGTCCGAGGGTTCGATGACTCCGAGTGCGAGCATCTTGGAGACTTCTTCTTGGATGCAGGTGCGCACCCGATCTGGTACTCGGTATGCCCGGTGTCGAATAGGGGGACTGTCCCCAGTGTCTACGTCGTGCAGGCACCAGGGGGTGACCCCAGGGGTGAGGGAAAATAGGTTTGCAAATTGCCGCAGAAGGGCCCGACAGTCTTGGCGCTGCTCCGGGGTCAGGGCATCGGAGAGTCGGACCCCGTCCACCGAACCATCTTTTTCACGGGTCCTCAGTAGATCAGGGAGGGGCTCGGAGTCCTCTTCCGCCCCACTGTCTGTAGCCATCAGCAGGCTGAGCTCCGAGCGCACGAAGTGTGGTTTGAGTCTGTTGGCGTGGAGGACCCGGAGGGGGTTCCGGGGGGATTCCATGTCGATGAGATAGGTGACGGGGCTCTTGCGCTCGACCACCTTGAAGGGCCCCGTCCATTTGTCCTGCAAGGCACAAGGTTCGGTGGGGGACATCACCCATACCTGCTGTCCAGGCTCGAACTCGATGGAGGAGGCATGTTGATCGTACCATTTCTTCATGTCCTCCTGACTGGCCTCAAGATTGGCTTTGGCCGGGCGATCTCTCTGAATCGCCTGGTCTGATTGCGGAGGGTCAGGAGGTACTTGTAGACGTCTGGAGGGGTCTTCAGGGGGGCCATTTCCCATTCTTCTTTCACTAGGCTGAGGGGCCCTCGAACGGGGTGTCCGTACAGGAGTTCGAAGGGGCTGAAGCCAAGGGACTTCTGGGGGACTTCTCGGTAGGCGAAGAGGAGGCACAGGAGTAGCACGTCCCACTGGCGGCGTAGGGGTTCTTCCAGCCCCATGATCATCCCCTTGAGAGTGCGGTTGAACCGCTCGACCAGTCCGTTTCCTTGCGGGTGATAGGGGGTTGTGAATCGGTAGGTGACCCCGCACTGCTGCCAGAGGGATTTCATATACTTTGAAATAAAGTTCGTGCCCCTGTCGCTGACGACCTCCCGGGGGAAGCCCACTCGAGAGAAGATCCCCATTAAGGCTCGGCCTACCACTGGTGCTGTTACAGTTCGAAGGGGAACGGCCTCGGGATAGCGGGTGGCGTGGTCCACCAGGATCAGGATGAATCGATGCCCTTGCGCTGTTCGGGGGTCCAGGGGCCCCACAATGTCTATTCCCACCCTTTCGAACGGGGTGGTGACCACGGGGAATGGTTGCAGGGGTGCCTTGAGTTTGCGGGCGTTCTTCCCGCTGGCCTGGCAGGTGGGGCAGGACCGGCAGTGGTTGGAAACGTCATTTCTCATTTTTGGCCAGTAAAAGTGGGTTACCAGACGGTTGTATGTCTTGTCTTGCCCCAAGTGTCCAGCCAGGGGGACATCATGAGCCAAGTTCAAAAGGAATTCTCTGAAGCGGAGGGGCACCACCAGCACTCGACTGGCCCCCAACTCTGCGATTCTTTGTTCGCTGTACAGATACTGAAAGTGGGACACAAGCCTGCATCCTACTATAGACACATAGAGACATACGGTTGGGGAAACATTAAGGGGAGGCTCAGGCTATGCTCACAGTTTGTTGCCAAGACAAATCATCAATAGACAAACAATCGCAAGGAACAACTCTACATAGGAGATAATAACATCACAGTGTATGTATGAGAAGTGTTGTGGTGCTTCCCCAACTGTATAGCTTGATGTTTCTATAGTAGGACGCAGGCTTGTGTCCCACTCTCAGTATCCATGTCCGCACATTACCTAAAGAATTATTGACTAATTAAACATTGAACCACTGTCCACATGCAATTTTATATAGCGCGAACATTACCCGAAGGTGTCAGAGCGCTTTACAAAAGAACCAGTTGCGTTACGTAAGGACTTTGGATTACATGAGTTACACAAGAGATACAAACAGAAAACATTGCAAATGTACAAGGTGTAAAGTCACTCAAGGAAGAGATAAAAACAGGAAAATATTGCAAATGTACAAGTTGAAAGTCACTCAAGGAAGAGATACAAACAGATAAACTCTTAAATCACATAGGAATAGTAGTAAGTACAAAAGTCTACTACATATATTAGTGGTTAGAGTTCTATATATACAAATAGTAAATTCACACAGGATTACATTTTAACAGCAATTAGACTTGGACAATTATATAATACATATTTACATATACATATATATTTAAGGCCGTCCAGCAAAAAGAGAAAAACGATCAGGAGGATTCCTGAGGGAGAAATAGGGGTGAGGCGTCGGCTTTGCTCATATGACCGTGCTAAATCCTGTGCCCCCCAACACAAAAAGTGGCAAATGTGGATTGGACAGGACTCTTAGGAGCCTGCTGGCCTTCCAGTCCAGCGTAGGCAGGGCAGCTCACCGGGTTCAGACCAGGGAGACGGGCGACAGGGGGCAGCAGGGAAGCCAGGGCGACAGGGGGCAGCTGGGCGACAGGGGGCAGCAGGGAAGCCAGGGCGACAGGGGGCAGCAGGGGGCAGCAGGGCAACAGGGGGCAGCTGGGCGACAGGGGGCAGCAGGGAAGCCAGGGCGACAGGGGGCAGCAGGGAAGCCAGGGCGACAGGGGGCAGCTGGGCGACAGGGGGCAGCAGGGAAGCCAGGGCGACAGGGGGCAGCAGGGAAGCCAGGGCGACAGGGGGCAGCAGGGAAGCCAGGGCGACAGGGAAGCCAGGGCGACAGGGGGCAGCAGGGAAGCCAGGGCGACAGGGGGCAGCTGGGAAGCCAGGGCGACAGGGGGCAGCAGGGAAGCCAGGGCGACAGGGGGCAGCAGGGAAGCCAGGGCGACAGGGGGCAGCTGGGCGACAGGGGGCAGCAGGGAAGCCAGGGCGACAGGGAAGCCAGGGCGACAGGGGGCAGCAGGGAAGCCAGGGCGACAGGGGGCATGGGCGACAGGGGGCAGCAGGGAAGCCAGGGCCACAGGGGGCAGCAGGGAAGCCAGGGCCACAGGGGGCAGCAGGGAAGCCAGGGCGACAGGGGGCAGCGGGGCAAGCCAGGGCGACAGGGAAGCCAGGGCAACAGGGGGCAGCAGGGCAAGCCAAGTCGACAGGGGGCAGCAGGGCATGCCAGGGCGACAGGGGGCAGCAGGGCAAGCCAGGGCGACAGGGGGCAGCAGGGCAAGCCAGGGCGACAGGGGGCAGCAGGGCAAGCCAGGGGGACAGGGGGCAGCGGGGCAAGCCAGGGCGACAGGGGGCAGCAGGGAAGCCAGGGCGACAGGGGGCAGCAGGGAAGCCAGGGTGACAGGGGGCAGCTGGGCGACAGGGGGCATCAGGGAAGCCAGGGCGACAGGGGGCAGCAGGGGGCAGCAGGGCAACAGGGGGCAGCTGGGCGACAGGGGGCAGCTGGGAAGCCAGGGCGACAGGGGGCAGCTGGGCAAGCCAGGGCGACAGGGGGCAGCAGGGAAGCCAGGGCGACAGGGGGCAGCAGGGAAGCCAGGGCGACAGGGGGCAGCAGGGCAAGCCAGGGCGACAGGGGGCAGCAGGGCAAGCCAGGGCGACAGGGGGCAGCAGGGCAAGCCAGGGCGACAGGGGGCAGCAGGGCAAGCCAGGGCGACAGGGGGCAGCAGGGAAGCCAGGGCGACAGGTGGCAGCAGGGAAGCCAGGGCGACAGGTGGCAGCAGGGAAGCCAGGGCGACAGGTGGCAGCAGGGAAGCCAGGGCGACAGGGGGCAGCAGGGAAGCCAGGGCGACAGGGGGCAGCAGGGAAGCTAGGGCGACAGGGGGCAGCAGGGAAGCCAGGGCGACAGGGGGCAGCTGGGCGACAGGGGGCAGCAGGGAAGCCAGGGTGACAGGGGGCAGCAGGGAAGCCAGGGCGACAGGAGGCAGCGGGGCAAGCCAGGGCGACAGGGGGCAGCAGGGAAGCCAGGGCGAAAGGGGGCAGCAGGGCAAGCCAAGTCGACAGGGGGCAGCAGGGCAAGCCAGGGCGACAGGGGGCAGCAGGGCAAGCCAGGGCGACAGGGGGCAGCAGGGCAAGCCAGGGCGACAGGGGGCAGCAGGGCAAGCCAGGGCGACAGGGGGCAGCAGGGAA
This sequence comes from Lissotriton vulgaris, assembly GCF_964263255.1. Classification (NCBI taxonomy): domain Eukaryota; kingdom Metazoa; phylum Chordata; class Amphibia; order Caudata; family Salamandridae; genus Lissotriton; species Lissotriton vulgaris. Next base: position 328,079 of record NW_028244498.1, read on the forward strand.
GCCAGAGCGACAGGGGGCAGCAGGGAAGCCAGAGCGACAGGGGGCAGCAGGGAAGCCAGAGCAACAGGGGGCAGCAGGGAAGCCAGGGCGACAGGGGGCAGGTGGGCGACTGGGGGCATCAGGGAAGCCAGGGCGACAGGGGGCAGCAGGGCAACAGGGGGCAGCTGGGCGACAGGGGGCAGCAGGGAAGCCAGGGCGACAGGGGGCAGCTGGGCGACAGGGGGCAGCAGGGAAGCCAGGGCGACAGGGGGCAGCAGGGCAAGCCAGGGCGACAGGGGGCAGCAGGGCAAGCCAGGGCGACAGGGGGCAGCAGGGCAAGCCAGGGCGACAGGGGGCAGCAGGGCAAGCCAGGGCGACAGGGGGCAGCAGGGCAAGCCAGGGCGACAGGGGGCAGCAGGGAAGCCAGGGCGACAGGGGGCAGCAGGGCAAGCCTGGGCGACAGGGGGCAGCAGGGCAAGCCAGGGCGACAGGGGGCAGCAGGGCAAGCCAGGGCGACAGGGGGCAGCAGGGCAAGCCTGGGCGACAGGGGGCAGCAGGGAAGCCAGAGCGACAGGGGGCAGCAGGGAAGCCAGGGCGACAGGGGGCAGCAGGGGGCAGCAGGGCAACAGGGGGCAGCAGGGGGCAGCAGGGCGACAGGGGGCATCAGGGAAGCCAGGGCGACAGGGGGCAGCAGGGAAGCCAGGGCGACAGGGGGCAGCTGGGCGACAGGGGGCAGCAGGGAAGCCAGGGCGACAGGGGGCAGCAGGGCGACAGGGGGCAGCAGGGAAGCCAGGATGACAGGGGGCAGCAGGGAAGCCAGGGCGACAGGGGGCAGCAGGGAAGCCAGGGGGGCAGCAGGGAAGCCAGGGCGACAGGGGGCAGCAGGGAAGCCAGGGCGACAGGGGGCAGCAGGGGGCAGCAGGGCAACAGGGGGCAGCTGGGCGACAGGGGGCAGCAGGGAAGCCAGGGCGACAGGGGGCAGCAGGGAAGCCAGGGCGACAGGGGGCAGCAGGGCGACAGGGGGCAGCAGGGAAGCCAGGCCAACAGGGGGCAGCAGGGAAGCCAGGGCGACAGGGGGCAGCAGGGAAGCCAGGGCGACAGGGGGCAGCAGGGAAGCCAGGGCGACAGGGGGCAGCTGGGCGACAGGGGGCAGCAGGGAAGCCAGGGCGACAGGGGGCAGCAGGGAAGCCAGGGCGACAGAGGGCAGCAGGGAAGCCAGGGCGACAGGGGGCAGCAGGGAAGCCAGGGCGACAGGGGGCAGCAGGGAAGCCAGGGCGACAGGGGGCAGCAGGGAAGCCAGGGCGACAGGGGGCAGCAGGGAAGCCAGGGCGACAGGGGGCAGCAGGGAAGCCAGGGCAACAGGGGGCGGCTGGGCGACAGGGGGCAGCAGGGAAGCCAGGGCGACAGGGGGCAGCAGGGAAGCCAGGGCGACAGGGGGCAGCAGGGAAGCCAGGGCGACAGGGGGCAGCTGGGCGACAGGGGGCAGCAGGGAAGCCAGGGCGACAGGGGGCAGCAGGGAAGCCAGGGCGACAGGGGGCAGCTGGGCGACAGGCGGCAGCAGGGAAGCCAGGGCGACAGGAGGGAAGCCAGGGCGACAGGGCGCAGCAGGGAAGCCAGGGCGACAGGGGGCAGCAGGGAAGCCAGGGCGACAGGGGGCAGCAGGGAAGCCAGGGCGACAGGGGGCAGCTGGGAAGCCAGGGCGACAGGGGGCAGCTGGGAAGCCAGGGGGCAGCAGGGAAGCCAGGGCGACAGGGGGCAGCAGGGAAGCCAGGGCGACAGGGGGCAGCTGGGAAGCCAGGGCGACAGGGGGCAGCAGGGAAGCCAGGGCGACAGGGGGCAGCAGGGAAGCCAGGGCGACAGGGGGCAGCAGGGAAGCCAGGGCGACAGGGGGCAGCAGGGAAGCCAGGGCGACAGGGGGCAGCAGGGAAGCCAGGGCGACAGGGGGCAGCTGGGCGACAGGGGGCAGCAGGGAAGCCAGGGCAACAGGGGGCAGCAGGGAAGCCAGGGCGACAGGGGGCAGCAGGGAAGCCAGGGCGACAGGGGGCAGCAGGGGGCAGCAGGGCAACAGGGGGCAGCTGGGCGACAGGGGGCAGCTGGGCGACAGGGGGCAGCAGGGAAGCCAGGGCGACAGGGGGCAGCAGGGAAGCCAGGGCGACAGGGGGCAGCAGGGAAGCCAGGGCGACAGGGGGCAGCAGGGAAGCCAGGGCGACAGGGGGCAGCAGGGAAGCCAGGGGGGCAGTAGGGAAGCCAGGGCGACAGGGGGCAGCAGGGAAGCCAGGGCGACAGGGGGCAGCAGGGGGCAGCAGGGCAACAGGGGGCAGCTGGGCAACAGGGGGCAGCAGGGAAGCCAGGGCGACAGGGGGCAGCTGGGCGACAGGGGGCAGCAGGGAAGCCAGGGCGACAGGGGGCAGCAGGGCGACAGGGGGCAGCAGGGAAGCCAGGATGACAGGGGGCAGCAGGGGGCAGAAGGGCAATAGGGGGCAGCTGGGCGACAGGGGGCAGCAGGGAAGCCAGGGCGACAGGGGGCAGCAGGGAAGCCAGGGCGACAGGGGGCAGCAGGGAAGCCAGGGCGACAGGGGGCAGCAGGGAAGCCAGGGCGACAGGGGGCAGTTGGGCGACAGGGGGCAGCAGGGAAGCCAGGGCGACAGGGGGCAGCTGGGCGACAGGGGGCAGCAGGGAAGCCAGGGCGACAGGGGGCAGCAGGGAAGCCAGGGCGACAGGGGGCAGCAGGGCGACAGGGGGCAGCAGGGAAGCCAGGGCGACAGGGGGCAGCAGGGAAGCCAGGGCGACAGGGGGCAGCAGGGAAGCCAGGGCGACAGGGGGCAGCAGGGAAGCCAGGGCGACAGGGGGCAGCAGGGAAGCCAGGGCGACAGGGGGCAGCTGGGCAAGCCAAGTCGACAGGGGACAGCAGGGCAAGCCAGGGCGACAGGGGGCAGCAGGGAAGCCAGGGCGACAGGGGGCAGCTGGGCGACAGGGGGCAGCAGGGAAGCCAGGGCGACAGGGGGCAGCTGGGCGACAGGGGGCAGCAGGGAAGCCAGGGCGACAGGGGGCAGCAGGGGGCAGCAGGGCAACGGGGGGCAGCTGGGCGACAGGGGGCATCAGGGAAGCCAGGGCGACAGGGGGCAGCAGGGAAGCCAGGGCAGCAGGGGGCAGCAGGGAAGCCAGGGCGACATGCCCACCCGCCCTGCGATGTTCTCCTCACAGAGGGCCCTACAGTGCTGGCAGGATACTCCCGCTAAGCCCCTTATGGCTTCCGCATTGATCAAGGGGGCTTGACTAGGGTGACCAGGCGTCCCGGATTTGCCCGGGTCGGTCCCGGGTTTTCACCAGCTGTCCGGGCAGATTTCGAGCAATTTAGCTCATGCCCCGGTTTTTGGAGAGGGTCGACTAAAAACGGGGAGAGGGGAGGGTTTATCTATTACAAAGAAGGGATAGTTAGCAGTTGTTCCAAGAAAGCAATTTAATTCACAGGCAAGCCACTGGGTCTAAAAATGTCATCTTATGTATGTTCTTACTGCTTGTTTTGTCATTTTCTACTGAGGAGCGCTGTCATTCTGTGCGCTCACTTGATGTAAAATTATAGTCCTATTTTTGTGAAATGTCCAGTTTTTTTGCTTTAAAATTCTGGCCACCCTAGGCTTGACGCGGCCTACGGATGCCACAGAAAACAGGTGCAAGGAGGGGGGTGGGGTGGGGGTCCAGGCCGCAATATGCAGCCAGGGAAGGTATTTTTTTTGCAGATTAATATAGCGCGAATTCTGCCCGAAGGTATCGGAGCGCTTTAGACGAGCACCAGTGACGTCACACAAGGACACACTCATTATTTGGTAGGCGCAGGGGAGATGAAGTGATAAGTGATTTGCCCAGAATCACACGATGCAGCTGAGCCAACGCTCCGGGGTGGGCAGCTCTGGGCGTTAGGCTACATCCTTGACCCTGCCGTCCGAGGCCCAGAATGCAAACGTGGTGTAGATGTCATTAGAGCCTGAATAGCGCCCCTCCCTGGCCCTCAGACGTGCCAAGTAAAAGGCGAGGGGTATTGCGCCCAGGGGCCTTGGCTCCCACTGGTAGCATCTGGGGCGCAGCCGACTGAGCATGGCAGTGTGCCGCTGAGCGTGGCGGTGTGCCGCTGAGCATGGCGGTGTGCTGCTGAGCATGGCGGTGTGCCGCTGAGCATGGCGGTGTGCCGCTGAGCGTGGCAGTGTGCCGCTGAGCGTGGCAGTGTGCCGCTGAGCATGGCAGTGTGCTGCTGAGCGTGGCAGTGTGCTGCTGAGCGTGGCAGTTTGCCGCTGAGCGTGGCAGTGTGCCGCTGAGCGTGGCAGTGTGCTGCTGAGCGTGGCAGTGTGCCGCTGAGCATGGCGTTGTGCCGCTGAGCGTGGCAGTGTGCCGCTGAGCGTGGCAGTGTGCCGCTGAGCATGGCGTTGTGCCGCTGAGCATGGCGGTGTGCCGCTGAGCATGGCAGTGTGCCGCTGAGCGTGGCAGTTTGCTGCTGAGCATGGCAGTGTGCTGCTGAGCATGGCGGTGTGCCGCTGAGCATGGCAGTGTGCCGCTGAGCGTGGCAGTTTGCTGCTGAGCATGGCAGTGTGCCGCTGAGCATGGCAGTGTGCTGCTGAGCGTGGCAGTGTGCCGCTGAGCATGGCAGTGTGCTGCTGACCCACCAGCAGTCAGGGGAGGAACATTATTTTTTTTTGCTTGCACGAGGGTCCGTGGCTCCCACTGATTTCACCTGATCTCGCGCACCTGCCCGCCCCCCCCCCCCCCCCCCCCCCCCCCCCGCGGTCAGACATGGACTTACAACACTGGGTTTTATTTCTCTTTAAACCTTTCTCTCCGTAAAACACTTACCGCGCGCGCCACAAAACTGCAGTGAAAACAGACAGCAAATGGCAATCAAATAGAAAGCATCGGTGTCTCCTTGACCGTGGTTCAGGTGCTGGGAACTTACCAACTCCTTTGTCCCCGGGGCTTCACCTGCAGACACAGGGGGGGGGGGGGGGGGGCCAGGGGGGGGGGGGTGAACAGAAGAGACCAGAGCCTTCAGGAAAACACTTTTGGGCAGATTTGCAAGCCCCTTGCGCCACTTTTGCGTTATTTTTAACATGGGAAAAGTGGCGCGAGCGGCTTGTAAATCTGCCCCATGATTGCGAGGGGGAAAGAAGAATACAGCCACAACTCCAAGTTGTTTTAAATTCACCCGTTCAAACTCGGGCTCACGGGTGGACGCAGCCTCAGCGCCTAAAACCAAGACTTACTTTGGGAGAGAGCAATTAGCCTGAAAACCCAGACATCGACACTAGAATACCCGCAACGAGCCCCGGTAGGGGTCCGTGGAGACCCCCCCCCCCCCCCCCCCCCCCCCCCCTCCCTCCCTCCCCTCCCTCTGTCCGTACAAGCGCCACACCCAGGGCGCCCCACAGACCAGGCGAGAAAAGAAACCACGAGCCCCGGCCAGCCCGAGAGGCGCGGCTAGAACACGGAAAAAGAAAGCAACGCGGCCGCTTCTCTCGTTCTTAGCGCCATGAAGCACTCATCGGACGCTAGAGGCGCCCAACGCATGGACATATCCTGCTGCTACAAACAGATGCCCCGCCCAGTCTTCACAGTAACAGCTGCTCGGGGGGCCCAGAGGGCGGACGGGGAGGCCCAGAGGGCGGGCAGGGGGGCCCCGAGGGCGGAAAGGACAAGTGCTGCATCGTCCGAGTTTGCTCACATACAAAGATGGGCGGGGCCCCCAAAACGTGGGCATTGGGGGCCCCGCACGAGCCGCACGGAATACGAAGTAGTTTGAGAACCCCCCACGAGGAATGTTTTAATGACCCAGGAACCAAAACCGATTCATTAAACAGTTAATCAAAGGCCGACACGTTTAAGCGGCCCCTCAGCCAGGGACAAGTGCACACCTGACCCATCACAGCTCAATGCGGCCCCTAAAGCGCCCCCACTCACCTGCGGCCCCCACACACCCCTCAGCTCGCCCTGGACTCAGATTCACTCACCTGTGGCCCCACACACCCCTCAGCTCGCCCTGGACTTTGATCCACTCACCTGCGGCCCCCACACGCCTCTCCGCTCGCCCTGGACTCAGATCCACTCACCTGCGGCCCCCACACACCCCTCAGCTCGCCCTGGACTCAGATCCACTCACCTGCGGCCCCCACACACCCCTCAGCTCGCCCTTGACTCAGATCCACTCACCTGCGGCCCCCACAGACCCCTCAGCTCGCCCTGGACTGAGATCCACTCACCTGCGGACCCCACACACCTCTCCGCTCGCCCTGGACTCAGATCCACTCACCTGCGGCCCCCACACACCTCTCCGCTCGCCCTGGACTCAGATCCACTCACCTGCGGCCCCCACAGACCCCTCAGCTCGCCCTGGACTGAGATCCACTCACCTGCGGACCCCACACACCTCTCCGCTCGCCCTGGACTCAGATCCACTCACCTGCGGCCCCCACACACCTCTCCGCTCGCCCTGGACTCAGATCCACTCACCTGCGGCCCCCACACACCTCTCCGCTCGCCCTGGACTCAGATCCACTCACCTGCGGCCCCCACACACCTCTCCGCTCGCCCTGGACTCAGATCCACTCACCTGCGGCCCCCACACACCCCTCAGCTCCCCCTAGACTCAGATCCACTCACCTGCGGCCCCCACACATCCCTCAGCTCGCCCTGGACTGAGATCCACTCACCTGCGGCCCCCACACACCCCTCAGCTCGCCCTGGACTCAGATCCACTCACCTGCGGCCCCCACACACTCCTCAGCTCGCCCTGGACTCAGATCCACTCACCTGCGGCCCCCACACACCTCTCTCCTCCTCCACCATCAGCTCGCCCTGGACTCAGATCCACTCACCTGCTCGACAGGCCCTTTAAACTCTTTAAAACTCCCGCGCTGGGATTGGTGGGAGAGCGTCACGTGACCCCAGACCTGCTGAGCCAGTTCCCCTGTGTATTCGAGGCGGGGTCACGGCGACTGCCCTTCATGTGCCCTCCTTATGCAGGAATGTGTCTCTGATGGCTCAGGGTGGAGACCGACACCACAGTCAGGGGAGTCACTGAGCACAGGGATGAGACAGACACCACAGTCAGGGGAGTCACTGAGCACAGGGATGAGACAGACACCACAGTCAGGGGAGTCACAGAGCACAGGGTTGGAGGCTGACACCACAGTCAGGTGAGTCTCTGAGCGCAGGGTGGGGACAGACACCACAGTCAGGTGAGTCACTGAGCACTGGGTGGAGACAGACACCACAGTCAGGTGAATCACTGAGCACAGGGTGGAGACCGACACCACAGTCAGGGGAGTCACTGAGCACAGGGATGAGACAGACACCACAGTCAGGGGAGTCACTGAGCACAGGGTGGAGACAGACACCACAGCCAGGGGAGTCACTGAGCACAGGATGGAGACAGACACCACAGCCAGGGGAGTCACTGAGCACAGGGTGGAGACAGACACCACAGTCAGGGGAGTCACAGAGCACAGGGTGGAGACAGACACCACAGTCAGGGGAGTCACTGAGCGCAGGTGGAGACAGACACCACAGTCAGGGGAGTCACTGAGCACAGGGCGGAGACAGACACCACAGTCAGGGGAGTCACTGAGCACAGGGTGGAGACAGACACCACAGTCAGGGGAGTCACTGAGCGCAGGTGGAGACAGACACCACAGTCAGGTGAGTCACTGAACACAGGGATGCAGACAGACACCACAGTCAGGGGAGACACTGAGCGCAGGGATGAGACAGACACCACACTCAGGGGAGTCACTGAGCACAGGGTGGAGACAGACACCACAGTCAGGTGAGTCACTGAGCGCAGGGATGAGACAGACACCACAGTCAGGGGAGACACTGAGCGCAGGGATGAGACAGACACCACAGTCAGGGGAGTCACTGAGCACAGGGTGGAGACAGACACCACAGTCAGGGGAGTCACTGAGCACAGGGTGGAGACAGACACCTCAGTCAGGTGAGTCACTGAGCACAGGGTGGAGACAGACACCACAGTTAGGGGAGTCACAGAGCACAGGGTGGAGACAGACACCACAGTCAGGGGAGACACTGAGCGCAGGGATGAGACAGACACCACAGTCAGGGGAGACACTGAGCGCAGGGATGAGACAGACACCACAGTCAGGGGAGACACTGAGCGCAGGGATGAGACAGACACCACAGTCAGGGGAGACACTGAGCGCAGAGTTGAGACAGACACCACAGTCAGGGGAGACGCTGAGCGCAGGGATGAGACAGACACCACAGTCAGGGGAGACACTGAGCGCAGGGATGAGACAGACACCACAGTCAGGGGAGTCACTGAGCGCAGGGTGGAGACCGACACCACAGTCAGGTCAGTAACTGAGCACAGGGTGGAGACAGACACCACAGTCAGGGGAGTCACTGAGCACAGGGTGGAGACAGACACCACAGTCAGGTGAGCCACTGAGCACAGGGCGGAGGCAGACACCACAGTCAGGGGAGTCACTGAGCACAGGGATGAGACAGACACCACAGTCAGGGGAGTCACTGAGCACAGGGATGAGACAGACACCACAGTCAGGGGAGTCACAGAGCACAGGGTTGGAGGCTGACACCACAGTCAGGTGAGTCTCTGAGCGCAGGGTGGGGACAGACACCACAGTCAGGTGAGTCACTGAGCACTGGGTGGAGACAGACACCACAGTCAGGTGAACCACTGAGCACAGGGTGGAGACCGACACCACAGTCAGGGGAGTCACTGAGCACAGGGATGAGACAGACACCACAGTCAGGGGAGTCACTGAGCACAGGGTGGAGACAGACACCACAGCCAGGGGAGTCACTGAGCACAGGATGGAGACAGACACCACAGCCAGGGGAGTCACTGAGCACAGGGTGGAGACAGACACCACAGTCAGGGGAGTCACAGAGCACAGGGTGGAGACAGACACCACAGTCAGGGGAGTCACTGAGCGCAGGTGGAGACAGACACCACAGTCAGGGGAGTCACTGAGCACAGGGCGGAGACAGACACCACAGTCAGGGGAGTCACTGAGCACAGGGTGGAGACAGACACCACAGTCAGGGGAGTCACTGAGCGCAGGTGGAGACAGACACCACAGTCAGGTGAGTCACTGAACACAGGGATGCAGACAGACACCACAGTCAGGGGAGACACTGAGCGCAGGGATGAGACAGACACCACACTCAGGGGAGTCACTGAGCACAGGGTGGAGACAGACACCACAGTCAGGTGAGTCACTGAGCGCAGGGATGAGACAGACACCACAGTCAGGGGAGACACTGAGCGCAGGGATGAGACAGACACCACAGTCAGGGGAGACACTGAGCGCAGGGATGAGACAGACACCACAGTCAGGGGAGTCACTGAGCACAGGGTGGAGACAGACACCACAGTCAGGGGAGTCACTGAGCACAGGGTGGAGACAGACCCCACAGTCAGGTGAGTCACTGAGCACAGGGTGGAGACAGACACCACAGTTAGGGGAGTCACAGAGCACAGGGTGGAGACAGACACCACAGTCAGGGGAGACACTGAGCGCAGGGATGAGACAGACACCACAGTCAGGGGAGACACTGAGCGCAGGGATGAGACAGACACCACAGTCAGGGGAGACACTGAGCGCAGGGATGAGACAGACACCACAGTCAGGGGAGACACTGAGCGCAGAGTTGAGACAGACACCACAGTCAGGGGAGTCACTGAGCACAGGGTGGAGACAGACCCCACAGTCAGGGGAGTCACTGAGCACAGGGTGGAGACAGACCCCACAGTCAGGGGAGTCACTGAGCACAGGGTGGAGACAGACACCTCAGTCAGGTGAGTCACTGAGCACAGGGTGGAGACAGACACCACAGTTAGGGGAGTCACAGAGCACAGGGTGGAGACAGACACCACAGTCAGGGGAGACACTGAGCGCAGGGATGAGACAGACACCACAGTCAGGGGAGACACTGAGCGCAGGGATGAGACAGACACCACAGTCAGGGGAGACACTGAGCGCAGGGATGAGACAGACACCACAGTCAGGGGAGACACTGAGCGCAGAGTTGAGAAAGACACCACAGTCAGGGGAGACGCTGAGCGCAGGGATGAGACAGACACCACAGTCAGGGGAGACACTGAGCGCAGGGATGAGACAGACACCACAGTCAGGGGAGTCACTGAGCGCAGGGTGGAGACCGACACCACAGTCAGGTCAGTAACTGAGCACAGGGTGGAGACAGACACCACAGTCAGGGGAGTCACTGAACACAGAGTGGAGACAGACACCACAGTCAGGTGAGCCACTGAGCACAGGGCGGAGGCAGACACCACAGTCAGGGGAGTCACTGAGCACAGGATGGAGACAGACACCACAGCCAGGGGAGTCACTGAGCACAGGGTGGAGACAGACACCACAGTCAGGGGAGTCACTGAGCACAGGATGGAGACAGACACCACAGCCAGGGGAGTCACTGAGCACAGGGTGGAGACAGACACCACAGTCAGGGGAGTCACAGAGCACAGGGTGGAGACAGACACCACAGTCAGGGGAGTCACTGAGCGCAGGTGGAGACCGACACCACAGTCAGGTGAGTCACTGAGCACAGGGATGCAGACAGACACCACAGTCAGGGGAAACACTGAGCGCAGGGATGAGACAGACACCACACTCAGGGGAGTCACTGAGCACAGGGTGGAGACAGACACCACAGTCAGGGGAGTCACTGAGCACAGGGTTGAGACAGACACCACAGTCAGGTGAGTCACTGAGCGCAGGGATGAGACAGACACCACAGTCAGGGGAGACACTGAGCGCAGGGATGAGACAGACACCACAGTCAGGGGAGACACTGAGCGCAGGGATGAGACAGACACCACAGTCAGGGGAGTCACTGAGCACAGGGTGGAGACAGACACCACAGTCAGGGGAGTCACTGAGCACAGGGTGGAGACAGACCCCACAGTCAGGCGAGTCACTGAGCACAGGGTGGAGACAGACCCCACAGTCAGGGGAGTCACTGAGCACAGGGTGGAGACAGACACCTCAGTCAGGTGAGTCACTGAGCACAGGGTGGAGACAGACACCACAGTTAGGGGAGTCAAAGAGCACAGGGTGGAGACAGACACCACAGTCAGGTGAGTCACTGAGAGGGTGGAGACAGACACCACAGTCAGGTGAGACCCTGAGCACAGGGTGGAGACAGACACCACAGTCAGGGGAGTCACTGAGCACAGGGTGGAGACAGACACCACAGTCAGGGGAGACACTGAGCACAGGGTGGAGACAGACACCATAGTCAGGGGAGTCACTGAGCTCAGGGATGCAGACAAACACCACAGTCAGGGGAGTCACTGAGCAGAGGGTTGGAGACAGACACCACAGTCAGGGGAGTCACTGAGCAGAGGGTTGGAGACAGACACCACAGTCAGGGGAGTCACTGAGCACAGGGATGAGACAGACACCACAGTCAGGGGAGACACTGAGCGCAGGGATGAGACAGACACCACAGTCAGGGGAGTCACTGAGCACAGGGTGGAGACAGACACCACAGTCAGGGGAGACACTGAGCGCAGGGATGAGACAGACACCACAGTCAGGGGAGTCACTGAGCAGAGGGTTGGAGACAGACACCACAGTCAGGGGAGTCACTGAGCAGAGGGTTGGAGACAGACACCACAGTCAGGTGAGTCACTGAGCACAGAGATGAGACAGACACCACAGTCAGGGGAGACACTGAGCGCAGGGATGAGACAGACACCACAGTCAGGGGAGTCACTGAGCACAGGGTGGAGACAGACACCACAGTCAGGGGAGACACTGAGCGCAGGGATGAGACAGACACCACAGTCAGGGGAGTCACTGAGCACAGGGTGGAGACAGACACCACAGTCAGGGGAGTCACTGAGCACAGGGTGGGGACAGACCCCACAGTCAGGTGAGCCCCTGGGCACAGGGTGGAGACAGACACCACAGTCAGGTGAGTCACTGAGCACAGGGTGGAGACAGACACCACAGTCGGGGGAGTCACTGAGCACAGGGTGGAGACAGACACCTCAGTCAGGTGAGTCACTGAACACAGGGTGGAGACAGACACCACAGTCAGGGGAGTCACAGAGCACAGGGTGGAGACAGACACCACAGTCAGGGGAGACACTGAGCGCAGGGTGGATACAGACACCACAGTCAGGGGAGACACTGAGCGCAGGGATGAGACAGACACCACAGTCAGGGGAGACACTGAGCGCAGGGATGAGACAGACAACACAGTCAGGGGAGACACTGAGCGCAGGGATGAGACAGACACCACAGTCAGGGGAGACACTGAGCGCAGGGTTGAGACAGACACCACAGTCAGGGGAGACGCTGAGCGCAGGGATGAGACAGACACCACAGTCAGGGGAGACACTGAGCGCAGGGATGAGACCGACACCACAGTCAGGGGAGTCACTGAGCACAGGGTGGAGACAGACACCACAGTCAGGTGAGTCACTGAGCACAGGGTTGAGACAGACACCACAGTCAGAGGAGTCACTGAGCACAGGGTTGAGACAGACACCACAGTCAGGGGAGACACTGAGCGCAGGGATGAGACAGACACCACAGTCAGGGGAGTCACTGAGCACAGGGTGGAGACAGACACCACAGTCAAGTGAGTCACTGAGCACAGGGTGGAGACAGACACCACAGTCAGGTGAGTCTCTGAGCACAGGGTTGAGACAGACACCACAGTCAGGGGAGACACTGAGCGCAGGGATGAGACAGACACCACAGTCAGGGGAGTCACTGAGCACAGGGTTGAGACAGACACCACAGTCAGGGGAGACACTGAGCGCAGGGATGAGACAGACACCACAGTCAGGGGAGACTGAGCGCAGGGATGAGACAGACACCACAGTCAGGGGAGTCACTGAGCACAGGCTGGAGACAGACACCACAGTCAGGTGAGTCACTGAGCACAGGGTGGAGACAGACACCACAGTCAGGTGAGTCTCTGAGCACAGGGTTGAGACAGACACCACAGTCAGGGGAGACACTGAGCGCAGGGATGAGACAGACACCACAGTCAGGGGAGTCACTGAGCAGAGGGTTGGAGACAGACACCACAGTCAGGGGAGTCACTGAGCAGAGGGTTGGAGACAGACACCACAGTCAGGTGAGTCACTGAGCACAGAGATGAGACAGACACCACAGTCAGGGGAGACACTGAGCGCAGGGATGAGACAGACACCACAGTCAGGGGAGTCACTGAGCACAGGGTGGAGACAGACACCACAGTCAGGGGAGACACTGAGCGCAGGGCTGAGACAGACACCACAGTCAGGGGAGTCACTGAGCACAGGGTGGAGACAGACACCACAGTCAGGGGAGTCACTGAGCACAGGGTGGGGACAGACCCCACAGTCAGGTGAGCCCCTGAGCACAGGGTGGAGACAGACACCACAGTCAGGTGAGTCACTGAGCACAGGGTGGAGACAGACACCACAGTCGGGGGAGTCACTGAGCACAGGGTGGAGACAGACACCTCAGTCAGGTGAGTCACTGAGCACAGGGTGGAGACAGACACCACAGTCAGGGGAGTCACAGAGCACAGGGTGGAGACAGACACCACAGTCAGGGGAGACACTGAGCGCAGGGTGGAGACAGACACCACAGTCAGGGGAGACACTGAGCGCAGGGATGAGACAGACACCACAGTCAGGGGAGACACTGAGCGCAGGGATGAGACAGACAACACAGTCAGGGGAGACACTGAGCGCAGGGATGAGACAGACACCACAGTCAGGGGAGACACTGAGCGCAAGGTTGAGACAGACACCACAGTCAGGGGAGACGCTGAGCGCAGGGATGAGACAGACACCACAGTCAGGGGAGACACTGAGCGCAGGGATGAGACCGACACCACAGTCAGGGGAGTCACTGAGCACAGGGTGGAGACAGACACCACAGTCAGGTGAGTCACTGAGCACAGGGTTGAGACAGACACCACAGTCAGAGGAGTCACTGAGCACAGGGTTGAGACAGACACCACAGTCAGGGGAGACACTGAGCGCAGGGATGAGACAGACACCACAGTCAGGGGAGTCACTGAGCACAGGGTTGAGACAGACACCACAGTCAGGGGAGACACTGAGCGCAGGGATGAGACAGACACCACAGTCAGGGGAGACTGAGCGCAGGGATGAGACAGACACCACAGTCAGGGGAGTCACTGAGCACAGGCTGGAGACAGACACCACAGTCAGGTGAGTCACTCAGCACAGGGTGGAGACAGACACCACAGTCAGGTGAGTCTCTGAGCACAGGGTTGAGACAGACACCACAGTCAGGGGAGACACTGAGCGCAAGGATGAGACAGACACCACAGTCAGGGGAGTCACTGAGCACAGGGTGGAGACAGACACCACAGTCAGGTGAGTCACTGAGCACAGGGTGAAGACAGACACCACAGTCAGGTGAGTCACTGAGCACAGGGTGGAGACAGACACCACAGTCAGGGGAGTCACTGAGCACAGGGTTGGAGACAGACACCAGAGTCAGGTGAGTCACTGAGCACAGGGATGCAGACAGACACCACAGTCAGGGTAGTCACTGAGCACAGGGTGGAGACAGACACCACAGTCAGGTGAGTCACTGAGCACAGGGTGGAGACAGACACCACAGTCAGGTGAGTCCCTGAGCGCAGGGTTGGAGACAGGCACGACAGTCAGGTGAGTCACTGAGCGCAGGGTTGGAGGCAGACACCACAGTCAGGTGAGTCACTGAGCGCAGGGATGCAGACAGACACCACAGTCAGGTGAGTCACTGTTCGCAGGGATGAGACAGACACCACAGTCAGGGGAGTCCCTGAGCAGAGGGTTGGAGACAGACACCACAGTCAGGTGAGTCACTGAGTACAGGGTGGGGACAGACACCACAGTCAGTTGAGTCACTGAGCACAGGGTGGAGACAGACACCACAGTCAGGTGTGTCCCTGAGCGCAGGGATGGAGACAGACTCGACAGTCAGGTGAGTCACTGAGCACAGGGTTGGAGATAGACACCACAGTCAGGTGAGTCTCTGAGCACAGGGTGGAGACAGACACCACAGTCAGGGGAGTCACTGAGCACAGGGATTGAGACAGACACCACAGTCAGGTCAGTCACTGAGCACAGGATGGAGACAGACACCACAGTCAGGTGACTCACTGAGCACAGGATGGAGACAGACACCACAGTCAGGTGACTCACTGAGCACAGGGATTGAGACAGACAACACAGTCAGGTGACTCACTGAGCACAGGGATTGAGACAGACTTCACAGTCAGGTGACTCACTGAGCACAGGGATTGAGACAGACACCACAGTCAGGGGAGTCACTGAGCAAAGGGATTGAGACAGACACCACAGTCAGAGACTCTCTGAGCACAGGGTTGGAGACAGACACCACAGTCAGGTGAGTCACTGAGCGCAGGGTTGGAGACAGACACCACAGTCAGGTGAGTCACTAAGCACAGGGATGGAGACAGACACCACAGTCAGGTGAGTCACTGAGCACAGGGTGGAGACAGACACCACAGTCAGGTGAGTCACTGAGCGCAGGGTTGGAGACAGACACCACAGAGAGGTGAGTCACTAAGCACAGGGATGGAGACAGACACCACAGTCAGGTGAGTAACTGAGCACAGGGTGGAGACAGACACCACAGTCAGGTGAGTCACTGAGCACAGGGTGGAGACAGACAACACAGTCAGATGAGTCACTGAGCACAGGGTGGAGACAGACACCACAGTAAGGTGAGTCACTGAGCACAGGGATGGAGACAGACACCACAGTCAGGTGAGTCACTGAGGGTGGAGACAGACACCAGAGTCAGGTGAGTCTCTGAGCACAGGGTGGAGACAGACACCACAGTCAGGTGAGTCTCTGAGCGCAGGGTTTGGGAAGGACACCACAGTCAGGTGAGTCACTGAGCGCAGGGATGAGACAGACACCACAGTCAGGGGAGTCCCTGAGCAGAGGGTTGGAGACAGACACCACAGTCAGGTGAGTCACTGAGTACAGGGTGGGGACAGACACCACAGTCAGGTGAGTCACTGAGCACAGGGTGGAGACAGACACCACAGTCAGGTGAGTCCCTGTGCACAGGGATGGAGACAGACACGACAGTCAAGTGAGTCACTGAGCACAGGGTTAGAGGCAGACACCACAGTCAGGTGAGTCACTGAGCTCAGGGATGCAGACAGACACCACAGTCAGGTGAGTCCCTGAGCACAGAGATGCAGACAGACACCACAGTCAGGTGAGTCACTGAGCACAGGGATGGAGACAGACACCACAGTCAGGTGAGTCACTGAGCACAGGGTGGCGACAGACACCACAGTCAGGTGAGTCTCTGAGCACAGGGTTGAGACAGACACCACAGTCAAGGGAGACACTGAGCGCAGGGATGAGACAGACACCACAGTCAGGGGAGTCACTGAGCACAGGGTGGAGACAGACACCACAGTCAGGTGAGTCACTGAGCACAGGGTGAAGACAGACACCACAGTCAGGTGAGTCACTGAGCACAGGGTGGAGACAGACACCACAGTCAGGGGAGTCACTGAGCACAGGGTTGGAGACAGACACCACAGTCAGGTGAGTCACTGAGCACAGGGATGCAGACAGACACCACAGTCAGGGGAGTCACTGAGCACAGGGTGGAGACAGACACCACAGTCAGGTGAGTCACTGAGCACAGGGTGGAGACAGACACCACAGTCAGGTGAGTCCCTGAGCGCAGGGATGGAGACAGGCACGACAGTCAGGTGAGTCACTGAGCGCAGGGTTGGAGGCAGACACCACAGTCAGGTGAGTCACTGAGCGCAGGGATGCAGACAGACACCACAGTCAGGTGAGTCACTGTTCGCAGGGATGAGACACACACCACAGTCAGGGGAGTCCCTGAGCAGAGGGTTGGAGACAGACACCACAGTCAGGTGAGTCACTGAGTACAGGGTGGGGACAGACATCACAGTCAGTTGAGTCACTGAGCACAGGGTGGAGACAGACACCACAGTCAGGTGTGTCCCTGAGCGCAGGGATAGAGACAGACTCGACAGTCAGGTGAGTCACTGAGCACAGGGTTGGAGATAGACACCACAGTCAGGTGAGTCTCTGAGCACAGGGTGGAGGCAGACACCACAGTCAGGGGAGTCACTGAGCACAGGGATTGAGACAGACAACACAGTCAGGTGAGTCACTGAGCACAGGATGGAGACAGACACCACAGTCAGGTGACTCACTGAGCACAGGATGGAGACAGACACCACAGTCAGGTGACTCACTGAGCACAGGGATTGAGACAGACAACACAGTCAGGTGACTCACTGAGCACAGGGATTGAGACAGACACCACAGTCAGGGGAGTCACTGAGCAAAGGGATTGAGACAGACACCACAGTCAGAGACTCTCTGAGCACAGGGTTGGAGACAGACACCACAGTCAGGTGAGTCACTGAGCGCAGGGTTGGAGACAGACACCACAGTCAGGTGAGTCACTAAGCACAGGGATGGAGACAGACACCACAGTCAGGTGAGTCACTGAGCACAGGGTGGAGACAGACACCACAGTCAGGTGAGTCACTGAGCGCAGGGTTGGAGACAGACACCACAGAGAGGTGAGTCACTAAGCACAGGGATGGAGACAGACACCACAGTCAGGTGAGTAACTGAGCACAGGGTGGAGACAGACACCACAGTCAGGTGAGTCACTGAGCACAGGGTGGAGACAGACAACACAGTCAGATGAGTCACTGAGCACAGGGTGGAGACAGACACCACAGTAAGGTGAGTCACTGAGCACAGGGATGGAGACAGACACCACAGTCAGGTGAGTCACTGAGGGTGGAGACAGACACCAGAGTCAGGTGAGTCTCTGAGCACAGGGTGGAGACAGACACCACAGTCAGGTGAGTCTCTGAGCGCAGGGTTTGGGAAGGACACCACAGTCAGGTGAGTCACTGAGCGCAGGGATGAGACAGACACCACAGTCAGGGGAGTCCCTGAGCAGAGGGTTGGAGACAGACACCACAGTCAGGTGAGTCACTGAGTACAGGGTGGGGACAGACACCACAGTCAGGTGAGTCACTGAGCACAGGGTGGAGACAGACACCACAGTCAGGTGAGTCCCTGTGCACAGGGATGGAGACAGACACGACAGTCAGGTGAGTCACTGAGCACAGGGTTAGAGGCAGACACCACAGTCAGGTGAGTCACTGAGCGCAGGGATGCAGACAGACACCACAGTCAGGTGAGTCCCTGAGCACAGAGATGCAGACAGACACCACAGTCAGGTGAGTCACTGAGCACAGGGATGGAGACAGACACCACAGTCAGGTGAGTAACTGAGCACAGGGTGGCGACAGACACCACATTCAGGTGAGTCACTGAGTGCAGGGTTGGAGACAGACACCACAGTCAGGTGAGTCACTAAGCACAGGGATGGAGACAGACACCACAGTCAGATGAGTCACTGAGCACAGGGTGGAGACAGACACCACAGTCAGGTGAGTCACTGAGGGTGAAGACAGACACCAGAGTCAGGTGAGTCCCTGAGCACAGGGTTGGAGACAGACACCACAGTCAGGTGAGTCACTGAGCGCAGGGTTGGAGACAGACACCACAGTCAGGGGAGTCCCTGAGCACAGGGTTGGAGACAGACACCACAGTCAGGTGAGTCACTGAGCGCAGGGATGAGACAGACACCACAGTCAGGGGAGTCCCTGAGCAGAGGGTTGGAGACAGACACCACAGTCAGGGGAGTCACTGAGCAGAGGGTGGAGACAGACACCACAGTCAGGTGAGTCTCTGAGCACAGGGTTGAGACAGACACCACAGTCAGGTGAGTCACTGAGCGCAGGGATGAGACAGACACCACAGTCAGGGGAGACACTGAGCGCAGGGATGAGACAGACACCACAGTCAGGGGAGACACTGAGCGCAGGGATGAGACAGACACCACAGTCAGGGGAGTCACTGAGCACAGGGTGGAGACAGACACCACAGTCAGGGGAGTCACTGAGCACAGGGTGGAGACAGACACCACAGTCAGGGGAGTCACTGAGCACAGGGTTGGAGACAGACACCACAGTCAGGTGAGTCACTGAGCACAGGGATGCAGACAGACACCACAGTCAGGGGAGTCACTGAGCACAGGGTGGAGACAGACACCACAGTCAGGTGAGTCACTGAGCACAGGGTGGAGACAGACACCACAGTCAGGTGAGTCCCTGAGCGCAGGGATGGAGACAGGCACGACAGTCAGGTGAGTCACTGAGCGCAGGGTTGGAGGCAGACACCACAGTCAGGTGAGTCACTGAGCGCAGGGATGCAGACAGACACCACAGTCAGGTGAGTCACTGTTCGCAGGGATGAGACACACACCACAGTCAGGGGAGTCCCTGAGCAGAGGGTTGGAGACAGACACCACAGTCAGGTGAGTCACTGAGTACAGGGTGGGGACAGACATCACAGTCAGTTGAGTCACTGAGCACAGGGTGGAGACAGACACCACAGTCAGGTGTGTCCCTGAGCGCAGGGATAGAGACAGACTCGACAGTCAGGTGAGTCACTGAGCACAGGGTTGGAGATAGACACCACAGTCAGGTGAGTCTCTGAGCACAGGGTGGAGGCAGACACCACAGTCAGGGGAGTCACTGAGCACAGGGATTGAGACAGACAACACAGTCAGGTGAGTCACTGAGCACAGGATGGAGACAGACACCACAGTCAGGTGACTCACTGAGCACAGGATGGAGACAGACACCACAGTCAGGTGACTCACTGAGCACAGGGATTGAGACAGACAACACAGTCAGGTGACTCACTGAGCACAGGGATTGAGACAGACACCACAGTCAGGGGAGTCACTGAGCAAAGGGATTGAGACAGACACCACAGTCAGAGACTCTCTGAGCACAGGGTTGGAGACAGACACCACAGTCAGGTGAGTCACTGAGCGCAGGGTTGGAGACAGACACCACAGTCAGGTGAGTCACTAAGCACAGGGATGGAGACAGACACCACAGTCAGGTGAGTCACTGAGCACAGGGTGGAGACAGACACCACAGTCAGGTGAGTCACTGAGCGCAGGGTTGGAGACAGACACCACAGAGAGGTGAGTCACTAAGCACAGGGATGGAGACAGACACCACAGTCAGGTGAGTAACTGAGCACAGGGTGGAGACAGACACCACAGTCAGGTGAGTCACTGAGCACAGGGTGGAGACAGACAACACAGTCAGATGAGTCACTGAGCACAGGGTGGAGACAGACACCACAGTAAGGTGAGTCACTGAGCACAGGGATGGAGACAGACACCACAGTCAGGTGAGTCACTGAGGGTGGAGACAGACACCAGAGTCAGGTGAGTCTCTGAGCACAGGGTGGAGACAGACACCACAGTCAGGTGAGTCTCTGAGCGCAGGGTTTGGGAAGGACACCACAGTCAGGTGAGTCACTGAGCGCAGGGATGAGACAGACACCACAGTCAGGGGAGTCCCTGAGCAGAGGGTTGGAGACAGACACCACAGTCAGGTGAGTCACTGAGTACAGGGTGGGGACAGACACCACAGTCAGGTGAGTCACTGAGCACAGGGTGGAGACAGACACCACAGTCAGGTGAGTCCCTGTGCACAGGGATGGAGACAGACACGACAGTCAGGTGAGTCACTGAGCACAGGGTTAGAGGCAGACACCACAGTCAGGTGAGTCACTGAGCGCAGGGATGCAGACAGACACCACAGTCAGGTGAGTCCCTGAGCACAGAGATGCAGACAGACACCACAGTCAGGTGAGTCACTGAGCACAGGGATGGAGACAGACACCACAGTCAGGTGAGTAACTGAGCACAGGGTGGCGACAGACACCACATTCAGGTGAGTCACTGAGTGCAGGGTTGGAGACAGACACCACAGTCAGGTGAGTCACTAAGCACAGGGATGGAGACAGACACCACAGTCAGATGAGTCACTGAGCACAGGGTGGAGACAGACACCACAGTCAGGTGAGTCACTGAGGGTGAAGACAGACACCAGAGTCAGGTGAGTCCCTGAGCACAGGGTTGGAGACAGACACCACAGTCAGGTGAGTCACTGAGCGCAGGGTTGGAGACAGACACCACAGTCAGGGGAGTCCCTGAGCACAGGGTTGGAGACAGACACCACAGTCAGGTGAGTCACTGAGCGCAGGGATGAGACAGACACCACAGTCAGGGGAGTCACTGAGCAGAGGGTTGGAGACAGACACCACAGTCAGGGGAGTCACTGAGCAGAGGGTGGAGACAGACACCACAGTCAGGTGAGTCTCTGAGCACAGGGTTGAGACAGACACCACAGTCAGGTGAGTCACTGAGCGCAGGGATGAGACAGACACCACAGTCAGGGGAGACACTGAGCGCAGGGATGAGACAGACACCACAGTCAGGGGAGACACTGAGCGCAGGGATGAGACAGACACCACAGTCAGGGGAGTCACTGAGCACAGGGTGGAGACAGACACCACAGTCAGGGGAGTCACTGAGCACAGGGTGGAGACAGACCCCACAGTCAGGGGAGTCACTGAGCACAGGGTGGAGACAGACCCCACAGCCAGGGGAGTCACTGAGCACAGGGTGGAGATAGACACCTCAGTCAGGTGAGTCACTGAGCACAGGGTGGAGACAGACACCACAGTCAGGGGAGTCACAGAGCACAGGGTGGAGACAGACACCACAGTCAGGGGAGACACTGAGCGCAGGGTGGAGACAGACACCACAGTCAGGGGAGACACTGAGCGCAGGGATGAGACAGACACCACAGTCAGGGGAGACACTGAGCGCAGGGATGAGACAGACACCACAGTCAGGGGAGACACTGAGCGCAGGGATGAGACAGACACCACAGTCAGGGGAGACACTGAGCGCAGGGTTGAGACAGACACCACAGTCAGGGGAGACGCTGAGCGCAGGGATGAGACAGACACCATAGTCAGGGGAGACACTGAGCGCAGGGATGAGACAGACACCACAGTCAGGGGAGTCACTGAGCACAGGGTGGAGACAGACACCACAGTCAGGTGAGTCACTGAGCACAGGGTTGAGACAGACACCACAGTCAGGGGAGTCACTGAGCACAGGCTTGAGACAGACACCATAGTCAGGGGAGACACTGAGCGCAGGGATGAGACAGACACCACAGTCAGGGGAGACACTGAGCGCAGGGATGAGACAGACACCACAGTCAGGGGAGTCACTGAGCACAGGGTTGAGACAGACACCACAGTCAGGTGAGTCTCTGAGCACAGGGTTGAGACAGACACCACAGTCAGGGGAGACACTGAGCGCAGGGTGGAGACAGACACCACAGTCAGGGGAGACACTGAGCGCAGGGATGAGACAGACACCACACTCAGGGGAGTCACTGAGCACAGGGTGGAGACAGACACCACAGTCAGGGGAGTCACTGAGCACAGGGTTGAGACAGACACCACAGTATGTATGTATGTATGTATGTATAGGCATTTATATAGCGCACTACTTACCCGTAGGGTCCCAAGGCGCTTCGACCGCTGCGAAACCCTTCCTGGCTTCCCTGAGAGATGGTCCCTTAATGGGTATCTCCAGGGTGAGACCAGGCATCCCCGGCGGTCTGGTGGGGCCGTTAGTGAAGATGAGGCAAGCTAATGCCCAGAGTTGCCGAGTGTGATCGCTGATCAGAGTGGGCACCGAGGCCAGAGAATTATCGAGTCCGCTGACCCTGGTCCAGAAACCTGCCGCGCCGGGAATCGAACCCTGGTCCCGGGCCGTCCTCTGCTCTCGGGTCTGCCGCCTCTAACCAGTGAGCCACACTACTCAGGTGAGTCTCTTAGCACAGGGTTGAGACAGACACCACAGTCAGGGGAGACACTGAGCGCAGGGATGAGACAGACACCACAGTCAGGGGAGTCACTGAGCACAGGGTGGAGACAGACACCACAGTCAGGGGAGTCACTGAGCACAGGGTGGGGACAGACCCCACAGTCAGGTGAGCCCCTGAGCACAGGGTGGAGACAGACACCACAGTCAGGTGAGTCCCTGAGCACAGGGTTGGAGACAGACACTACAGTCAGGTGAGTCACTGAGAGGGTGGAGACAGACACCACAGTCAGGTGAGACCCTGAGCACAGGGTGGAGACAGACACCACAGTCAGGGGAGTCACTGAGCACAGGGTGGAGACAGACACCACAGTCAGGGGAGACACTGAGCACAGGGTGGAGACAGACACCATAGTCAGGGGAGTCACTGAGCTCAGGGATGCGGACAGACACCACAGTCAGGGGAGTCACTGAGCAGAGGGTTGGAGACAGACACCACAGTCAGGAGAGTCACTGAGCAGAGGGTTGGAGACAGACACCACAGTCAGGGGAGTCACTGAGCACAGGGATGAGACAGACACCACAGTCAGGGGAGACACTGAGCGCAGGGATGAGACAGACACCACAGTCAGGGGAGTCACTGAGCACAGGGTGGAGACAGACACCACAGTCAGGGGAGACACTGAGTGCAGGGATGAGACAGACACCACAGTCAGGGGAGTCACTGAGCACAGGGTGGAGACAGACACCACAGTCAGGGGAGTCACTGAGCACAGGGTGGGGACAGACCCCACAGTCAGGTGAGCCCCTGAGCACAGGGTGAGACAGACACCACAGTCAGGTGAGTCCATGAGCACAGGGTGGAGACAGACACCACAGTCAGGGTAGTCACTGAGCACAGGGTGGAGACAGACACCTCAGTCAGGTGAGTCACTGAGCACAGGGTGGAGACAGACACCACAGTCAGGGGAGTCACAGAGCACAGGGTGGAGACAGACACCACAGTCAGGGGAGACACTGAGCGCAGGGTGGAGACAGACACCACAGTCAGGGGAGACACTGAGCGCAGGGATGAGACAGACACCACAGTCAGTGGAGACACTGAGCGCAGGGATGAGACAGACAACACAGTCAGGGGAGACACTGAGCGCAGGGATGAGACAGACACCACAGTCAGGGGAGACACTGAGTGCAGGGTTGAGACAGACACCACAGTCAGGGGAGACGCTGAGCGCAGGGATGAGACAGACACCACAGTCAGGGGAGACACTGAGCGCAGGGATGAGACAGACACCACAGTCAGGGGAGTCACTGAGCACAGGGTGGAGACAGACACCACAGTCAGGTGAGTCAGTGAGCACAGGGTTCAGACAGACACCACAGTCAGGGGAGTCACTGAGCACAGGGTTGAGACAGACACCACAGTCAGGGGAGACACTGAGCGCAGGGATGAGACAGACACCACAGTCAGGGGAGTCACTGAGCACAGGGTGGAGACAGACACCACAGTCAGGTGAGTCTCTGAGCACAGGGTTGAGACAGACACCACAGTCAGGGGAGACACTGAGCACAGGGATGAGACAGACACCACAGTCAGGGGAGTCACTGAGCACAGGGTTGAGACAGACACCACAGTCAGGGGAGACACTGAGCGCAGGGATGAGACAGACACCACAGTCAGGGGAGACACTGAGCGCAGGGATGAGACAGACACCACAGTCAGGGGAGTCACTGAGCACAGGCTGGAGACAGACACCACAGTCAGGTGAGTCACTGAGCACAGGGTGGAGACAGACACCACAGTCAGGTGAGTCTCTGAGCACAGGGTTGAGACAGACACCACAGTCAGGGGAGACACTGAGCGCAGGGATGAGACAGACACCACAGTCAGGGGAGTCACTGAGCACAGGGTGGAGACAGACACCACAGTCAGGTGAGTCACTGAGCACAGGGTGGAGACAGACACCACAGTCAGGTGAGTCACTGAGCACAGGGTGGAGACAGACACCACAGTCAGGGGAGTCACTGAGCACAGGGTTGGAGACAGACACCACAGTCAGGTGAGTCACTGAGCACAGGGATGCAGACAGACACCACAGTCAGGGGAGTCACTGAGCACAGGGTGGAGACAGACACCACAGTCAGGTGAGTCACTGAGCACAGGGTGGAGACAGACACCACAGTCAGGTGAGTCCCTGAGCGCAGGGATGGAGACAGGCACGACAGTCAGGTGAGTCACTGAGCACAGGGTTGGAGGCAGACACCACAGTCAGGTGAGTCACTGAGCGCAGGGATGCAGACAGACACCACAGTCAGGTGAGTCACTGAGCGCAGGGATGAGACAGACACCACAGTCAGGGGAGTCACTGAGCAGAGGGTTGGAGACAGACACCACAGTCAGGGGAGTCACTGAGCAGAGGGTGGAGACAGACACCACAGTCAGGTGAGTCTCTGAGCACAGGGTTGAGACAGACACCACAGTCAGGTGAGTCACTGAGTGCAGGGATGAGACAGACACCACAGTCAGGGAAGACACTGAGCGCAGGGATGAGACAGACACCACAGTCAGGGGAGACACTGAGCGCAGGGATGAGACAGACACCACAGTCAGGGGAGTCACTGAGCACAGGTGTTAGACGGACCGGAGGGGTCGGCCGAGGATAAGGGGAGAGGTCTCCGGGGAGAGCCGTCTCCAGCGATCGCACAGACAAGTAACTTCCCCCCCACAGACGGACACCACACCAGGATAAGGTTTAACGATACTTTATAAGCAATTCTTTGAGTACGGTGAAATGATACAAGGAGGTCTGGACTCAGGGGTCCCCTCGATTCTGGTCTCTGGATTGGGAAAAGGGGTAGCGGGACAGTCTTGTTACCAATAGATGAAAATAGCTCTCAATCCTCGAGCTCGGCGTTCTAGATGATCGGGCCGCGGCGGAGCCAGCAGGTCCCGGGATGGACGAAGGAAGCGACGGTCCGCGGCGGAGCCAGCAGGTCCCGATGGAGATGGTAGTTACAAACGGTCCGCGGCCACGCCAGCAGGTCCCGACGACGACAAAGGTTTATGAAGGTTGCGGCAGCACCAGCAGGCAGGACGATAGTTCGCAAGGCAGAGCTACGGCAGCGCCAATAGCCCGTCAAGGATGAGTTCTTCTCTGCGTCTCTCGACTCCAGGATACAACTGACTTCCTGCTCTGGAGCTGCCCCATTTATAGGGCTGGTGCCCTTTGATGTCCGGACCCTCGCACTTGGAGGTCGGGGGGTCCGGGATGAAGGAGTCCAGACACCCAGCAGGGGGGTGGAGCCAGCGCCCGGGGAGGTTGTGGGCGAGCGGCACCTGGCGGGGGAGAGCCATCGACACCTCTTTCTCCCATTGACCTGCCAAGTAGTCCGCTCACCTCCTGGGTGGATGGTGGTGCCGGGATGTCTGAGGCCTGGCCAGGCCCAGGGTTGGGGTCGATCGGGGGCCACGCGGCCTCGTGGTGGAGTGTCCAAGATGGCGCCCAGGCTGGGCGCGCGGGCCGGTAGTTGATCGGGCCCACGAGGTCGATATGTTCAGAGGCAAGGGTCCCGGAGGGGACGGAAAACGTGAAGTGGTGGTGTGTGACACTTGAGGGACCGGGCTCGGGCCTGGTCGGGCAGAGGGGGAGCGGCCCTGCACGTGGCCTGTCCAACATGCGTCCCCCCCAGCTGAAGGCGGGGAGAGTCACCCATCCTCTTGGGGACTCTCCTCGTCGAGGCGGAAAAAGCGGGACAGGCCATCCGCGTTGGCGTGATCTGGCCCAGGCCGGTGTTCAACAGTGAAGTCCATCCCTTGTAGGGAGATGGACCAACGTAGTAGTTTTGGGTTCTCCCCCCGCATCTGCATCAACCACTGCAGGGGTCGATGGTCGGTCTGCACCCGGAAGTGTGTGCCAAAGAGGTAGGGCCGGAGCTTTTTGAGGGCCCATACCACGGCGAAGGCCTCCCTCTCGATGGTGCTCCAGCGTTGTTCTCGAGGTAGGAGTCGCCTGCTGATGAAGGCCACTGGCTGATCAAGGCCTTCGGTGTTCAATTGAGACAGGACCGCCCCAATGCCGTGGTCGGAGGCATCCGTCTGGACGACGAATTCCCGGCTGTAGTCAGGGGCCTGGAGCACAGGGGCGGAGCACATGGCGGCCTTCAGTTGTTCGAAGGCTGTTTGACAATCTGGGGTCCAGTTGACCTTCTTGGGTTGATTTTTGGACGTGAGTTCTGTGAGGGGCCCCACTATGGTACCATAGTCTTTCACGAACCGTCTGTAATAGCCCGTGAGTCCCAGAAAGGCGCGTACCTCGGTCTGGGTGATGGGGGGCTGCCAGGACTGGATGGCGGCAATCTTGAGCTGCAGAGGGGCCACCAGGCCGCTTCCCACCTGGTGTCCGAGGTAGGTTACGGACCCCTGACCAATTTGGCATTTGCTGGCCTTGATCGTGAGGCCAGCTCGCTGAAGGCCCTGTAGCACCGCTCGGAGGTGGTGGAGGTGGTCGGACCAATGGTGGCTGTACACAGCGATGTCGTCTAGGTAGGCGGCGCTGAATCCTTCGAGCCCGGCCAAGACCTGATTGACGAGCCGCTGAAATGTTGCTGGAGCATTCTTCATGCCGAAGGGCATGACCTTGAAATGATAATGGCCATCAGGGGTGGAAAATGCAGATCGTTCTTGGGCCCGGGGTGTGAGGCCGATCTGCCAATAGCCCGCCGTCAGGTCGAAAATACTGAGGTAGCGGGCAGCTCCCATGCGGTCGATTAGCTCGTCTGCCCGGGGGATGGGGTGTGCGTCCGTTCTGGTGACCGCATTCAAGCCCCGGTAGTCGACGCAGAACCGGAGTTCCGGTGTGGTGCCGGGAGGGGCTGCTTTGGGGACCAGTACTACTGGGCTGGCCCAGGGGCTGTCTGAGGGCTCAATGACCCCGAGCGTGAGCATTTTGGTTACTTCTTCCTGGATGCAGGCCCGTACCCGATCTGGTACGCGGTAGGCCCGGTGGCGGATAGGGGGGCTGTCCCCCGTGTCCACGTCGTGCACACACCAGGAAGTGACACCTGGGGTGAGGGAAAACAGGCCGGCGAACTGCAACAGGAGGTCTCGACATTCTTGGCGTTGTTCCAGGGTGAGGGCCTCCGAGAGTCGGACCCCATCCACAGAGCCATCTTTCTCCCGAGTCCGTAGGAGGTCAGGGAGGGGTTCGGAGTCTTCTTCAGCTCCATTGTCTGTGGCCATCAGGAGGCTGAGTTCTGAACGTACAAAGTGGGGTTTCAGTCTATTAGCGTGGAGGACTCGGAGGGGGTTCCGTGAAGATTCCATGTCGATGAGATAGGTGACAGGACCCTTGCGCTCGACTACTTTGAAGGGCCCCGTCCACTTGTCTTGCAGGGCGCAGGGTTCGGTGGGGGACATCACCCATACCTGTTGTCCGGGTTCAAATTCGATGGAGGAGGCATTTTGGTCATACCACTTTTTCATGTCCTCTTGACTGGCCTCCAAGTTTGCTTTTGCCAGCTCTCTGAACCGTCGGGTCTGGTTGCGGAGGGTTAGGAGGTATTTGAAGACATCTGGAGGGTTCTTTAGAGGGGGCATTTCCCAGCCTTCCTTGACTAGACTGAGAGGCCCCCGTACGGGATGTCCATACAATAATTCAAACGGGCTGAAGCCGAGGGACTTCTGGGGGACCTCTCGATATGCGAAGAGGAGGCACGGCAGCAGCACATCCCACTGGCGACGGAGGGGCTCTTCCAACCCCCCAATCATCCCTTTGAGCGTGCGGTTGAACCGCTCAACGAGTCCGTTTCCTTGAGGGTGATAGGGGGTCGTGAATCGGTAGGTGACCCCACACTGTTGCCAGAGGGACTTCATATATTTGGAAATAAAGTTCGTGCCTCTGTCGCTGACGACTTCTCGAGGGAAGCCCACACGGGAGAAGATCCCCATCAGGGCCCGGCCGACTACCGGGGCTGTCACAGTTCGCAGGGGAACAGCCTCGGGGTAGCGGGTGGCGTGGTCCACCAGTACCAGGATGAACCGATGTCCTTGTTTTGTACGGGGGTCCAGGGGGCCCACAATGTCTATCCCGACCCTCTCGAACGGGGTGGTGACCACGGGAAATGGTTGCAGGGGGGCTTTTAGTTTGCGGCCGCTCTTTCCACTGGCTTGGCACGTGGGGCAAGATCGGCAATGCTGGAGTACATCATTCCTCATTTTGGGCCAGAAGAAGTGGGTCACTAGGCGGCTGTAGGTTTTATCCTGACCCAGGTGTCCGGCCAGGGGGACATCGTGGGCCAGGTTTAGCAAGAAGTCTCTAAAACGGAGGGGTACCACTAGCACTCGGCTGGCCCCTAGCTCCGCGATCCTTTGCTCACTGTATAGCAGATCATTGTCCCAGTAAATCCAATGTGTTCCGGAGGTATCCCCTGCGCTCTGGGCGAGGGCTTGTTGGCGGAGTCCCTCGAGGGAGGGACAGGTCTTCTGCTCTTGGCGAAACTGCTCCTGTGTGGGCCCCCCCTCTTGATGCCACTGGTCGAGGCCAGCGAGGTCCGGAGGTTGAGCTGGTTCTGGGGGGATTGGAGTTCTGGACTTTTTGGTTCCGTCCAGAGGTGTCAGGGTACAACACCCAAAGACCCCGGAGTCCCACCTGCCTTGGTGCACAAATGAACAGAAACACGGGCTTCTCGATGGTGGCGTCAAAGACCAAAGGTTTATTACTGCAGGGACACAGAAGTCACAGAATCTACACACGGGCAGAATCTAGGAGACTGTTCGATTTGTACATTGAGGGTTGCTCCTTATATACCAAAAATTGTGCTCTAGGCAAATATTTCACATGTCGGTACATTCCCAAACCTTTTGTGTCTCTAAACAATAAATATTTGGCGTTACACAGGAACTGTCGATAATATCTGATACCAAACATCACGAAGAGGGGTTTCCACCAGTCCATCACAATCCCTTGTCAATATTGCATTCAAGACCCGGACCGCCTCATCGTAAAGTTCGTTACCTCCCCCTAATAAAGGCCCAGAAGGAAAAGGAGCAGAGCCAGGTGCAGAAGATAGAAAACGGGATAAGAGATGTTTGTGGGTTGTAAATGGGCAAGGCTACCGGCTTCGGCCGCCTAATCATGATCAGGTACAATGGACAGGAAAACCAGTTCAGGTGGGCTGGCCTCGGGCAGAGGAGGCAGCCTTTGTCGAGTCATGCAGCTTCAGCGTGATCTGGTTTAAGGTGCACGTGTCATGTAAGAGGTGAATCTCCGGCTAAGGCTACGTGTCTTTAATCAAAGTGAAGTGAATGAAATGATCAGAGGCTATTGCATATGTGAGGGCAAGGAACCACAAAAATGGCGGCCACGATCTAAGATGGATGCCGTGTGTATATCAGAAATGTGTCAGTGGAAGGAGTGCTCTTGCTCGTAGCGTAGCGAAAACACTAGGATATACTAAATGGATCATTTGCGGTTCGCTGATACTAATTTTATGTATTTCCGACAAACTTGAAAACACGGGTTCAAGTCGTCACGGAACCGTCACGGAACCTCAGACCCTCCTTTTGCCCTTACATAGGCAATTACTCAATCTATGTCTGAATCTAGTTCTATGCTCATCAGGTCAGTGACATGTTGTTGTATCATCATCCTTTCTCGTGTCTTTTCTCCAAATGCAGGTGGTTTCCTAAAACAGGTTGTAGCACAAAGACTACACAGAGCAGGACCACACTGGATAATCAGACAACATGAGAATAGTAATATTAAGATGACACCAATGACCATTAGAACCTTCCATCCCCACGCTGAGATCAGAGTCCAAACCCACTCCATAAAGGACCAGTTTCCCTCATCTACATGTATGGAGTCCGAAATCTTGTGCAACTTAGAGATCGCCTCGTAAACTGTTGGAGCATTATTAGGAATAAAGACACAGCAGCTCGATTGGATCATTCTGCATACCCCACCTCGATCTGCAAGTATAACATCTAGAACCATACGGTTCTGCAATGTCATGAGCCTATCCGCCTGAAGCTCAGCTGTCAGATTGCTAAGGGCACCAGCAGTTTCGGTAATAGTAGATTCAACTACCCGTGTTAGCTGACGTATGTTTCTACTATTGGCCATAGGCCCCCAGAACGGAAGGAAGCCTTTGAAGAAGTCTCCAGCTTCCTGACCAGCGGTATCTTCCTTACTGAAAACACCTCTAGCTACTCTTATTCTGTGGTAATCCGGTGAAGCAGTGTATGTCGGAGGCAACAATCGAGCAATATAACATGAACCTGAAAAGTCAGCAGGCAACCATGTATAAGCTCTGTCTCGACAGATGAAGTAGGTACCCCTGGCAGTAAGGAAGGCAGGGGAAGAGTTAGCCGGAAACACATAAGTCTCTACGCACTCACTCCTCCCTAGCTGAGCTCTCGGATTTCTCCCATTACCTTGCAAACAGACCTGACCTCGGTGAGGTACGACCCAGATTGGAGTTGAGCTTTTACGCTTGCTTTCTCCTAAACTAAGGCGATACTCTGAAGTATTCCAACTTAAATATACTCGCAATTCGTCTCTAGGGTAAGATGGAGTATTATTGACGTCTTTGATCATGTCAATAATTCCCTGGACTAAAGCTTTGTTGGCAGAGTTATATTTAGTGGAGCGTGGTGGGCGTGGAGGATAGGTCTCAAGAGCATAAGCAAAGATGGTTTGAAGGGCCTGAAATGATCCATTGTAGCTGAAAGGCAAAACCAGATAGGGAATACCTTTATCCATAGTGTGGGGTATCAAGCCACACACCCAACAGTCTGTCGTGTTAACTACCAGTTGGTGTTGGTGCAAGAGCTGTACAAAAGTATTATTAATGAATTCTGAGCGTCGAGCTTGCTCATGTTCCGGAAACGAGTGAAAAGAGTGTATAGAAGAAACAGTAGAAATAGCAGGATCAAGGGGAGGTACTGTAGATACTGGCACAAAAATCAAATTTATGCTAAAGACAATTCCACCCACCAGTGTTGCTAAAACAATCAAAAATGTAATGGCACATTGCATCAAGAAACATTTGCTATGAAGAATTCTATTTAGTCTGTTTCTGCGAACGTAAATCACATTTTCTCGTTGCAGCGCAGGAAGTTCCATCTTCTACAATCCGCTCGCGACCACTGATGATGTGTACGTAGATGAAAATGCCTCTGTCAGCCCTGGGAGTTCCCAGTACTAACAGAAAGATCGACCTTGTGTCAGACCCCTGCAAATTCAAACTAGGCACACAGCCACGACCCTACGGCTACCCAGACGGCAAGGCAATTTATTAAAAACAATAAACAATAGCAAACTTCCTGGCTGAAAAGCAAAAAAGTCCAATGTATATAAATATCAAAATCACAATATGCAGTTGCCTGCTTTATTAGTTCGTTTTATGGCTTCTAAGGTTGTATCTTTTCCTTGCTGGTACTGTTTGATCGGAAAATAGTGTATCACTAGCAGCTGTTGCAGAGTTTACGTTCGCAGATGGCAAAGTTTCTTCTGATGCTGGAGACAAATGTTCAATGTTCAAAGTAGTCTTTTCAAGAGGAGAGTCACGTTTCAAAGTGTCAGAAATCAAATCGGCATCGCTGAAAGGGACAAATTTTGGAGTTATTTCAGATTCGGAGGCACCAATTCCCTTCTTCACCCAGTCGTCGTAGGGCAGCGGCAGTGGAACACGCTTTACGTGAGAAGCGTGGATCCAGTTCTTCCGGCCAGCAACACGTACAGCTGTCCTCGTTGCCAGTAGGATTTGGAAGGGGCCGATGTAGCGAGGCTGAAGATTCTTTGTCCTCGCGAAGTTCCGGACCACAATGAAGTCACCCGGTTTCAGTTGATGCCCTGGACTCTCCGGAGGCTTTGGTAGTGCATCAAAAACCTGTTGATGAATAAGACTTAATTTAGCAGTCAAGTCGTAAAGATAGTCTATCAACATAGGATATTCAATGGAGCAGAATTGTTTAGGCCTTGGCACACCCCAGACATTTGCCGGGCGGCCAAATACAATCTCATATGGAGAAAGCCCTATTCTAGAATGCATTGTTGCTCTCGTTGATAACAAGGCCAAAGGAAGTGCGTCTGGCCAAGCCAAACCTGTGGATGCTTGAATTTTGGCTATTTTAAGCTTGAGGGTGCCATTGTAACCCTCGACTAAACCAGCAGACTGGGGATGGTTCGCACTATGAAATTTTTGTTTCAATCCTAGACCAGCACACACACTCTGCATAACTTTCCCTATAAACTCACTTCCGTTATCTGACCATACAATCCGTGGCATTCCATACCTAGGGAAAAATTCTTTGAGAAGAATTTTGGCAGTTGATAAAGCAGTGTTGTCCTTTAGTGGGTATGCTTCTATCCACCTGGAAAAAGCACAAACTACCACCAGGACGTATTTTAAATTGTTGCAGCGTTCCATGTGAATGAAGTCTAACTGTATTACTTCAAAGGGACAGGAAGGAGGAGCAAAATGACCAGCTGGAGTTGGAGTTCCCTTGCCAGGATTATGCATCAAGCACACCATACAATTTTTCACCACTCTCTCTGCACACTTACTGATTCCCTCATTCTTCCAAACCGGAGCTAACATCTTACATATCCCTTTAGAACTTATGTGCGCCACTCCATGCGCCATCGTCACTACTGCAAGCACATACGCATCAGGCAACATCCAACGCTGCTGTTCTGTCAAATCGATCCAACATCCATTCGAGTCCAATTTGCCCGTACTTTCTCTCCATACGCGTTTCTCTTCCTCAGTCGCTTCTTTCTGAATCTCTTTCACACTTTCCATTGTGTCCTCACACATTCCAGACTCAGCAATCCATCTTGCAGACGTAGCAACATACATTCTACTCATCATGTCTCTAGCTGTCTGTTTAGCGGTTTCATCAGCAAAGGCATTTCCCCGACCAACATCATCCGTGATTGCTTTATGAGCACTGCACTTCACAATCGCAACTTCAGTCGGTAAGGTTAGAGATTCCAACAAGTCGTTAACTAGCTGACCATGTTGAATCTTAGTCCCATGGGACGTAATGAAACCCCTTTCTCTCCACAACCGGCCAAAACTATGGGCCACGCCAAATGCGTACTGACTATCTGTAAACACATTCACTCTCTTTCCCTCAGCTAAAACACACGCTCTCGTAAGAGCTATTAACTCTGCAGCTTGGGCAGAATTCTGACTCACTCTTGCAGTCTCCACAATCGTCTTCAAAGTCGTTACCGCGTAGGCAGCAGTCACATCACCATTCTCCAATTTAAAACATGACCCGTCCACATACAGCGTACCATCTGGGTCGGATAGAGGAGTATCTCTCAAGTCGATACGACCTTTTGTCTCTTCCTCCGTTTTGAAATAACAGTCATGTGGCTCAGAATCACTCAACTCTTGATCAGTCGGCAACAATGTTGCTGGATTCAATACATTGCATCTTTTGATCTGAATATGATTTGCTAATAACGTCAGCTCGTAACCAGATAATCTCGCACTAGTAAGGTGTTGTGTCTTCGTTCGGTTCATGAGTGTGTCCACTGCATGAGGAACCATGACCACTAGCATATTGTTCATCACCAAACCAGCAGATTGTCGAATGGAAGCTGCAGCTGCCGCTGTAGCCCTCAAACAACTAGGCAATGCTCTAGCTACCGGATCTAATGTTGATGAGAAATACGCACAAGGGCGTTGTTTATCACCAAACTTCTGTGTCAAGACACTCAACGCGCAACCTTCTCTTTCGTGAACGTAGAGCGTGAATGGCTTGCTGTAATCAGGTGTGCCCAATACAGGAGCTGAACACAAAGCTTTTCGTAACTCAATAAAACTCTCTTGACATTCATCAGACCATGGCACCGGACTCGGAACATTTTTCCCAGTCAAAGCTACCAATGGCTTTGCTAAAAGTGAAAAATTTGGGATCCATTGCCTACAGTAAGAGGTAATACCTAGAAAGGCACGTACTTCCCTCTGTGTGCGTGGAACACTCATCTGCGTAATTGCTTTTATTCTTTCTGGGGTCAACTTCCTTCCCTCCTTTGACAAGAGATGACCTAAGTAGGTTACTTCTTGGCAGCAATATTGCATTTTGGAAGGTGACACCTTATGATTCAAATTAGACAAATGATGCAATAGTGAAATTGTAGCTGCCTTGCAAGTTTCCTTGTCATCGGCAGCCACCAAAAGATCATCTACGTACTGTACTAGGGCAGAACCTGGAGGAAGGACAAAAGAATCTAACTGGCTTTTTAAAGCTTGACTGTAAATAGATGGACTTTCACAGTAGCCTTGTGGAGCGCGTTTAAATCTGAAACTGCGACCTCCTAAACAGAAGCCAAAAATATCTCTGCTTTCCTCGGCTATCGGAATGCTGAAAAAGGCATTCTTCAAGTCGATGACTGAGAACCAATTGGCTGTAGCGGGAATCAATGTTAGCAAGGCAGTAATGTCTGGCACTACAGGAAACTGCGGAATTACAATCTTATTAACTTCTCTAAGGTCTATGACAAACCTATAGACTGGAGGCTTTGTAGGATCTGTTCGTTTCAAAATCGGCAATACAGGACTATTACAAACATTTCCTCGCGTTTCTTCAACCACACCTTTTTTAATCAAATCTTGCACAATCAATAAGAGTGCACGTTCACCTTCACTCGATATTTTATATTGAGGAATTCTTGGAAAGTTTACATTCGCTTTCAAAGTTACTACATATGGTGGAATTTCTAGTAGACCTACATCATTGGGACCAGTCGCCCAAAGAGAATCAGGGAGTGAACGTAGCTCCGGCGGGAGTGCGTCCATTGACAAGTACATCGGAGAGGTGAGTCTTTTACCCAAAGTAAGCTGTACTCCTTCCGGAGAACAGTACAATGTCGCATATAGTCGTTTTAACAAATCTAAACCAAGCAGATTTTCATTACAACCTGTCGTCAAAATTAAGGGTGCTTTCAATTGACACGGTCCAACAGAAATAGACAAAGGACCAGATATCGGGTTGTACACAGGGGCGCCTGAAAAACCTACGGAAACATTTGTTGAGCCAGACAAAGGTGCGCCAGGGAGTTTCGCATGCATGATAGAACTTTTCGCGGCACCAGTATCCAACAGAAACGGTTCGACTACACCTGATGTTGCTACTGCGACATAAGGCCCACTCTGATCCACTGGAACTGATACTACTCCCTCTCTCTGTCCATGGCTGTCCTAGTACCCATTTTGTTGAAATCCCTCTTCAACTTCACAATAATCCTCAACAAGATATTGCTGAGATCTATTCTGTTTAGCTGACTGTACATTTTGTTGATCAAAGTGATTAGAAGGACGATCATTCGTTTGTGGAGGCATAGCACCTCGTCCCCGACCTCTAGAATTCTGTGCAAAACCACCACGACCTCTCTGAGCTGCTGCCGCATTATTTTGCGCTAAGATCTGACAATCATTTTTATAGTGACCCTCTTTCTTACAGTACGCGCACTGATTCCACTGATATTGAGGCCTTGATGTATTATAATCTGTCCTTTGATATGAGTTTTGCTGCGTATTAGTCTGATTCGTACGAGGCGGATACGCCTGCTGTAAAAGAACTTTAGTCTTTAAATCTTTCGTTTTCTTCTCTGATTTCTCCTTTTCC
Source organism: Lissotriton vulgaris (assembly GCF_964263255.1). Lineage (NCBI taxonomy): Eukaryota > Metazoa > Chordata > Amphibia > Caudata > Salamandridae > Lissotriton > Lissotriton vulgaris. Next base: position 364,547 of record NW_028244498.1, read on the forward strand.
TCTTTATCCCTATTTTCATAGTACTGTGCAGTCGCAAGTATTTGCGCTGTCGTAGATACAGCCCACGCACTTTCTGAGTCTTTCAATTTATTGCATAATTCAGGTAACAAATTATGCACAAATTTATCGACAAACAATCTCTGTCCTCCTTCAGTGCTCATATCCTGACCACTATGGTCTACAAAAGTTTCTTCGAACCTCGTGAAGAAGTCGGAGACACTTTCGTCTTTCTTCTGCTTGCATGCGGATAATTTATCCCAATTAACACGCAATGCTGGCATCAGAGTCTTCATTAAATCTATTATTCTACCTGGCAGATTAGCAATCAAAGGTTCGGGTTTCGCACCACCTATTTGTTGAGCATCTGCTGCAGTGATAGCTGCCCAATCACCACCTAAAGCAGCCTGATGATCCTCTCTACGAATTTTAGCCCACACTGGTTGTGGAACTACATTACCAAACAACATATCAATGTCGGCTAAGTTCATTATACAAGCCTCAACTGTCTGTGTCAATTCCTTGTAATATCCGGCTGGATTCTTACGTGGATCTGGCAAGGCCTGTTTCACTGCTAACACTTCTGCTCGCTTCCATGGAATATGTATCCATACTCTTTGGAACTGTGCTGGAGCAGCTGCAATACCCGCATTATCATCACGTTGTACTGCCTCGCGCCAAATTGGAGGAACTTCCCTCATAGGATATTGGCGACTTGGCTTCATTCTACCTTTCTCTAAATCTCTCGGGGAACGAAGAGATGGATCAATCCTAAAACTCAAAATGAGTTCCATCGCTTCCTTTATATTATCGCCCACTATCATTCCAGCAGCAAACTCTTTTTGAATTTTAATTAAATCTTCCAAATCTGATTCGACATCGTCTTCTTCTATTTCCTCACGCAACAACGAGCACATCTCGTCGAAGACGTATCGCTGCGTTGGCTCTCCCCATTGCATAAATGTCTCTAACACATCTTTCGTACTATATCTTCTAACTTTTGTAATCCATCTGAGAGCTGTGGAGTCTAAAACTCCCCGTTCCTCAGTACTTGGAAGCTGACTCCGTCTCTGAACAGAGTCAGGAGTAGGAGTCTTAATCAAGGTTTTATATATAGGCGACAGCATATTAGTAACAGAATCAGTAATTCTTCGACGAACAGAAAGTGGAGTTAGTACACTCGCAGACATAGAGAACGCAGTAGAGGTAGGAATAGATGACGAAACAGTAGGAGTATCGAGGAAAATAGTTTGAGGACCAATAGGTACAGTGGTAGGTATAGGAGCGGGCAGTGCGGGAAGAGGAGGAGCTGTAGGAACATTTACATTCACCACGGGAAGTATAGGAACTTGATTCTGAGGAACAGGAACACCAGGTTGTCCAGCAACCGGCAATTGAACATTCGGGATCAGTGGAGCCGTAGCACCTTGTGCATACGGTGGAGGCGACCGTAACAGATAAGATAGCAGAGGATCGTTTTCGGAATCCTCCAGTATCTTAGCCATTTTCGATGGCAAGGCAGGATAGCACTTGTCAATCGCTAAGTTATGCTCTCTAATGGCTACATCTATGGCCTTCTCACACTCGTTAGCCTGCAACTGTTTAGTCGCTTGCTCTAGAGTTAACTCTTCTAGTTCTTTTTGCTCTTTTTTCAACCTTTTCATTTCTCTCTGTTTGGATTCTTTCCGCCAATAACGAAAAGAGTCAAACATTGCCGGCCGGGCTTTCTTCCTAAACAATTTCGCTTCTAAATTGTCGAGAATCTCTTGTTCAAAACTACCATGCAGTGGCCAGCTAAGGACACCATCCTTCTTACAATAACGGACCCATATCTCATTATAAGTTATAGGACCCACACCATACTTACAATATAGGTCATATAGGGGAGTCCCAATCGGAGGAACCAGACAGGAATCCTCTAATTGTGAGTCACTGTTGCAACTAAAACAAGACAACATTTTCCGACTTACCATTCTCAGTCCGGAACACAAAACAAACAAACACGGAACAAATTGTGCACTTGAACCAAGAACTTAGGCCTACCAAAAACGAACTGATGTATCGATACCCAAAACTGAACCAAATAGATTATCGTAACCAGAACAACTAGTGATAATCTTACGAAACCAAACCAAACCAAGAACCGATCAAGGATTTTTAACAATCCTCACAAAAGTAACCAGCTAGCTATCACTAAATACTTAACTGAGTCACTGAAGACGTCACCAAGGAGAAACCCGTCACGTTTCGCTGTACTAAGGACTGCACCACTTCGGGTCCAAGACAGGGCGACGGTCAAGGCAACGGCCCACTGCAGCCGTCCTGAACGGGAACCCTCGTGGAAGAGAACTTCAGGGCCACTTTTGCGATATGCCGGGATCGATGAAGTGGGGCGCCTCCCTCAGGAATCTTCACACGAAGCTTCTCGAACTCTTCAGGCTTTTGGACCGGTACCGAATGACGTCGCCCCACGTTGGGCGCCAATTGGAGTTCTGGACTTTTTGGTTCCGTCCAGAGGTGTCAGGGTACAACACCCAAAGACCCCGGAGTCCCACCTGCCTTGGTGCACAAATGAACAGAAACACGGGCTTCTCGATGGTGGCGTCAAAGACCAAAGGTTTATTACTGCAGGGACACAGAAGTCACAGAATCTACACACGGGCAGAATCTAGGAGACTGTTCGATTTGTACATTGAGGGTTGCTCCTTATATACCAAAAATTGTGCTCTAGGCAAATATTTCACATGTCGGTACATTCCCAAACCTTTTGTGTCTCTAAACAATAAATATTTGGCGTTACACAGGAACTGTCGATAATATCTGATACCAAACATCACGAAGAGGGGTTTCCACCAGTCCATCACAATCCCTTGTCAATATTGCATTCAAGACCCGGACCGCCTCATCGTAAAGTTCGTTACCTCCCCCTAATAAAGGCCCAGAAGGAAAAGGAGCAGAGCCAGGTGCAGAAGATAGAAAACGGGATAAGAGATGTTTGTGGGTTGTAAATGGGCAAGGCTACCGGCTTCGGCCGCCTAATCATGATCAGGTACAATGGACAGGAAAACCAGTTCAGGTGGGCTGGCCTCGGGCAGAGGAGGCAGCCTTTGTCGAGTCATGCAGCTTCAGCGTGATCTGGTTTAAGGTGCACGTGTCATGTAAGAGGTGAATCTCCGGCTAAGGCTACGTGTCTTTAATCAAAGTGAAGTGAATGAAATGATCAGAGGCTATTGCATATGTGAGGGCAAGGAACCACAAAAATGGCGGCCACGATCTAAGATGGATGCCGTGTGTATATCAGAAATGTGTCAGTGGAAGGAGTGCTCTTGCTCGTAGCGTAGCGAAAACACTAGGATATACTAAATGGATCATTTGCGGTTCGCTGATACTAATTTTATGTATTTCCGACAAACTTGAAAACACGGGTTCAAGTCGTCACGGAACCGTCACGGAACCTCAGGATGGCACGGTCGGTGTCTTTGACTGGGGCGACCGGGGGAGGAGGCGCGGCCATTCGGGTTCCTCCGGTCGGGGATTGGTACGGGCGGCCATGGACCGGGTGGTGACGCACGCCCAGTCCGGGATGCCTAACATCCCCAGGTGTTCTCTTCGTTCTACGGCTGCCCACGGAGAGCTTTCAAGGTCATTTCCCAGGAGGCAGTCTATGGGGGCATCATCCCGGACCGTCACTTTCAACATGCCGGAGACCCCTCCCCATTCGAAAGGGACGCAGGCCATCCGACACAGACTTTCCGAGTTATCGGCTGAACGGACAGGGCAGAGAATGTTTGGTAGGAACTGTTCTGGGGTCACCAGGTGACAGCGGACGGCTGTTACACTGGCCCCGGTGTCACGGAGGGCTTCGGCCTGGCGTCCATTGATGCTCACCCATTGGCTGTACTTCCGGGTGTTAGCGGGTAGGGGGACCCGCGGGACCATGTCTTTCCCCCCTAAGCATGCTAGAGCCATGGCGGCTGGCTCCCATTCTTGATGCTCTTGCTCATATTCTTCCTGCTCCTCGGAGATCTGTTCTTCCCCCAGGGCAGCAGCGGCCACTTGGCGGGGTCTTGGGCTCTGGTACTGGGGGCAATTTGGGTCGTTTGCATAGTGGCCGACTCGTTGGCATCGGTGACACGTGACATTGGCTCTGTATCCCGGTCGCGCCGGGGTGCTGCCCCGGTTGGCCGGGGGGGTGGTGCTGGTAGTGGGGGCGACCGGAGCGTTGTCTCTTCCTCGTCCTTGGCCCCCTCCTCCTCCTCGGGGACGGTGCTGACCGTTGTTGTTCCGGTTTTGTTCATAGGATCCATTTCGGCCCACTCTGGTGATTTCCCACCGGTCAGCCTCGGCTGCGAGCTGCCGTGGATCAGTCAATTTGCTGTCGAGGAGGTGCTGCCGGAGCTCAATGAAGCAATTGTTTGATAGATGCTCCCACACCATGAGGTTGAATAGTTGTTCGTAAGTTGTGACATTGCTTCCTTTGATCCAGCCCTCGAAGGCTCGGCTAAAATAGTTCACGTAGTCCACCCAAGTTGTACCCGGGATGCTGGTGCAGTCTCGGAACCTCTGACGGTACATCTCGGGTGTGAGCCCATAGCGGGTGAGGAGGGCAGCTTTCATGTGGTCATAGGAGGTCATCTGGTGGTCCGGGAGCTGTAGCAGGGCATCGCGGCCCTCATTGAGGAATCTCCCCCATAGACCGGCTCCCCAGTCGCTTCGATCGATCCGGTGGGCGGTCATAGCGATTTCGTAGGCCTTGAACCATTGCTGGATGTCGTCCTCTCGGAAGTATTCTCGGACGACATCCTTGGGGATGTGTACCTTCTTATCTGTTGTCCCTGGGGTGTGGGGTTGCTCGGGCACCCCTAATTCTTTGTTCTGCTTGCGTAAGTCTATCTCAGCTAATTTGCGCTCGTGTTCATATGCCAGTTTCTTTTCCTCGAGCTCCCTTTGTCTCTGTTTTTCCTCTCTTTCTTCTCGGAGACGCAGGTGCTCTAAGCTCAGTTTTTGTTCGGCTAATTTAAGTTCAACATCCATTTTGAGCCGGGCCATTTCTAGTTCATGTAGTCGTGTCCTTTCTCGTTCCTGGATCTCGTCTTGCGAGAGACCCGTTCTTCGCTCCTCGGGGGCCGTGGTATTTTTTTCTACTGCTGTGATGTTTTGGTCGGTGGTTCCGACGGCCCCGGTTTCGGCCCAGGACTCTAGGGCATGCTTGAAATCATCTTTGGTACTTAGACCGGTGGTAGCGATACCTAGTTCGATGCAGAATTGTTTTAATTCACGATGGCTGTACTCGTCCAATTTTTCCATCTGAAATTTCTCGGTGGATCCGCTTTCTTTGGTTGTCATCGTGATTTCGTCGTGGGGTGAGCTACTTTCTGTACGATTATGCGGTGATTCGGATCGCGCCGCTGGCCACCAATGTTAGACGGACCGGAGGGGTCGGCCGAGGATAAGGGGAGAGGTCTCCGGGGAGAGCCGTCTCCAGCGATCGCACAGACAAGTAACTTCCCCCCCACAGACGGACACCACACCAGGATAAGGTTTAACGATACTTTATAAGCAATTCTTTGAGTACGGTGAAATGATACAAGGAGGTCTGGACTCAGGGGTCCCCTCGATTCTGGTCTCTGGATTGGGAAAAGGGGTAGCGGGACAGTCTTGTTACCAATAAATGAAAATAGCTCTCAATCCTCGAGCTCGGCGTTCTAGATGATCGGGCCGCGGAGGAGCCAGCAGGTCCCGGGATGGACGAAGGAAGCGACGGTCCGCGGCGGAGCCAGCAGGTCCCGATGGAGATGGTAGTTACAAACGGTCCGCGGCCACGCCAGCAGGTCCCGACGACGACAAAGGTTTATGAAGGTTGCGGCAGCACCAGCAGGCAGGACGATAGTTCGCAAGGCAGAGCTACGGCAGCGCCAATAGCCCGTCAAGGATGAGTTCTTCTCTGCGTCTCTCGACTCCAGGATACAACTGACTTCCTGCTCTGGAGCTGCCCCAGTTATAGGGCTGGTGCCCTTTGATGTCCGGACACTCGCACTTGGAGGTCGGGGGGTCCGGGATGAAGGAGTCCAGACACCCAGCAGGGGGGTGGAGCCAGCGCCCGGGGAGGTTGTGGGCGAGCGGCACCTGGCGGGGGAGAGACATCGACACCTCTTTCTCCCATTGACCTGCCAAGTAGTCCGCTCACCTCCTGGGTGGATGGTGGTGCCGGGATGTCTGAGGCCTGGCCAGGCCCAGGGTTGGGGTCGATCGGGGGCCACGCGGCCTCGTGGTGGAGTGTCCAAGATGGCGCCCAGGCTGGGCGCGCGGGCCGGTAGTGGATCGGGCCCACGAGGTCGATATGTTCAGAGGCAAGGGTCCCGGAGGGGACGGAAAACGTGAAGTGGTGGTGTGTGACACTTGAGGGACCGGGCTCGGGCCTGGTCGGGCAGAGGGGGAGCGGCCCTGCACGTGGCCTGTCCAACAACAGGGTGGAGACAGACACCACAGTCAGGGGAGTCACTGAGCACAGGGTGGAGACAGACCCCACAGTCAGGGGAGTCACAGAGCACAGGGTGGAGACAGACCCCACAGTCAGGGGAGTCACTGAGCACAGGGTGGAGACAGACACCTCAGTCAGGTGAGTCACTGAGCACAGGGTGGAGACAGACACCACAGTCAGGGGAGTCACAGAGCACAAGGTGGAGACAGACACCACAGTCAGGGGAGACACTGAGCGCAGGGTGGAGACAGACACCACAGTCAGGGGAGACACTGAGCGCAGGGATGAGACAGACACCACAGTCAGGGGAGACACTGAGCTCAGGGATGAGACAGACACCACAGTCAGGGGAGACACTGAGCGCAGGGATGAGACAGACACCACAGTCAGGGGAGACACTGAGCGCAGGGTTGAGACAGACACCACAGTCAGGGGAGACGCTGAGCGCAGGGATGAGACAGACACCATAGTCAGGGGAGACACTGAGCGCAGGGATGAGACAGACACCACAGTCAGGGGAGTCACTGAGCACAGGGTGGAGACAGACACCACAGTCAGGTGAGTCACTGAGCACAGGGTTGAGACAGACACCACAGTCAGGGGAGTCACTGAGCACAGGGTTGAGACAGACACCACAGTCAGGGGAGACACTGAGCGCAGGGATGAGACAGACACCACAGTCAGGGGAGACACTGAGCGCAGGGATGAGACAGACACCACAGTCAGGGGAGTCACTGAGCACAGGGTTGAGACAGACACCACAGTCAGGTGAGTCTCTGAGCACAGGGTTGAGACAGACACCACAGTCAGGGGAGACACTGAGCGCAGGGTGGAGACAGACACCACAGTCAGGGGAGACACTGAGCGCAGGGATGAGACAGACACCACACTCAGGGGAGTCACTGAGCACAGGGTGGAGACAGACACCACAGTCAGGTGAGTCTCTGAGCACAGGGTTGAGACAGACACCACAGTCAGGGGAGACACTGAGCGCAGGGATGAGACAGACACCACAGTCAGGGGAGTCACTGAGCACAGGGTGGAGACAGACACCACAGTCAGGGGAGTCACTGAGCACAGGGTGGGGACAGACACCACAGTCAGGGGAGTCACTGAGCGCAGGGTGGAGACAGACACCACAGTCAGGGGAGTCACTGAGCACAGGGTGGAGACAGACACCACAGTCAGGTGAGTCCCTGAGCACAGGGTTGGAGACAGACACTACAGTCAGGTGAGTCACTGAGAGGGTGGAGACAGACACCACAGTCAGGTGAGACCCTGAGCACAGGGTGGAGACAGACACCACAGTCAGGGGAGTCACTGAGCACAGGGTGGAGACAGACACCACAGTCAGGGGAGACACTGAGCACAGGGTGGAGACAGACACCATAGTCAGGGGAGTCACTGAGCTCAGGGATGCAGACAGACACCACAGTCAGGGGAGTCACTGAGCAGAGGGTTGGAGACAGACACCACAGTCAGGAGAGTCACTGAGCAGAGGGTTGGAGACAGACACCACAGTCAGGGGAGTCACTGAGCACAGGGATGAGACAGACACCACAGTCAGGGGAGACACTGAGCGCAGGGATGAGACAGACACCACAGTCAGGGGAGTCACTGAGCACAGGGTGGAGACAGACACCACAGTCAGGGGAGACACTGAGCGCAGGGATGAGACAGACACCACAGTCAGGGGAGTCACTGAGCAGAGGGTTGGAGACAGACACCACAGTCAGGGGAGTCACTGAGCAGAGGGTTGGAGACAGACACCACAGTCAGGTGAGTCACTGAGCACAGGGAGAGACAGACACCACAGTCAGGGGAGACACTGAGCGCAGGGATGAGACAGACACCACAGTCAGGGGAGTCACTGAGCACAGGGTGGAGACAGACACCACAGTCAGGGGAGACACTGAGCGCAGGGATGAGACAGACACCACAGTCAGGGGAGTCACTGAGCACAGGGTGGAGACAGACACCACAGTCAGGGGAGTCACTGAGCACAGGGTGGGGACAGACCCCACAGTCAGGTGAGCCCCTGAGCACAGGGTGAGACAGACACCACAGTCAGGTGAGTCACTGAGCACAGGGTGGAGACAGACACCACAGTCAGGGGAGTCACTGAGCACAGGGTGGAGACAGACACCTCAGTCAGGTGAGTCACTGAGCACAGGGTGGAGACAGACACCACAGTCAGTGGAGTCACAGAGCACAGGGTGGAGACAGACACCACAGTCAGGGGAGACACTGAGCGCAGGGTGGAGACAGACACCACAGTCAGGGGAGACACTGAGCGCAGGGATGACACAGACACCACAGTCAGGGGAGACACTGAGCGCAGGGATGAGACAGACAACACAGTCAGGGGAGACACTGAGCGCAGGGATGAGACAGACACCACAGTCAGGGGAGACACTGAGTGCAGGGTTGAGACAGACACCACAGTCAGGTGAGACGCTGAGCGCAGGGATGAGACAGACACCACAGTCAGGGGAGACACTGAGCGCAGGGAGACACCACAGTCAGGTGAGACGCTGAGCGCAGGGATGAGACAGACACCACAGTCAGGGGAGACACTGAGCGCAGGGATGAGACAGACACCACAGTCAGGGGAGTCACTGAGCACAGGGTGGAGACAGACACCACAGTCAGGTGAGTCACTGAGCACAGGGTTCAGACAGACACCACAGTCAGGGGAGTCACTGAGCACAGGGTTGAGACAGACACCACAGTCAGGGGAGACACTGAGCGCAGGGATGAGACAGACACCACAGTCAGGGGAGTCACTGAGCACAGGGTGGAGACAGACACCACAGTCAGGTGAGTCACTGAGCACAGGGTGGAGACAGACACCACAGTCAGGTGAGTCTCTGAGCACAGGGTTGAGACAGACACCACAGTCAGGGGAGACACTGAGCACAGGGATGAGACAGACACCACAGTCAGGGGAGTCACTGAGCACAGGGTTGAGACAGACACCACAGTCAGGGGAGACACTGAGCGCAGGGATGAGACAGACACCACAGTCAGGGGAGACACTGAGCGCAGGGATGAGACAGACACCACAGTCAGGGGAGTCACTGAGCACAGGCTGGAGACAGACACCACAGTCAGGTGAGTCACTGAGCACAGGGTGGAGACAGACACCACAGTCAGGTGAGTCTCTGAGCACAGGGTTGAGACAGACACCACAGTCAGGGGAGACACTGAGCGCAGGGATGAGACAGACACCACAGTCAGGGGAGTCACTGAGCACAGGGTGGAGACAGACACCACAGTCAGGTGAGTCACTGAGCACAGGGTGGAGACAGACACCACAGTCAGGTGAGTCACTGAGCACAGGGTGGAGACAGACACCACAGTCAGGGGAGTCACTGAGCACAGGGTTGGAGACAGACACCACAGTCAGGTGAGTCACTGAGCACAGGGATGCAGACAGACACCACAGTCAGGGGAGTCACTGAGCACAGGGTGGAGACAGACACCACAGTCAGGTGAGTCACTGAGCACAGGGTGGAGACAGACACCGCAGTCAGGTGAGTCCCTGAGCGCAGGGATGGAGACAGGCACGACAGTCAGGTGAGTCACTGAGTGCAGGGTTGGAGGCAGACACCACAGTCAGGTGAGTCACTGAGCGCAGGGATGCAGACAGACACCCCAGTCAGGTGAGTCACTGTTCGCAGGGATGAGACAGACACCACAGTCAGGGGAGTCCCTGAGCAGAGGGTTGGAGACAGACACCACAGTCAGGTGAGTCACTGAGTACAGGGTGGGGACAGACACCACAGTCAGTTGAGTCACTGAGCACAGGGTGGAGACAGACACCACAGTCAGGTGTGTCCCTGAGCGCAGGGATGGAGACAGACTCGACAGTCAGGTGAGTCACTGAGCACAGGGTTGGAGATAGACACCACAGTCAGGTGAGTCTCTGAGCACAGGGTGGAGACAGACACCACAGTCAGGGGAGTCACTGAGCACAGGGATCGAGACAGACAACACAGTCAGGTGACTCACTGAGCACAGGGATTGAGACAGACTTCACAGTCAGGTGACTCACTGAGCACAGGGATTGAGACAGACACCACAGTCAGGGGAGTCACTGAGCAAAGGGATTGAGGCAGACACCACAGTCAGAGACTCTCTGAGCACAGGGTTGGAGACAGACACCACAGTCAGGTGAGTCACTGAGCGCAGGGTTGGAGACAGACACCACAGTCAGGTGAGTCACTAAGCACAGGGATGGAGACAGACACCACAGTCAGGTGAGTCACTGAGCACAGGGTGGAGACAGACACCACAGTCAGGTGAGTCACTGAGCGCAGGGTTGGAGACAGACACCACAGAGAGGTGAGTCACTAAGCACAGGGATGGAGACAGACACCACAGTCAGGTGAGTCACTGAGCACAGGGTGGAGACAGACACCACAGTCAGGTGAGTCACTGAGCACAGGGTGGAGACAGACACCACAGTCAGATGAGTCACTGAGCACAGGGTGGAGACAGACACCACAGTAAGGTGAGTCACTGAGCACAGGGATGGAGACAGACACCACAGTCAGGTGAGTCACTGAGGGTGGAGACAGACACCAGAGTCAGGTGAGTCTCTGAGCACAGGGTGGAGACAGACACCACAGTCAGGTGAGTCTCTGAGCGCAGGGTTTGGGAAGGACACCACAGTCAGGTGAGTCACTGAGCGCAGGGATGAGACAGAAACCACAGTCAGGGGAGTCCCTGAGCAGAGGGTTGGAGACAGACACCACAGTCAGGTGAGTCACTGAGTACAGGGTGGGGACAGACACCACAGTCAGATGAGTCACTGAGCACAGGGTGGAGACAGACACCACAGTCAGGTGAGTCCCTGTGCACAGGGATGGAGACAGACACCACAGTCAGGTGAGTCACTGAGCACAGGGATGCAGACAGACACCACAGTCAGGGGAGTCACTGAGCACAGGGTGGAGACAGACACCACAGTCAGGTGAGTCACTGAGCACAGGGTGGAGACAGACACCGCAGTCAGGTGAGTCCCTGAGCGCAGGGATGGAGACAGGCACGACAGTCAGGTGAGTCACTGAGTGCAGGGTTGGAGGCAGACACCACAGTCAGGTGAGTCACTGAGCGCAGGGATGCAGACAGACACCCCAGTCAGGTGAGTCACTGTTCGCAGGGATGAGACAGACACCACAGTCAGGGGAGTCCCTGAGCAGAGGGTTGGAGACAGACACCACAGTCAGGTGAGTCACTGAGTACAGGGTGGGGACAGACACCACAGTCAGTTGAGTCACTGAGCACAGGGTGGAGACAGACACCACAGTCAGGTGTGTCCCTGAGCGCAGGGATGGAGACAGACTCGACAGTCAGGTGAGTCACTGAGCACAGGGTTGGAGATAGACACCACAGTCAGGTGAGTCTCTGAGCACAGGGTGGAGACAGACACCACAGTCAGGGGAGTCACTGAGCACAGGGATCGAGACAGACAACACAGTCAGGTGAGTCACTGAGCACAGGATGGAGACAGACACCACAGTCAGGTGACTCACTGAGCACAGGATGGAGACAGACACCACAGTCAGGTGACTCACTGAGCACAGGGATTGAGACAGACAACACAGTCAGGTGACTCACTGAGCACAGGGATTGAGACAGACTTCACAGTCAGGTGACTCACTGAGCACAGGGATTGAGACAGACACCACAGTCAGGGGAGTCACTGAGCAAAGGGATTGAGGCAGACACCACAGTCAGAGACTCTCTGAGCACAGGGTTGGAGACAGACACCACAGTCAGGTGAGTCACTGAGCGCAGGGTTGGAGACAGACACCACAGTCAGGTGAGTCACTAAGCACAGGGATGGAGACAGACACCACAGTCAGGTGAGTCACTGAGCACAGGGTGGAGACAGACACCACAGTCAGGTGAGTCACTGAGCGCAGGGTTGGAGACAGACACCACAGAGAGGTGAGTCACTAAGCACAGGGATGGAGACAGACACCACAGTCAGGTGAGTCACTGAGCACAGGGTGGAGACAGACACCACAGTCAGGTGAGTCACTGAGCACAGGGTGGAGACAGACACCACAGTCAGATGAGTCACTGAGCACAGGGTGGAGACAGACACCACAGTAAGGTGAGTCACTGAGCACAGGGATGGAGACAGACACCACAGTCAGGTGAGTCACTGAGGGTGGAGACAGACACCAGAGTCAGGTGAGTCTCTGAGCACAGGGTGGAGACAGACACCACAGTCAGGTGAGTCTCTGAGCGCAGGGTTTGGGAAGGACACCACAGTCAGGTGAGTCACTGAGCGCAGGGATGAGACAGAAACCACAGTCAGGGGAGTCCCTGAGCAGAGGGTTGGAGACAGACACCACAGTCAGGTGAGTCACTGAGTACAGGGTGGGGACAGACACCACAGTCAGATGAGTCACTGAGCACAGGGTGGAGACAGACACCACAGTCAGGTGAGTCCCTGTGCACAGGGATGGAGACAGACACGACAGTCAGGTGAGTCATTGAGCACAGGGTTAGAGGCAGACACCACAGTCAGGTGAGTCACTGAGCGCAGGGTGGAGACAGACACCACAGTCAGGGGAGACACTGAGCACAGGGTGGAGACAGACACCATAGTCAGGGGAGTCACTGAGCTCAGGGATGCAGACAGACACCACAGTCAGGGGAGTCACTGAGCAGAGGGTTGGAGACAGACACCACAGTCAGGAGAGTCACTGAGCAGAGGGTTGGAGACAGACACCACAGTCAGGGGAGTCACTGAGCACAGGGATGAGACAGACACCACAGTCAGGGGAGACACTGAGCGCAGGGATGAGACAGACACCACAGTCAGGGGAGTCACTGAGCACAGGGTGGAGACAGACATCACAGTCAGGGGAGACACTGAGCGCAGGGATGAGACAGACACCACAGTCAGGGGAGTCACTGAGCAGAGGGTTGGAGACAGACACCACAGTCAGGGGAGTCACTGAGCAGAGGGTTGGAGACAGACACCACAGTCAGGTGAGTCACTGAGCACAGGGAGAGACAGACACCACAGTCAGGGGAGACACTGAGCGCAGGGATGAGACAGACACCACAGTCAGGGGAGTCACTGAGCACAGGGTGGAGACAGACACCACAGTCAGGGGAGACACTGAGCGCAGGGATGAGACAGACACCACAGTCAGGGGAGTCACTGAGCACAGGGTGGAGACAGACACCACAGTCAGGGGAGTCACTGAGCACAGGGTGGGGACAGACCCCACAGTCAGGTGAGCCCCTGAGCACAGGGTGAGACAGACACCACAGTCAGGTGAGTCACTGAGCACAGGGTGGAGACAGACACCACAGTCAGGGGAGTCACTGAGCACAGGGTGGAGACAGACACCTCAGTCAGGTGAGTCACTGAGCACAGGGTGGAGACAGACACCACAGTCAGGGGAGTCACAGAGCACAGGGTGGAGACAGACACCACAGTCAGGGGAGACACTGAGCGCAGGGTGGAGACAGACACCACAGTCAGGGGAGACACTGAGCGCAGGGATGAGACAGACACCACAGTCAGGGGAGACACTGAGCGCAGGGATGAGACAGACAACACAGTCAGGGGAGACACTGAGCGCAGGGATGAGACCGACACCACAGTCAGGGGAGACACTGAGTGCAGGGTTGAGACAGACACCACAGTCAGGTGAGACGCTGAGCGCAGGGATGAGACAGACACCACAGTCAGGGGAGACACTGAGCGCAGGGAGACACCACAGTCAGGTGAGACGCTGAGCGCAGGGATGAGACAGACACCACAGTCAGGGGAGACACTGAGCGCAGGGATGAGACAGACACCACAGTCAGGGGAGTCACTGAGCACAGGGTGGAGACAGACACCACAGTCAGGTGAGTCACTGAGCACAGGGTTCAGACAGACACCACAGTCAGGGGAGTCACTGAGCACAGGGTTGAGACAGACACCACAGTCAGGGGAGACACTGAGCGCAGGGATGAGACAGACACCACAGTCAGGGGAGTCACTGAGCACAGGGTGGAGACAGACACCACAGTCAGGTGAGTCACTGAGCACAGGGTGGAGACAGACACCACAGTCAGGTGAGTCTCTGAGCACAGGGTTGAGACAGACACCACAGTCAGGGGAGACACTGAGCACAGGGATGAGACAGACACCACAGTCAGGGGAGTCACTGAGCACAGGGTTGAGACAGACACCACAGTCAGGGGAGACACTGAGCGCAGGGATGAGACAGACACCACAGTCAGGGGAGACACTGAGCGCAGGGATGAGACAGACACCACAGTCAGGGGAGTCACTGAGCACAGGCTGGAGACAGACACCACAGTCAGGTGAGTCACTGAGCACAGGGTGGAGACAGACACCACAGTCAGGTGAGTCTCTGAGCACAGGGTTGAGACAGACACCACAGTCAGGGGAGACACTGAGCGCAGGGATGAGACAGACACCACAGTCAGGGGAGTCACTGAGCACAGGGTGGAGACAGACACCACAGTCAGGTGAGTCACTGAGCACAGGGTGGAGACAGACACCACAGTCAGGTGAGTCACTGAGCACAGGGTGGAGACAGACACCACAGTCAGGGGAGTCACTGAGCACAGGGTTGGAGACAGACACCACAGTCAGGTGAGTCACTGAGCACAGGGATGCAGACAGACACCACAGTCAGGGGAGTCACTGAGCACAGGGTGGAGACAGACACCACAGTCAGGTGAGTCACTGAGCACAGGGTGGAGACAGACACCGCAGTCAGGTGAGTCCCTGAGCGCAGGGATGGAGACAGGCACGACAGTCAGGTGAGTCACTGAGTGCAGGGTTGGAGGCAGACACCACAGTCAGGTGAGTCACTGAGCGCAGGGATGCAGACAGACACCACAGTCAGGTGAGTCACTGTTCGCAGGGATGAGACAGACACCACAGTCAGGGGAGTCCCTGAGCAGAGGGTTGGAGACAGACACCACAGTCAGGTGAGTCACTGAGTACAGGGTGGGGACAGACACCACAGTCAGTTGAGTCACTGAGCACAGGGTGGAGACAGACACCACAGTCAGGTGTGTCCCTGAGCGCAGGGATGGAGACAGACTCGACAGTCAGGTGAGTCACTGAGCACAGGGTTGGAGATAGACACCACAGTCAGGTGAGTCTCTGAGCACAGGGTGGAGACAGACACCACAGTCAGGGGAGTCACTGAGCACAGGGATTGAGACAGACAACACAGTCAGGTGAGTCACTGAGCACAGGATGGAGACAGACACCACAGTCAGGTGACTCACTGAGCACAGGATGGAGACAGACACCACAGTCAGGTGACTCACTGAGCACAGGGATTGAGACAGACAACACAGTCAGGTGACTCACTGAGCACAGGGATTGAGACAGACTTCACAGTCAGGTGACTCACTGAGCACAGGGATTGAGACAGACACCACAGTCAGGGGAGTCACTGAGCAAAGGGATTGAGGCAGACACCACAGTCAGAGACTCTCTGAGCACAGGGTTGGAGACAGACACCACAGTCAGGTGAGTCACTGAGCGCAGGGTTGGAGACAGACACCACAGTCAGGTGAGTCACTAAGCACAGGGATGGAGACAGACACCACAGTCAGGTGAGTCACTGAGCACAGGGTGGAGACAGACACCACAGTCAGGTGAGTCACTGAGCGCAGGGTTGGAGACAGACACCACAGAGAGGTGAGTCACTAAGCACAGGGATGGAGACAGACACCACAGTCAGGTGAGTCACTGAGCACAGGGTGGAGACAGACACCACAGTCAGGTGAGTCACTGAGCACAGGGTGGAGACAGACACCACAGTCAGATGAGTCACTGAGCACAGGGTGGAGACAGACACCACAGTAAGGTGAGTCACTGAGCACAGGGATGGAGACAGACACCACAGTCAGGTGAGTCACTGAGGGTGGAGACAGACACCAGAGTCAGGTGAGTCTCTGAGCACAGGGTGGAGACAGACACCACAGTCAGGTGAGTCTCTGAGCGCAGGGTTTGGGAAGGACACCACAGTCAGGTGAGTCACTGAGCGCAGGGATGAGACAGAAACCACAGTCAGGGGAGTCCCTGAGCAGAGGGTTGGAGACAGACACCACAGTCAGGTGAGTCACTGAGTACAGGGTCGGGACAGACACCACAGTCAGATGAGTCACTGAGCACAGGGTGGAGACAGACACCACAGTCGGGTGAGTCCCTGTGCACAGGGATGGAGACAGACACGACAGTCAGGTGAGTCATTGAGCACAGGGTTAGAGGCAGACACCACAGTCAGGTGAGTCACTGAGCGCAGGGTTGGAGACAGACACCACAGTCAGGTGAGTCACTAAGCACAGGGATGGAGACAGACACCACAGTCAGATGAGTCACTGAGCACAGGGTGGAGACAGACACCACAGTCAGGTGAGTCACTGAGGGTGAAGACAGACACCAGAGTCAGGTGAGTCCCTGAGCACAGGGTTGGAGACAGACACCACAGTCAGGTGAGTCACTGAGCGCAGGGTTGGAGACAGACACCACAGTCAGGGGAGTCCCTGAGCACAGGGTTGGAGACAGACACCACAGTCAGGTGAGTCACTGTGCACAGGGATGCAGACAGACACCACAGTCAGGGGAGTCACTGAGCACAGGGTTGGAGACAGACACCACAGTCAGGGGAGTCACTGATCGCAGGGTGGAGACAGACACCACAGTCAGTGGAGTCACTGAGCGCAGGTTGAGAGATAGACACCACAATCAGGGTAGTCACTGAGCACAGGGTTGAGACAGACACCACTGTCAGGTGAGTCACTGAGCACAGGGTTGGAGACAGACACCACAGTCAGGTGAGTCACTGAGCACAGGGTGGAGACAGACACCATAGTCAGGTAAGTCACTGAGCGCAGGGTTGGAGACAGACACCACAGTCAGGTGAGTCACTAAGCACAGGGATGAAGACAGACACCACAGTCAGATGAGTCACTGAGCACAG
This sequence comes from Lissotriton vulgaris, assembly GCF_964263255.1. Lineage (NCBI taxonomy): Eukaryota > Metazoa > Chordata > Amphibia > Caudata > Salamandridae > Lissotriton > Lissotriton vulgaris. Next base: position 382,019 of record NW_028244498.1, read on the forward strand.
GGTGGAGACAGACACCACAGTCAGGTGAGTCACTGAGGGTGGAGACAGACACCAGAGTCAGGTGAGTCTCTGAGCACAGGGATGGAGACAGACACCACAGTCAGGTGAGTCTCTGAGGGCAGGGTTGGGTAAGGACACCACAGTCAGGTGAGTCACTGAGCGCAGGGTTGAGACAGACACCACAGTCAGGGGAGTCCCTGAGCAGAGGGTTCGAGACAGACACCACAGTCAGGTGAGTCACTGAGTACAGGGTGGGGACAGACACCACAGTCAGGTGAGTCACTGAGCACAGGGTGGAGACAGACACCACAGTCAGGTGAGTCCCTGAGCGCAGGGATGGAGACAGACACAACAGTCAGGTGAGTCACTGAGCACAGGGTTGGAGGCAGACACCACAGTCAGGTGAGTCACTGAGCGCAGGGATGCAGACAGACACCACAGTCAGGTGAGTCACTGAGCACAGGGATGGAGACAGACACCACAGTCAGGTGAGTCACTGAGGGTGGAGACAGACACCAGAGTCAGGTGAGTCTCTGAGCACAGGGATGGAGACAGACACCACAGTCAGGTGAGTCTCTGAGCGCAGGGTTGGGAAGGACACCACAGTCAGGTGAGTCACTGAGCGCAGGGATGAGACAGACACCACAGTTAGGGGAGTCCCTGAGCAGAGGGTTGGAGACAGACACCACAGTCAGGTGAGTCACTGAGTACAGGGTGGGGACAGACACCACAGTCAGGTGAGTCACTGAGCAGAGGGTGGAGACAGACACCACAGTCAGGTGAGTCCTAGTGCGCAGGGATGGAGACAGACACGACAGTCAGGTGAGTCACTGAGCACAGGGTTGGAGGCAGACACCACAGTCAGGTGAGTCACTGAGCGCAGGGATGCAGACAGACACCACAGTCAGGTGAGTCCCTGAGCACCGAGATGGAGACAGACACCACAGTCAGGTGAGTCACTGAGCACAGGGTGGAGACAGACACCATAGTCAGGTAAGTCACTGAGCGCAGGGTTGGAGACAGACACCACAGTCAGGTGAGTCACTAAGCACAGGGATGGAGACAGACACCACAGTCAGATGAGTCACTGAGCACAGGGTGGAGACAGACACCACAGTCAGGTGAGTCACTGAGGGTGGAGACAGACACCAGAGTCAGGTGAGTCTCTGAGCACAGGGATGGAGACAGACACCACAGTCAGGTGAGTCTCTGAGGGCAGGGTTGGGTAAGGACACCACAGTCAGGTGAGTCACTGAGCGCAGGGATGAGACAGACACCAAAGTCAGGGGAGTCCCTGAGCAGAGGGTTGGAGACAGACACCACAGTCAGGGGAGTAACTGAGTACAGGGTGGGGACAGACACCACAGTCAGGTGAGTCACTCAGCACAGGGTGGAGACAGACACCACAGTCAGGTGAGTCCCTGAGCGCATGGATGGAGACAGACACAACAGTCAGGTGAGTCACTGAGCACAGGGTTGGAGGCAGACACCACAGTCAGGTGAGTCACTGAGTGCAGGGATGCAGACAGACACCACAGTCAGGTGAGTCACTGAGCGCAGGGATGAGACAGACACCACAGTCAGGGGAGTCCCTGAGCAGAGGGTTGGAGGGAGACACCACAGTCAGGTGAATCACTGAGTACAGGGTGGGGACAGACACCACAGTCAGTTGAGTCACTGAGCACAGGTTGGAGACAGACACCACAGTCAGGTGTGTCCCTGAGCGCAGGGATGGAGACAGACACGACAGTCAGGTGAGTCACTGAGCACAGGGTTGGAGGCAGACACCACAGTCAGGTGAGTCACTGAGCGCAGGGATGCAGACAGACACCACAGTCAGGTGAGTCCCTGAGCACAGGGTGGAGACAGACACCACAGTCAGGTGAGTCACTGAGCACAGTGATGGAGACAGACACCACAGTCAGGTGAGTCACTGAGCACAGGGTGGAGACAGACACCACAGTCAGGTGAGTCACTGAGCGCAGGGTTGGAGGCAGACACCACAGTCAGGGGAGTCACTGATCGCAGGGTGGAGACAGACACCACAGTCAGTGGAGTCACTGAGCGCAGGTTGAGAGATAGACACCACAATCAGGGTAGTCACTGAGCACAGGGTTGAGACAGACACCACTGTCAGGTGAGTCACTGAGCACAGGGTTGGAGACAGACACCACAGTCGGGTGAGTCACTGAGCACAGGGATGCAGACAGACACCACAGTCAGGGGAGTCACTGAGCACAGGGTGGAGACAGACACCACAGTCAGGTGAGTCACTGAGTACAGGGTGGGGACAGACACCACAGTCAGGTGAGTCACTGAGCACAGGGTGGAGACAGACACCACAGTCAGGTGAGTCCCTGAGCGCAGGGATGGAGACAGACACAACAGTCAGGTGAGTCACTGAGCACAGGGTTGGAGGCAGACACCACAGTCAGGTGAGTCACTGAGCGCAGGGATGCAGACAGACACCACAGTCAGGTGAGTCACTGAGCACAGGGATGGAGACAGACACCACAGTCAGGTGAGTCACTGAGGGTGGAGACAGACACCAGAGTCAGGTGAGTCTCTGAGCACAGGGATGGAGACAGACACCACAGTCAGGTGAGTCTCTGAGCGCAGGGTTGGGAAGGACACCACAGTCAGGTGAGTCACTGAGCGCAGGGATGAGACAGACACCACAGTTAGGGGAGTCCCTGAGCAGAGGGTTGGAGACAGACACCACAGTCAGGTGAGTCACTGAGTACAGGGTGGGGACAGACACCACAGTCAGGTGAGTCACTGAGCAGAGGGTGGAGACAGACACCACAGTCAGGTGAGTCCTAGTGCGCAGGGATGGAGACAGACACAACAGTCAGGTGAGTCACTGAGCACAGGGTTGGAGGCAGACACCACAGTCAGGTGAGTCACTGAGCGCAGGGATGCAGACAGACACCACAGTCAGGTGAGTCCCTGAGCACCGAGATGGAGACAGACACCACAGTCAGGTGAGTCACTGAGCACAGGGTGGAGACAGACACCATAGTCAGGTAAGTCACTGAGCGCAGGGTTGGAGACAGACACCACAGTCAGGTGAGTCACTAAGCACAGGGATGGAGACAGACACCACAATCAGATGAGTCACTGAGCACAGGGTGGAGACAGACACCACAGTCAGGTGAGTCACTGAGGGTGGAGACAGACACCAGAGTCAGGTGAGTCTCTGAGCACAGGGATGGAGACAGACACCACAGTCAGGTGAGTCTCTGAGGGCAGGGTTGGGTAAGGACACCACAGTCAGGTGAGTCACTGAGCGCAGGGTTGAGACAGACACCACAGTCAGGGGAGTCCCTGAGCAGAGGGTTGGAGACAGACACCACAGTCAGGTGAGTCACTGAGTACAGGGTGGGGACAGACACCACAGTCAGGTGAGTCACTGAGCACAGGGTGGAGACAGACACCACAGTCAGGTGAGTCCCTGAGCGCAGGGATGGAGACAGACACAACAGTCAGGTGAGTCACTGAGCACAGGGTTGGAGGCAGACACCACAGTCAGGTGAGTCACTGAGGGTGGAGACAGACACCAGAGTCAGGTGAGTCTCTGAGCACAGGGATAGAGACAGACACCACAGTCAGGTGAGTCTCTGAGCGCAGGGTTGGGAAGGACACCACAGTCAGGTGAGTCACTGAGCGCAGGGATGAGACAGACACCACAGTTAGGGGAGTCCCTGAGCAGAGGGTTGGAGACAGACACCACAGTCAGGTGAGTCACTGAGTACAGGGTGGGGACAGACACCACAGTCAGGTGAGTCACTGAGCAGAGGGTGGAGACAGACACCACAGTCAGGTGAGTCCTAGTGCGCAGGGATGGAGACAGACACGACAGTCAGGTGAGTCACTGAGCACAGGGTTGGAGGCAGACACCACAGTCAGGTGAGTCACTGAGCGCAGGGATGCAGACAGACACCACAGTCAGGTGAGTCACTGAGCACAGGGTGGAGACAGACACCACAGTCAGGTGAGTCCCTGAGCGCAGGGATGCAGACAGACACCACAGTCAGGTGAGTCACTGAGCACAGGGTTGGAGGCAGACACAACAGTCAGGTGAGTCACTGAGCGCAGGGATGCAGACAGACACCACAGTCAGGTGAGTCCCTGAGCACCGAGATGGAGACAGACACCACAGTCAGGTGAGTCACTGAGCACAGGGTGGAGACAGACACCATAGTCAGGTAAGTCACTGAGCGAAGGGTTGGAGACAGACACCACAGTCAGGTGAGTCACTAAGCACAGGGAATGAGACAGACACCACAGTCAGATGAGTCACTGAGCACAGGGTGGAGACAGACACCACAGTCAGGTGAGTCACTGAGGGTGGAGACAGACACCAGAGTCAGGTGAGTCTCTGAGCACAGGGATGGAGACAGACACCACAGTCAGGTGAGTCTCTGAGGGCAGGGTTGGGTAAGGACACCGCAGTCAGGTGAGTCACTGAGCGCAGGGATGAGACAGACACCAAAGTCAGGGGAGTCCCTGAGCAGAGGGTTGGAGACAGACACCACAGTCAGGGGAGTAACTGAGTACAGGGTGGGGTCAGACACCACAGTCAGGTGAGTCACTGAGCACAGGGTGGAGACAGACACCACAGTCAGGTGAGTCCCTGAGCGCAGGGATGGAGACAGACACAACAGTCAGGTGAGTCACTGAGCACAGGGTTGGAGGCAGACACCACAGTCAGGTGAGTCACTGAGCGCAGGGATGCAGACAGACACCACAGTCAGGTGAGTCACTGAGCACAGGGATGGAGACAGACACCACAGTCAGGTGAGTCACTGAGGGTGGAGACAGACACCAGAGTCAGGTGAGTCTCTGAGCACAGGGTTGGAGGCAGACACCACAGTCAGGTGAGTCACTGAGCACAGGGTTGAGACAGACACCACTGTCAGGTGAGTCACTGAGCACAGGGTTGGAGGCAGACACCACAGTCAGGTGAGTCACTGAGTGCAGGGATGCAGACAGACACCACAGTCAGGTGAGTCACTGAGCGCAGGGATGAGACAGACACCACAGTCAGGGGAGTCCCTGAGCAGAGGGTTGGAGGGAGACACCACAGTCAGGTGAGTCACTGAGTACAGGGTGGGGACAGACACCACAGTCAGTTGAGTCACTGAGCACAGGTTGGAGACAGACACCACAGTCAGGTGAGTCACTGAGCACAGTGATGGAGACAGACACCACAGTCAGGTGAGTCACTGAGCACAGGGTGGAGACAGACACCACAGTCAGGTGAGTCACTGAGCGCAGGGTTGGAGGCAGACACCACAGTCAGGGGAGTCACTGATCGCAGGGTGGAGACAGACACCACAGTCAGTGGAGTCACTGAGCGCAGGTTGAGAGATAGACACCACAATCAGGTGAGTCACTGAGCACAGGGTGGAGACAGACACCATAGTCAGGTAAGTCACTGAGCGCAGGGTTGGAGACAGACACCACAGTCAGGTCAGTCACTAAGCACAGGAATGGAGACAGACACCACAGTCAGATGAGTCACTGAGCACAGGGTGGAGACAGACACCACAGTCAGGTGAGTCACTGAGGGTGGAGACAGACACCAGAGTCAGGTGAGTCTCTGAGCACAGGGATGGAGACAGACACCACAGTCAGGTGAGTCTCTGAGGGCAGGGTTGGGTAAGGACACCACAGTCAGGTGAGTCACTGAGCGCAGGGATGAGACAGACACCAAAGTCAGGGGAGTCCCTGAGCAGAGGGTTGGAGACAGACACCACAGTCAGGGGAGTAACTGAGTACAGGGTGGGGACAGACACCACAGTCAGGTGAGTCACTGAGCACAGGGTGGAGACAGACACCACAGTCAGGTGAGTCCCTGAGCGCATGGATGGAGACAGACACAACAGTCAGGTGAGTCACTGAGCACAGGGTTGGAGGCAGACACCACAGTCAGGTGAGTCACTGAGTGCAGGGATGCAGACAGACACCACAGTCAGGTGAGTCACTGAGCGCAGGGATGAGACAGACACCACAGTCAGGGGAGTCCCTGAGCAGAGGGTTGGAGGGAGACACCACAGTCAGGTGAGTCACTGAGTACAGGGTGGGGACAGACACCACAGTCAGTTGAGTCACTGAGCACAGGTTGGAGACAGACACCACAGTCAGGTGTGTCCCTGAGCGCAGGGATGGAGACAGACACGACAGTCAGGTGAGTCACTGAGCACAGGGTTGGAGGCAGACACCACAGTCAGGTGAGTCACTGAGCGCAGGGATGCAGACAGACACCACAGTCAGGTGAGTCACTGAGCACAGGTTGGAGACAGACACCACAGTCAGGTGTGTCCCTGAGCGCAGGGATGGAGACAGACACGACAGTCAGGTGAGTCACTGAGCGCAGGTTGAGAGATAGACACCACAATCAGGGTAGTCACTGAGCACAGGGTTGAGACAGACACCACTGTCAGGTGAGTCTCTGAGCGCAGGGTTGGGAAGGACACCACAGTCAGGTGAGTCACTGAGCGCAGGGATGAGACAGACACCACAGTTAGGGGAGTCCCTGAGCAGAGGGTTGGAGACAGACACCACAGTCAGGTGAGTCACTGAGTACAGGGTGGGGACAGACACCACAGTCAGGTGAGTCACTGAGCAGAGGGTGGAGACAGACACCACAGTCAGGTGAGTCCTAGTGCGCAGGGATGGAGACAGACACGACAATCAGGTGAGTCACTGAGCACAGGGTTGGAGGCAGACACCACAGTCAGGTGAGTAACTGAGCGCAGGGATGCAGACAGACACCACAGTCAGGTGAGTCCCTGAGCACTGAGATGGAGACAGACACCACAGTCAGGTGAGTCACTGAGCACAGGGTGGAGACAGACGCCATAGTCAGGTAAGTCACTGAGCGCAGGGTTGGAGACAGACACCACAGTCAGGTGAGTCACTAAGCACAGGAATGGAGACAGACACCACAGTCAGATGAGTCACTGAGCACAGGGTGGAGACAGACACCACAGTCAGGTGAGTCACTGAGGGTGGAGACAGACACCAGAGTCAGGTGAGTCTCTGAGCACAGGGATGGAGACAGACACCACAGTCAGGTGAGTCTCTGAGGGCAGGGTTGGGTAAGGACACCACAGTCAGGTGAGTCACTGAGCGCAGGGATGAGACAGACACCAAAGTCAGGGGAGTCCCTGAGCAGAGGGTTGGAGACAGACACCACAGTCAGGGGAGTAACTGAGTACAGGGTGGGGACAGACACCACAGTCAGGTGAGTCACTGAGCACAGGGTGGAGACAAACACCACAGTCAGGTGAGTCCCTGAGCGCATGGATGGAGACAGACACAACAGTCAGGTGAGTCACTGAGCACAGGGTTGGAGGCAGACACCACAGTCAGGTGAGTCACTGAGTGCAGGGATGCAGACAGACACCACAGTCAGGTGAGTCACTGAGCGCAGGGATGAGACAGACACCACAGTCAGGGGAGTCCCTGAGCAGAGGGTTGGAGGGAGACACCACAGTCAGGTGAGTCACTGAGTACAGGGTGGGGACAGACACCACAGTCAGTTGAGTCACTGAGCACAGGTTGGAGACAGACACCACAGTCAGGTGTGTCCCTGAGCGCAGGGATGGAGACAGACACGACAGTCAGGTGAGTCACTGAGCACAGGGTTGGAGGCAGACACCACAGTCAGGTGAGTCACTGAGCGCAGGGATGCAGACAGACACCACAGTCAGGAGAGTCCCTGAGCACAGGGTGGAGACAGACACCACAGTCAGGTGAGTCACTGAGCACAGTGATGGAGACAGACACCACAGTCAGGTGAGTCACTGAGCACAGGGTGGAGACAGACACCACAGTCAGGTGAGTCACTGAGCGCAGGGTTGGAGGCAGACACCACAGTCAGGGGAGTCACTGATCGCAGGGTGGAGACAGACACCACAGTCAGTGGAGTCACTGAGCGCAGGTTGAGAGATAGACACCACAATCAGGGTAGTCACTGAGCACAGGGTTGAGACAGACACCACTGTCAGGTGAGTCACTGAGCACAGGGTTGGAGACAGACACCACAGTCAGGTGAGTCACTGAGCACAGGGATGCAGACAGACACCACAGTCAGTGGAGTCACTGAGCACAGGGTGGAGACAGACACCACAGTCAGGTGAGTCACTGAGCACAAGGTGGAGACAGACACCACAGTCAGGTGACTCACTGAGCACAGGGTGGAGACAGACACCACAGTCAGGTGAGTCACTGAGGGTGAAGACAGACACCAGAGTCAGGTGAGTCTCTGAGCACAGGGATGGAGACAGACACCACAGTCAGGTGAGTCTCTGAGGGCAGGGTTGGGTAAGGACACCACAGTCAGGTGAGTCACTGAGCGCAGGGTTGAGACATACACCACAGTCAGGGGAGTCCCTGAGCAGAGGGTTGGAGACAGACACCACAGTCAGGTGAGTCACTGAGTACAGGGTGGGGACAGACACCACAGTCAGGTGAGTCACTGAGCACAGGGTGGAGACAGACACCACAGTCAGGTGAGTCCCTGAGCGCATGGATGGAGACAGACACAACAGTCAGGTGAGTCACTGAGCACAGGGTTGGAGGCAGACACCACAGTCAGGTGAGTCACTGAGTGCAGGGATGCAGACAGACACCACAGTCAGGTGAGTCACTGAGCGCAGGGATGAGACAGACACCACAGTCAGGGGAGTCCCTGAGCAGAGGGTTGGAGGAAGACACCACAGTCAGGTGAGTCACTGAGTACAGGGTGGGGACAGACACCACAGTCAGTTGAGTCACTGAGCACAGGTTGGAGACAGACACCACAGTCAGGTGTGTCCCTGAGCGCAGGGATGGAGACAGACACGACAGTCAGGTGAGTCACTGAGCACAGGGTTGGAGGCAGACACCACAGTCAGGTGAGTCACTGAGCGCAGGGATGCAGACAGACACCACAGTCAGGTGAGTCCCTGAGCACAGGGTGGAGACAGACACCACAGTCAGGTGAGTCACTGAGCACAGTGATGGAGACAGACACCACAGTCAGGTGAGTCACTGAGCACAGGGTGGAGACAGACACCACAGTCAGGTGAGTCACTGAGCGCAGGGTTGGAGGCAGACACCACAGTCAGGGGAGTCACTGATCGCAGGGTGGAGACAGACACCACAGTCAGGTGACTCACTGAGCGCAGGTTGAGACATAGACACCACAATCAGGGTAGTCACTGAGCACAGGGTTGAGACAGACACCACTGTCAGGTGAGTCACTGAGCACAGGGTTGGAGACAGACACCACAGTCAGGTGAGTCACTGATCACAGGGATGCAGACAGACACCACAGTCAGGGGAGTCACTGAGCACAGGGTGGAGACAGACACCACAGTCAGGTGAGTCACTGAGCACAGGGTGGAGACAGACACCACAGTCAGGTGACTCACTGAGCACAGGGTGGAGACAGACACCACAGTCAGGTGAGTCACTGAGGGTGAAGACAGACACCAGAGTCAGGTGAGTCTCTGAGCACAGGGATGGAGACAGACACCACAGTCAGGTGAGTCTCCGAGGGCAGGGTTGGGTAAGGACACCACAGTCAGGTGAGTCACTGAGCGCAGGGTTGAGACAGACACCACAGTCAGGGGAGTCCCTGAGCAGAGGGTTGGAGACAGACTCCACAGTCAGGTGAGTCACTGAGTACAGGGTGGGGACAGACACCACAGTCAGGTGAGTCACTGAGCACAGGGTGGAGACAGACACCACAGTCAGGTGAGTCACTGAGCGCAGGGATGCAGACAGACACCACAGTCAGGTGAGTCACTGAGCACAGGGATGGAGACAGACACCACAGTCAGGTGAGTCACTGAGGGTGGAGACAGACACCAGAGTCAGGTGAGTCTCTGAGCACAGGGATGGAGACAGACACCACAGTCAGGTGAGTCTCTGAGCGCAGGTTTGGGAAGGACACCACAGTCCGGTGATTCACTGAGCGCAGGGATGAGACAGACACCACAGTTAGGGGAGTCCCTGAGCAGAGGGTTGGAGACAGACACCACAGTCAGGTGAGTCACTGAGTACAGGGTGGGGACAGACACCACAGTCAGGTGAGTCACTGAGCAGAGGGTGGAGACAGACACCACAGTCAGGTGAGTCCTAGTGCGCAGGGATGGAGACAGACACGACAGTCAGGTGAGTCACTGAGCACAGGGTTGGAGGCAGACACCACAGTCAGGAGAGTCACTGAGCAGAGGGTTGGAGACAGACACCACAGTCAGGGGAGTCACTGAGCACAGGGATGAGACAGACACCACAGTCAGGGGAGACATTGAGCGCAGGGATGAGACAGACACCACAGTCAGGGGAGTCACTGAGCACAGGGTGGAGACAGACACCACAGTCAGGGGAGACACTGAGCGCAGGGATGAGACAGACACCACAGTCAGTGGAGTCACTGAGCAGAGGGTTGGAGACAGACACCACAGTCAGGGGAGTCACTGAGCAGAGGGTTGGAGACAGACACCACAGTCAGGTGAGTCACTGAGCACAGGGAGAGACAGACACCACAGTCAGGGGAGACACTGAGCGCAGGGATGAGACAGACACCACAGTCAGGGGAGTCACTGAGCACAGGGTGGAGACAGACACCACAGTCAGGGGAGACACTGAGCGCAGGGATGAGACAGACACCACAGTCAGGGGAGTCACTGAGCATAGGGTGGAGACAGACACCACAGTCAGGGGAGTCACTGAGCACAGGGTGGGGACAGACCCCACAGTCAGGTGAGCCCCTGAGCACAGGGTGAGACAGACACCACAGTCAGGTGAGTCACTGAGCACAGGGTGGAGACAGACACCACAGTCAGGGGAGTCACTGAGCACAGGGTGGAGACAGACACCTCAGTCAGGTGAGTCACTGAGCACAGGGTGGAGACAGACACCACAGTCAGGGGAGTCACAGAGCACAGGGTGGAGACAGACACCACAGTCAGGGGAGACACTGAGCGCAGGGTGGAGACAGACACCACAGTCAGGGGAGACACTGAGCGCAGGGATGAGACAGACACCACAGTCAGGGGAGACACTGAGCGCAGGGATGAGACAGACAACACAGTCAGGGGAGACACTGAGCGCAGGGATGAGACAGACACCACAGTCAGGGGAGACACTGAGTGCAGGGTTGAGACAGACACCACAGTCAGGTGAGACGCTGAGCGCAGGGATGAGACAGACACCACAGTCAGGGGAGACACTGAGCGCAGGGAGACACCACAGTCAGGTGAGACGCTGAGCGCAGGGATGAGACAGACACCACAGTCAGGGGAGACACTGAGCGCAGGGATGAGACAGACACCACAGTCAGGGGAGTCACTGAGCACAGGGTGGAGACAGACACCACAGTCAGGTGAGTCACTGAGCACAGGGTTCAGACAGACACCACAGTCAGGGGAGTCACTGAGCACAGGGTTGAGACAGACACCACAGTCAGGGGAGACACTGAGCGCAGGGATGAGACAGACACCACAGTCAGGGGAGTCACTGAGCACAGGGTGGAGACAGACACCACAGTCAGGTGAGTCACTGAGCACAGGGTGGAGACAGACACCACAGTCAGGTGAGTCTCTGAGCACAGGGTTGAGACAGACACCACAGTCAGGGAAGACACTGAGCACAGGGATGAGACAGACACCACAGTCAGGGGAGTCACTGAGCACAGGGTTGAGACAGACACCACATTCAGGGGAGACACTGAGCGCAGGGATGAGACAGACACCACAGTCAGGGGAGACACTGAGCGCAGGGATGAGACAGACACCACAGTCAGGGGAGTCACTGAGCACAGGCTGGAGACAGACACCACAGTCAGGTGAGTCACTGAGCACAGGGTGGAGACAGACACCACAGTCAGGTGAGTCTCTGAGCACAGGGTTGAGACAGACACCACAGTCAGGGGAGACAATGAGCGCAGGGATGAGACAGACACCACAGTCAGGGGAGTCACTGAGCACAGGGTGGAGACAGACACCACAGTCAGGTGAGTCACTGAGCACAGGGTGGAGACAGACACCACAGTCAGGTGAGTCACTGAGCACAGGGTGGAGACAGACACCACAGTCAGGGGAGTCACTGAGCACAGGGTGGAGACAGACACCACAGTCAGGTGAGTCACTGAGCACAGGGTGGAGACAGACACCGCAGTCAGGTGAGTCCCTGAGCGCAGGGATGGAGACAGGCACGACAGTCAGGTGAGTCACTGAGTGCAGGGTTGGAGGCAGACACCACAGTCAGGTGAGTCACTGAGCGCAGGGATGCAGACAGACACCACAGTCAGGTGAGTCACTGTTCGCAGGGATGAGACAGACACCACAGTCAGGGGAGTCCCTGAGCAGAGGGTTGGAGACAGACACCACAGTCAGGTGAGTCACTGAGTACAGGGTGGGGACAGACACCACAGTCAGTTGAGTCACTGAGCACAGGGTGGAGACAGACACCACAGTCAGGTGTGTCCCTGAGCGCAGGGATGGAGACAGACTCGACAGTCAGGTGAGTCACTGAGCACAGGGTTGGAGATAGACACCACAGTCAGGTGAGTCTCTGAGCACAGGGTGGAGACAGACACCACAGTCAGGGGAGTCACTGAGCACAGGGATTGAGACAGACAACACAGTCAGGTGAGTCACTGAGCACAGGATGGAGACAGACACCACAGTCAGGTGACTCACTGAGCACAGGATGGAGACAGACACCACAGTCAGGTGACTCACTGAGCACAGGGATTGAGACAGACAACACAGTCAGGTGACTCACTGAGCACAGGGATTGAGACAGACTTCACAGTCAGGTGACTCACTGAGCACAGGGATTGAGACAGACACCACAGTCAGGGGAGTCACTGAGCAAAGGGATTGAGGCAGACACCACAGTCAGAGACTCTCTGAGCACAGGGTTGGAGACAGACACCACAGTCAGGTGAGTCACTGAGCGCAGGGTTGGAGACAGACACCACAGTCAGGTGAGTCACTAAGCACAGGGATGGAGACAGACACCACAGTCAGGTGAGTCACTGAGCACAGGGTGGAGACAGACACCACAGTCAGGTGAGTCACTGAGCGCAGGGTTGGAGACAGACACCACAGAGAGGTGAGTCACTAAGCACAGGGATGGAGACAGACACCACAGTCAGGTGAGTCACTGAGCACAGGGTGGAGACAGACACCACAGTCAGGTGAGTCACTGAGCACAGGGTGGAGACAGACACCACAGTCAGATGAGTCACTGAGCACAGGGTGGAGACAGACACCACAGTAAGGTGAGTCACTGAGCACAGGGATGGAGACAGACACCACAGTCAGGTGAGTCACTGAGGGTGGAGACAGACACCAGAGTCAGGTGAGTCTCTGAGCACAGGGTGGAGACAGACACCACAGTCAGGTGAGTCTCTGAGCGCAGGGTTTGGGAAGGACACCACAGTCAGGTGAGTCACTGAGCGCAGGGATGAGACAGAAACCACAGTCAGGGGAGTCCCTGAGCAGAGGGTTGGAGACAGACACCACAGTCAGGTGAGTCACTGAGTACAGGGTGGGGACAGACACCACAGTCAGATGAGTCACTGAGCACAGGGTGGAGACAGACACCACAGTCAGGTGAGTCCCTGTGCACAGGGATGGAGACAGACACGACAGTCAGGTGAGTCATTGAGCACAGGGTTAGAGGCAGACACCACAGTCAGGTGAGTCACTGAGCGCAGGGTTGGAGACAGACACCACAGTCAGGTGAGTCACTGAGCGCAGGGTTGGAGACAGACACCACAGTCAGGGGAGTCCCTGAGCACAGGGTTGGAGACAGACACCACAGTCAGGTGAGTCACTGAGCGCAGGGTTGGAGACAGACACCACAGTCAGGGGAGTCCCTGAGCACAGGGTTGGAGACAGACACCACAGTCAGGTGAGTCACTGTGCACAGGGATGCAGACAGACACCACAGTCAGGGGAGTCACTGAGCACAGGGTTGGAGACAGACACCACAGTCAGGGGAGTCACTGATCGCAGGGTGGAGACAGACACCACAGTCAGTGGAGTCACTGAGCGCAGGTTGAGAGATAGACACCACAATCAGGGTAGTCACTGAGCACAGGGTTGAGACAGACACCACTGTCAGGTGAGTCACTGAGCACAGGGTTGGAGACAGACACCACAGTCAGGTGAGTCACTGAGCACAGGGTGGAGACAGACACCACAGTCAGGTGACTCACTGAGCACAGGATGGAGACAGACAACACAGTCAGGTGACTCACTGAGCACAGGGATTGAGACAGACAACACAGTCAGGTGACTCACTGAGCACAGGGATTGAGACAGACTTCACAGTCAGGTGACTCACTGAGCACAGGGATTGAGACAGACACCACAGTCAGGGGAGTCACTGAGCAAAGGGATTGAGGCAGACACCACAGTCAGAGACTCTCTGAGCACAGGGTTGGAGACAGACACCACAGTCAGGTGAGTCACTGAGCGCAGGGTTGGAGACAGACACCACAGTCAGGTGAGTCACTAAGCACAGGGATGGAGACAGACACCACAGTCAGGTGAGTCACTGAGCACAGGGTGGAGACAGACACCACAGTCAGGTGAGTCACTGAGCGCAGGGTTGGAGACAGACACCACAGAGAGGTGAGTCACTAAGCACAGGGATGGAGACAGACACCACAGTCAGGTGAGTCACTGAGCACAGGGTGGAGACAGACACCACAGTCAGGTGAGTCACTGAGCACAGGGTGGAGACAGACACCACAGTCAGATGAGTCACTGAGCACAGGGTGGAGACAGACACCACAGTAAGGTGAGTCACTGAGCACAGGGATGGAGACAGACACCACAGTCAGGTGAGTCACTGAGGGTGGAGACAGACACCAGAGTCAGGTGAGTCTCTGAGCACAGGGTGGAGACAGACACCACAGTCAGGTGAGTCTCTGAGCGCAGGGTTTGGGAAGGACACCACAGTCAGGTGAGTCACTGAGCGCAGGGATGAGACAGAAACCACAGTCAGGGGAGTCCCTGAGCAGAGGGTTGGAGACAGACACCACAGTCAGGTGAGTCACTGAGTACAGGGTGGGGACAGACACCACAGTCAGATGAGTCACTGAGCACAGGGTGGAGACAGACACCACAGTCAGGTGAGTCCCTGTGCACAGGGATGGAGACAGACACGACAGTCAGGTGAGTCATTGAGCACAGGGTTAGAGGCAGACACCACAGTCAGGTGAGTCACTGAGCGCAGGGTTGGAGACAGACACCACAGTCAGGTGAGTCACTGAGCGCAGGGTTGGAGACAGACACCACAGTCAGGGGAGTCCCTGAGCACAGGGTTGGAGACAGACACCACAGTCAGGTGAGTCACTGAGCGCAGGGTTGGAGACAGACACCACAGTCAGGGGAGTCCCTGAGCACAGGGTTGGAGACAGACACCACAGTCAGGTGAGTCACTGTGCACAGGGATGCAGACAGACACCACAGTCAGGGGAGTCACTGAGCACAGGGTTGGAGACAGACACCACAGTCAGGGGAGTCACTGATCGCAGGGTGGAGACAGACACCACAGTCAGTGGAGTCACTGAGCGCAGGTTGAGAGATAGACACCACAATCAGGGTAGTCACTGAGCACAGGGTTGAGACAGACACCACTGTCAGGTGAGTCACTGAGCACAGGGTTGGAGACAGACACCACAGTCAGGTGAGTCACTGAGCACAGGGTGGAGACAGACACCATAGTCAGGTAAGTCACTGAGCGCAGGGTTGGAGACAGACACCACAGTCAGGTGAGTCACTAAGCACAGGGATGAAGACAGACACCACAGTCAGATGAGTCACTGAGCACAGGGTGGAGACAGACACCACAGTCAGGTGAGTCACTGAGGGTGGAGACAGACACCAGAGTCAGGTGAGTCTCTGAGCACAGGGATGGAGACAGACACCACAGTCAGGTGAGTCTCTGAGGGCAGGGTTGGGTAAGGACACCACAGTCAGGTGAGTCACTGAGCGCAGGGTTGAGACAGACACCACAGTCAGGGGAGTCCCTGAGCAGAGGGTTCGAGACAGACACCACAGTCAGGTGAGTCACTGAGTACAGGGTGGGGACAGACACCACAGTCAGGTGAGTCACTGAGCACAGGGTGGAGACAGACACCACAGTCAGGTGAGTCCCTGAGCGCAGGGATGGAGACAGACACAACAGTCAGGTGAGTCACTGAGCACAGGGTTGGAGGCAGACACCACAGTCAGGTGAGTCACTGAGCGCAGGGATGCAGACAGACACCACAGTCAGGTGAGTCACTGAGCACAGGGATGGAGACAGACACCACAGTCAGGTGAGTCACTGAGGGTGGGGACAGACACCAGAGTCAGGTGAGTCTCTGAGCACAGGGATGGAGACAGACACCACAGTCAGGTGAGTCTCTGAGCGCAGGGTTGGGAAGGACACCACAGTCAGGTGAGTCACTGAGCGCAGGGATGAGACAGACACCACAGTTAGGGGAGTCCCTGAGCAGAGGGTTGGAGACAGACACCACAGTCAGGTGAGTCACTGAGTACAGGGTGGGGACAGACACCACAGTCAGGTGAGTCACTGAGCAGAGGGTGGAGACAGACACCACAGTCAGGTGAGTCCTAGTGCGCAGGGATGGAGACAGACACGACAGTCAGGTGAGTCACTGAGCACAGGGTTGGAGGCAGACACCACAGTCAGGTGAGTCACTGAGCGCAGGGATGCAGACAGACACCACAGTCAGGTGAGTCCCTGAGCACCGAGATGGAGACAGACACCACAGTCAGGTGAGTCACTGAGCACAGGGTGGAGACAGACACCATAGTCAGGTAAGTCACTGAGCGCAGGGTTGGAGACAGACACCACAGTCAGGTGAGTCACTAAGCACAGGGATGGAGACAGACACCACAGTCAGATGAGTCACTGAGCACAGGGTGGAGACAGACACCACAGTCAGGTGAGTCACTGAGGGTGGAGACAGACACCAGAGTCAGGTGAGTCTCTGAGCACAGGGATGGAGACAGACACCACAGTCAGGTGAGTCTCTGAGGGCAGGGTTGGGTAAGGACACCACAGTCAGGTGAGTCACTGAGCGCAGGGATGAGACAGACACCAAAGTCAGGGGAGTCCCTGAGCAGAGGGTTGGAGACAGACACCACAGTCAGGGGAGTAACTGAGTACAGGGTGGGGACAGACACCACAGTCAGGTGAGTCACTGAGCACAGGGTGGAGACAGACACCACAGTCAGGTGAGTCCCTGAGCGCATGGATGGAGACAGACACAACAGTCAGGTGAGTCACTGAGCACAGGGTTGGAGGCAGACACCACAGTCAGGTGAGTCACTGAGTGCAGGGATGCAGACAGACACCACAGTCAGGTGAGTCACTGAGCGCAGGGATGAGACAGACACCACAGTCAGGGGAGTCCCTGAGCAGAGGGTTGGAGGGAGACACCACAGTCAGGTGAGTCACTGAGTACAGGGTGGGGACAGACACCACAGTCAGTTGAGTCACTGAGCACAGGTTGGAGACAGACACCACAGTCAGGTGTGTCCCTGAGCGCAGGGATGGAGACAGACACGACAGTCAGGTGAGTCACTGAGCACAGGGTTGGAGGCAGACACCACAGTCAGGTGAGTCACTGAGCGCAGGGATGCAGACAGACACCACAGTCAGGTGAGTCCCTGAGCACAGGGTGGAGACAGACACCACAGTCAGGTGAGTCACTGAGCACAGTGATGGAGACAGACACCACAGTCAGGTGAGTCACTGAGCACAGGGTGGAGACAGACACCACAGTCAGAAGAGTCACTGAGCGCAGGGTTGGAGGCAGACACCACAGTCAGGGGAGTCACTGATCGCAGGGTGGAGACAGACACCAGAGTCAGGTGAGTCTCTGAGCACAGGGTGGAGACAGACACCACAGTCAGGTGAGTCTCTGAGCGCAGGGTTTGGGAAGGACACCACAGTCAGGTGAGTCACTGAGCGCAGGGATGAGACAGAAACCACAGTCAGGGGAGTCCCTGAGCAGAGGGTTGGAGACAGACACCACAGTCAGGTGAGTCACTGAGTACAGGGTGGGGACAGACACCACAGTCAGATGAGTCACTGAGCACAGGGTGGAGACAGACACCACAGTCAGGTGAGTCCCTGTGCACAGGGATGGAGACAGACACGACAGTCAGGTGAGTCATTGAGCACAGGGTTAGAGGCAGACACCACAGTCAGGTGAGTCACTGAGCGCAGGGTTGGAGACAGACACCACAGTCAGGTGAGTCACTGAGCGCAGGGTTGGAGACAGACACCACAGTCAGGGGAGTCCCTGAGCACAGGGTTGGAGACAGACACCACAGTCAGGTGAGTCACTGAGCGCAGGGTTGGAGACAGACACCACAGTCAGGGGAGTCCCTGAGCACAGGGTTGGAGACAGACACCACAGTCAGGTGAGTCACTGTGCACAGGGATGCAGACAGACACCACAGTCAGGGGAGTCACTGAGCACAGGGTTGGAGACAGACACCACAGTCAGGGGAGTCACTGATCGCAGGGTGGAGACAGACACCACAGTCAGTGGAGTCACTGAGCGCAGGTTGAGAGATAGACACCACAATCAGGGTAGTCACTGAGCACAGGGTTGAGACAGACACCACTGTCAGGTGAGTCACTGAGCACAGGGTTGGAGACAGACACCACAGTCAGGTGAGTCACTGAGCACAGGGTGGAGACAGACACCACAGTCAGGTGACTCACTGAGCACAGGATGGAGACAGACACCACAGTCAGGTGACTCACTGAGCACAGGGATTGAGACAGACAACACAGTCAGGTGACTCACTGAGCACAGGGATTGAGACAGACTTCACAGTCAGGTGACTCACTGAGCACAGGGATTGAGACAGACACCACAGTCAGGGGAGTCACTGAGCAAAGGGATTGAGGCAGACACCACAGTCAGAGACTCTCTGAGCACAGGGTTGGAGACAGACACCACAGTCAGGTGAGTCACTGAGCGCAGGGTTGGAGACAGACACCACAGTCAGGTGAGTCACTAAGCACAGGGATGGAGACAGACACCACAGTCAGGTGAGTCACTGAGCACAGGGTGGAGACAGACACCACAGTCAGGTGAGTCACTGAGCGCAGGGTTGGAGACAGACACCACAGAGAGGTGAGTCACTAAGCACAGGGATGGAGACAGACACCACAGTCAGGTGAGTCACTGAGCACAGGGTGGAGACAGACACCACAGTCAGGTGAGTCACTGAGCACAGGGTGGAGACAGACACCACAGTCAGATGAGTCACTGAGCACAGGGTGGAGACAGACACCACAGTAAGGTGAGTCACTGAGCACAGGGATGGAGACAGACACCACAGTCAGGTGAGTCACTGAGGGTGGAGACAGACACCAGAGTCAGGTGAGTCTCTGAGCACAGGGTGGAGACAGACACCACAGTCAGGTGAGTCTCTGAGCGCAGGGTTTGGGAAGGACACCACAGTCAGGTGAGTCACTGAGCGCAGGGATGAGACAGAAACCACAGTCAGGGGAGTCCCTGAGCAGAGGGTTGGAGACAGACACCACAGTCAGGTGAGTCACTGAGTACAGGGTGGGGACAGACACCACAGTCAGATGAGTCACTGAGCACAGGGTGGAGACAGACACCACAGTCAGGTGAGTCCCTGTGCACAGGGATGGAGACAGACACGACAGTCAGGTGAGTCATTGAGCACAGGGTTAGAGGCAGACACCACAGTCAGGTGAGTCACTGAGCGCAGGGTTGGAGACAGACACCACAGTCAGGTGAGTCACTGAGCGCAGGGTTGGAGACAGACACCACAGTCAGGGGAGTCCCTGAGCACAGGGTTGGAGACAGACACCACAGTCAGGTGAGTCACTGAGCGCAGGGTTGGAGACAGACACCACAGTCAGGGGAGTCCCTGAGCACAGGGTTGGAGACAGACACCACAGTCAGGTGAGTCACTGTGCACAGGGATGCAGACAGACACCACAGTCAGGGGAGTCACTGAGCACAGGGTTGGAGACAGACACCACAGTCAGGGGAGTCACTGATCGCAGGGTGGAGACAGACACCACAGTCAGTGGAGTCACTGAGCGCAGGTTGAGAGATAGACACCACAATCAGGGTAGTCACTGAGCACAGGGTTGAGACAGACACCACTGTCAGGTGAGTCACTGAGCACAGGGTTGGAGACAGACACCACAGTCAGGTGAGTCACTGAGCACAGGGTGGAGACAGACACCATAGTCAGGTAAGTCACTGAGCGCAGGGTTGGAGACAGACACCACAGTCAGGTGAGTCACTAAGCACAGGGATGAAGACAGACACCACAGTCAGATGAGTCACTGAGCACAGGGTGGAGACAGACACCACAGTCAGGTGAGTCACTGAGGGTGGAGACAGACACCAGAGTCAGGTGAGTCTCTGAGCACAGGGATGGAGACAGACACCACAGTCAGGTGAGTCTCTGAGGGCAGGGTTGGGTAAGGACACCACAGTCAGGTGAGTCACTGAGCGCAGGGTTGAGACAGACACCACAGTCAGGGGAGTCCCTGAGCAGAGGGTTCGAGACAGACACCACAGTCAGGTGAGTCACTGAGTACAGGGTGGGGACAGACACCACAGTCAGGTGAGTCACTGAGCACAGGGTGGAGACAGACACCACAGTCAGGTGAGTCCCTGAGCGCAGGGATGGAGACAGACACAACAGTCAGGTGAGTCACTGAGCACAGGGTTGGAGGCAGACACCACAGTCAGGTGAGTCACTGAGCGCAGGGATGCAGACAGACACCACAGTCAGGTGAGTCACTGAGCACAGGGATGGAGACAGACACCACAGTCAGGTGAGTCACTGAGGGTGGGGACAGACACCAGAGTCAGGTGAGTCTCTGAGCACAGGGATGGAGACAGACACCACAGTCAGGTGAGTCTCTGAGCGCAGGGTTGGGAAGGACACCACAGTCAGGTGAGTCACTGAGCGCAGGGATGAGACAGACACCACAGTTAGGGGAGTCCCTGAGCAGAGGGTTGGAGACAGACACCACAGTCAGGTGAGTCACTGAGTACAGGGTGGGGACAGACACCACAGTCAGGTGAGTCACTGAGCAGAGGGTGGAGACAGACACCACAGTCAGGTGAGTCCTAGTGCGCAGGGATGGAGACAGACACGACAGTCAGGTGAGTCACTGAGCACAGGGTTGGAGGCAGACACCACAGTCAGGTGAGTCACTGAGCGCAGGGATGCAGACAGACACCACAGTCAGGTGAGTCCCTGAGCACCGAGATGGAGACAGACACCACAGTCAGGTGAGTCACTGAGCACAGGGTGGAGACAGACACCATAGTCAGGTAAGTCACTGAGCGCAGGGTTGGAGACAGACACCACAGTCAGGTGAGTCACTAAGCACAGGGATGGAGACAGACACCACAGTCAGATGAGTCACTGAGCACAGGGTGGAGACAGACACCACAGTCAGGTGAGTCACTGAGGGTGGAGACAGACACCAGAGTCAGGTGAGTCTCTGAGCACAGGGATGGAGACAGACACCACAGTCAGGTGAGTCTCTGAGGGCAGGGTTGGGTAAGGACACCACAGTCAGGTGAGTCACTGAGCGCAGGGATGAGACAGACACCAAAGTCAGGGGAGTCCCTGAGCAGAGGGTTGGAGACAGACACCACAGTCAGGGGAGTAACTGAGTACAGGGTGGGGACAGACACCACAGTCAGGTGAGTCACTGAGCACAGGGTGGAGACAGACACCACAGTCAGGTGAGTCCCTGAGCGCATGGATGGAGACAGACACAACAGTCAGGTGAGTCACTGAGCACAGGGTTGGAGGCAGACACCACAGTCAGGTGAGTCACTGAGTGCAGGGATGCAGACAGACACCACAGTCAGGTGAGTCACTGAGCGCAGGGATGAGACAGACACCACAGTCAGGGGAGTCCCTGAGCAGAGGGTTGGAGGGAGACACCACAGTCAGGTGAGTCACTGAGTACAGGGTGGGGACAGACACCACAGTCAGTTGAGTCACTGAGCACAGGTTGGAGACAGACACCACAGTCAGGTGTGTCCCTGAGCGCAGGGATGGAGACAGACACGACAGTCAGGTGAGTCACTGAGCACAGGGTTGGAGGCAGACACCACAGTCAGGTGAGTCACTGAGCGCAGGGATGCAGACAGACACCACAGTCAGGTGAGTCCCTGAGCACAGGGTGGAGACAGACACCACAGTCAGGTGAGTCACTGAGCACAGTGATGGAGACAGACACCACAGTCAGGTGAGTCACTGAGCACAGGGTGGAGGCAGACACCACAGTCAGGGGAGTCACTGATCGCAGGGTGGAGACAGACACCACAGTCAGTGGAGTCACTGAGCGCAGGTTGAGAGATAGACACCACAATCAGGGTAGTCACTGAGCACAGGGTTGAGACAGACACCACTGTCAGGTGAGTCACTGAGCACAGGGTTGGAGACAGACACCACAGTCGGGTGAGTCACTGAGCACAGGGATGCAGACAGACACCACAGTCAGGGGAGTCACTGAGCACAGGGTGGAGACAGACACCACAGTCAGGTGAGTCACTGAGTACAGGGTGGGGACAGACACCACAGTCAGGTGAGTCACTGAGCAAAGGGTGGAGACAGACACCACAGTCAGGTGAGTCCCTGAGCGCAGGGATGGAGACAGACACAACAGTCAGGTGAGTCACTGAGCACAGGGTTGGAGGCAGACACCACAGTCAGGTGAGTCACTGAGCGCAGGGATGCAGACAGACACCACAGTCAGGTGAGTCACTGAGCACAGGGATGGAGACAGACACCACAGTCAGGTGAGTCACTGAGGGTGGAGACAGACACCAGAGTCAGGTGAGTCTCTGAGCACAGGGATGGAGACAGACACCACAGTCAGGTGAGTCTCTGAGCGCAGGGTTGGGAAGGACACCACAGTCAGGTGAGTCACTGAGCGCAGGGATGAGACAGACACCACAGTTAGGGGAGTCCCTGAGCAGAGGGTTGGAGACAGACACCACAGTCAGGTGAGTCACTGAGTACAGGGTGGGGACAGGCACCACAGTCAGGTGAGTCACTGAGCAGAGGGTGGAGACAGACACCACAGTCAGGTGAGTCCTAGTGCGCAGGGATGGAGACAGACACAACAGTCAGGTGAGTCACTGAGCACAGGGTTGGAGGCAGACACCACAGTCAGGTGAGTCACTGAGCGCAGGGATGCAGACAGACACCACAGTCAGGTGAGTCCCTGAGCACCGAGATGGAGACAGACACCACAGTCAGGTGAGTCACTGAGCACAGGGTGGAGACAGACACCATAGTCAGGTAAGTCACTGAGCGCAGGGTTAGAGACAGACACCACAGTCAGGTGAGTCACTAAGCACAGGGATGGAGACAGACACCACAATCAGATGAGTCACTGAGCACAGGGTGGAGACAGACACCACAGTCAGGTGAGTCACTGAGGGTGGAGACAGACACCAGAGTCAGGTGAGTCTCTGAGCACAGGGATGGAGACCGACACCACAGTCAGGTGAGTCTCTGAGGGCAGGGTTGGGTAAGGACACCACAGTCAGGTGAGTCACTGAGCGCAGGGTTGAGACAGACACCACAGTCAGGGGAGTCCCTGAGCAGAGGGTTGGAGACAGACACCACAGTCAGGTGAGTCACTAAGTACAGGGTGGGGACAGACACCACAGTCAGGTGAGTCACTGAGCACAGGGTGGAGACAGACACCACAGTCAGGTGAGTCCCTGAGCGCAGGGATGGAGACAGACACAACAGTCAGGTGAGTCACTGAGCACAGGGTTGGAGGCAGACACCACAGTCAGGTGAGTCACTGAGCGCAGGGATGCAGACAGACACCACAGTCAGGTGAGTCACTGAGCACAGGGATGGAGACAGACACCACAGTCAGGTGAGTCACTGAGGGTGGAGACAGACACCAGAGTCAGGTGAGTCTCTGAGCACAGGGATAGAGACAGACACCACAGTCAGGTGAGTCTCTGAGCGCAGGGTTGGGAAGGACACCACAGTCAGGTGAGTCACTGAGCGCAGGGATGAGACAGACACCACAGTTAGGGGAGTCCCTGAGCAGAGGGTTGGAGACAGACACCACAGTCAGGTGAGTCACTGAGTACAGGGTGGGGACAGACACCACAGTCAGGTGAGTCACTGAGCAGAGGGTGGAGACAGACACCACAGTCAGGTGAGTCCTAGTGCGCAGGGATGGAGATAGACACGACAGTCAGGTGAGTCACTGAGCACAGGGTTGGAGGCAGACACCACAGTCAGGTGAGTCACTGAGCGCAGGGATGCAGACAGACACCACAGTCAGGTGAGTCCCTGAGCACCGAGATGGAGACAGACACCACAGTCAGGTGAGTCACTGAGCACAGGGTGGAGACAGACACCATAGTCAGGTAAGTCACTGAGCGCAGGGTTGGAGACAGACACCACAGTCAGGTGAGTCACTAAGCACAGGGATGGAGACAGACACCACAGTCAGATGAGTCACTGAGCACAGGGTGGAGACAGACACCACAGTCAGGTGAGTCACTGAGGGTGGAGACAGACACCAGAGTCAGGTGAGTCTCTGAGCACAGGGATGGAGACAGACACCACAGTCAGGTGAGTCTCTGAGGGCAGGGTTGGGTAAGGACACCGCAGTCAGGTGAGTCACTGAGCGCAGGGATGAGACAGACACCAAAGTCAGGGGAGTCCCTGAGCAGAGGGTTGGAGACAGACACCACAGTCAGGGGAGTAACTGAGTACAGGGTGGGGTCAGACACCACAGTCAGGTGAGTCACTGAGCACAGGGTGGAGACAGACACCACAGTCAGGTGAGTCCCTGAGCGCAGGGATGGAGACAGACACAACAGTCAGGTGAGTCACTGAGCACAGGGTTGGAGGCAGACACCACAGTCAGGTGAGTCACTGAGCGCAGGGATGCAGACAGACACCACAGTCAGGTGAGTCACTGAGCACAGGGATGGAGACAGACACCACAGTCAGGTGAGTCACTGAGGGTGGAGACAGACACCAGAGTCAGGTGAGTCTCTGAGCACAGGGTTGGAGGCAGACACCACAGTCAGGTGAGTCACTGAGCACAGGGTTGAGACAGACACCACTGTCAGGTGAGTCACTGAGCACAGGGTTGGAGGCAGACACCACAGTCAGGTGAGTCACTGAGTGCAGGGATGCAGACAGACACCACAGTCAGGTGAGTCACTGAGCGCAGGGATGAGACAGACACCACAGTCAGGGGAGTCCCTGAGCAGAGGGTTGGAGGGAGACACCACAGTCAGGTGAGTCACTGAGTACAGGGTGGGGACAGACACCACAGTCAGTTGAGTCACTGAGCACAGGTTGGAGACAGACACCACAGTCAGGTGAGTCACTGAGCACAGTGATGGAGACAGACACCACAGTCAGGTGAGTCACTGAGCACAGGGTGGAGACAGACACCACAGTCAGGTGAGTCACTGAGCGCAGGGTTGGAGGCAGACACCACAGTCAGGGGAGTCACTGATCGCAGGGTGGAGACAGACACCACAGTCAGTGGAGTCACTGAGCGCAGGTTGAGAGATAGACACCACAATCAGGGTAGTCACTGAGCACAGGGTTGAGACAGACACCACTGTCAGGTGAGTCACTGAGCACAGGGATGCAGACAGACACCACAGTCAGGGGAGTCACTGAGCACAGGGTGGAGACAGACACCACAGTCAGGTGAGTCACTGAGTACAGGGTGGGGACAGACACCACAGTCAGGTGAGTCACTGAGCACAGGGTGGAGACAGACACCACAGTCAGGTGAGTCCCTGAGCGCAGGGATGGAGACAGACACAACAGTCAGGTGAGTCACTGAGCACAGGGTTGGAGGCAGACACCACAGTCAGGTGAGTCACTGAGCGCAGGGATGCAGACAGACACCACAGTCAGGTGAGTCACTGAGCACAGGGATGGAGACAGACACCACAGTCAGGTGAGTCACTGAGGGTGGAGACAGACACCAGAGTCAGGTGAGTCTCTGAGCACAGGGATGGAGACAGACACCACAGTCAGGTGAGTCTCTGAGCGCAGGGTTGGGAAGGACACCACAGTCAGGTGAGTCACTGAGCGCAGGGATGAGACAGACACCACAGTTAGGGGAGTCCCTGAGCAGAGGGTTGGAGACAGACACCACAGTCAGGTGAGTCACTGAGTACAGGGTGGGGACAGACACCACAGTCAGGTGAGTCACTGAGCAGAGGGTGGAGACAGACACCACAGTCAGGTGAGTCCTAGTGCGCAGGGATGGAGACAAGAAACCGCTCAGGTGTACGTCGCGCTTAACAAATATTTTAAACTTAAACAGACACAACAGTCAGGTGAGTCACTGAGCACAGGGTTGGAGGCAGACACCACAGTCAGGTGAGTCACTGAGCGCAGGGATGCAGACAGACACCACAGTCAGGTGAGTCCCTGAGCACCGAGATGGAGACAGACACCACAGTCAGGTGAGTCACTGAGCACAGGGTGGAGACAGACACCATAGTCAGGTAAGTCACTGAGCGCAGGGTTGGAGACAGACACCACAGTCAGGTGAGTCACTAAGCACAGGGATGGAGACAGACACCACAGTCAGATGAGTCACTGAGCACAGGGTGGAGACAGACACCACAGTCAGGTGAGTCACTGAGGGTGGAGACAGACACCAGAGTCAGGTGAGTCGCTGAGCACAGGGATGGAGACAGACACCACAGTCAGGTGAGTCTCTGAGGGCAGGGTTGGGTAAGGACACCACAGTCAGGTGAGTCACTGAGCGCAGGGTTGAGACAGACACCACAGTCAGGGGAGTCCCTGAGCAGAGGGTTGGAGACAGACACCACAGTCAGGTGAGTCACTGAGTACAGGGTGGGGACAGACACCACAGTCAGGTGAGTCACTGAGCACAGGGTGGAGACAGACACCACAGTCAGGTGAGTTCCTGAGCGCAGGGATGGAGACAGACACAACAGTCAGGTGAGTCACTGAGCAGAGGGTTGGAGGCAGACACCACAGTCAGGTGAGTCACTGAGCGCAGGGATGCAGACAGACACCACAGTCAGGTGAGTCACTGAGCACAGGGATGGAGACAGACACCACAGTCAGGTGAGTCACTGAGGGTGGAGACAGGCACCAGAGTCAGGTGAGTCTCTGAGCACAGGGATAGAGACAGACACCACAGTCAGGTGAGTCTCTGAGCGCAGGGTTGGGAATGACACCACAGTCAGGTGAGTCACTGAGCGCAGGGATGAGACAGACACCACAGTTAGGGGAGTCCCTGAGCAGAGGGTTGGAGACAGACACCACAGTCAGGTGAGTCACTGAGTACAGGGTGGGGACAGACACCACAGTCAGGTGAGTCACTGAGCAGAGGGTGGAGACAGACACCACAGTCAGGTGAGTCCTAGTGCGCAGGGATGGAGACAGACACGACAGTCAGGTGAGTCACTGAGCACAGGGTTGGAGGCAGACACCACAGTCAGGTGAGTAACTGAGCGCAGGGATGCAGACAGACACCACAGTCAGGTGAGTCCCTGAGCACCGAGATGGAGACAGACACCACAGTCAGGTGAGTCACTGAGCACAGGGTGGAGACAGACACCATAGTCAGGTAAGTCACTGAGCGCAGGGTTGGAGACAGACACCACAGTCAGGTGAGTCACTAAGCACAGGAATGGAGACAGACACCACAGTCAGATGAGTCACTGAGCACAGGGTGGAGACAGACACCACAGTCAGGTGAGTCACTGAGGGTGGAGACAGACACCAGAGTCAGGTGAGTCTCTGAGCACAGGGATGGAGACAGACACCACAGTCAGGTGAGTCTCTGAGGGCAGGGTTGGGTAAGGACACCACAGTCAGGTGAGTCACTGAGCGCAGGGATGAGACAGACACCAAAGTCAGGGGAGTCCCTGAGCAGAGGGTTGGAGACAGACACCACAGTCAGGGGAGTAACTGAGTACAGGGTGGGGACAGACACTACAGTCAGGTGAGTCACTGAGCACAGGGTGGAGACAGACACCACAGTCAGGTGATCCCTGAGCGCATGGATGGAGACAGACACAACAGTCAGGTGAGTCACTGAGCACAGGGTTGGAGGCAGACACCACAGTCAGGTGAGTCACTGAGTGCAGGGATGCAGACAGACACCACAGTCAGGTGAGTCACTGAGCGCAGGGATGAGACAGACACCACAGTCAGGGGAGTCCCTGAGCAGAGGGTTGGAGGGAGACACCACAGTCAGGTGAGTCACTGAGTACAGGGTGGGGACAGACACCACAGTCAGTTGAGTCACTGAGCACAGGTTGGAGACAGACACCACAGTCAGGTGTGTCCCTGAGCGCAGGGATGGAGACAGACACGACAGTCAGGTGAGTCACTGAGCACAGGGTTGGAGGCAGACACCACAGTCAGGTGAGTCACTGAGCGCAGGGATGCAGACAGACACCACAGTCAGGAGAGTCCCTGAGCACAGGGTGGAGACAGACACCACAGTCAGGTGAGTCACTGAGCACAGTGATGGAGACAGACACCACAGTCAGGTGAGTCACTGAGCACAGGGTGGAGACAGACACCACAGTCAGGTGAGTCACTGAGCGCAGGGTTGGAGGCAGACACCACAGTCAGGGGAGTCACTGATCGCAGGGTGGAGACAGACACCACAGTCAGTGGAGTCACTGAGCGCAGGTTGAGAGATAGACACCACAATCAGGGTAGTCACTGAGCACAGGGTTGAGACAGACACCACTGTCAGGTGAGTCACTGAGCACAGGGTTGGAGACAGACACCACAGTCAGGTGAGTCACTGAGCACAGGGATGCAGACAGACACCACAGTCAGTGGAGTCACTGAGCACAGGGTGGAGACAGACACCACAGTCAGGTGAGTTCGCTGAGCACAAGGTGGAGACAGACACCACAGTCAGGTGACTCACTGAGCACAGGGTGGAGACAGACACCACAGTCAGGTGAGTCACTGAGGGTGAAGACAGACACCAGAGTCAGGTGAGTCTCTGAGCACAGGGATGGAGACAGACACCACAGTCAGGTGAGTCTCTGAGGGCAGGGTTGGGTAAGGACACCACAGTCAGGTGAGTCACTGAGCGCAGGGTTGAGACATACACCACAGTCAGGGGAGTCCCTGAGCAGAGGGTTGGAGACAGACACCACAGTCAGGTGAGTCACTGAGTACAGGGTGGGGACAGACACCACAGTCAGGTGAGTCACTGAGCACAGGGTGGAGACAGACACCACAGTCAGGTGAGTCCCTGAGCGCATGGATGGAGACAGACACAACAGTCAGGTGAGTCACTGAGCACAGGGTTGGAGGCAGACACCACAGTCAGGTGAGTCACTGAGTGCAGGGATGCAGACAGACACCACAGTCAGGTGAGTCACTGAGCGCAGGGATGAGACAGACACCACAGTCAGGGGAGTCCCTGAGCAGAGGGTTGGAGGAAGACACCACAGTCAGGTGAGTCACTGAGTACAGGGTGGGGACAGACACCACAGTCAGTTGAGTCACTGAGCACAGGTTGGAGACAGACACCACAGTCAGGTGTGTCCCTGAGCGCAGGGATGGAGACAGACACGACAGTCAGGTGAGTCACTGAGCACAGGGTTGGAGGCAGACACCACAGTCAGGTGAGTCACTGAGCGCAGGGATGCAGACAGACACCACAGTCAGGTGAGTCCCTGAGCACAGGGTGGAGACAGACACCACAGTCAGGTGAGTCACTGAGCACAGTGATGGAGACAGACACCACAGTCAGGTGAGTCACTGAGCACAGGGTGGAGACAGACACCACAGTCAGGTGAGTCACTGAGCGCAGGGTTGGAGGCAGACACCACAGTCAGGGGAGTCACTGATCGCAGGGTGGAGACAGACACCACAGTCAGGTGACTCACTGAGCGCAGGTTGAGACATAGACACCACAATCAGGGTAGTCACTGAGCACAGGGTTGAGACAGACACCACTGTCAGGTGAGTCACTGAGCACAGGGTTGGAGACAGACACCACAGTCAGGTGAGTCACTGATCACAGGGATGCAGACAGACACCACAGTCAGGGGAGTCACTGAGCACAGGGTGGAGACAGACACCACAGTCAGGTGAGTCACTGAGCACAGGGTGGAGACAGACACCACAGTCAGGTGACTCACTGAGCACAGGGTGGAGACAGACACCACAGTCAGGTGAGTCACTGAGGGTGAAGACAGACACCAGAGTCAGGTGAGTCTCTGAGCACAGGGATGGAGACAGACACCACAGTCAGGTGAGTCTCCGAGGGCAGGGTTGGGTAAGGACACCACAGTCAGGTGAGTCACTGAGCGCAGGGTTGAGACAGACACCACAGTCAGGGGAGTCCCTGAGCAGAGGGTTGGAGACAGACACCACAGTCAGGTGAGTCACTGAGTACAGGGTGGGGACAGACACCACAGTCAGGTGAGTCACTGAGCAGAGGGTGGAGACAGACACCACAGTCAGGTGAGTCACTGAGTACAGGGTGGGGACAGACACCACAGTCAGGTGAGTCACTGAGCAGAGGGTGGAGACAGACACCACAGTCAGGTGAGTCCTAGTGCGCAGGGATGGAGACAGACACGACAGTCAGGTGAGTCACTGAGCACAGGGTTGGAGGCAGACACCACAGTCAGGTGAGTCACTGAGCGCAGGGATGCAGACAGACACCACAGTCAGGTGAGTCCCTGAGCACCGAGATGGAGACAGACACCACAGTCAGGTGAGTTACTGAGCAAAGGGTGGAGACAGACACCATAGTCAGGTAAGTCACTGAGCGCAGGGTTGGAGACAGACACCACAGTCAGGTGAGTCACTAAGCACAGGGATGGAGACAGACACCACAGTCAGATGAGTCATTGAGCACAGGGTGGAGACAGACACCACAGTCAGGTGAGTCACTGAGGGTGGAGACAGACACCAGAGTCAGGTGAGTCTCTGAGCACAGGGATGGAGACAGACACCACAGTCAGGTGAGTCTCTGAGGGCAGGGTTGGGTAAGGACACCACAGTCAGGTGAGTCACTGAGCGCAGG
The DNA here is from genome assembly GCF_964263255.1 of Lissotriton vulgaris. Classification (NCBI taxonomy): domain Eukaryota; kingdom Metazoa; phylum Chordata; class Amphibia; order Caudata; family Salamandridae; genus Lissotriton; species Lissotriton vulgaris. Next base: position 413,153 of record NW_028244498.1, read on the forward strand.
GATGAGACAGACACCAAAGTCAGGGGAGTCCCTGAGCAGAGGGTTGGAGACAGACACCACAGTCAGGGGAGTAACTGAGTACAGGGTGGGGACAGACACCACAGTCAGGTGAGTCACTGAGCACAGGGTGGAGACAGACACCACAGTCAGGTGAGTCCCTGAGCGCATGGATGGAGACAGACACAACAGTCAGGTGAGTCACTGAGCACAGGGTTGGAGGCAGACACCACAGTCAGGTGAGTCACTGAGTGCAGGGATGCAGACAGACACCACAGTCAGGTGAGTCACTGAGCGCAGGGATGAGACAGACACCACAGTCAGGGGAGTCCCTGAGCAGAGGGTTGGAAGGAGACACCACAGTCAGGTGAGTCACTGAGTACAGGGTGGGGACAGACACCACAGTCAGTTGAGTCATTGAGCACAGGTTGGAGACAGACACGACAGTCAGGTGTCTCCCTGAGCGCAGGGATGGAGACAGACACGACAGTCAGGTGAGTCACTGAGCACAGGGTTGGAGGCAGACACCACAGTCAGGTGAGTCACTGAGCGCAGGGATGCAGACAGACACCACAGTCAGGTGAGTCCCTGAGCACAGGGTGGAGACAGACACCACAGTCAGGTGAGTCACTGAGCACAGTGATGGAGACAGACACCACAGTCAGGTGAGTCACTGAGCACAGGGTGGAGACAGACACCACAGTCAGGTGAGTCACTGAGCGCAGGGTTGGAGGCAGACACCACAGTCAGGGGAGTCACTGATCGCAGGGTGGAGACAGACACCACAGTCAGGTGACTCACTGAGCGCAGGTTGAGAGATAGACACCACAATCAGGGTAGTCACTGAGCACAGGGTGGAGACAGACACCACAGTCAGGTGAGTCACTGAGCGCAGGGTTGGAGGCAGACACCACCGTCAGGTGAGTCACTAAGCACACGGATGGAGACAGACACCACAGTCAGGTGAGTCACTGAGCACAGGGTGGAGACAGACACCACAGTCAGGGGAGTCACTGAGCGCAGGGTTGGAGACAGACACCACAGTCAGGTGAGTCACTGAGCACAGGGTGGAGACAGACACCACAGTCAGGTGAGTCTCTGAGCACAGGGATGGAGACAGACACCACAGTCAGGTGAGTCACTGAGGGTGGAGACAGACACCAGAGTCAGGTGAGTCTCTGAGCACAGTGATGGAGACAGACACCACAGTCAGGTGAGTCTCTGAGCGCAGGGTTTGGGAAGGACACCACAGTCAGGTGAGTCACCTAGCGCAGGGATGAGACAGACACAACAGTCAGGTGAGGCACTGACTACAGGTTGCGGACAGACACCATAGTCAGGTGAGTCACTGAGCACATGGTGAAGACAGACACCACAGTCAGGTGAGTCCCTGAGCGCAGGGATGGAGACAGACACGACAGTCAGGTGAGTCACTGAGGGCAGGGATGCAGACAGACACCACAGTCAGGTGAGTCACTGAGCACAGTGATGGAGACAGACACCACAGTCAGGTGAGTCACTGAGCACAGGGTGGAGACAGACACCACAGTCAGGTGAGTCACTGAGCGCAGGGTTGGAGGCAGACACCACCGTCAGGTGAGTCACCAAGCACAGGGATGGAGACAGACACCACAGTCAGGTGAGTCACTGAGCATAGGGTGGAGACAGACACCACAGTCAGGTGAGTCACTGAGCGCAGGGTTGGAGACAGAAACCACAGTCAAGTGAGTCACTGAGCACAGGGTGGAGACAGCCACCACAGTCAGGTGAGTCACTGAGGGTGGAGACAGACACCAGAGTCAGGTGAGTCTCTGAGCAGAGGGATGGAGACAGACACCACAGTCAGGTGAGTCCCTGAGCGCAGGGATGGAGACAGACACGACAGTCAGGTGAGTCACTGAGCACAGGGTTGGAGGCAGACACCACAGTCAGGTGGGTCACTGAGGGCAGGGATGCAGACAGACACCACAGTCAGGTGAGTCCCTGAGCACAGAGATGCAGACAGACACCACAGTCAAGGGTGTCGCTGACCAGAGGGTTGGAGACAGACACCACAGTCAGGGGATTCACTGAGCACAGGGTTGGAGACAGACACCACAGTCAGGTGAGTCACTGAGCACACGGATGTAGACAGACACCACAATCAGGGGAGTCACTGAGCACAGGGTGGAGACAGACACCACAGTCAGGGGATTCACTGAGCACAGGGTTGGAGACAGACACCACAGTCAGGTGAGTCACTGAGCACACGGATGTAGACAGACACCACAATCAGGTGAGTCACTGGCAACAGGGTTGGAGACAGACACCACAGTCAGGGGAGTCACTGAGCACATGGATGGAGACAGACACCTCAGTCAGGGGAGTCACTGAGGGTGGAGACAGACACCGCAGTCAGGTGAGTCTCTGAGCACAGGGATGGACACAGACACCACAGTCAGGTGAGTCGCTAAGCACAGGTTGGAGACAGACACCACAGTCAGGTGAGTCCCTGAGCACAGGGTTGAGACAGACACCACAGTCAGTTGAGTCTCTGATCACAGTGTGGAGACAGACACCACAGTCAGGTGAGTCACTGAGCACATGGCTGGAGACAGACACCACAGTCAGGTGAGTCCCTGCGCACAGGGTGGAGACAGACACCACAGTCAGGTGAGTCACTGAGCACAGGGCTGGAGACAGACACCACAGTCAGGTGAGTCACTGAGCACAGGGATGGAGACAGACACCAAAGTCAGGTGAGTCACTGAGCACAGGGTTGGAGACAGACACCACAGTCAGGGGAGTCACTGAGCACAGGGATGAGACAGACACCACAGTCAGGGGAGTTCCTGAGCGCAGGGTGGAGACAGACACCACAGTCAGGTGAGTCACTGAGTACAGGGTGGGGACAGACACCACAGTCAGTTGAGTCACTGAGCACAGGTTGGAGACAGACACCACAGTCAGGTGTGTCCCTGAGCGCAGGGATGGAGACAGACACGACAGTCAGGTGAGTCACTGAGCACAGGGTTGGAGGCAGACACCACAGTCAGGTGAGTCACTGAGCGCAGGGATGCAGACAGACACCACAGTCAGGTGAGTCCCTGAGCACAGGGTGGAGACAGACACCACAGTCAGGTGAGTCACTGAGCACAGTGATGGAGACAGACACCACAGTCAGGTGAGTCACTGAGCACAGGGTGGAGACAGACACCACAGTCAGGTGAGTCACTGAGCGCAGGGTTGGAGGCAGACACCACAGTCAGGGGAGTCACTGATCGCAGGGTGGAGACAGACACCACAGTCAGGTGACTCACTGAGCGCAGGTTGAGAGATAGACACCACAATCAGGGTAGTCACTGAGCACAGGGTTGAGACAGACACCACTGTCAGGTGAGTCACTGAGCACAGGGTTGGAGACAGACACCACAGTCAGGGGAGTCACTGAGGGTGAAGACAGACACCAGAGTCAGGTGAGTCTCTGAGCACAGGGATGGAGACAGACACCACAGTCAGGTGAGTCTCTGAGGGCAGGGTTGGGTAAGGACACCACAGTCAGGTGAGTCACTGAGCGCAGGGTTGAGACAGACACCACAGTCAGGGGAGTCCCTGAGCAGAGGGTTGGAGACAGACACCACAGTCAGGTGAGTCACTGAGTACAGGGTGGGGACAGACACCACAGTCAGGTGAGTCACTGAGCACAGGGTGGAGACAGACACCACAGTCAGGTGAGTCACTGAGCGCAGGGATGCAGACAGACACCACAGTCAGGTGAGTCACTGAGCACAGGGATGGAGACAGACACCACAGTCAGGTGAGTCACTGAGGGTGGAGACAGACACCAGAGTCAGGTGAGTCTCTGAGCACAGGGATGGAGACAGACACCACAGTCAGGTGAGTCTCTGAGCGCAGGGTTGGGAAGGACACCACAGTCAGGTGATTCACTGAGCGCAGGGATGAGACAGACACCACAGTTAGGGGAGTCCCTGAGCAGAGGGTTGGAGACAGACACCACAGTCAGGTGAGTCACTGAGTACAGGGTGGGGACAGACACCACAGTCAGGTGAGTCACTGAGCAGAGGGTGAAGACAGACACCACAGTCAGGTGAGTCCTAGTGCGCAGGGATGGAGACAGACACGACAGTCAGGTGAGTCACTGAGCACAGGGTTGGAGGCAGACACCACAGTCAGGTGAGTCACTGAGCGCAGGGATGCAGACATACACCACAGTCAGGTGAGTCCCTGAGCACCGAGATGGAGACAGACACCACAGTCAGGTGAGTCACTGAGCACAGGGTGGAGACAGACACCATAGTCAGGTAAGTCACTGAGCGCAGGGTTGGAGACAGACACCACAGTCAGGTGAGTCACTAAGCACAGGGATGGAGACAGACACCACAGTCAGATGAGTCACTGAGCAGAGGGTGGAGACAGACACCACAGTCAGGTGAGTCACTGAGGGTGGAGACAGACACCAGAGTCAGGTGAGTCTCTGAGCACAGGGATGGAGACAGACACCACAGTCAGGTCAGTTTCTGAGGGCAGGGTTGGGTAAGGACACCACAGTCAGGTGAGTCACTGAGCGCAGGGATGAGACAGACACCAAAGTCAGGGGAGTCCCTGAGCAGAGGGTTGGAGACAGACACCACAGTCAGGGGAGTAACTGAGTACAGGGTGGGGACAGACACCACAGTCAGGTGAGTCACTGAGCACAGGGTGGAGACAGACACCACAGTCAGGTGAGTCCCTGAGCGCATGGATGGAGACAGACACAACAGTCAGGTGAGTCACTGAGCACAGGGTTGGAGGCAGACACCACAGTCAGGTGAGTCACTGAGTGCAGGGATGCAGACAGACACCACAGTCAGGTGAGTCACTGAGCGCAGGGATGAGACAGACACCACAGTCAGGGGAGTCCCTGAGCAGAGGGTTGGAGGGAGACACCACAGTCAGGTGAGTCACTGAGTACAGGGTGGGGACAGACACCACAGTCAGTTGAGTCATTGAGCACAGGTTGGAGACAGACACGACAGTCAGGTGTCTCCCTGAGCGCAGGGATGGAGACAGACACGACAGTCAGGTGAGTCACTGAACACAGGGTTGGAGGCAGACACCACAGTCAGGTGAGTCACTGAGCGCAGGGATGCAGACAGACACCACAGTCAGGTGAGTCCCTGAGCACAGGGTGGAGACAGACACCACAGTCAGGTGAGTCACTGAGCACAGTGATGGAGACAGACACCACAGTCAGGTGAGTCACTGAGCACAGGGTGGAGACAGACACCACAGTCAGGTGAGTCACTGAGCGCAGGGTTGGAGGCAGACACCTCCGTCAGGTGAGTCACTAAGCACAGGGATGGAGACAGACACCACAGTCAGGTGAGTCACTGAGGGTGGAGACAGACACCAGAGTCAGGTGAGTCTCTGAGCACAGTGATGGAGACAGACACCACAGTCAGGTGAGTCTCTGAGCGCAGGGTTTGGGAAGGACACCACAGTCAGGTGAGTCACCTAGCGCAGGGATGAGACAGACACAACAGTCAGGTGAGGCACTGACTACAGGTTGCGGACAGACACCACAGTCAGGTGAGTCACTGAGCACAGGGTGAAGACAGACACCACAGTCAGGTGAGTCCCTGAGCGCAGGGATGGAGACAGACACGACAGTCAGGTGAGTCACTGAGGGCAGGGATGCAGACAGACACCACAGTCAGGTGAGTCACTGAGCACAGTGATGGAGACAGACACCACAGTCAGGTGAGTCACTGAGCACAGGGTGGAGACAGACACCACAGTCAGGTGAGTCACTGAGCGCAGGGTTGGAGACAGAAACCACAGTCAAGTGAGTCACTGAGCACAGGGTGGAGACAGCCACCACAGTCAGGTGAGTCACTGAGGGTGGAGACAGACACCAGAGTCAGGTGAGTCTCTGAGCAGAGGGATGGAGACAGACACCACAGTCAGGTGAGTCCCTGAGCGCAGGGATGGAGACAGACACGACAGTCAGGTGAGTCACTGAGCACAGGGTTGGAGGCAGACACCACAGTCAGGTGGGTCACTGAGGACAGGGATGCAGACAGACACCACAGTCAGGTGAGTCCCTGAGCACAGAGATGCAGACAGACCCCACAGTCAAGGGTGTCGCTGACCAGAGGGTTGGAGACAGACACCACAGTCAGGGGATTCACTGAGCACAGGGTTGGAGACAGACACCACAGTCAGGTGAGTCACTGAGCACACGGATGTAGACAGACACCACAATCAGGGGAGTCACTGAGCACAGGGTGGAGACAGACACCACAGTCAGGGGATTCACTGAGCACAGGGTTGGAGACAGACACCACAGTCAGGTGAGTCACTGAGCACACGGATGTAGACAGACACCACAATCAGGTGAGTCACTGGCAACAGGGTTGGAGACAGACACCACAGTCAGGGGAGTCACTGAGCACATGGATGGAGACAGACACCTCAGTCAGGGGAGTCACTGAGGGTGGAGACAGACACCGCAGTCAGGTGAGTCTCTGAGCACAGGGATGGACACAGACACCACAGTCAGGTGAGTCGCTAAGCACAGGTTGGAGACAGACACCACAGTCAGGTGAGTCCCTGAGCACAGGGTTGAGACAGACACCACAGTCAGTTGAGTCTCTGATCACAGTGTGGAGACAGACACCACAGTCAGGGGAGTCCCTGAGCAGAGGGTTGGAGACAGACACCACAGTCAGGTGAGTCACTGAGTACAGGGTGGGGACAGACACCACAGTCAGGTGAGTCACTGAGCACAGGGTGGAGACAGACACCACAGTCAGGTGAGTCACTGAGCGCAGGGATGCAGACAGACACCACAGTCAGGTGAGTCACTGAGCACAGGGATGGAGACAGACACCACAGTCAGGTGAGTCACTGAGGGTGGAGACAGACACCAGAGTCAGGTGAGTCTCTGAGCACAGGGATGGAGACAGACACCACAGTCAGGTGAGTCTCTGAGCGCAGGGTTGGGAAGGACACCACAGTCAGGTGATTCACTGAGCGCAGGGATGAGACAGACACCACAGTTAGGGGAGTCCCTGAGCAGAGGGTTGGAGACAGACACCACAGTCAGGTGAGTCACTGAGTACAGGGTGGGGACAGACACCACAGTCAGGTGAGTCACTGAGCAGAGGGTGAAGACAGACACCACAGTCAGGTGAGTCCTAGTGCGCAGGGATGGAGACAGACACGACAGTCAGGTGAGTCACTGAGCACAGGGTTGGAGGCAGACACCACAGTCAGGTGAGTCACTGAGCGCAGGGATGTAGACAGACACCACAATCAGGGGAGTCACTGAGCACAGGGTGGAGACAGACACCACAGTCAGGGGATTCACTGAGCACAGGGTTGGAGACAGACACCACAGTCAGGTGAGTCACTGAGCACACGGATGTAGACAGACACCACAATCAGGTGAGTCACTGGCAACAGGGTTGGAGACAGACACCACAGTCAGGGGAGTCACTGAGCACATGGATGGAGACAGACACCTCAGTCAGGGGAGTCACTGAGGGTGGAGACAGACACCGCAGTCAGGTGAGTCTCTGAGCACAGGGATGGACACAGACACCACAGTCAGGTGAGTCGCTAAGCACAGGTTGGAGACAGACACCACAGTCAGGTGAGTCCCTGAGCACAGGGTTGAGACAGACACCACAGTCAGTTGAGTCTCTGATCACAGTGTGGAGACAGACACCACAGTCAGGGGAGTCCCTGAGCAGAGGGTTGGAGACAGACACCACAGTCAGGTGAGTCACTGAGTACAGGGTGGGGACAGACACCACAGTCAGGTGAGTCACTGAGCACAGGGTGGAGACAGACACCACAGTCAGGTGAGTCACTGAGCGCAGGGATGCAGACAGACACCACAGTCAGGTGAGTCACTGAGCACAGGGATGGAGACAGACACCACAGTCAGGTGAGTCACTGAGGGTGGAGACAGACACCAGAGTCAGGTGAGTCTCTGAGCACAGGGATGGAGACAGACACCACAGTCAGGTGAGTCTCTGAGCGCAGGGTTGGGAAGGACACCACAGTCAGGTGATTCACTGAGCGCAGGGATGAGACAGACACCACAGTTAGGGGAGTCCCTGAGCAGAGGGTTGGAGACAGACACCACAGTCAGGTGAGTCACTGAGTACAGGGTGGGGACAGACACCACAGTCAGGTGAGTCACTGAGCAGAGGGTGAAGACAGACACCACAGTCAGGTGAGTCCTAGTGCGCAGGGATGGAGACAGACACGACAGTCAGGTGAGTCACTGAGCACAGGGTTGGAGGCAGACACCACAGTCAGGTGAGTCACTGAGCGCAGGGATGCAGACAGACACCACAGTCAGGTGAGTCCCTGAGCACCGAGATGGAGACAGACACCACAGTCAGGTGAGTCACTGAGCACAGGGTGGAGACAGACACCATAGTCAGGTAAGTCACTGAGCGCAGGGTTGGAGACAGACACCACAGTCAGGTGAGTCACTAAGCACAGGGATGGAGACAGACACCACAGTCAGATGAGTCACTGAGCACAGGGTGGAGACAGACACCACAGTCAGGTGAGTCACTGAGGGTGGAGACAGACACCAGAGTCAGGTGAGTCTCTGAGCACAGGGATGGAGACAGACACCACAGTCAGGTGAGTCTCTGAGGGCAGGGTTGGGTAAGGACACCACAGTCAGGTGAGTCACTGAGCGCAGGGATGAGACAGACACCAAAGTCAGGGGAGTCCCTGAGCAGAGGGTTGGAGACAGACACCACAGTCAGGGGAGTAACTGAGTACAGGGTGGGGACAGACACCACAGTCAGGTGAGTCACTGAGCACAGGGTGGAGACAGACACCACAGTCAGGTGAGTCCCTGAGCGCATGGATGGAGACAGACACAACAGTCAGGTGAGTCACTGAGCACAGGGTTGGAGGCAGACACCACAGTCAGGTGAGTCACTGAGTGCAGGGATGCAGACAGACACCACAGTCAGGTGAGTCACTGAGCGCAGGGATGAGACAGACACCACAGTCAGGGGAGTCCCTGAGCAGAGGGTTGGAGGGAGACACCACAGTCAGGTGAGTCACTGAGTACAGGGTGGGGACAGACACCACAGTCAGTTGAGTCACTGAGCACAGGTTGGAGACAGACACCACAGTCAGGTGTGTCCCTGAGCGCAGGGATGGAGACAGACACGACAGTCAGGTGAGTCACTGAGCACAGGGTTGGAGGCAGACACCACAGTCAGGTGAGTCACTGAGCGCAGGGATGCAGACAGACACCACAGTCAGTTGAGTCACTGAGCACAGGTTGGAGACAGACACCACAGTCAGGTGTGTCCCTGAGCGCAGGGATGCAGACAGACACCACAGTCAGGTGAGTCACTGAGCACAGTGATGGAGACAGACACCACAGTCAGGTGAGTCACTGAGCACAGGGTGGAGACAGACACCACAGTCAGAAGAGTCACTGAGCGCAGGGTTGGAGGCAGACACCACAGTCAGGGGAGTCACTGATCGCAGGGTGGAGACAGACACCAGAGTCAGGTGAGTCTCTGAGCACAGGGTGGAGACAGACACCACAGTCAGGTGAGTCTCTGAGCGCAGGGTTTGGGAAGGACACCACAGTCAGGTGAGTCACTGAGCGCAGGGATGAGACAGAAACCACAGTCAGGGGAGTCCCTGAGCAGAGGGTTGGAGACAGACACCACAGTCAGGTGAGTCACTGAGTACAGGGTGGGGACAGACACCACAGTCAGATGAGTCACTGAGCACAGGGTGGAGACAGACACCACAGTCAGGTGAGTCCCTGTGCACAGGGATGGAGACAGACACGACAGTCAGGTGAGTCATTGAGCACAGGGTTAGAGGCAGACACCACAGTCAGGTGAGTCACTGAGCGCAGGGTTGGAGACAGACACCACAGTCAGGTGAGTCACTGAGCGCAGGGTTGGAGACAGACACCACAGTCAGGGGAGTCCCTGAGCACAGGGTTGGAGACAGACACCACAGTCAGGTGAGTCACTGAGGGTGGAGACAGACACCAGAGTCAGGTGAGTCTCTGAGCACAGGGATGGAGACAGACACCACAGTCAGGTGAGTCTCTGAGCGCAGGGTTGGGAAGGACACCACAGTCAGGTGATTCACTGAGCGCAGGGAATGAGACAGACACCACAGTTAGGGGAGTCCCTGAGCAGAGGGTTGGAGACAGACACCACAGTCAGGTGAGTCACTGAGTACAGGGTGGGGACAGACACCACAGTCAGGTGAGTCACTGAGCAGAGGGTGAAGACAGACACCACAGTCAGGTGAGTCCTAGTGCGCAGGGATGGAGACAGACACGACAGTCAGGTGAGTCACTGAGCACAGGGTTGGAGGCAGACACCACAGTCAGGTGAGTCACTGAGCGCAGGGATGCAGACAGACACCACAGTCAGGTGAGTCCCTGAGCACCGAGATGGAGACAGACACCACAGTCAGGTGAGTCACTGAGCACAGGGTGGAGACAGACACCATAGTCAGGTAAGTCACTGAGCGCAGGGTTGGAGACAGACACCACAGTCAGGTGAGTCACTAAGCACAGGGATGGAGACAGACACCACAGTCAGATGAGTCACTGAGCACAGGGTGGAGACAGACACCACAGTCAGGTGAGTCACTGAGGGTGGAGACAGACACCAGAGTCAGGTGAGTCTCTGAGCACAGGGATGGAGACAGACACCACAGTCAGGTGAGTCTCTGAGGGCAGGGTTGGGTAAGGACACCACAGTCAGGTGAGTCACTGAGCGCAGGGATGAGACAGACACCAAAGTCAGGGGAGTCCCTGAGCAGAGGGTTGGAGACAGACACCACAGTCAGGGGAGTAACTGAGTACAGGGTGGGGACAGACACCACAGTCAGGTGAGTCACTGAGCACAGGGTGGAGACAGACACCACAGTCAGGTGAGTCCCTGAGCGCATGGATGGAGACAGACACAACAGTCAGGTGAGTCACTGAGCACAGGGTTGGAGGCAGACACCACAGTCAGGTGAGTCACTGAGTGCAGGGATGCAGACAGACACCACAGTCAGGTGAGTCACTGAGCGCAGGGATGAGACAGACACCACAGTCAGGGGAGTCCCTGAGCAGAGGGTTGGAGGGAGACACCACAGTCAGGTGAGTCACTGAGTACAGGGTGGGGACAGACACCACAGTCAGTTGAGTCACTGAGCACAGGTTGGAGACAGACACCACAGTCAGGTGTGTCCCTGAGCGCAGGGATGGAGACAGACACGACAGTCAGGTGAGTCACTGAGCACAGGGTTGGAGGCAGACACCACAGTCAGGTGAGTCACTGAGCGCAGGGATGCAGACAGACACCACAGTCAGGTGAGTCCCTGAGCACAGGGTGGAGACAGACACCACAGTCAGGTGAGTCACTGAGCACAGTGATGGAGACAGACACCACAGTCAGGTGAGTCACTGAGCACAGGGTGGAGACAGACACCACAGTCAGAAGAGTCACTGAGCGCAGGGTTGGAGGCAGACACCACAGTCAGGGGAGTCACTGATCGCAGGGTGGAGACAGACACCAGAGTCAGGTGAGTCTCTGAGCACAGGGTGGAGACAGACACCACAGTCAGGTGAGTCTCTGAGCGCAGGGTTTGGGAAGGACACCACAGTCAGGTGAGTCACTGAGCGCAGGGATGAGACAGAAACCACAGTCAGGGGAGTCCCTGAGCAGAGGGTTGGAGACAGACACCACAGTCAGGTGAGTCACTGAGTACAGGGTGGGGACAGACACCACAGTCAGATGAGTCACTGAGCACAGGGTGGAGACAGACACCACAGTCAGGTGAGTCCCTGTGCACAGGGATGGAGACAGACACGACAGTCAGGTGAGTCATTGAGCACAGGGTTAGAGGCAGACACCACAGTCAGGTGAGTCACTGAGCGCAGGGTTGGAGACAGACACCACAGTCAGGTGAGTCACTGAGCGCAGGGTTGGAGACAGACACCACAGTCAGGGGAGTCCCTGAGCACAGGGTTGGAGACAGACACCACAGTCAGGTGAGTCACTGAGCGCAGGGTTGGAGACAGACACCACAGTCAGGGGAGTCCCTGAGCACAGGGTTGGAGACAGACACCACAGTCAGGTGAGTCACTGTGCACAGGGATGCAGACAGACACCACAGTCAGGGGAGTCACTGAGCACAGGGTTGGAGACAGACACCACAATCAGGGGAGTCACTGATCGCAGGGTGGAGACAGACACCACAGTCAGTGGAGTCACTGAGCGCAGGTTGAGAGATAGACACCACAATCAGGGTAGTCACTGAGCACAGGGTTGAGACAGACACCACTGTCAGGTGAGTCACTGAGCACAGGGTTGGAGACAGACACCACAGTCAGGTGAGTCACTGAGCACAGGGTGGAGACAGACACCACAGTCAGGTGACTCACTGAGCACAGGATGGAGACAGACACCACAGTCAGGTGACTCACTGAGCACAGGGATTGAGACAGACAACACAGTCAGGTGACTCACTGAGCACAGGGATTGAGACAGACTTCACAGTCAGGTGACTCACTGAGCACAGGGATTGAGACAGACACCACAGTCAGGGGAGTCACTGAGCAAAGGGATTGAGGCAGACACCACAGTCAGAGACTCTCTGAGCACAGGGTTGGAGACAGACACCACAGTCAGGTGAGTCACTGAGCGCAGGGTTGGAGACAGACACCACAGTCAGGTGAGTCACTAAGCACAGGGATGGAGACAGACACCACAGTCAGGTGAGTCACTGAGCACAGGGTGGAGACAGACACCACAGTCAGGTGAGTCACTGAGCGCAGGGTTGGAGACAGACACCACAGAGAGGTGAGTCACTAAGCACAGGGATGGAGACAGACACCACAGTCAGGTGAGTCACTGAGCACAGGGTGGAGACAGACACCACAGTCAGGTGAGTCACTGAGCACAGGGTGGAGACAGACACCACAGTCAGATGAGTCACTGAGCACAGGGTGGAGACAGACACCACAGTAAGGTGAGTCACTGAGCACAGGGATGGAGACAGACACCACAGTCAGGTGAGTCACTGAGGGTGGAGACAGACACCAGAGTCAGGTGAGTCTCTGAGCACAGGATGGACACAGACACCACAGTCAGGTGAGTCGCTAAGCACAGGTTGGAGACAGACACCACAGTCAGGTGAGTCCCTGAGCACAGGGTTGAGACAGACACCACAGTCAGTTGAGTCTCTGATCACAGTGTGGAGACAGACACCACAGTCAGGTGAGTCACTGAGCACATGGCTGGAGACAGACACCACAGTCAGGTGAGTCCCTGCGCACAGGGTGGAGACAGACACCACAGTCAGGTGAGTCACTGAGCACAGGGCTGGAGACAGACACCACAGTCAGGTGAGTCACTGAGCACAGGGATGGAGACAGACACCAAAGTCAGGTGAGTCACTGAGCACAGGGTTGGAGACAGACACCACAGTCAGGGGAGTCACTGAGCACAGGGATGAGACAGACACCACAGTCAGGGGAGTTCCTGAGCGCAGGGTGGAGACAGACACCACAGTCAGGTGAGTCACTGAGTACAGGGTGGGGACAGACACCACAGTCAGTTGAGTCACTGAGCACAGGTTGGAGACAGACACCACAGTCAGGTGTGTCCCTGAGCGCAGGGATGGAGACAGACACGACAGTCAGGTGAGTCACTGAGCACAGGGTTGGAGGCAGACACCACAGTCAGGTGAGTCACTGAGCGCAGGGATGCAGACAGACACCACAGTCAGGTGAGTCCCTGAGCACAGGGTGGAGACAGACACCACAGTCAGGTGAGTCACTGAGCACAGTGATGGAGACAGACACCACAGTCAGGTGAGTCACTGAGCACAGGGTGGAGACAGACACCACAGTCAGGTGAGTCACTGAGCGCAGGGTTGGAGGCAGACACCACAGTCAGGGGAGTCACTGATCGCAGGGTGGAGACAGACACCACAGTCAGGTGACTCACTGAGCGCAGGTTGAGAGATAGACACCACAATCAGGGTAGTCACTGAGCACAGGGTTGAGACAGACACCACTGTCAGGTGAGTCACTGAGCACAGGGTTGGAGACAGACACCACAGTCAGGGGAGTCACTGAGGGTGAAGACAGACACCAGAGTCAGGTGAGTCTCTGAGCACAGGGATGGAGACAGACACCACAGTCAGGTGAGTCTCTGAGGGCAGGGTTGGGTAAGGACACCACAGTCAGGTGAGTCACTGAGCGCAGGGTTGAGACAGACACCACAGTCAGGGGAGTCCCTGAGCAGAGGGTTGGAGACAGACACCACAGTCAGGTGAGTCACTGAGTACAGGGTGGGGACAGACACCACAGTCAGGTGAGTCACTGAGCACAGGGTGGAGACAGACACCACAGTCAGGTGAGTCACTGAGCGCAGGGATGCAGACAGACACCACAGTCAGGTGAGTCACTGAGCACAGGGATGGAGACAGACACCACAGTCAGGTGAGTCACTGAGGGTGGAGACAGACACCAGAGTCAGGTGAGTCTCTGAGCACAGGGATGGAGACAGACACCACAGTCAGGTGAGTCTCTGAGCGCAGGGTTGGGAAGGACACCACAGTCAGGTGATTCACTGAGCGCAGGGATGAGACAGACACCACAGTTAGGGGAGTCCCTGAGCAGAGGGTTGGAGACAGACACCACAGTCAGGTGAGTCACTGAGTACAGGGTGGGGACAGACACCACAGTCAGGTGAGTCACTGAGCAGAGGGTGAAGACAGACACCACAGTCAGGTGAGTCCTAGTGCGCAGGGATGGAGACAGACACGACAGTCAGGTGAGTCACTGAGCACAGGGTTGGAGGCAGACACCACAGTCAGGTGAGTCACTGAGCGCAGGGATGCAGACATACACCACAGTCAGGTGAGTCCCTGAGCACCGAGATGGAGACAGACACCACAGTCAGGTGAGTCACTGAGCACAGGGTGGAGACAGACACCATAGTCAGGTAAGTCACTGAGCGCAGGGTTGGAGACAGACACCACAGTCAGGTGAGTCACTAAGCACAGGGATGGAGACAGACACCACAGTCAGATGAGTCACTGAGCACAGGGTGGAGACAGACACCACAGTCAGGTGAGTCACTGAGGGTGGAGACAGACACCAGAGTCAGGTGAGTCTCTGAGCACAGGGATGGAGACAGACACCACAGTCAGGTCAGTTTCTGAGGGCAGGGTTGGGTAAGGACACCACAGTCAGGTGAGTCACTGAGCGCAGGGATGAGACAGACACCAAAGTCAGGGGAGTCCCTGAGCAGAGGGTTGGAGACAGACACCACAGTCAGGGGAGTAACTGAGTACAGGGTGGGGACAGACACCACAGTCAGGTGAGTCACTGAGCACAGGGTGGAGACAGACACCACAGTCAGGTGAGTCCCTGAGCGCATGGATGGAGACAGACACAACAGTCAGGTGAGTCACTGAGCACAGGGTTGGAGGCAGACACCACAGTCAGGTGAGTCACTGAGTGCAGGGATGCAGACAGACACCACAGTCAGGTGAGTCACTGAGCGCAGGGATGAGACAGACACCACAGTCAGGGGAGTCCCTGAGCAGAGGGTTGGAGGGAGACACCACAGTCAGGTGAGTCACTGAGTACAGGGTGGGGACAGACACCACAGTCAGTTGAGTCATTGAGCACAGGTTGGAGACAGACACGACAGTCAGGTGTCTCCCTGAGCGCAGGGATGGAGACAGACACGACAGTCAGGTGAGTCACTGAACACAGGGTTGGAGGCAGACACCACAGTCAGGTGAGTCACTGAGCGCAGGGATGCAGACAGACACCACAGTCAGGTGAGTCCCTGAGCACAGGGTGGAGACAGACACCACAGTCAGGTGAGTCACTGAGCACAGTGATGGAGACAGACACCACAGTCAGGTGAGTCACTGAGCACAGGGTGGAGACAGACACCACAGTCAGGTGAGTCACTGAGCGCAGGGTTGGAGGCAGACACCTCCGTCAGGTGAGTCACTAAGCACAGGGATGGAGACAGACACCACAGTCAGGTGAGTCACTGAGGGTGGAGACAGACACCAGAGTCAGGTGAGTCTCTGAGCACAGTGATGGAGACAGACACCACAGTCAGGTGAGTCTCTGAGCGCAGGGTTTGGGAAGGACACCACAGTCAGGTGAGTCACCTAGCGCAGGGATGAGACAGACACAACAGTCAGGTGAGGCACTGACTACAGGTTGCGGACAGACACCACAGTCAGGTGAGTCACTGAGCACAGGGTGAAGACAGACACCACAGTCAGGTGAGTCCCTGAGCGCAGGGATGGAGACAGACACGACAGTCAGGTGAGTCACTGAGGGCAGGGATGCAGACAGACACCACAGTCAGGTGAGTCACTGAGCACAGTGATGGAGACAGACACCACAGTCAGGTGAGTCACTGAGCACAGGGTGGAGACAGACACCACAGTCAGGTGAGTCACTGAGCGCAGGGTTGGAGACAGAAACCACAGTCAAGTGAGTCACTGAGCACAGGGTGGAGACAGCCACCACAGTCAGGTGAGTCACTGAGGGTGGAGACAGACACCAGAGTCAGGTGAGTCTCTGAGCAGAGGGATGGAGACAGACACCACAGTCAGGTGAGTCCCTGAGCGCAGGGATGGAGACAGACACGACAGTCAGGTGAGTCACTGAGCACAGGGTTGGAGGCGGACACCACAGTCAGGTGGGTCACTGAGGACAGGGATGCAGACAGACACCACAGTCAGGTGAGTCCCTGAGCACAGAGATGCAGACAGACCCCACAGTCAAGGGTGTCGCTGACCAGAGGGTTGGAGACAGACACCACAGTCAGGGGATTCACTGAGCACAGGGTTGGAGACAGACACCACAGTCAGGTGAGTCACTGAGCACACGGATGTAGACAGACACCACAATCAGGGGAGTCACTGAGCACAGGGTGGAGACAGACACCACAGTCAGGGGATTCACTGAGCACAGGGTTGGAGACAGACACCACAGTCAGGTGAGTCACTGAGCACACGGATGTAGACAGACACCACAATCAGGTGAGTCACTGGCAACAGGGTTGGAGACAGACACCACAGTCAGGGGAGTCACTGAGCACATGGATGGAGACAGACACCTCAGTCAGGGGAGTCACTGAGGGTGGAGACAGACACCGCAGTCAGGTGAGTCTCTGAGCACAGGGATGGACACAGACACCACAGTCAGGTGAGTCGCTAAGCACAGGTTGGAGACAGACACCACAGTCAGGTGAGTCCCTGAGCACAGGGTTGAGACAGACACCACAGTCAGTTGAGTCTCTGATCACAGTGTGGAGACAGACACCACAGTCAGGGGAGTCCCTGAGCAGAGGGTTGGAGACAGACACCACAGTCAGGTGAGTCACTGAGTACAGGGTGGGGACAGACACCACAGTCAGGTGAGTCACTGAGCACAGGGTGGAGACAGACACCACAGTCAGGTGAGTCACTGAGCGCAGGGATGCAGACAGACACCACAGTCAGGTGAGTCACTGAGCACAGGGATGGAGACAGACACCACAGTCAGGTGAGTCACTGAGGGTGGAGACAGACACCAGAGTCAGGTGAGTCTCTGAGCACAGGGATGGAGACAGACACCACAGTCAGGTGAGTCTCTGAGCGCAGGGTTGGGAAGGACACCACAGTCAGGTGATTCACTGAGCGCAGGGATGAGACAGACACCACAGTTAGGGGAGTCCCTGAGCAGAGGGTTGGAGACAGACACCACAGTCAGGTGAGTCACTGAGTACAGGGTGGGGACAGACACCACAGTCAGGTGAGTCACTGAGCAGAGGGTGAAGACAGACACCACAGTCAGGTGAGTCCTAGTGCGCAGGGATGGAGACAGACACGACAGTCAGGTGAGTCACTGAGCACAGGGTTGGAGGCAGACACCACAGTCAGGTGAGTCACTGAGCGCAGGGATGCAGACAGACACCACAGTCAGGTGAGTCCCTGAGCACCGAGATGGAGACAGACACCACAGTCAGGTGAGTCACTGAGCACAGGGTGGAGACAGACACCATAGTCAGGTAAGTCACTGAGCGCAGGGTTGGAGACAGACACCACAGTCAGGTGAGTCACTAAGCACAGGGATGGAGACAGACACCACAGTCAGATGAGTCACTGAGCACAGGGTGGAGACAGACACCACAGTCAGGTGAGTCACTGAGGGTGGAGACAGACACCAGAGTCAGGTGAGTCTCTGAGCACAGGGATGGAGACAGACACCACAGTCAGGTGAGTCTCTGAGGGCAGGGTTGGGTAAGGACACCACAGTCAGGTGAGTCACTGAGCGCAGGGATGAGACAGGCACCAAAGTCAGGGGAGTCCCTGAGCAGAGGGTTGGAGACAGACACCACAGTCAGGGGAGTAACTGAGTACAGGGTGGGGACAGACACCACAGTCAGGTGAGTCACTGAGCACAGGGTGGAGACAGACACCACAGTCAGGTGAGTCCCTGAGCGCATGGATGGAGACAGACACAACAGTCAGGTGAGTCACTGAGCACAGGGTTGGAGGCAGACACCACAGTCAGGTGAGTCACTGAGTGCAGGGATGCAGACAGACACCACAGTCAGGTGAGTCACTGAGCGCAGGGATGAGACAGACACCACAGTCAGGGGAGTCCCTGAGCAGAGGGTTGGAGGGAGACACCACAGTCAGGTGAGTCACTGAGTACAGGGTGGGGACAGACACCACAGTCAGTTGAGTCACTGAGCACAGGTTGGAGACAGACACCACAGTCAGGTGTGTCCCTGAGCGCAGGGATGGAGACAGACACGACAGTCAGGTGAGTCACTGAGCACAGGGTTGGAGGCAGACACCACAGTCAGGTGAGTCACTGAGCGCAGGGATGCAGACAGACACCACAGTCAGTTGAGTCACTGAGCACAGGTTGGAGACAGACACCACAGTCAGGTGTGTCCCTGAGCGCAGGGATGCAGACAGACACCACAGTCAGGTGAGTCACTGAGCACAGTGATGGAGACAGACACCACAGTCAGGTGAGTCACTGAGCACAGGGTGGAGACAGACACCACAGTCAGAAGAGTCACTGAGCGCAGGGTTGGAGGCAGACACCACAGTCAGGGGAGTCACTGATCGCAGGGTGGAGACAGACACCAGAGTCAGGTGAGTCTCTGAGCACAGGGTGGAGACAGACACCACAGTCAGGTGAGTCTCTGAGCGCAGGGTTTGGGAAGGACACCACAGTCAGGTGAGTCACTGAGCGCAGGGATGAGACAGAAACCACAGTCAGGGGAGTCCCTGAGCAGAGGGTTGGAGACAGACACCACAGTCAGGTGAGTCACTGAGTACAGGGTGGGGACAGACACCACAGTCAGATGAGTCACTGAGCACAGGGTGGAGACAGACACCACAGTCAGGTGAGTCCCTGTGCACAGGGATGGAGACAGACACGACAGTCAGGTGAGTCATTGAGCACAGGGTTAGAGGCAGACACCACAGTCAGGTGAGTCACTGAGCGCAGGGTTGGAGACAGACACCACAGTCAGGGGAGTCCCTGAGCACAGGGTTGGAGACAGACACCACAGTCAGGTGAGTCACTGAGGGTGGAGACAGACACCAGAGTCAGGTGAGTCTCTGAGCACAGGGATGGAGACAGACACCACAGTCAGGTGAGTCTCTGAGCGCAGGGTTGGGAAGGACACCACAGTCAGGTGATTCACTGAGCGCAGGGATGAGACAGACACCACAGTTAGGGGAGTCCCTGAGCAGAGGGTTGGAGACAGACACCACAGTCAGGTGAGTCACTGAGTACAGGGTGGGGACAGACACCACAGTCAGGTGAGTCACTGAGCAGAGGGTGAAGACAGACACCACAGTCAGGTGAGTCCTAGTGCGCAGGGATGGAGACAGACACGACAGTCAGGTGAGTCACTGAGCACAGGGTTGGAGGCAGACACCACAGTCAGGTGAGTCACTGAGCGCAGGGATGCAGACAGACACCACAGTCAGGTGAGTCCCTGAGCACCGAGATGGAGACAGACACCACAGTCAGGTGAGTCACTGAGCACAGGGTGGAGACAGACACCATAGTCAGGTAAGTCACTGAGCGCAGGGTTGGAGACAGACACCACAGTCAGGTGAGTCACTAAGCACAGGGATGGAGACAGACACCACAGTCAGATGAGTCACTGAGCACAGGGTGGAGACAGACACCACAGTCAGGTGAGTCACTGAGGGTGGAGACAGACACCAGAGTCAGGTGAGTCTCTGAGCACAGGGATGGAGACAGACACCACAGTCAGGTGAGTCTCTGAGGGCAGGGTTGGGTAAGGACACCACAGTCAGGTGAGTCACTGAGCGCAGGGATGAGACAGACACCAAAGTCAGGGGAGTCCCTGAGCAGAGGGTTGGAGACAGACACCACAGTCAGGGGAGTAACTGAGTACAGGGTGGGGACAGACACCACAGTCAGGTGAGTCACTGAGCACAGGGTGGAGACAGACACCACAGTCAGGTGAGTCCCTGAGCGCATGGATGGAGACAGACACAACAGTCAGGTGAGTCACTGAGCACAGGGTTGGAGGCAGACACCACAGTCAGGTGAGTCACTGAGTGCAGGGATGCAGACAGACACCACAGTCAGGTGAGTCACTGAGCGCAGGGATGAGACAGACACCACAGTCAGGGGAGTCCCTGAGCAGAGGGTTGGAGGGAGACACCACAGTCAGGTGAGTCACTGAGTACAGGGTGGGGACAGACACCACAGTCAGTTGAGTCACTGAGCACAGGTTGGAGACAGACACCACAGTCAGGTGTGTCCCTGAGCGCAGGGATGGAGACAGACACGACAGTCAGGTGAGTCACTGAGCACAGGGTTGGAGGCAGACACCACAGTCAGGTGAGTCACTGAGCGCAGGGATGCAGACAGACACCACAGTCAGGTGAGTCCCTGAGCACAGGGTGGAGACAGACACCACAGTCAGGTGAGTCACTGAGCACAGTGATGGAGACAGACACCACAGTCAGGTGAGTCACTGAGCACAGGGTGGAGACAGACACCACAGTCAGAAGAGTCACTGAGCGCAGGGTTGGAGGCAGACACCACAGTCAGGGGAGTCACTGATCGCAGGGTGGAGACAGACACCAGAGTCAGGTGAGTCTCTGAGCACAGGGTGGAGACAGACACCACAGTCAGGTGAGTCTCTGAGCGCAGGGTTTGGGAAGGACACCACAGTCAGGTGAGTCACTGAGCGCAGGGATGAGACAGAAACCACAGTCAGGGGAGTCCCTGAGCAGAGGGTTGGAGACAGACACCACAGTCAGGTGAGTCACTGAGTACAGGGTGGGGACAGACACCACAGTCAGATGAGTCACTGAGCACAGGGTGGAGACAGACACCACAGTCAGGTGAGTCCCTGTGCACAGGGATGGAGACAGACACGACAGTCAGGTGAGTCATTGAGCACAGGGTTAGAGGCAGACACCACAGTCAGGTGAGTCACTGAGCGCAGGGTTGGAGACAGACACCACAGTCAGGTGAGTCACTGAGCGCAGGGTTGGAGACAGACACCACAGTCAGGGGAGTCCCTGAGCACAGGGTTGGAGACAGACACCACAGTCAGGTGAGTCACTGAGCGCAGGGTTGGAGACAGACACCACAGTCAGGGGAGTCCCTGAGCACAGGGTTGGAGACAGACACCACAGTCAGGTGAGTCACTGTGCACAGGGATGCAGACAGACACCACAGTCAGGGGAGTCACTGAGCACAGGGTTGGAGACAGACACCACAGTCAGGGGAGTCACTGATCGCAGGGTGGAGACAGACACCACAGTCAGTGGAGTCACTGAGCGCAGGTTGAGAGATAGACACCACAATCAGGGTAGTCACTGAGCACAGGGTTGAGACAGACACCACTGTCAGGTGAGTCACTGAGCACAGGGTTGGAGACAGACACCACAGTCAGGTGAGTCACTGAGCACAGGGTGGAGACAGACACCACAGTCAGGTGACTCACTGAGCACAGGATGGAGACAGACACCACAGTCAGGTGACTCACTGAGCACAGGGATTGAGACAGACAACACAGTCAGGTGACTCACTGAGCACAGGGATTGAGACAGACTTCACAGTCAGGTGACTCACTGAGCACAGGGATTGAGACAGACACCACAGTCAGGGGAGTCACTGAGCAAAGGGATTGAGGCAGACACCACAGTCAGAGACTCTCTGAGCACAGGGTTGGAGACAGACACCACAGTCAGGTGAGTCACTGAGCGCAGGGTTGGAGACAGACACCACAGTCAGGTGAGTCACTAAGCACAGGGATGGAGACAGACACCACAGTCAGGTGAGTCACTGAGCACAGGGTGGAGACAGACACCACAGTCAGGTGAGTCACTGAGCGCAGGGTTGGAGACAGACACCACAGAGAGGTGAGTCACTAAGCACAGGGATGGAGACAGACACCACAGTCAGGTGAGTCACTGAGCACAGGGTGGAGACAGACACCACAGTCAGGTGAGTCACTGAGCACAGGGTGGAGACAGACACCACAGTCAGATGAGTCACTGAGCACAGGGTGGAGACAGACACCACAGTAAGGTGAGTCACTGAGCACAGGGATGGAGACAGACACCACAGTCAGGTGAGTCACTGAGGGTGGAGACAGACACCAGAGTCAGGTGAGTCTCTGAGCACAGGGTGGAGACAGACACCACAGTCAGGTGAGTCTCTGAGCGCAGGGTTTGGGAAGGACACCACAGTCAGGTGAGTCACTGAGCGCAGGGATGAGACAGAAACCACAGTCAGGGGAGTCCCTGAGCAGAGGGTTGGAGACAGACACCACAGTCAGGTGAGTCACTGAGTACAGGGTGGGGACAGACACCACAGTCAGATGAGTCACTGAGCACAGGGTGGAGACAGACACCACAGTCAGGTGAGTCCCTGTGCACAGGGATGGAGACAGACACGACAGTCAGGTGAGTCATTGAGCACAGGGTTAGAGGCAGACACCACAGTCAGGTGAGTCACTGAGCGCAGGGTTGGAGACAGACACCACAGTCAGGTGAGTCACTGAGCGCAGGGTTGGAGACAGACACCACAGTCAGGGGAGTCCCTGAGCACAGGGTTGGAGACAGACACCACAGTCAGGTGAGTCACTGAGCGCAGGGTTGGAGACAGACACCACAGTCAGGGGAGTCCCTGAGCACAGGGTTGGAGACAGACACCACAGTCAGGTGAGTCACTGTGCACAGGGATGCAGACAGACACCACAGTCAGGGGAGTCACTGAGCACAGGGTTGGAGACAGACACCACAGTCAGGGGAGTCACTGATCGCAGGGTGGAGACAGACACCACAGTCAGTGGAGTCACTGAGCGCAGGTTGAGAGATAGACACCACAATCAGGGTAGTCACTGAGCACAGGGTTGAGACAGACACCACTGTCAGGTGAGTCACTGAGCACAGGGTTGGAGACAGACACCACAGTCAGGTGAGTCACTGAGCACAGGGTGGAGACAGACACCATAGTCAGGTAAGTCACTGAGCGCAGGGTTGGAGACAGACACCACAGTCAGGTGAGTCACTAAGCACAGGGATGAAGACAGACACCACAGTCAGATGAGTCACTGAGCACAGGGTGGAGACAGACACCACAGTCAGGTGAGTCACTGAGGGTGGAGACAGACACCAGAGTCAGGTGAGTCTCTGAGCACAGGGATGGAGACAGACACCACAGTCAGGTGAGTCTCTGAGGGCAGGGTTGGGTAAGGACACCACAGTCAGGTGAGTCACTGAGCGCAGGGTTGAGACAGACACCACAGTCAGGGGAGTCCCTGAGCAGAGGGTTCGAGACAGACACCACAGTCAGGTGAGTCACTGAGTACAGGGTGGGGACAGACACCACAGTCAGGTGAGTCACTGAGCACAGGGTGGAGACAGACACCACAGTCAGGTGAGTCCCTGAGCGCAGGGATGGAGACAGACACAACAGTCAGGTGAGTCACTGAGCACAGGGTTGGAGGCAGACACCACAGTCAGGTGAGTCACTGAGCGCAGGGATGCAGACAGACACCACAGTCAGGTGAGTCACTGAGCACAGGGATGGAGACAGACACCACAGTCAGGTGAGTCACTGAGGGTGGGGACAGACACCAGAGTCAGGTGAGTCTCTGAGCACAGGGATGGAGACAGACACCACAGTCAGGTGAGTCTCTGAGCGCAGGGTTGGGAAGGACACCACAGTCAGGTGAGTCACTGAGCGCAGGGATGAGACAGACACCACAGTTAGGGGAGTCCCTGAGCAGAGGGTTGGAGACAGACACCACAGTCAGGTGAGTCACTGAGTACAGGGTGGGGACAGACACCACAGTCAGGTGAGTCACTGAGCAGAGGGTGGAGACAGACACCACAGTCAGGTGAGTCCTAGTGCGCAGGGATGGAGACAGACACGACAGTCAGGTGAGTCACTGAGCACAGGGTTGGAGGCAGACACCACAGTCAGGTGAGTCACTGAGCGCAGGGATGCAGACAGACACCACAGTCAGGTGAGTCCCTGAGCACCGAGATGGAGACAGACACCACAGTCAGGTGAGTCACTGAGCACAGGGTGGAGACAGACACCATAGTCAGGTAAGTCACTGAGCGCAGGGTTGGAGACAGACACCACAGTCAGGTGAGTCACTAAGCACAGGGATGGAGACAGACACCACAGTCAGATGAGTCACTGAGCACAGGGTGGAGACAGACACCACAGTCAGGTGAGTCACTGAGGGTGGAGACAGACACCAGAGTCAGGTGAGTCTCTGAGCACAGGGATGGAGACAGACACCACAGTCAGGTGAGTCTCTGAGGGCAGGGTTGGGTAAGGACACCACAGTCAGGCGAGTCACTGAGCGCAGGGATGAGACAGACACCAAAGTCAGGGGAGTCCCTGAGCAGAGGGTTGGAGACAGACACCACAGTCAGGGGAGTAACTGAGTACAGGGTGGGGACAGACACCACAGTCAGGTGAGTCACTGAGCACAGGGTGGAGACAGACACCACAGTCAGGTGAGTCCCTGAGCGCATGGATGGAGACAGACACAACAGTCAGGTGAGTCACTGAGCACAGGGTTGGAGGCAGACACCACAGTCAGGTGAGTCACTGAGTGCAGGGATGCAGACAGACACCACAGTCAGGTGAGTCACTGAGCGCAGGGATGAGACAGACACCACAGTCAGGGGAGTCCCTGAGCAGAGGGTTGGAGGGAGACACCACAGTCAGGTGAGTCACTGAGTACAGGGTGGGGACAGACACCACAGTCAGTTGAGTCACTGAGCACAGGTTGGAGACAGACACCACAGTCAGGTGTGTCCCTGAGCGCAGGGATGGAGACAGACACGACAGTCAGGTGAGTCACTGAGCACAGGGTTGGAGGCAGACACCACAGTCAGGTGAGTCACTGAGCGCAGGGATGCAGACAGACACCACAGTCAGGTGAGTCCCTGAGCACAGGGTGGAGACAGACACCACAGTCAGGTGAGTCACTGAGCACAGTGATGGAGACAGACACCACAGTCAGGTGAGTCACTGAGCACAGGGTGGAGACAGACACCACAGTCAGAAGAGTCACTGAGCGCAGGGTTGGAGGCAGACACCACAGTCAGGGGAGTCACTGATCGCAGGGTGGAGACAGACACCACAGTCAGTGGAGTCACTGAGCGCAGGTTGAGAGATAGACACCACAATCAGGGTAGTCACTGAGCACAGGGTTGAGACAGACACCACTGTCAGGTGAGTCACTGAGCACAGGGTTGGAGACAGACACCACAGTCGGGTGAGTCACTGAGCACAGGGATGCAGACAGACACCACAGTCAGGGGAGTCACTGAGCACAGGGTGGAGACAGACACCACAGTCAGGTGAGTCACTGAGTACAGGGTGGGGACAGACACCACAGTCAGGTGAGTCACTGAGCACAGGGTGGAGACAGACACCACAGTCAGGTGAGTCCCTGAGCGCAGGGATGGAGACAGACACAACAGTCAGGTGAGTCACTGAGCACAGGGTTGGAGGCAGACACCACAGTCAGGTGAGTCACTGAGCGCAGGGATGCAGACAGACACCACAGTCAGGTGAGTCACTGAGCACAGGGATGGAGACAGACACCACAGTCAGGTGAGTCACTGAGGGTGGAGACAGACACCAGAGTCAGGTGAGTCTCTGAGCACAGGGATGGAGACAGACACCACAGTCAGGTGAGTCTCTGAGCGCAGGGTTGGGAAGGACACCACAGTCAGGTGAGTCACTGAGCGCAGGGATGAGACAGACACCACAGTTAGGGGAGTCCCTGAGCAGAGGGTTGGAGACAGACACCACAGTCAGGTGAGTCACTGAGTACAGGGTGGGGACAGACACCACAGTCAGGTGAGTCACTGAGCAGAGGGTGGAGACAGACACCACAGTCAGGTGAGTCCTAGTGCGCAGGGATGGAGACAGACACAACAGTCAGGTGAGTCACTGAGCACAGGGTTGGAGGCAGACACCACAGTCAGGTGAGTCACTGAGCGCAGGGATGCAGACAGACACCACAGTCAGGTGAGTCCCTGAGCACCGAGATGGAGACAGACACCACAGTCAGGTGAGTCACTGAGCACAGGGTGGAGACAGACACCATAGTCAGGTAAGTCACTGAGCGCAGGGTTGGAGACAGACACCACAGTCAGGTGAGTCACTAAGCACAGGGATGGAGACAGACACCACAATCAGATGAGTCACTGAGCACAGGGTGGAGACAGACACCACAGTCAGGTGAGTCACTGAGGGTGGAGACAGACACCAGAGTCAGGTGAGTCTCTGAGCACAGGGATGGAGACCGACACCACAGTCAGGTGAGTCTCTGAGGGCAGGGTTGGGTAAGGACACCACAGTCAGGTGAGTCACTGAGCGCAGGGTTGAGACAGACACCACAGTCAGGGGAGTCCCTGAGCAGAGGGTTGGAGACAGACACCACAGTCAGGTGAGTCACTAAGTACAGGGTGGGGACAGACACCACAGTCAGGTGAGTCACTGAGCACAGGGTGGAGACAGACACCACAGTCAGGTGAGTCCCTGAGCGCAGGGATGGAGACAGACACAACAGTCAGGTGAGTCACTGAGCACAGGGTTGGAGGCAGACACCACAGTCAGGTGAGTCACTGAGCGCAGGGATGCAGACAGACACCACAGTCAGGTGAGTCACTGAGCACAGGGATGGAGACAGACACCACAGTCAGGTGAGTCACTGAGGGTGGAGACAGACACCAGAGTCAGGTGAGTCTCTGAGCACAGGGATAGAGACAGACACCACAGTCAGGTGAGTCTCTGAGCGCAGGGTTGGGAAGGACACCACAGTCAGGTGAGTCACTGAGCGCAGGGATGAGACAGACACCACAGTTAGGGGAGTCCCTGAGCAGAGGGTTGGAGACAGACACCACAGTCAGGTGAGTCACTGAGTACAGGGTGGGGACAGACACCACAGTCAGGTGAGTCACTGAGCAGAGGGTGGAGACAGACACCACAGTCAGGTGAGTCCTAGTGCGCAGGGATGGAGATAGACACGACAGTCAGGTGAGTCACTGAGCACAGGGTTGGAGGCAGACACCACAGTCAGGTGAGTCACTGAGCGCAGGGATGCAGACAGACACCACAGTCAGGTGAGTCCCTGAGCACCGAGATGGAGACAGACACCACAGTCAGGTGAGTCACTGAGCACAGGGTGGAGACAGACACCATAGTCAGGTAAGTCACTGAGCGCAGGGTTGGAGACAGACACCACAGTCAGGTGAGTCACTAAGCACAGGGATGGAGACAGACACCACAGTCAGATGAGTCACTGAGCACAGGGTGGAGACAGACACCACAGTCAGGTGAGTCACTGAGGGTGGAGACAGACACCAGAGTCAGGTGAGTCTCTGAGCACAGGGATGGAGACAGACACCACAGTCAGGTGAGTCTCTGAGGGCAGGGTTGGGTAAGGACACCGCAGTCAGGTGAGTCACTGAGCGCAGGGATGAGACAGACACCAAAGTCAGGGGAGTCCCTGAGCAGAGGGTTGGAGACAGACACCACAGTCAGGGGAGTAACTGAGTACAGGGTGGGGTCAGACACCACAGTCAGGTGAGTCACTGAGCACAGGGTGGAGACAGACACCACAGTCAGGTGAGTCCCTGAGCGCAGGGATGGAGACAGACACAACAGTCAGGCGAGTCACTGAGCACAGGGTTGGAGGCAGACACCACAGTCAGGTGAGTCACTGAGCGCAGGGATGCAGACAGACACCACAGTCAGGTGAGTCACTGAGCACAGGGATGGAGACAGACACCACAGTCAGGTGAGTCACTGAGGGTGGAGACAGACACCAGAGTCAGGTGAGTCTCTGAGCACAGGGTTGGAGGCAGACACCACAGTCAGGTGAGTCACTGAGCACAGGGTTGAGACAGACACCACTGTCAGGTGAGTCACTGAGCACAGGGTTGGAGGCAGACACCACAGTCAGGTGAGTCACTGAGTGCAGGGATGCAGACAGACACCACAGTCAGGTGAGTCACTGAGCGCAGGGATGAGACAGACACCACAGTCAGGGGAGTCCCTGAGCAGAGGGTTGGAGGGAGACACCACAGTCAGGTGAGTCACTGAGTACAGGGTGGGGACAGACACCACAGTCAGTTGAGTCACTGAGCACAGGTTGGAGACAGACACCACAGTCAGGTGAGTCACTGAGCACAGTGATGGAGACAGACACCACAGTCAGGTGAGTCACTGAGCACAGGGTGGAGACAGACACCACAGTCAGGTGAGTCACTGAGCGCAGGGTTGGAGGCAGACACCACAGTCAGGGGAGTCACTGATCGCAGGGTGGAGACAGACACCACAGTCAGTGGAGTCACTGAGCGCAGGTTGAGAGATAGACACCACAATCAGGGTAGTCACTGAGCACAGGGTTGAGACAGACACCACTGTCAGGTGAGTCACTGAGCACAGGGATGCAGACAGACACCACAGTCAGGGGAGTCACTGAGCACAGGGTGGAGACAGACATCACAGTCAGGTGAGTCACTGAGTACAGGGTGGGGACAGACACCACAGTCAGGTGAGTCACTGAGCACAGGGTGGAGACAGACACCACAGTCAGGTGAGTCCCTGAGCGCAGGGATGGAGACAGACACAACAGTCAGGTGAGTCACTGAGCACAGGGTTGGAGGCAGACACCACAGTCAGGTGAGTCACTGAGCGCAGGGATGCAGACAGACACCACAGTCAGGTGAGTCACTGAGCACAGGGATGGAGACAGACACCACAGTCAGGTGAGTCACTGAGGGTGGAGACAGACACCAGAGTCAGGTGAGTCTCTGAGCACAGGGATGGAGACAGACACCACAGTCAGGTGAGTCTCTGAGCGCAGGGTTGGGAAGGACACCACAGTCAGGTGAGTCACTGAGCGCAGGGATGAGACAGACACCACAGTTAGGGGAGTCCCTGAGCAGAGGGTTGGAGACAGACACCACAGTCAGGTGAGTCACTGAGTACAGGGTGGGGACAGACACCACAGTCAGGTGAGTCACTGAGCAGAGGGTGGAGACAGACACCACAGTCAGGTGAGTCCTAGTGCGCAGGGATGGAGACAAGAAACCGCTCAGGTGTACGTCGCGCTTAACAAATATTTTAAACTTAAACAGACACAACAGTCAGGTGAGTCACTGAGCACAGGGTTGGAGGCAGACACCACAGTCAGGTGAGTCACTGAGCGCAGGGATGCAGACAGACACCACAGTCAGGTGAGTCCCTGAGCACCGAGATGGAGACAGACACCACAGTCAGGTGAGTCACTGAGCACAGGGTGGAGACAGACACCATAGTCAGGTAAGTCACTGAGCGCAGGGTTGGAGACAGACACCACAGTCAGGTGAGTCACTAAGCACAGGGATGGAGACAGACACCACAGTCAGATGAGTCACTGAGCACAGGGTGGAGACAGACACCACAGTCAGGTGAGTCACTGAGGGTGGAGACAGACACCAGAGTCAGGTGAGTCTCTGAGCACAGGGATGGAGACAGACACCACAGTCAGGTGAGTCTCTGAGGCAGGGTTGGGTAAGGACACCACAGTCAGGTGAGTCACTGAGCGCAGGGTTGAGACAGACACCACAGTCAGGGGAGTCCCTGAGCAGAGGGTTGGAGACAGACACCACAGTCAGGTGAGTCACTGAGTACAGGGTGGGGACAGACACCACAGTCAGGTGAGTCACTGAGCACAGGGTGGAGACAGACACCACAGTCAGGTGAGTCCCTGAGCGCAGGGATGGAGACAGACACAACAGTCAGGTGAGTCACTGAGCACAGGGTTGGAGGCAGACACCACAGTCAGGTGAGTCACTGAGCGCAGGGATGCAGACAGACACCACAGTCAGGTGAGTCACTGAGCACAGGGATGGAGACAGACACCACAGTCAGGTGAGTCACTGAGGGTGGAGACAGACACCAGAGTCAGGTGAGTCTCTGAGCACAGGGATAGAGACAGACACCACAGTCAGGTGAGTCTCTGAGCGCAGGGTTGGGAATGACACCACAGTCAGGTGAGTCACTGAGCGCAGGGATGAGACAGACACCACAGTTAGGGGAGTCCCTGAGCAGAGGGTTGGAGACAGACACCACAGTCAGGTGAGTCACTGAGTACAGGGTGGGGACAGACACCACAGTCAGGTGAGTCACTGAGCAGAGGGTGGAGACAGACACCACAGTCAGGTGAGTCCTAGTGCGCAGGGATGGAGACAGACACGACAGTCAGGTGAGTCACTGAGCACAGGGTTGGAGGCAGACACCACAGTCAGGTGAGTAACTGAGCGCAGGGATGCAGACAGACACCACAGTCAGGTGAGTCCCTGAGCACCGAGATGGAGACAGACACCACAGTCAGGTGAGTCACTGAGCACAGGGTGGAGACAGACACCATAGTCAGGTAAGTCACTGAGCGCAGGGTTGGAGACAGACACCACAGTCAGGTGAGTCACTAAGCACAGGAATGGAGACAGACACCACAGTCAGATGAGTCACTGAGCACAGGGTGGAGACAGACACCACAGTCAGGTGAGTCACTGAGGGTGGAGACAGACACCAGAGTCAGGTGAGTCTCTGAGCACAGGGATGGAGACAGACACCACAGTCAGGTGAGTCTCTGAGGGCAGGGTTGGGTAAGGACACCACAGTCAGGTGAGTCACTGAGCGCAGGGATGAGACAGACACCAAAGTCAGGGGAGTCCCTGAGCAGAGGGTTGGAGACAGACACCACAGTCAGGGGAGTAACTGAGTACAGGGTGGGGACAGACACCACAGTCAGGTGAGTCACTGAGCACAGGGTGGAGACAGACACCACAGTCAGGTGATCCCTGAGCGCATGGATGGAGACAGACACAACAGTCAGGTGAGTCACTGAGCACAGGGTTGGAGGCAGACACCACAGTCAGGTGAGTCACTGAGTGCAGGGATGCAGACAGACACCACAGTCAGGTGAGTCACTGAGCGCAGGGATGAGACAGACACCACAGTCAGGGGAGTCCCTGAGCAGAGGGTTGGAGGGAGACACCACAGTCAGGTGAGTCACTGAGTACAGGGTGGGGACAGACACCACAGTCAGTTGAGTCACTGAGCACAGGTTGGAGACAGACACCACAGTCAGGTGTGTCCCTGAGCGCAGGGATGGAGACAGACACGACAGTCAGGTGAGTCACTGAGCACAGGGTTGGAGGCAGACACCACAGTCAGGTGAGTCACTGAGCGCAGGGATGCAGACAGACACCACAGTCAGGAGAGTCCCTGAGCACAGGGTGGAGACAGACACCACAGTCAGGTGAGTCACTGAGCACAGTGATGGAGACAGACACCACAGTCAGGTGAGTCACTGAGCACAGGGTGGAGACAGACACCACAGTCAGGTGAGTCACTGAGCGCAGGGTTGGAGGCAGACACCACAGTCAGGGGAGTCACTGATCGCAGGGTGGAGACAGACACCACAGTCAGTGGAGTCACTGAGCGCAGGTTGAGAGATAGACACCACAATCAGGGTAGTCACTGAGCACAGGGTTGAGACAGACACCACTGTCAGGTGAGTCACTGAGCACAGGGTTGGAGACAGACACCACAGTCAGGTGAGTCACTGAGCACAGGGATGCAGACAGACACCACAGTCAGTGGAGTCACTGAGCACAGGGTGGAGACAGACACCACAGTCAGGTGAGTTCGCTGAGCACAAGGTGGAGACAGACACCACAGTCAGGTGACTCACTGAGCACAGGGTGGAGACAGACACCACAGTCAGGTGAGTCACTGAGGGTGAAGACAGACACCAGAGTCAGGTGAGTCTCTGAGCACAGGGATGGAGACAGACACCACAGTCAGGTGAGTCTCTGAGGGCAGGGTTGGGTAAGGACACCACAGTCAGGTGAGTCACTGAGCGCAGGGTTGAGACATACACCACAGTCAGGGGAGTCCCTGAGCAGAGGGTTGGAGACAGACACCACAGTCAGGTGAGTCACTGAGTACAGGGTGGGGACAGACACCACAGTCAGGTGAGTCACTGAGCACAGGGTGGAGACAGACACCACAGTCAGGTGAGTCCCTGAGCGCATGGATGGAGACAGACACAACAGTCAGGTGAGTCACTGAGCACAGGGTTGGAGGCAGACACCACAGTCAGGTGAGTCACTGAGTGCAGGGATGCAGACAGACACCACAGTCAGGTGAGTCACTGAGCGCAGGGATGAGACAGACACCACAGTCAGGGGAGTCCCTGAGCAGAGGGTTGGAGGAAGACACCACAGTCAGGTGAGTCACTGAGTACAGGGTGGGGACAGACACCACAGTCAGTTGAGTCACTGAGCACAGGTTGGAGACAGACACCACAGTCAGGTGTGTCCCTGAGCGCAGGGATGGAGACAGACACGACAGTCAGGTGAGTCACTGAGCACAGGGTTGGAGGCAGACACCACAGTCAGGTGAGTCACTGAGCGCAGGGATGCAGACAGACACCACAGTCAGGTGAGTCCCTGAGCACAGGGTGGAGACAGACACCACAGTCAGGTGAGTCACTGAGCACAGTGATGGAGACAGACACCACAGTCAGGTGAGTCACTGAGCACAGGGTGGAGACAGACACCACAGTCAGGTGAGTCACTGAGCGCAGGGTTGGAGGCAGACACCACAGTCAGGGGAGTCACTGATCGCAGGGTGGAGACAGACACCACAGTCAGGTGACTCACTGAGCGCAGGTTGAGACATAGACACCACAATCAGGGTAGTCACTGAGCACAGGGTTGAGACAGACACCACTGTCAGGTGAGTCACTGAGCACAGGGTTGGAGACAGACACCACAGTCAGGTGAGTCACTGATCACAGGGATGCAGACAGACACCACAGTCAGGGGAGTCACTGAGCACAGGGTGGAGACAGACACCACAGTCAGGTGAGTCACTGAGCACAGGGTGGAGACAGACACCACAGTCAGGTGACTCACTGAGCACAGGGTGGAGACAGACACCACAGTCAGGTGAGTCACTGAGGGTGAAGACAGACACCAGAGTCAGGTGAGTCTCTGAGCACAGGGATGGAGACAGACACCACAGTCAGGTGAGTCTCCGAGGGCAGGGTTGGGTAAGGACACCACAGTCAGGTGAGTCACTGAGCGCAGGGTTGAGACAGACACCACAGTCAGGGGAGTCCCTGAGCAGAGGGTTGGAGACAGACACCACAGTCAGGTGAGTCACTGAGTACAGGGTGGGGACAGACACCACAGTCAGGTGAGTCACTGAGCACAGGGTGGAGACAGACACCACAGTCAGGTGAGTCACTGAGCACAGGGATGGAGACAGACACCACAGTCAGGTGAGTCACTGAGGGTGGAGACAGACACCAGAGTCAGGTGAGTCTCTGAGCACAGGGATGGAGACAGACACCACAGACAGGTGAGTCTCTGAGCGCAGGTTTGGGAAGGACACCACAGTCCGGTGATTCACTGAGCGCAGGGATGAGACAGACACCACAGTTAGGGGAGTCCCTGAGCAGAGGGTTGGAGACAGACACCACAGTCAGGTGAGTCACTGAGTACAGGGTGGGGACAGACACCACAGTCAGGTGAGTCACTGAGCAGAGGGTGGAGACAGACACCACAGTCAGGTGAGTCCTAGTGCGCAGGGATGGAGACAGACACGACAGTCAGGTGAGTCACTGAGCACAGGGTTGGAGGCAGACACCACAGTCAGGTGAGTCACTGAGCGCAGGGATGCAGACAGACACCACAGTCAGGTGAGTCCCTGAGCACCGAGATGGAGACAGACACCACAGTCAGGTGAGTTACTGAGCAAAGGGTGGAGACAGACACCATAGTCAGGTAAGTCACTGAGCGCAGGGTTGGAGACAGACACCACAGTCAGGTGAGTCACTAAGCACAGGGATGGAGACAGACACCACAGTCAGATGAGTCATTGAGCACAGGGTGGAGACAGACACCACAGTCAGGTGAGTCACTGAGGGTGGAGACAGACACCAGAGTCAGGTGAGTCTCTGAGCACAGGGATGGAGACAGACACCACAGTCAGGTGAGTCTCTGAGGGCAGGGTTGGGTAAGGACACCACAGTCAGGTGAGTCACTGAGCGCAGGGATGAGACAGACACCAAAGTCAGGGGAGTCCCTGAGCAGAGGGTTGGAGACAGACACCACAGTCAGGGGAGTAACTGAGTACAGGGTGGGGACAGACACCACAGTCAGGTGAGTCACTGAGCACAGGGTGGAGACAGACACCACAGTCAGGTGAGTCCCTGAGCGCATGGATGGAGACAGACACAACAGTCAGGTGAGTCACTGAGCACAGGGTTGGAGGCAGACACCACAGTCAGGTGAGTCACTGAGTGCAGGGATGCAGACAGACACCACAGTCAGGTGAGTCACTGAGCGCAGGGATGAGACAGACACCACAGTCAGGGGAGTCCCTGAGCAGAGGGTTGGAAGGAGACACCACAGTCAGGTGAGTCACTGAGTACAGGGTGGGGACAGACACCACAGTCAGTTGAGTCATTGAGCACAGGTTGGAGACAGACACGACAGTCAGGTGTCTCCCTGAGCGCAGGGATGGAGACAGACACGACAGTCAGGTGAGTCACTGAGCACAGGGTTGGAGGCAGACACCACAGTCAGGTGAGTCACTGAGCGCAGGGATGCAGACAGACACCACAGTCAGGTGAGTCCCTGAGCACAGGGTGGAGACAGACACCACAGTCAGGTGAGTCACTGAGCACAGTGATGGAGACAGACACCACAGTCAGGTGAGTCACTGAGCACAGGGTGGAGACAGACACCACAGTCAGGTGAGTCACTGAGCGCAGGGTTGGAGGCAGACACCACAGTCAGGGGAGTCACTGATCGCAGGGTGGAGACAGACACCACAGTCAGGTGACTCACTGAGCGCAGGTTGAGAGATAGACACCACAATCAGGGTAGTCACTGAGCACAGGGTGGAGACAGACACCACAGTCAGGTGAGTCACTGAGCGCAGGGTTGGAGGCAGACACCACCGTCAGGTGAGTCACTAAGCACACGGATGGAGACAGACACCACAGTCAGGTGAGTCACTGAGCACAGGGTGGAGACAGACACCACAGTCAGGGGAGTCACTGAGCGCAGGGTTGGAGACAGACACCACAGTCAGGTGAGTCACTGAGCACAGGGTGGAGACAGACACCACAGTCAGGTGAGTCTCTGAGCACAGGGATGGAGACAGACACCACAGTCAGGTGAGTCACTGAGGGTGGAGACAGACACCAGAGTCAGGTGAGTCTCTGAGCACAGTGATGGAGACAGACACCACAGTCAGGTGAGTCTCTGAGCGCAGGGTTTGGGAAGGACACCACAGTCAGGTGAGTCACCTAGCGCAGGGATGAGACAGACACAACAGTCAGGTGAGGCACTGACTACAGGTTGCGGACAGACACCATAGTCAGGTGAGTCACTGAGCACAGGGTGAAGACAGACACCACAGTCAGGTGAGTCCCTGAGCGCAGGGATGGAGACAGACACGACAGTCAGGTGAGTCACTGAGGGCAGGGATGCAGACAGACACCACAGTCAGGTGAGTCACTGAGCACAGTGATGGAGACAGACACCACAGTCAGGTGAGTCACTGAGCACAGGGTGGAGACAGACACCACAGTCAGGTGAGTCACTGAGCGCAGGGTTGGAGGCAGACACCACCGTCAGGTGAGTCACCAAGCACAGGGATGGAGACAGACACCACAGTCAGGTGAGTCACTGAGCATAGGGTGGAGACAGACACCACAGTCAGGTGAGTCACTGAGCGCAGGGTTGGAGACAGAAACCACAGTCAAGTGAGTCACTGAGCACAGGGTGGAGACAGCCACCACAGTCAGGTGAGTCACTGAGGGTGGAGACAGACACCAGAGTCAGGTGAGTCTCTGAGCAGAGGGATGGAGACAGACACCACAGTCAGGTGAGTCCCTGAGCGCAGGGATGGAGACAGACACGACAGTCAGGTGAGTCACTGAGCACAGGGTTGGAGGCAGACACCACAGTCAGGTGGGTCACTGAGGGCAGGGATGCAGACAGACACCACAGTCAGGTGAGTCCCTGAGCACAGAGATGCAGACAGACACCACAGTCAAGGGTGTCGCTGACCAGAGGGTTGGATACAGACACCACAGTCAGGGGATTCACTGAGCACAGGGTTGGAGACAGACACCACAGTCAGGTGAGTCACTGAGCACACGGATGTAGACAGACACCACAATCAGGGGAGTCACTGAGCACAGGGTGGAGACAGACACCACAGTCAGGGGATTCACTGAGCACAGGGTTGGAGACAGACACCACAGTCAGGTGAGTCACTGAGCACACGGATGTAGACAGACACCACAATCAGGTGAGTCACTGGCAACAGGGTTGGAGACAGACACCACAGTCAGGGGAGTCACTGAGCACATGGATGGAGACAGACACCTCAGTCAGGGGAGTCACTGAGGGTGGAGACAGACACCGCAGTCAGGTGAGTCTCTGAGCAGAGGGATGGACACAGACACCACAGTCAGGTGAGTCGCTAAGCACAGGTTGGAGACAGACACCACAGTCAGGTGAGTCCCTGAGCACAGGGTTGAGACAGACACCACAGTCAGTTGAGTCTCTGATCACAGTGTGGAGACAGACACCACAGTCAGGTGAGTCACTGAGCACATGGCTGGAGACAGACACCACAGTCAGGTGAGTCCCTGCGCACAGGGTGGAGACAGACACCACAGTCAGGTGAGTCACTGAGCACAGGGCTGGAGACAGACACCACAGTCAGGTGAGTCACTGAGCACAGGGATGGAGACAGACACCAAAGTCAGGTGAGTCACTGAGCACAGGGTTGGAGACAGACACCACAGTCAGGGGAGTCACTGAGCACAGGGATGAGACAGACACCACAGTCAGGGGAGTTCCTGAGCGCAGGGTGGAGACAGACACCACAGTCAGGTGAGTCACTGAGTACAGGGTGGGGACAGACACCACAGTCAGTTGAGTCACTGAGCACAGGTTGGAGACAGACACCACAGTCAGGTGTGTCCCTGAGCGCAGGGATGGAGACAGACACGACAGTCAGGTGAGTCACTGAGCACAGGGTTGGAGGCAGACACCACAGTCAGGTGAGTCACTGAGCGCAGGGATGCAGACAGACACCACAGTCAGGTGAGTCCCTGAGCACAGGGTGGAGACAGACACCACAGTCAGGTGAGTCACTGAGCACAGTGATGGAGACAGACACCACAGTCAGGTGAGTCACTGAGCACAGGGTGGAGACAGACACCACAGTCAGGTGAGTCACTGAGCGCAGGGTTGGAGGCAGACACCACAGTCAGGGGAGTCACTGATCGCAGGGTGGAGACAGACACCACAGTCAGGTGACTCACTGAGCGCAGGTTGAGAGATAGACACCACAATCAGGGTAGTCACTGAGCACAGGGTTGAGACAGACACCACTGTCAGGTGAGTCACTGAGCACAGGGTTGGAGACAGACACCACAGTCAGGGGAGTCACTGAGGGTGAAGACAGACACCAGAGTCAGGTGAGTCTCTGAGCACAGGGATGGAGACAGACACCACAGTCAGGTGAGTCTCTGAGGGCAGGGTTGGGTAAGGACACCACAGTCAGGTGAGTCACTGAGCGCAGGGTTGAGACAGACACCACAGTCAGGGGAGTCCCTGAGCAGAGGGTTGGAGACAGACACCACAGTCAGGTGAGTCACTGAGTACAGGGTGGGGACAGACACCACAGTCAGGTGAGTCACTGAGCACAGGGTGGAGACAGACACCACAGTCAGGTGAGTCACTGAGCGCAGGGATGCAGACAGACACCACAGTCAGGTGAGTCACTGAGCACAGGGATGGAGACAGACACCACAGTCAGGTGAGTCACTGAGGGTGGAGACAGACACCAGAGTCAGGTGAGTCTCTGAGCACAGGGATGGAGACAGACACCACAGTCAGGTGAGTCTCTGAGCGCAGGGTTGGGAAGGACACCACAGTCAGGTGATTCACTGAGCGCAGGGATGAGACAGACACCACAGTTAGGGGAGTCCCTGAGCAGAGGGTTGGAGACAGACACCACAGTCAGGTGAGTCACTGAGTACAGGGTGGGGACAGACACCACAGTCAGGTGAGTCACTGAGCAGAGGGTGAAGACAGACACCACAGTCAGGTGAGTCCTAGTGCGCAGGGATGGAGACAGACACGACAGTCAGGTGAGTCACTGAGCACAGGGTTGGAGGCAGACACCACAGTCAGGTGAGTCACTGAGCGCAGGGATGCAGACATACACCACAGTCAGGTGAGTCCCTGAGCACCGAGATGGAGACAGACACCACAGTCAGGTGAGTCACTGAGCACAGGGTGGAGACAGACACCATAGTCAGGTAAGTCACTGAGCGCAGGGTTGGAGACAGACACCACAGTCAGGTGAGTCACTAAGCACAGGGATGGAGACAGACACCACAGTCAGATGAGTCACTGAGCACAGGGTGGAGACAGACACCACAGTCAGGTGAGTCACTGAGGGTGGAGACAGACACCAGAGTCAGGTGAGTCTCTGAGCACAGGGATGGAGACAGACACCACAGTCAGGTCAGTTTCTGAGGGCAGGGTTGGGTAAGGACACCACAGTCAGGTGAGTCACTGAGCGCAGGGATGAGACAGACACCAAAGTCAGGGGAGTCCCTGAGCAGAGGGTTGGAGACAGACACCACAGTCAGGGGAGTAACTGAGTACAGGGTGGGGACAGACACCACAGTCAGGTGAGTCACTGAGCACAGGGTGGAGACAGACACCACAGTCAGGTGAGTCCCTGAGCGCATGGATGGAGACAGACACAACAGTCAGGTGAGTCACTGAGCACAGGGTTGGAGGCAGACACCACAGTCAGGTGAGTCACTGAGTGCAGGGATGCAGACAGACACCACAGTCAGGTGAGTCACTGAGCGCAGGGATGAGACAGACACCACAGTCAGGGGAGTCCCTGAGCAGAGGGTTGGAGGGAGACACCACAGTCAGGTGAGTCACTGAGTACAGGGTGGGGACAGACACCACAGTCAGTTGAGTCATTGAGCACAGGTTGGAGACAGACACGACAGTCAGGTGTCTCCCTGAGCGCAGGGATGGAGACAGACACGACAGTCAGGTGAGTCACTGAGCACAGGGTTGGAGGCAGACACCACAGTCAGGTGAGTCACTGAGCGCAGGGATGCAGACAGACACCACAGTCAGGTGAGTCCCTGAGCACAGGGTGGAGACAGACACCACAGTCAGGTGAGTCACTGAGCACAGTGATGGAGACAGACACCACAGTCAGGTGAGTCACTGAGCACAGGGTGGAGACAGACACCACAGTCAGGTGAGTCACTGAGCGCAGGGTTGGAGGCAGACACCTCCGTCAGGTGAGTCACTAAGCACAGGGATGGAGACAGACACCACAGTCAGGTGAGTCACTGAGGGTGGAGACAGACACCAGAGTCAGGTGAGTCTCTGAGCACAGTGATGGAGACAGACACCACAGTCAGGTGAGTCTCTGAGCGCAGGGTTTGGGAAGGACACCACAGTCAGGTGAGTCACCTAGCGCAGGGATGAGACAGACACAACAGTCAGGTGAGGCACTGACTACAGGTTGCGGACAGACACCACAGTCAGGTGAGTCACTGAGCACAGGGTGAAGACAGACACCACAGTCAGGTGAGTCCCTGAGCGCAGGGATGGAGACAGACACGACAGTCAGGTGAGTCACTGAGGGCAGGGATGCAGACAGACACCACAGTCAGGTGAGTCACTGAGCACAGTGATGGAGACAGACACCACAGTCAGGTGAGTCACTGAGCACAGGGTGGAGACAGACACCACAGTCAGGTGAGTCACTGAGCGCAGGGTTGGAGACAGAAACCACAGTCAAGTGAGTCACTGAGCACAGGGTGGAGACAGCCACCACAGTCAGGTGAGTCACTGAGGGTGGAGACAGACACCAGAGTCAGGTGAGTCTCTGAGCAGAGGGACGGAGACAGACACCACAGTCAGGTGAGTCCCTGAGCGCAGGGATGGAGACAGACACAACAGTCAGGTGAGTCACTGAGCACAGGGTTGGAGGCAGACACCACAGTCAGGTGGGTCACTGAGGACAGGGATGCAGACAGACACCACAGTCAGGTGAGTCCCTGAGCACAGAGATGCAGACAGACCCCACAGTCAAGGGTGTCGCTGACCAGAGGGTTGGAGACAGACACCACAGTCAGGGGATTCACTGAGCACAGGGTTGGAGACAGACACCACAGTCAGGTGAGTCACTGAGCACACGGATGTAGACAGACACCACAATCAGGGGAGTCACTGAGCACAGGGTGGAGACAGACACCACAGTCAGGGGATTCACTGAGCACAGGGTTGGAGACAGAC
This sequence comes from Lissotriton vulgaris, assembly GCF_964263255.1. Taxonomy (NCBI): domain Eukaryota; kingdom Metazoa; phylum Chordata; class Amphibia; order Caudata; family Salamandridae; genus Lissotriton; species Lissotriton vulgaris. The sequence continues at coordinate 454,169 of NW_028244498.1, forward strand.
ACCACAGTCAGGTGAGTCACTGAGCACACGGATGTAGACAGACACCACAATCAGGTGAGTCACTGGCAACAGGGTTGGAGACAGACACCACAGTCAGGGGAGTCACTGAGCACATGGATGGAGACAGACACCTCAGTCAGGGGAGTCACTGAGGGTGGAGACAGACACCGCAGTCAGGTGAGTCTCTGAGCACAGGGATGGACACAGACACCACAGTCAGGTGAGTCGCTAAGCACAGGTTGGAGACAGACACCACAGTCAGGTGAGTCCCTGAGCACAGGGTTGAGACAGACACCACAGTCAGTTGAGTCTCTGATCACAGTGTGGAGACAGACACCACAGTCAGGGGAGTCCCTGAGCAGAGGGTTGGAGACAGACACCACAGTCAGGTGAGTCACTGAGTACAGGGTGGGGACAGACACCACAGTCAGGTGAGTCACTGAGCACAGGGTGGAGACAGACACCACAGTCAGGTGAGTCACTGAGCGCAGGGATGCAGACAGACACCACAGTCAGGTGAGTCACTGAGCACAGGGATGGAGACAGACACCACAGTCAGGTGAGTCACTGAGGGTGGAGACAGACACCAGAGTCAGGTGAGTCTCTGAGCACAGGGATGGAGACAGACACCACAGTCAGGTGAGTCTCTGAGCGCAGGGTTGGGAAGGACACCACAGTCAGGTGATTCACTGAGCGCAGGGATGAGACAGACACCACAGTTAGGGGAGTCCCTGAGCAGAGGGTTGGAGACAGACACCACAGTCAGGTGAGTCACTGAGTACAGGGTGGGGACAGACACCACAGTCAGGTGAGTCACTGAGCAGAGGGTGAAGACAGACACCACAGTCAGGTGAGTCCTAGTGCGCAGGGATGGAGACAGACACGACAGTCAGGTGAGTCACTGAGCACAGGGTTGGAGGCAGACACCACAGTCAGGTGAGTCACTGAGCGCAGGGATGCAGACAGACACCACAGTCAGGTGAGTCCCTGAGCACCGAGATGGAGACAGACACCACAGTCAGGTGAGTCACTGAGCACAGGGTGGAGACAGACACCATAGTCAGGTAAGTCACTGAGCGCAGGGTTGGAGACAGACACCACAGTCAGGTGAGTCACTAAGCACAGGGATGGAGACAGACACCACAGTCAGATGAGTCACTGAGCACAGGGTGGAGACAGACACCACAGTCAGGTGAGTCACTGAGGGTGGAGACAGACACCAGAGTCAGGTGAGTCTCTGAGCACAGGGATGGAGACAGACACCACAGTCAGGTCAGTTTCTGAGGGCAGGGTTGGGTAAGGACACCACAGTCAGGTGAGTCACTGAGCGCAGGGATGAGACAGACACCAAAGTCAGGGGAGTCCCTGAGCAGAGGGTTGGAGACAGACACCACAGTCAGGGGAGTAACTGAGTACAGGGTGGGGACAGACACCACAGTCAGGTGAGTCACTGAGCACAGGGTGGAGACAGACACCACAGTCAGGTGAGTCCCTGAGCGCATGGATGGAGACAGACACAACAGTCAGGTGAGTCACTGAGCACAGGGTTGGAGGAAGACACCACAGTCAGGTGAGTCACTGAGTGCAGGGATGCAGACAGACACCACAGTCAGGTGAGTCACTGAGCGCAGGGATGAACAGACACCACAGTCAGGGGAGTCCCTGAGCAGAGGGTTGGAGGGAGACACCACGGTCAGGTGAGTCACTGAGTACAGGGTGGGGACAGACACCACAGTCAGTTGAGTCATTGAGCACAGGTTGGAGACAGACACGACAGTCAGGTGTCTCCCTGAGCGCAGGGATGGAGACAGACACGACAGTCAGGTGAGTCACTGAGCACAGGGTTGGAGGCAGACACCACAGTCAGGTGAGTCACTGAGCGCAGGGATGCAGACAGACACCACAGTCAGGTGAGTCCCTGAGCACAGGGTGGAGACAGACACCACAGTCAGGTGAGTCACTGAGCACAGTGATGGAGACAGACACCACAGTCAGGTGAGTCACTGAGCACAGGGTGGAGACAGACACCACAGTCAGGTGAGTCACTGAGCGCAGGGTTGGAGGCAGACACCTCCGTCAGGTGAGTCACTAAGCACAGGGATGGAGACAGACACCACAGTCAGGTGAGTCACTGAGGGTGGAGACAGACACCAGAGTCAGGTGAGTCTCTGAGCACAGTGATGGAGACAGACACCACAGTCAGGTGAGTCTCTGAGCGCAGGGTTTGGGAAGGACACCACAGTCAGGTGAGTCACCTAGCGCAGGGATGAGACAGACACAACAGTCAGGTGAGGCACTGACTACAGGTTGCGGACAGACACCACAGTCAGGTGAGTCACTGAGCACAGGGTGAAGACAGACACCACAGTCAGGTGAGTCCCTGAGCGCAGGGATGGAGACAGACACGACAGTCAGGTGAGTCACTGAGGGCAGGGATGCAGACAGACACCACAGTCAGGTGAGTCACTGAGCACAGTGATGGAGACAGACACCACAGTCAGGTGAGTCACTGAGCACAGGGTGGAGACAGACACCACAGTCAGGTGAGTCACTGAGCGCAGGGTTGGAGACAGAAACCACAGTCAAGTGAGTCACTGAGCACAGGGTGGAGACAGCCACCACAGTCAGGTGAGTCACTGAGGGTGGAGACAGACACCAGAGTCAGGTGAGTCTCTGAGCAGAGGGATGGAGACAGACACCACAGTCAGGTGAGTCCCTGAGCGCAGGGATGGAGACAGACACGACAGTCAGGGGAGTCACTGAGCACAGGGTTGGAGGCAGACACCACAGTCAGGTGGGTCACTGAGGACAGGGATGCAGACAGACACCACAGTCAGGTGAGTCCCTGAGCACAGAGATGCAGACAGACCCCACAGTCAAGGGTGTCGCTGACCAGAGGGTTGGAGACAGACACCACAGTCAGGGGATTCACTGAGCACAGGGTTGGAGACAGACACCACAGTCAGGTGAGTCACTGAGCACACGGATGTAGACAGACACCACAATCAGGGGAGTCACTGAGCACAGGGTGGAGACAGACACCACAGTCAGGGGATTCACTGAGCACAGGGTTGGAGACAGACACCACAGTCAGGTGAGTCACTGAGCACACGGATGTAGACAGACACCACAATCAGGTGAGTCACTGGCAACAGGGTTGGAGACAGACACCACAGTCAGGGGAGTCACTGAGCACATGGATGGAGACAGACACCTCAGTCAGGGGAGTCACTGAGGGTGGAGACAGACACCGCAGTCAGGTGAGTCTCTGAGCACAGGGATGGACACAGACACCACAGTCAGGTGAGTCGCTAAGCACAGGTTGGAGACAGACACCACAGTCAGGTGAGTCCCTGAGCACAGGGTTGAGACAGACACCACAGTCAGTTGAGTCTCTGATCACAGTGTGGAGACAGACACCACAGTCAGGTGAGTCACTGAGCACATGGCTGGAGACAGACACCACAGTCAGGTGAGTCCCTTCGCACAGGGTGGAGACAGACACCACAGTCAGGTGAGTCACTGAGCACAGGGCTGGAGACAGACACCACAGTCAGGTGAGTCACTGAGCACAGGGATGGAGACAGACACCAAAGTCAGGTGAGTCACTGAGCACAGGGTTGGAGACAGACACCACAGTCAGGGGAGTCACTGAGCACAGGGATGAGACAGACACCACAGTCAGGGGAGTTCCTGAGCGCAGGGTGGAGACAGACACCACAGTCAGGTGAGTCACTGAGCACAGGGATGATGACAGACACCACAGTCAGGTGAGTCCCTGAGCACAGGGTGGAGACAGACACTACAGTCAGGGGAGTCACTGAGCACAGGGATGGAGACAGAAACCACAGTCAGGTGAGTCCCTGAGCGCAGGGTTGAGACAGACACCACAGTCAGGGGAGTCCCTGAGCAGAGGGTTGGAGACAGACACCACAGTCAGGTGAGTCACTGAGTACAGGGTGGGGACAGACACCACAGTCAGGTGAGTCACTGAGCACAGGGTGGAGACAGACACCACAGTCAGGTGAGTCCCTGAGCGCATGGATGGAGACAGACACAACAGTCAGGTGAGTCACTGAGCACAGGGTTGGAGGCAGACACCACAGTCAGGTGAGTCACTGAGTGCAGGGATGCAGACAGACACCACAGTCAGGTGAGTCACTGAGCGCAGGGATGAGACAGACACCACAGTCAGGGGAGTCCCTGAGCAGAGGGTTGGAGGGAGACACCACAGTCAGGTGAGTCACTGAGTACAGGGTGGGGACAGACACCACAGTCAGTTGAGTCACTGAGCACAGGTTGGAGACAGACACCACAGTCAGGTGTGTCCCTGAGCGCAGGGATGGAGACAGACACGACAGTCAGGTGAGTCACTGAGCACAGGGTTGGAGGCAGACACCACAGTCAGGTGAGTCACTGAGCGCAGGGATGCAGACAGACACCACAGTCAGGTGAGTCCCTGAGCACAGGGTGGAGACAGACACCACAGTCAGGTGAGTCACTGAGCACAGTGATGGAGACAGACACCACAGTCAGGTGAGTCACTGAGCACAGGGTGGAGACAGACACCACAGTCAGGTGAGTCACTGAGCGCAGGGTTGGAGGCAGACACCACAGTCAGGGGAGTCACTGATCGCAGGGTGGAGACAGACACCACAGTCAGGTGACTCACTGAGCGCAGGTTGAGAGATAGACACCACAATCAGGGTAGTCACTGAGCACAGGGTTGAGACAGACACCACTGTCAGGTGAGTCACTGAGCACAGGGTTGGAGACAGACACCACAGTCAGGTGAGTCACTGAGCACAGGGATGCAGACAGACACCACAGTCAGGGGAGTCACTGAGCACAGGGTGGAGACAGACACCACAGTCAGGTGAGTCACTGAGCACAGGGTGGAGACAGACACCACAGTCAGGTGACTCACTGAGCACAGGGTGGAGACAGACACCACAGTCAGGTGAGTCACTGAGGGTGAAGACAGACACCAGAGTCAGGTGAGTCTCTGAGCACAGGGATGGAGACAGACACCACAGTCAGGTGAGTCTCTGAGGGCAGGGTTGGGTAAGGACACCACAGTCAGGTGAGTCACTGAGCGCAGGGTTGAGACAGACACCACAGTCAGGGGAGTCCCTGAGCAGAGGGTTGGAGACAGACACCACAGTCAGGTGAGTCACTGAGTACAGGGTGGGGACAGACACCACAGTCAGGTGAGTCACTGAGCACAGGGTGGAGACAGACACCACAGTCAGGTGAGTCACTGAGCGCAGGGATGCAGACAGACACCACAGTCAGGTGAGTCACTGAGCAGAGGGATGGAGACAGACACCACAGTCAGGTGAGTCACTGAGGGTGGAGACAGACACCAGAGTCAGGTGAGTCTCTGAGCACAGGGATGGAGACAGACACCACAGTCAGGTGAGTCTCTGAGCGCAGGGTTGGGAAGGACACCACAGTCAGGTGATTCACTGAGCGCAGGGATGAGACAGACACCACAGTTAGGGGAGTCCCTGAGCAGAGGGTTGGAGACAGACACCACAGTCAGGTGAGTCACTGAGTACAGGGTGGGGACAGACACCACAGTCAGGTGAGTCACTGAGCAGAGGGTGGAGACAGACACCACAGTCAGGTGAGTCCTAGTGCGCAGGGATGGAGACAGACACGACAGTCAGGTGAGTCACTGAGCACAGGGTTGGAGGCAGACACCACAGTCAGGTGAGTCACTGAGCGCAGGGATGCAGACAGACACCACAGTCAGGTGAGTCCCTGAGCACCGAGATGGAGACAGACACCACAGTCAGGTGAGTCACTGAGCACAGGGTGGAGACAGACACCATAGTCAGGTAAGTCACTGAGCGCAGGGTTGGAGACAGACACCACAGTCAGGTGAGTCACTAAGCACAGGGATGGAGACAGACACCACAGTCAGATGAGTCACTGAGCACAGGGTGGAGACAGACACCACAGTCAGGTGAGTCACTGAGGGTGGAGACAGACACCAGAGTCAGGTGAGTCTCTGAGCACAGGGATGGAGACAGACACCACAGTCAGGTGAGTCTCTGAGGGAAGGGTTGGGTAAGGACACCACAGTCAGGTGAGTCACTGAGCGCAGGGATGAGACAGACACCAAAGTCAGGGGAGTCCCTGAGCAGAGGGTTGGAGACAGACACCACAGTCAGGGGAGTAACTGAGTACAGGGTGGGGACAGACACCACAGTCAGGTGAGTCACTGAGCACAGGGTGGAGACAGACACCACAGTCAGGTGAGTCCCTGAGCGCATGGATGGAGACAGACACAACAGTCAGGTGAGTCACTGAGCACAGGGTTGGAGGCAGACACCACAGTCAGGTGAGTCACTGAGTGCAGGGATGCAGACAGACACCACAGTCAGGTGAGTCACTGAGCGCAGGGATGAGACAGACACCACAGTCAGGGGAGTCCCTGAGCAGAGGGTTGGAGGGAGACACCACAGTCAGGTGAGTCACTGAGTACAGGGTGGGGACAGACACCACAGTCAGTTGAGTCATTGAGCACAGGTTGGAGACAGACACGACAGTCAGGTGTCTCCCTGAGCGCAGGGATGGAGACAGACACGACAGTCAGGTGAGTCACTGAGCACAGGGTTGGAGGCAGACACCACAGTCAGGTGAGTCACTGAGCGCAGGGATGCAGACAGACACCACAGTCAGGTGAGTCCCTGAGCACAGGGTGGAGACAGACACCACAGTCAGGTGAGTCACTGAGCACAGTGATGGAGACAGACACCACAGTCAGGTGAGTCACTGAGCACAGGGTGGAGACAGACACCACAGTCAGGTGAGTCACTGAGCGCAGGGTTGGAGGCAGACACCTCCGTCAGGTGAGTCACTAAGCACAGGGATGGAGACAGACACCACAGTCAGGTGAGTCACTGAGGGTGGAGACAGACACCAGAGTCAGGTGAGTCTCTGAGCACAGTGATGGAGACAGACACCACAGTCAGGTGAGTCTCTGAGCGCAGGGTTTGGGAAGGACACCACAGTCAGGTGAGTCACCTAGCGCAGGGATGAGACAGACACAACAGTCAGGTGAGGCACTGACTACAGGTTGCGGACAGACACCACAGTCAGGTGAGTCACTGAGCACAGGGTGAAGACAGACACCACAGTCAGGTGAGTCCCTGAGCGCAGGGATGGAGACAGACACGACAGTCAGGTGAGTCACTGAGGGCAGGGATGCAGACAGACACCACAGTCAGGTGAGTCACTGAGCACAGTGATGGAGACAGACACCACAGTCAGGTGAGTCACTGAGCACAGGGTGGAGACAGACACCACAGTCAGGTGAGTCACTGAGCGCAGGGTTGGAGACAGAAACCACAGTCAAGTGAGTCACTGAGCACAGGGTGGAGACAGCCACCACAGTCAGGTGAGTCACTGAGGGTGGAGACAGACACCAGAGTCAGGTGAGTCTCTGAGCAGAGGGATGGAGACAGACACCACAGTCAGGTGAGTCCCTGAGCGCAGGGATGGAGACAGACACGACAGTCAGGTGAGTCACTGAGCACAGGGTTGGAGGCAGACACCACAGTCAGGTGGGTCACTGAGGACAGGGATGCAGACAGACACCACAGTCAGGTGAGTCCCTGAGCACAGAGATGCAGACAGACCCCACAGTCAAGGGTGTCGCTGACCAGAGGGTTGGAGACAGACACCACAGTCAGGGGATTCACTGAGGACAGGGTTGGAGACAGACACCAGTCAGGTGAGTCACTGAGCACACGGATGTAGACAGACACCACAATCAGGGGAGTCACTGAGCACAGGGTGGAGACAGACACCACAGTCAGGGGATTCACTGAGCACAGGGTTGGAGACAGACACCACAGTCAGGTGAGTCACTGAGCACACGGATGTAGACAGACACCACAATCAGGTGAGTCACTGGCAACAGGGTTGGAGACAGACACCACAGTCAGGGGAGTCACTGAGCACATGGATGGAGACAGACACCTCAGTCAGGGGAGTCACTGAGGGTGGAGACAGACACCGCAGTCAGGTGAGTCTCTGAGCACAGGGATGGACACAGACACCACAGTCAGGTGAGTCGCTAAGCACAGGTTGGAGACAGACACCACAGTCAGGTGAGTCCCTGAGCACAGGGTTGAGACAGACACCACAGTCAGTTGAGTCTCTGATCACAGTGTGGAGACAGACACCACAGTCAGGGGAGTCCCTGAGCAGAGGGTTGGAGACAGACACCACAGTCAGGTGAGTCACTGAGTACAGGGTGGGGACAGACACCACAGTCAGGTGAGTCACTGAGCACAGGGTGGAGACAGACACCACAGTCAGGTGAGTCACTGAGCGCAGGGATGCAGACAGACACCACAGTCAGGTGAGTCACTGAGCACAGGGATGGAGACAGACACCACAGTCAGGTGAGTCACTGAGGGTGGAGACAGACACCAGAGTCAGGTGAGTCTCTGAGCACAGGGATGGAGACAGACACCACAGTCAGGTGAGTCTCTGAGCGCAGGGTTGGGAAGGACACCACAGTCAGGTGATTCACTGAGCGCAGGGATGAGACAGACACCACAGTTAGGGGAGTCCCTGAGCAGAGGGTTGGAGACAGACACCACAGTCAGGTGAGTCACTGAGTACAGGGTGGGGACAGACACCACAGTCAGGTGAGTCACTGAGCAGAGGGTGAAGACAGACACCACAGTCAGGTGAGTCCTAGTGCGCAGGGATGGAGACAGACACGACAGTCAGGTGAGTCACTGAGCACAGGGTTGGAGGCAGACACCACAGTCAGGTGAGTCACTGAGCGCAGGGATGCAGACAGACACCACAGTCAGGTGAGTCCCTGAGCACCGAGATGGAGACAGACACCACAGTCAGGTGAGTCACTGAGCACAGGGTGGAGACAGACACCATAGTCAGGTAAGTCACTGAGCGCAGGGTTGGAGACAGACACCACAGTCAGGTGAGTCACTAAGCACAGGGATGGAGACAGACACCACAGTCAGATGAGTCACTGAGCACAGGGTGGAGACAGACACCACAGTCAGGTGAGTCACTGAGGGTGGAGACAGACACCAGAGTCAGGTGAGTCTCTGAGCACAGGGATGGAGACAGACACCACAGTCAGGTCAGTTTCTGAGGGCAGGGTTGGGTAAGGACACCACAGTCAGGTGAGTCACTGAGCGCAGGGATGAGACAGACACCAAAGTCAGGGGAGTCCCTGAGCAGAGGGTTGGAGACAGACACCACAGTCAGGGGAGTAACTGAGTACAGGGTGGGGACAGACACCACAGTCAGGTGAGTCACTGAGCACAGGGTGGAGACAGACACCACAGTCAGGTGAGTCCCTGAGCGCATGGATGGAGACAGACACAACAGTCAGGTGAGTCACTGAGCACAGGGTTGGAGGCAGACACCACAGTCAGGTGAGTCACTGAGTGCAGGGATGCAGACAGACACCACAGTCAGGTGAGTCACTGAGCGCAGGGATGAACAGACACCACAGTCAGGGGAGTCCCTGAGCAGAGGGTTGGAGGGAGACACCACAGTCAGGTGAGTCACTGAGTACAGGGTGGGGACAGACACCACAGTCAGTTGAGTCATTGAGCACAGGTTGGAGACAGACACGACAGTCAGGTGTCTCCCTGAGCGCAGGGATGGAGACAGACACGACAGTCAGGTGAGTCACTGAGCACAGGGTTGGAGGCAGACACCACAGTCAGGTGAGTCACTGAGCGCAGGGATGCAGACAGACACCACAGTCAGGTGAGTCCCTGAGCACAGGGTGGAGACAGACACCACAGTCAGGTGAGTCACTGAGCACAGTGATGGAGACAGACACCACAGTCAGGTGAGTCACTGAGCACAGGGTGGAGACAGACACCACAGTCAGGTGAGTCACTGAGCGCAGGGTTGGAGGCAGACACCTCCGTCAGGTGAGTCACTAAGCACAGGGATGGAGACAGACACCACAGTCAGGTGAGTCACTGAGGGTGGAGACAGACACCAGAGTCAGGTGAGTCTCTGAGCACAGTGATGGAGACAGACACCACAGTCAGGTGAGTCTCTGAGCGCAGGGTTTGGGAAGGACACCACAGTCAGGTGAGTCACCTAGCGCAGGGATGAGACAGACACAACAGTCAGGTGAGGCACTGACTACAGGTTGCGGACAGACACCACAGTCAGGTGAGTCACTGAGCACAGGGTGAAGACAGACACCACAGTCAGGTGAGTCCCTGAGCGCAGGGATGGAGACAGACACGACAGTCAGGTGAGTCACTGAGGGCAGGGATGCAGACAGACACCACAGTCAGGTGAGTCACTGAGCACAGTGATGGAGACAGACACCACAGTCAGGTGAGTCACTGAGCACAGGGTGGAGACAGACACCACAGTCAGGTGAGTCACTGAGCGCAGGGTTGGAGACAGAAACCACAGTCAAGTGAGTCACTGAGCACAGGGTGGAGACAGCCACCACAGTCAGGTGAGTCACTGAGGGTGGAGACAGACACCAGAGTCAGGTGAGTCTCTGAGCAGAGGGATGGAGACAGACACCACAGTCAGGTGAGTCCCTGAGCGCAGGGATGGAGACAGACACGACAGTCAGGGGAGTCACTGAGCACAGGGTTGGAGGCAGACACCACAGTCAGGTGGGTCACTGAGGACAGGGATGCAGACAGACACCACAGTCAGGTGAGTCCCTGAGCACAGAGATGCAGACAGACCCCACAGTCAAGGGTGTCGCTGACCAGAGGGTTGGAGACAGACACCACAGTCAGGGGATTCACTGAGCACAGGGTTGGAGACAGACACCACAGTCAGGTGAGTCACTGAGCACACGGATGTAGACAGACACCACAATCAGGGGAGTCACTGAGCACAGGGTGGAGACAGACACCACAGTCAGGGGATTCACTGAGCACAGGGTTGGAGACAGACACCACAGTCAGGTGAGTCACTGAGCACACGGATGTAGACAGACACCACAATCAGGTGAGTCACTGGCAACAGGGTTGGAGACAGACACCACAGTCAGGGGAGTCACTGAGCACATGGATGGAGACAGACACCTCAGTCAGGGGAGTCACTGAGGGTGGAGACAGACACCGCAGTCAGGTGAGTCTCTGAGCACAGGGATGGACACAGACACCACAGTCAGGTGAGTCGCTAAGCACAGGTTGGAGACAGACACCACAGTCAGGTGAGTCCCTGAGCACAGGGTTGAGACAGACACCACAGTCAGTTGAGTCTCTGATCACAGTGTGGAGACAGACACCACAGTCAGGTGAGTCACTGAGCACATGGCTGGAGACAGACACCACAGTCAGGTGAGTCCCTTCGCACAGGGTGGAGACAGACACCACAGTCAGGTGAGTCACTGAGCACAGGGCTGGAGACAGACACCACAGTCAGGTGAGTCACTGAGCACAGGGATGGAGACAGACACCAAAGTCAGGTGAGTCACTGAGCACAGGGTTGGAGACAGACACCACAGTCAGGGGAGTCACTGAGCACAGGGATGAGACAGACACCACAGTCAGGGGAGTTCCTGAGCGCAGGGTGGAGACAGACACCACAGTCAGGTGAGTCACTGAGCACAGGGATGAGGACAGACACCACAGTCAGGTGAGTCCCTGAGCACAGGGTGGAGACAGACACTACAGTCAGGGGAGTCACTGAGCACAGGGATGGAGACAGAAACCACAGTCAGGTGAGTCCCTGAGCGCAGGGTTGAGACAGACACCACAGTCAGGGGAGTCCCTGAGCAGAGGGTTGGAGACAGACACCACAGTCAGGTGAGTCACTGAGTACAGGGTGGGGACAGACACCACAGTCAGGTGAGTCACTGAGCACAGGGTGGAGACAGACACCACAGTCAGGTGAGTCCCTGAGCGCATGGATGGAGACAGACACAACAGTCAGGTGAGTCACTGAGCACAGGGTTGGAGGCAGACACCACAGTCAGGTGAGTCACTGAGTGCAGGGATGCAGACAGACACCACAGTCAGGTGAGTCACTGAGCGCAGGGATGAGACAGACACCACAGTCAGGGGAGTCCCTGAGCAGAGGGTTGGAGGGAGACACCACAGTCAGGTGAGTCACTGAGTACAGGGTGGGGACAGACACCACAGTCAGTTGAGTCACTGAGCACAGGTTGGAGACAGACACCACAGTCAGGTGTGTCCCTGAGCGCAGGGATGGAGACAGACACGACAGTCAGGTGAGTCACTGAGCACAGGGTTGGAGGCAGACACCACAGTCAGGTGAGTCACTGAGCGCAGGGATGCAGACAGACACCACAGTCAGGTGAGTCCCTGAGCACAGGGTGGAGACAGACACCACAGTCAGGTGAGTCACTGAGCACAGTGATGGAGACAGACACCACAGTCAGGTGAGTCACTGAGCACAGGGTGGAGACAGACACCACAGTCAGGTGAGTCACTGAGCGCAGGGTTGGAGGCAGACACCACAGTCAGGGGAGTCACTGATCGCAGGGTGGAGACAGACACCACAGTCAGGTGACTCACTGAGCGCAGGTTGAGAGATAGACACCACAATCAGGGTAGTCACTGAGCACAGGGTTGAGACAGACACCACTGTCAGGTGAGTCACTGAGCACAGGGTTGGAGACAGACACCACAGTCAGGTGAGTCACTGAGCACAGGGATGCAGACAGACACCACAGTCAGGGGAGTCACTGAGCACAGGGTGGAGACAGACACCACAGTCAGGTGAGTCACTGAGCACAGGGTGGAGACAGACACCACAGTCAGGTGACTCACTGAGCACAGGGTGGAGACAGACACCACAGTCAGGTGAGTCACTGAGGGTGAAGACAGACACCAGAGTCAGGTGAGTCTCTGAGCACAGGGATGGAGACAGACACCACAGTCAGGTGAGTCTCTGAGGGCAGGGTTGGGTAAGGACACCACAGTCAGTTGAGTCACTGAGCGCAGGGTTGAGACAGACACCACAGTCAGGGGAGTCCCTGAGCAGAGGGTTGGAGACAGACACCACAGTCAGGTGAGTCACTGAGTACAGGGTGGGGACAGACACCACAGTCAGGTGAGTCACTGAGCACAGGGTGGAGACAGACACCACAGTCAGGTGAGTCACTGAGCGCAGGGATGCAGACAGACACCACAGTCAGGTGAGTCACTGAGCAGAGGGATGGAGACAGACACCACAGTCAGGTGAGTCACTGAGGGTGGAGACAGACACCAGAGTCAGGTGAGTCTCTGAGCACAGGGATGGAGACAGACACCACAGTCAGGTGAGTCTCTGAGCGCAGGGTTGGGAAGGACACCACAGTCAGGTGATTCACTGAGCGCAGGGATGAGACAGACACCACAGTTAGGGGAGTCCCTGAGCAGAGGGTTGGAGACAGACACCACAGTCAGGTGAGTCACTGAGTACAGGGTGGGGACAGACACCACAGTCAGGTGAGTCACTGAGCAGAGGGTGGAGATAGACACCACAGTCAGGTGAGTCCTAGTGCGCAGGGATGGAGACAGACACGACAGTCAGGTGAGTCACTGAGCACAGGGTTGGAGGCAGACACCACAGTCAGGTGAGTCACTGAGCGCAGGGATGCAGACAGACACCACAGTCAGGTGAGTCCCTGAGCACCGAGATGGAGACAGACACCACAGTCAGGTGAGTCACTGAGCACAGGGTGGAGACAGACACCATAGTCAGGTAAGTCACTGAGCGCAGGGTTGGAGACAGACACCACAGTCAGGTGAGTCACTAAGCACAGGGATGGAGACAGACACCACAGTCAGATGAGTCACTGAGCACAGGGTGGAGACAGACACCACAGTCAGGTGAGTCACTGAGGGTGGAGACAGACACCAGAGTCAGGTGAGTCTCTGAGCACAGGGATGGAGACAGACACCACAGTCAGGTGAGTCTCTGAGGGCAGGGTTGGGTAAGGACACCACAGTCAGGTGAGTCACTGAGCGCAGGGATGAGACAGACACCAAAGTCAGGGGAGTCCCTGAGCAGAGGGTTGGAGACAGACACCACAGTCAGGGGAGTAACTGAGTACAGGGTGGGGACAGACACCACAGTCAGGTGAGTCACTGAGCACAGGGTGGAGACAGACACCACAGTCAGGTGAGTCCCTGAGCGCATGGATGGAGACAGACACAACAGTCAGGTGAGTCACTGAGCACAGGGTTGGAGGCAGACACCACAGTCAGGTGAGTCACTGAGGGCAGGGATGCAGACAGACACCACAGTCAGGTGAGTCACTGAGCGCAGGGATGAGACAGACACCACAGTCAGGGGAGTCCCTGAGCAGAGGGTTGGAGGGAGACACCACAGTCAGGTGAGTCACTGAGTACAGGGTGGGGACAGACACCACAGTCAGTTGAGTCATTGAGCACAGGTTGGAGACAGACACGACAGTCAGGTGTCTCCCTGAGCGCAGGGATGGAGACAGACACGACAGTCAGGTGAGTCACTGAGCACAGGGTTGGAGGCAGACACCACAGTCAGGTGAGTCACTGAGCGCAGGGATGCAGACAGACACCACAGTCAGGTGAGTCCCTGAGCACAGGGTGGAGACAGACACCACAGTCAGGTGAGTCACTGAGCACAGTGATGGAGACAGACACCACAGTCAGGTGAGTCACTGAGCACAGGGTGGAGACAGACACCACAGTCAGGTGAGTCACTGAGCGCAGGGTTGGAGGCAGACACCACCGTCAGGTGAGTCACTAAGCACACGGATGGAGACAGACACCACAGTCAGGTGAGTCACTGAGCACAGGGTGGAGACAGACACCACAGTCAGGGGAGTCACTGAGCGCAGGGTTGGAGACAGACACCACAGTCAGGTGAGTCACTGAGCACAGGGTGGAGACAGCCACCACAGTCAGGTGAGTCTCTGAGCACAGGGATGGAGACAGACACCACAGTCAGGTGAGTCACTGAGGGTGGAGACAGACACCAGAGTCAGGTGAGTCTCTGAGCACAGTGATGGAGACAGACACCACAGTAAGGTGAGTCTCTGAGCGCAGGGTTTGGGAAGGACACCACAGTCAGGTGAGTCACCTAGCGCAGGGATGAGACAGACACAACAGTCAGGTGAGGCACTGACTACAGGTTGCGGACAGACACCACAGTCAGGTGAGTCACTGAGCACAGGGTGAAGACAGACACCACAGTCAGGTGAGTCACTGAGGGCAGGGATGCAGACAGACACCACAGTCAGGTGAGTCACTGAGCACAGTGATGGAGACAGACACCACAGTCAGGTGAGTCACTGAGCACAGGGTGGAGACAGACACCACAGTCAGGTGAGTCACTGAGCGCATTGTTGGAGGCAGACACCACCGTCAGGTGAGTCACTGAGCGCAGGGTTGGAGACAGAAACCACAGTCAAGTGAGTCACTGAGCACAGGGTGGAGACAGCCACCACAGTCAGGTGAGTCACTGAGGGTGGAGACAGACACCAGAGTCAGGTGAGTCTCTGAGCAGAGGGATGGAGACAGACACCACAGTCAGGTGAGTCCCTGAGCGCAGGGATGGAGACAGACACAACAGTCAGGTGAGTCACTGAGCACAGGGTTGGAGGCAGACACCACAGTCAGGTGGGTCACTGAGGGCAGGGATGCAGATAGACACCACAGTCAGGTGAGTCCCTGAGCACAGAGATGCAGACAGACACCACAGTCAAGGGTGTCGCTGACCAGAGGGTTGGAGACAGACACCACAGTCAGGGGATTCACTGAGCACAGGGTTGGAGACAGACACCACAGTCAGGTGAGTCACTGAGCACACGGATGTAGACAGACACCACAATCAGGGGAGTCACTGAGCACAGGGTGGAGACAGACACCACAGTCAGGGGATTCACTGAGCACAGGGTTGGAGACAGACACCACAGTCAGGTGAGTCACTGAGCACACGGATGTAGACAGACACCACAATCAGGTGAGTCACTGGCAACAGGGTTGGAGACAGACACCACAGTCAGGGGAGTCACTGAGCACATGGATGGAGACAGACACCTCAGTCAGGGGAGTCACTGAGGGTGGAGACAGACACCGCAGTCAGGTGAGTCTCTGAGCACAGGGATGGACACAGACACCACAGTCAGGTGAGTCGCTAAGCACAGGTTGGAGACAGACACCACAGTCAGGTGAGTCCCTGAGCACAGGGTTGAGACAGACACCACAGTCAGTTGAGTCTCTGATCACAGTGTGGAGACAGACACCACAGTCAGGTGAGTCACTGAGCACATGGCTGGAGACAGACACCACAGTCAGGTGAGTCCCTGCGCACAGGGTGGAGACAGACACCACAGTCAGGTGAGTCACTGAGCACAGGGCTGGAGACAGACACCACAGTCAGGTGAGTCACTGAGCACAGGGATGGAGACAGACACCAAAGTCAGGTGAGTCACTGAGCACAGGGTTGGAGACAGACACCACAGTCAGGGGAGTCACTGAGCACAGGGATGAGACAGACACCACAGTCAGGGGAGTTCCTGAGCGCAGGGTGGAGACAGACACCACAGTCAGGTGAGTCACTGAGCACAGGGATGAGGACAGACACCACAGTCAGGTGAGTCCCTGAGCACAGGGTGGAGACAGACACTACAGTCAGGTGAGTCTCTGAGCACAGGGATGGAGACAGAAACCACAGTCAGGTGAGTCCCTGAGCACAGGGTGGAGACAGACACTACAGTCAGGGGAGTCACTGAGCATATAGTTTCCCCCTCCAGGTTTACTATGTGGCTTTATGCCTAACTCCTGGGAGGGTTTTTTTTGGTTTTTGGCAGAGCCCGATGCAATTTACTTGATGGTTCTGGGGACTCTGGGGCTCAGTGAGCAGATTGGAAGTTTTGGTGGATTTAGGGGGGTTTGCTTTCAGCCCCTGCCCGGGCAGTGTTTGCCGTGAAAACCGCTTCAGGAGCAGGCTGGAGCACGGCGGGGCTTGCGCGACAGGCCACAGGGCCCTCGCACCGCCACCAAGCCCCTACGCCCCTCCGCCTCGCCTCGCTCCTCTTTTCAACCTGCGCTTCACGGCGCACACGGCCCGACCCCTACCTCGCGCTGCTCCTTTCACCACCGCGGGGGCGGCTGACTCGAGGGGCTCGAGGGGCAGTTTACCGCCTACGGGACTCAGAGCTTGGAGCCTAGGGCCATGTAATTTCTCTGAAGCTCTGAGCGCGGTGGCCGAAGCGCTTCAAAGCACCTCTGGCAGCTGCTCCCCCGGCGGTTCACTGCCTCTCACCTGCCTCTCGCAGATGAGCAAAGCTGTGGGTTCGGTCTCCACACTCACTTGAGGGGAAACTGGTGCAGCACAGCCGGCCTCCCGAGCTCCGGAGGTCTCCGTAGCTCCGCGGCCCGACACGTTGCCGCCTGGCTGACCCCTGACTAGGAAGGCGATGCAGGATACTTTTGCGATACTTTCTCGATGCTGGCTTCTGCCGGATCAGTTCCGGTTCTGTCCCGGGAGGATTTTTCGGCTTCTCACACCCGTTACAGCCACCGCCCCTGCTCTCCCGTTCTCCTGCTGCTTACTGGCGTGCCTGCTTCCTCTCCCTCTCTGCTGCAAGACCCGGACTGGATTCCACCGTCACTCACCACATGAGGGCAACAATAGTTCACACGTTGGACCTTTGCACTGCAGAATAGCACACATCCTTGCCCAACACTCGCAATAAATAGGCTCCTGAGGTCACTGTTCAGACTAGACAGCCCGCCGCGAATAGCACTCCAAACAATTCAGCGGTCTACCTATGATTGGGACATAGCATTATCTGACATATGTAAATACTCCGCTTGGCTGAAGTGGCACAGATCAGTGTTGTGAACAAATGGGATACGTACCGCTTGAAGACCCCTCCTTCCTACTGGATTGTCTGGCTGGGCAGGAGGGGCTGTCTGCATGCACTGTGCGATGGAGAACACTGAGCGGATATCACCCATGCAACAGTGACACTGGTTAGAGGCGGCAGACCCGAGAGCAGAGGACGGCCCGGGACCAGGGTTCGATTCCCGGCGCGGCAGGTTTCTGGACCAGGGTCAGCGGACTCGATAATTCTCTCGCCTCGGTGCCCACTCTGATCAGCGATCACACTCGGCAACTCTGGGCATTAGCTTGCCTCATCTTCACTAACGGCCCCACCAGACCGCCGGGGATGCCTGGTCTCACCCTGGAGATACCCATTAAGGGACCATCTCTCAGGGAAGCCAGGAAGGGTTTCGCAGCGGTCGAAGCGCCTTGGGACCCTACGGGTAAGTAGTGCGCTATATAAATGCCTATACATACATACATACATACATACGTGGCAGAGATAACCAAGTGAAATGAAACAAGAGAGGAGATTGACTTTGAAGATCCCACTGTGGCTGGACACAAGACTGGGCCAGGTGACAACATTACCAGGCTTAACAAAATGGGGCCATATCAGCCTGTCCACCTTGGAAGATGTGGGGGACACAAATGGTATTGTGTCATTTACACATCCAAGGACAGAGTATGAGAGAGCACCTACACAAAAGCCACAACTGTGCCACGCACTGAGAGCACACCTAGGGAGGAAACTAAAGAGGAATCACTGCTGGAGAGGAGGTTGCTGAACTGCCACATGACTATGAAAGCAATCTCCCTCACATACGTCACTTTACTAACACAAAGTATAAGCGGTACCAATTGAGGTCTCGTTGGCAAACTGATGTTGGGGAACTGGCGTGCAGTAGTGATACAGGCAAGTTTTCAGCAGATTACGCTGAAAATGCTACAGAGAATCTATTATACAAAGTCATTACTACACACAATAGGAAGGGCCAGTGACAACACGTGCCTGCGCACCGGCATCCAGGAGGGTACGTTCATACATACCATATGGGCTTTCCACAAGACGCGCCATTTCTGGGAGGGAGTTACTGAGAGGCTGAAAAGCACCGCAGGTGCGCCCACTGACAGAGGCAACCCTAGGCTTGCTGGGGATATGGCAGAACTCAGACGTCTCCTCCTACAAAAAAATTGCTGGTTAGCTTGGGCTTCCTGCTGGCAAAAAGAGAGATTGCATGGCTATAGTGGAAGCCAACTAAAACACAGCTACATAACTGGGAAAGGGAAGTGAACATATGCTGTGTCAAGGAAAAGCCGGTATACAAGAGAAAAGGGTTTCATAGGAAATTTGAGAACATTTGGGGTGATTGGGAGGATATCGGATTGCATGGGTGACCAGCCGGGCCTGGAGTAGAGACAGAGATGGAGCCGTGCTAATGGAGATTTTGGACTGCTCTGATGGTGCTCGACTACTTTACCCCCCAGACCCATTACGATACAGATTCTACATACTGAGTAGAATGGAACTATTAATTCCCCACTTAGGCGTGGGATTTGGGACCCCGCAAATATCTGCGCAACTGTTTATTGGATTGACTGTATGTTTTTTTTGAAATGT
Source organism: Lissotriton vulgaris (assembly GCF_964263255.1). Lineage (NCBI taxonomy): Eukaryota > Metazoa > Chordata > Amphibia > Caudata > Salamandridae > Lissotriton > Lissotriton vulgaris. The sequence goes on from NW_028244498.1 coordinate 473,607, forward strand.
AAATAAAATTAAAACAAATTAAAACCAATGGCTGTATCAGTCAGTCAGTGCTTGTGGTGGATGACACTTCTAAATCTAGTGGCACCGGTTGGCCTTGGAACTGGGGTGGGGACTAAGAGCACCTTGTTTCCCAGGACATCTAGTTTACCTGTGAAGTGCACACAATAACTTAATCAACCACAAAGTCCAGAACAAATCTGGGGTGAGGGAACCAGAGGCACAGGTGGCTGGGAGACGGCCGCCTCCAACATAAACTATGTACCACAATGTAGCCGCCCCCAGTGTGTTGTCGCTAGTGCAGTTTTTAGTTTGTGAGTGCAGGCATCTCACAAAAAGTGAAGGACTGGTCTCACACACCACTGGTGTCATGCTTCATCATAGACCAGTCCTCGCCCTCTACAAACTTGGTTTGATAGCGGGCATACACCTAACGACAGGGATGCACTTCTAAACTAAGTGTGGGCCCATGGGGAATAAAATGTGAATTAAAAGGCCATTAAAGGTGTCAGTTTTAGTTTAATAGTGCTGGCATCTATATGGTGGTTTAAAATAAGGTGATCGTTGTAATGGGGATATTAATGTCCCCCCCACCGCTGTGAATGAGGTCAACATGTTTCTGCCTAAAGACCCAGTTGGGTCTGCAGCATTCATCAGGACCGTGAAAGAAAGTACGGGCTCCACTCTTACCACACTATGGTGAGAGGATTCCACTCAGTGGGGTGATGAAGATCACACCCCACTGTGAAATGGCTAAATTCTAAAAGGCGGAAAGAAAAACATATAAAAAACATATTTACTGTCACACAGCTTTTGACACATACAACAAAAAACAGAGTAAGCCACAATCACCATGGTGAGTGGCTAAAAGTGCAGCATAATGTGACAGCAATCTGTGCACCAATCACAGAGATAATATCGCCAAAATGCTTACCCTAAGATGAGGTAAAAATGGCCCCATAGGAGGGAGAGGGCAGGAGACCCTTTAGGTCCAAAACTAGAAATAAAGTTTAGGGAGAAAGAACTGAAATACACGATGTTAGAGGCCCCCATGGGGTCCTGTAAGAAAAGCACATGTAGCTCTGTAGTGCCAAAATATCGCCGACCTGTAGAGAAAGAACCCAATCAATTAAGCATTCATACTCTTACTGTCAAACGACATGATCTCCGCCTCTGTGCCTAAGTCTACGCGTCTCCACTCCTCGCCAGTAGAGTGAGCAAGCCCGCGTCCGGTTTTATAGTGTGGGCTAGAGGAGTTAATTGTTAATAACCGCTTAATGCAGGGCAGCTGTGCGAGATCCGGTGTCCTCGAGACATAGTCTGAAGGAGGTCCAGGGGAGTGCCTGGCCACCCAAATAAGGCATGCGGAAATGGAACCTTAATTGAATGGTACGCGAGGTAAGTAAAGTTTACAATGGGACCGGCGTCCCCGGAATTGGGTTGTTGGTGGACCCGCTTGCTCATGTGCATCGGTGGTAGAGGATACTGCGCACATGTGGTAGAAAAAGACTAGTTCTGTGCGCATGTGTGGAGAAGCGGAAGGGCATACCAGTTTGGAAAACCTGAGGGTGAACTATGATGGTTTTTAATTCCAGTATAGAGCACTCCTACACCATAGAACACCAGCCTTCCATCTACATTTTTTACAGACTGCTACCAATATAACTAAGGCCACTGGTTGTCGCCCTACTTTTGTGGTTAACTCTGATGTTTTCTAGTACCATATAAACCACACCATCATGGACACAACTAAACACACATTCTTGCGTTTGTTTAGAGGGCACCTGTACACCATAGAACACCATAGAACACCAGAAGCCCTCCCTTCTTAATTACCAGAAGACCATCACCAACTAACACAACCCAACTCTCCCCCCCCCCCCCCCCCAAGCCACATAAGCCAGGTGCTCACTTTGCCACTGGATTCAAGCTACCCTGGCTGATGACGGCTGATTAGCCAGAAACCGGTCCCAGGATGCTGGTTTCCGGTCCAGGGAAGACATGGCTTGGCAGTTCGGGCTGGACTGTTCCCATGAGGCACAGGGTCAGACTGATTTGCATATGGCCATGTCTGAACTGGGGTGGTGGAGTGAGCTTAAGAATGATGATGGATTAAACCCAGATCAGTTGACTGGGGGTGAGTGTTTGATTTGCTCAAATGCTCCGTCCATCATCCCCTTTGGTATTGCTTTATCATTGTATAAAGCGCAGTTCACACAAAGTATACTTTCTAATGGTCGTTTTGATGTTATAAAGGAAACCTTGTACATATGTCACCAATATGTCACTACAACTTTAGGTTCCATTTTTTCACTGGGTCACTATTCCCTATTGCTTAATGTTTATTTCAATACTCTGTATGTATTGTTCTCTTATAAAAAAAAGCTGTATAAATAATTGTTTATGAAATACAAATCCTGTGTGTGTTCGTCTTGCTCTCTTTTTGACATCTTATTAACCCTTTTCATTGCAATTGCGCATTTGTATACTTGTATCAAGTTGCCATTAGTCCATAGGAGCCATTGTTTTTGGTTGACATAGTGTGCTCTGGCACACATCTGGGGCTAGGGGAAATATGAGGTGGTCTTTGGATACCTGTGCGTTTTATGAATAAATGTTTTAGTATCGTAGGACTCAGGTGACTTGGAGCTCATTCTAGGAGTACACTATGGGGGAGGAGCTATTTCACTTGAATTACAACTTGTGAAACAAAAGGTAAACATTGACTACACTACCCTGAGTGCATTAACCCACATCAGTACATAAGATTGTAAACTGTGAACACTTTATACACAGATCTCTGCATGACAAGAATGGTCACCATGGATGCAAGTGTGAAGGTCTCAGACCAGGGTAAGAAATTCCAAATATATAAACATGAAAGCAAATGCATTAGACCTCTTTAAGAATGGCTTGTAATAACCTCTAGGACGTTTTATTACCATTATGATGAAGGAAAATACAAATGTGGACACACACCTCAACAATACAAATACCAAGGAAATTCAGGAGCCAACAATGCAATGCAAGCATTAGAGGTGTGCTCAATATAGCACCCAGACTGTGTAGAGGAGTCAGAGCTGCAGCATAAAGACACCAGAGACAGCCACAGAGACAAATTCTCCAAATAATTGAGAAAAACAAATATGTTGATGCTACACGCAGCCATGAGAGAACAAGGTGGAACGATGACTATGAATACATCGAACTGAAAGAGTCGGATGCAGAACTCTAATAGTGAGCAAGTAACTTACTAGTAATCGTATGTATCTGGATTCTAGCGAAGAATTTGTACATGACATAGAAATCACTGGATTGTGAAGGACCATGTGAACCTGGAATACAAAAAGAAATTATATTTCAACCTTATCCAGTGCACATTTAGAGTCATTTAAATCAATGGTAATGAGGAGGGTAGTTATAGCAGGTTGATGTTTGTTTTTATCAGCAAAGACAGGTGCCATGGGAGGATGAAGCCGCTCGCACGACTATGGAAGTTCTACAACCATCGCAAAGCTTGTCATACCTCCCCTACTCACAACAGAAAAACATTCCCTATCCCATAAAAACTGCAGCTGTAAGTAACCAGATACAATTGTAAAAAGGTGATCTGCACTCTTCAGACTGTGCTAGCAACAACCAAAAAATTGTGCCTAAGGGCAGGGTGTGATCATTGTGATGGTTGTGAAGAAAACAACTTACTTACCTGTAACTTTGGTTCTCCAGTATTGGTAGCTTTCATAGATTCCCATTGTTTGTATCATCCCCCGTCGTCGAGATGGGAGTCCCCGATAAATAAAATATACCATAGAAATAGGTACCAAAAAAAAAAAAAGAATAAGGCCTAGGCCACATCTCATTTTGTAGCATATCCACCTCTTTTTGTAAAAGAGACCAAACAAAGTGAACAGCCAATCAGAACAGCCTCACCCCATAGAACCTTCCTGAGAGAGCCTCAGATTTTCTACCGTACGTTGTGCAAGGGAGTCTCCACTGAGCTCTGCTCAGTTTTTTCTTCAACAACTACTTTTTTCAACTCAGCTCTTCACAAGATTTCATTATGTCAGACAAGGAAAAAAAGGCTCTTTTTAAGGCTTGTGCCACCTGCTCCAAGAAGAGACTTTATGCGGAGGACAAACAAAGACTGTATTTATTGTTCGTATCCGGACCAAAAAGCTTCTGACTGCAAGATCTATCGGACCTTTTCAACTAAGATCTTGCGGGACCGTGAGGGACGTCTGCTCACTTGGCTTCAAAAATTAAAGTAATGAAAAGATCCCGTTTCAAGTGACAGTAATGATGCTTCATATGGAATCCATCCAGGAGGTCTCAAAAAAGGGGTAGTTCTTCACCATCTACTTCTTCAGACCCCCCGTCCAAAGCCTTTAAAAAGACCTCTTATAGGTCTGACAGGCGTAGTCCCATCAAATCTCCTCACTGATGTGTAAAGGAGAGGGGAGGACTTGCTGTTGATGTGACATCTGTGATATAACGACAAAATACATAGAAGTCAATAAATGGTTCTTGGGAAATGACCATCTAGAGCAGACAGCAACTTATGGATACCTGTGAGTTCTTTTAGATGATTGGGCTACTTTTAAACAGAATAGGGAAGATTTGAAGAGAGAAGAGGTCTCCTTGACCCAGGCATTTGGTATCTTGCAAAGAACCTTAGATGGCCCAAGCTATGCACCACAATTGAAAGTCATCGCAGCAACGCTCCTTCTGACTGTTACATACGGTAGTGAAGTACTTCGGAACAGAGTTGCAATTCTCTTAAATCTAATCTTTTCAAAAGTCTTTAGATCACTGTTCCACCTTCCTTTGAAAGCATCGAGAGCTCAGGGAGTTTGGGCTTATAAATCAATAGACAGCAAGGAAAAGGGCCTACCTAAAAACCTGTAACAGAAAAAGATCAGCCTCCGAAAGTCAATTATGGCAAGCTTTGTGGCAGGAGATGCAAAGGAATGCAACAGATCCAGCCCGTCTCTACTTAAATTCAGCGATTAAAGCTGTAAAAAAATATTGTCAATACTACAGAAAAGAAAGTATCCCTTATAAATTATAAAGTTTCATTTGCCAGTAGATCGCATGCCTGGTCTTTGATTAATGAATATAAAAAACTCAAAAAATGGAATAAGGCAAACATGAAAGCTCCCTGTAGACTGTGTACTAAAGGGGTAGAAAATATCACACACATCACATGTGTATGCTTGGGATTATTGAAAGAAAGAAGACAAATGCTGAAAACCCCTTTTAACAAGCAGGGAGAACGTACCTGTAGGCAGGCTGCCATTGCATCTTCAAGATCCACTGATCCAATGATTAATTGTCAATACACTACATTTTTAAATAGTGCAGGAACAAAACTGTCAGATACTCCTGAGAACTACTCGACAAATGAGAATGTGCACAGTTCGAGAAGCTGATTCTGAACATATCTGGTTTGTTATAACCCTCTGTCGTATTTTGCACATAACACTGCTAAACTTGTTGCACTTTATATATATTAAAATCAGGGAATGGGGGAGTAAGAAGGTCTGATCCATTCAGCTTCCTAATAATCAGTCAAAATCAAATGGGAATGGATCACTTGTACCTGCTGCCAGGGTCCACTATGTTCTGTCCGTCAGTACTTAAGAAGTAGTTCAGTTCAAAATGCTTTATTCGGTTTGTCAAACACAACCATATAAGCACAACAATAAAACATTACCGTTGTATCAATATTAGCAATTGAAGAGCACCATGATTACAGGTCTGGTTAAAACTCATGGAAGGAAGAAGTACTTAAAAACCCCTCATTCACGCAGGCAGACTGTGTGGCGGTTTATCTTGGTTCTCCGCCTTTGTTAGGTGCATGACAGCATCATCATCGGGTCTCACCCCCAGCACTTTACCTTCCATACGTTTCTCAACTGTATATATTTATACATCTGTAATCTAGTTAATTCTTACCCTGTTTGTAACCTAGGCAACGTTCTCATTTTATTGCCTTCAATCAAATCTTTCAGTTTATTGATCTAGATATTGTCCCAGAATAGTCCTTCCAAAAGTGGTGTCTGTTGTTTTTTGCACTTCTGCTCCAAACAGCAGGTCACCCCTTCCCATACGACCTAGTGTTGCTTGCGTGACTGGGAGTAGTTTCGACCTACCAAACAAATAATGCAGAAATTAACAAGTTATTTGCCTTCTCCGATAGCTCTCCCACGCCGCCATTGTCCGCCAGTTCCCCTCCACACTGTGTGACGTCACTAGAGTCATAAAGCACGCCGTGGCATGCTGACATCAGTTCCCATTCTTTTTTTTGTTGACCCTTTGAGACGAACAGAAGATACTAACCAACTAAGATAGGCGTGATTCGCAAAAGTATCAATAGAATATTGATGCTACATGGATTATTCATAATGTAATTAGAAACTATGTATATGCATTTGTAAACAGCTGTAAGTAGGAATGAGAAGGAGTCTTGGTAGCTATGGGGAGGAGGGTGGATTGGGGAGTAAAAGAATTACCAAAGGTAGGTAACTTGTATTTCTGATGGATACATCTACCTGCAGATTCCGCACCTTTTGAATAGAATTTCTAAGCAGTGACACACTTGGAGGTGTGAGCAAGGCTGACTAAACCAAACAGTCCCGTAGAACTGAGCGAGTTTAATAACTATCCCTTCCTACTTCTGAATCCAAGCAGTAGTGTTTTGAAAGCTTGTGAAGGGAGAACAAAGATGCTGCTTTTCATATATCTGCTGTAGGAACACCTCTAGCTAGGGCAGACTAGGTGAAGTAGCTAAAGCAGAAAGAGCATGAATACCTTTAGGTGGCTCTCTTTGAGCCATGGAGAAGCAGATTTTGATACCCAGGATGATCCATCTTGAGAGTGTTGGTTTGTGAATCACTTTTCCTTTCACTTTCCCTTTGTACCCTATGAAGAGTAGATCATTGAGTCTGAATTCTTTGGTTCAATCAATATAGAAGCCGACTGCACGTTTCGGGTTAAGTCCCCGCAGTCTTTCTTCATCCTTCATAGAAGGAGGAGGCGGATAGAAGGTGGGAAGTGTAATGGATCGACATAAGTGGAATGGAGTAACCACTTTAGGGAGGAAGGCAGTTATGCTCCGTAATACCAGTTTGTCTGGAAAGAAGGTAGTAGAGACTGGTTTTACAGTCAGCACTTGTAGTTCCATGACATGCCCTGCTGATGTGATGGCATACAAAAATAACTGTTTTGAAGGATAACAACCTTAAGGGACAACTGTGAAGGGGTGCAATTGGAGAAAACATTAAGAAAGTAAGAAGGGAGGTCGAGTTTAGCTAGGCTGCAACAAGGGCCCTCTCTAGAGAGGTTCTGTCGGCTGAACTTACAATCCAGCAGGCAACCGTCATACAGGGGGCTGGCCACCAACAAGGAAAGCCATCATACAGACTGCAACCCGCCAGGCCACGCTGGCGAACTTTGGCTACCTCTGGAGCCCGCGGCACCGAGCAGTGTGTGGTGTCCTACTGACATCAGGGTGAGGCCTACCCCACTCTGTGAGGCCGTGCGCTTTGGTAGGTCCCAGAGTGGGCTGCCGCACTCCCCATGAAGGGTGAGCCAGGAGACAGGTTGTGGCTGCTGCTGCTTGCTATTTCCTCAGGTCCGTGCTACCCTTGAAGAGCACGCTTTAGGGTAGCCCGTGACTACCCTGCTCATTGCATGGCCCGGAGTGCACTCGCAAGCCTGCCCGTTTGGGGTGGGAAGAGACTCCTCATTGTGCCCCGTGCACATTGGGGCCCCCACTACTAGATTGGCGGCTGCCGGCTGATGCCTGGGCCTGAGACTGGCAGCACCCGGGCTTCCCACAGGTGGTAAGAGGGGCAGTGCGGGCCGCCGCTGGCACCACTAGTGCAGCGCTGCCTGCTTTGCACCTGGGCCTTCTGTGGCAGCCTTGCGTGACATACTGGCTGCGGGCGCCTGGCCTTGCGGGCATCCCACCGGGACCTTGCTATCCCCATTTGCTGGGACAAAAAGACACTTTCTTATGCAGCACTCTTTTAATTTTTCCCCCAAACCAATATTTTGTTGTATTTTGACTAATTTCTTGGGCCCTTCAAGTGAAATCTACAAACCCTGGGTACCTTTAGAATCCTTAGGATGTCAGAAGTAAAGGACACAAATTTTGTGTGAATACCTATTGTGGACAATAAGGTACGGGGGTCTAAGCGCGAACTACCCCATATAGCCAAAAATCGAAACCAAGGAGCTCCTGTTGGAGGGAGGAAAACCACACAGACATGAGTTCGACCTCAAAATACAGACAAACGAGACAGACGGGAGCCGGCACTACCTGGACATGCTGTGGCCCCACCATGGTTCTTGGAAGGACGTTGACTGACCAGATGCGTGACAGCGGCAGTACAGGGAAGGTAGAGGTCATGGAGAGTACGGGCATCGGGGCTGACGCAGAGCCCATGAGTGACACCTGTGGGGAGGGGGCAGGGGGGGGGAACCATGACAATCCTGCATAGAATCCTGCTTACAGGGTGAGCCTTGAAATCTTTTGGGTTTATTTCCTTTTAGAAGCAAGTCTTGATGGCCTAACTAAGGGTCTTATAATTGTGATGGGGGTTCAGTCAAAGAGAGTGTGAAGGGATGAGAGCACAGCAGAAGAAGAATAAAACAGACAGGGGGAATAAAGAAAAAGAAATACAACTGTACATAGAAAGCAGAACATAGCTGGATACGATAGAGCTGGGAAGAACTGCCGTAGATGAGAATTTGAGAGGAAGTGGTTATCCAATTATGTTGAGATTGTTTATTTTATCTGGTTAAAAAGATACTCACGTTTTCCTTTAATCGGAGGAAACTGGAGGTCGAGCCATTCAGTCTCTGGAGCTGAGGAGGAGTCTGCAAGGCCTGAGCCTAAGAACAATAGGAGAAATGATTCTGTGAGATTTTAGTAGACTTTTTGAAGAATGTGAGCCTATATGATAAATGGAGTACAAGAAAACATTTAAATTCCCAGGGATGATTGTAGTTGGCCAGTGTTACAGAACTAAACCAAACCCATATGCCACACCCTCTGCTTTCCCCCAAGAGTCTCTGTTCTTTGTACAGTGTGCGTGTTTCTAAAGTGTGCTTGAATATGTTTAAGGGTGTCTTTGTTTGTGTGTGTGTACATCTGTCTGTATTTGCTGTTCATCACCACCCCCTTTTGTAAATCGATTTTGGCCACTATAGGTTTGGCAGGGTATACTCAGACATGAGTCCCTTTCTCACTGCTCCATCAGGATTCAAGCAAGCCGGGCCGAAGACGGCTGAAATGCCAGAAACCGGTCCCCGGTAGCTTGTCTCCTTTCTGGTAAAGAATTGGCTTGGTAGTTTAGTCTGCCCTGTTCCCATGATGCACTGGGCCAGGGACAGACTGATTTGCATATAGCCAGGTTCTGAGCTGGGATGGGGCAGTGAGATAAATAACGGTGATGGATCAAGCCCTGATCTTTGGACTGGGTAAGAGTGGTCTGCTCAATTCAGACACTCTGTTCATCACCACCCCCTTTTGTAAATCGATTTTGGCCACTATAGGTGTGGCAGGGTATACTCAGACATGAGTCCCTTTCTCACTGCTCCATCAGGATTCAAGCAAGCCGGGCCGAAGACGGCTGAAATGCCAGAAACCGGTCCCCGGTAGCTTGTCTCCTTTCTGGTAAAGAATTGGCTTGGTAGTTTAGTCTGCCCTGTTCCCATGATGCACTGGGCCAGGGACAGACTGATTTGCATATAGCCAGGTTCTGAGCTGGGATGGGGCAGTGAGATAAATAACGGTGATGGATCAAGCCCTGATCTTTGGACTGGGTAAGAGTGGTCTGCTCAATTCAGACACTCTGTTCATCACCACCCCCTTTTGTAAATCGATTTTGGCCACTATAGGTTTGGCAGGGTATACTCAGACATGAGTCCCTTTCTCACTGCTCCATCAGGATTCAAGCAAGCCGGGCCGAAGACGGCTGAAATGCCAGAAACCGGTCCCCGGTAGCTTGTCTCCTTTCTGGTAAAGAATTGGCTTGGTAGTTTAGTCTGCCCTGTTCCCATGATGCACTGGGCCAGGGACAGACTGATTTGCATATAGCCAGGTTCTGAGCTGGGATGGGGCAGTGAGATAAATAACGGTGATGGATCAAGCCCTGATCTTTGGACTGGGTAAGAGTGGTCTGCTCAATTCAGACACTCTGTTCATCACCACCCCCTTTTGTAAATCGATTTTGGCCACTATAGGTGTGGCAGGGTATACTCAGACATGAGTCCCTTTCTCACTGCTCCATCAGGATTCAAGCAAGCCGGGCCAAAGACGGCTGAAATGCCAGAAACCGGTCCCCGGTAGCTTGTCTCCTTTCTGGTAAAGAATTGGCTTGGTAGTTTAGTCTGCCCTGTTCCCATGATGCACTGGGCCAGGGACAGACTGATTTGCATATAGCCAGGTTCTGAGCTGGGATGGGGCAGTGAGATAAATAACGGTGATGGATCAAGCCCTGATCTTTGGACTGGGTAAGAGTGGTCTGCTCAATTCAGACACTCTGTTCATCACCACCCCCTTTTGTAAATCGATTTTGGCCACTATAGGTGTGGCAGGGTATACTCAGACATGAGTCCCTTTCTCACTGCTCCATCAGGATTCAAGCAAGCCGGGCCGAAGACGGCTGAAATGCCAGAAACCGGTCCCCGGTAGCTTGTCTCCTTTCTGGTAAAGAATTGGCTTGGTAGTTTAGTCTGCCCTGTTCCCATGATGCACTGGGCCAGGGACAGACTGATTTGCATATAGCCAGGTTCTGAGCTGGGATGGGGCAGTGAGATAAATAACGGTGATGGATCAAGCCCTGATCTTTGGACTGGGTAAGAGTGGTCTGCTCAATTCAGACACTCTGTTCATCACCACCCCCTTTTGTAAATCGATTTTGGCCACTATAGGTTTGGCAGGGTATACTCAGACATGAGTCCCTTTCTCACTGCTCCATCAGGATTCAAGCAAGCCGGGCCGAAGACGGCTGAAATGCCAGAAACCGGTCCCCGGTAGCTTGTCTCCTTTCTGGTAAAGAATTGGCTTGGTAGTTTAGTCTGCCCTGTTCCCATGATGCACTGGGCCAGGGACAGACTGATTTGCATATAGCCAGGTTCTGAGCTGGGATGGGGCAGTGAGATAAATAACGGTGATGGATCAAGCCCTGATCTTTGGACTGGGTAAGAGTGGTCTGCTCAATTCAGACACTCTGTTCATCACCACCCCCTTTTGTAAATCGATTTTGGCCACTATAGGTGTGGCAGGGTATACTCAGACATGAGTCCCTTTCTCACTGCTCCATCAGGATTCAAGCAAGCCGGGCCGAAGACGGCTGAAATGCCAGAAACCGGTCCCCGGTAGCTTGTCTCCTTTCTGGTAAAGAATTGGCTTGGTAGTTTAGTCTGCCCTGTTCCCATGATGCACTGGGCCAGGGACAGACTGATTTGCATATAGCCAGGTTCTGAGCTGGGATGGGGCAGTGAGATAAATAACGGTGATGGATCAAGCCCTGATCTTTGGACTGGGTAAGAGTGGTCTGCTCAATTCAGACACTCTGTTCATCACCACCCCCTTTTGTAAATCGATTTTGGCCACTATAGGTGTGGCAGGGTATACTCAGACATGAGTCCCTTTCTCACTGCTCCATCAGGATTCAAGCAAGCCGGGCCGAAGACGGCTGAAATGCCAGAAACCGGTCCCCGGTAGCTTGTCTCCTTTCTGGTAAAGAATTGGCTTGGTAGTTTAGTCTGCCCTGTTCCCATGATGCACTGGGCCAGGGACAGACTGATTTGCATATAGCCAGGTTCTGAGCTGGGATGGGGCAGTGAGATAAATAACGGTGATGGATCAAGCCCTGATCTTTGGACTGGGTAAGAGTGGTCTGCTCAATTCAGACACTCTGTTCATCACCACCCCCTTTTGTAAACTGTATCCCATGACATCCTTCTTAAGCGTCTGGAGATGACCGGAGTTTCTGGCCTCGCTCTGACCTGGTTCCGCTCCTTCCTTAAGGACAGATCTTTCCGGGTGTCAGCCCCTCCTTTTCTTTCCAAACCCCACCCCATAGCACAGGGAGTACCTCAGGGCTCAGCGTTGAGCCCTTCCCTTTTCAACCTCTACGTGCAGCCTCTTGCGGTGGTGGCCAAAGAGTGGGGACTGACGCTGGTGTCGTACGCTGACGACACCCAGTTGGTCATCACCCTCACGGAAAGCCCCTCCATCGCGGCCTCCAGGTTCAGAAATGGCCTGGAAGCAGTGGCACAATGGATGACGGATAACTACCTACAACTGAACGCGGGAAAAACGGAAGTGCTGCTCCTTGGCAAAAACATCAGCCTTTGGATTGTGCACTGGTGGCCGTCATCCCTTGGTTCCATCCCACTCCCTAAGTCCCTTGTAAAAAATCTAGGAGTCTGGATGGACGCCTCACTCAGCTTCCAGACTCACACCAAGAAGGTGGCCGCCACCTGTATAGGTCTATTAAGAAGTCTCAGCTCTATACTTGGCTTTTTCGACCCGAAGGTCCGCCAACTGATCATCCAAGCGACTATCCTTTCTCGTTTGGACTACGCAAATGTCCTCCTCCTAGGCGCAAACAAAGCTGAAATTGCTAGACTCCAACGCGTGCAAAATGCGGCGGCAAGAGCTTTGGTCGGCCTTCCCCGCAGGTGTTCAGCCAGAGCTACCATCCGCAAACTTCACTGGTTGCCAGTTGACTCCAGAATTCAATTCAAAGCCCTCATCACGATTTTCAAAATTTTCAAACGGGGAAGTCCCACTCTTCTACAAAATCTCATCAGTCCCTATGTTCCTGGTTGTGATATGCGCTCCGCTAACCAGTTTCTCTTGAGCGTTCCCCGCGCAAAGCTTTGCCGCACTGGAGGCCGCTCCTTCAGGGTCTTAGGACCTAAGCTCTGGAATGCTCTGCCCCTTAACATCCGTTCCCTAGACAGCCTTCCTACTTTCCGAAAAGCAATCAAGACCCTCCTGTTTCCCTCTGGTTAGCTCTTCACTCTCCTTTCTCCCCCTACTTGGTAGGTTCTGTGACTCCTCTCAGCGCCGGGACGCCCCTTTGCTGGGGCAGCTGTCGCGCTTTACCAAACCCAGAATAGAATAGAATAAGAAATAAGCAAGCACTACATGCACAATTTAGCTCATCGATAACAACAATTTCACAAAGAACTGCATTAATTTCATTAGAACATTAAACCAGTCGCACCTACACTGGGGGGCGGGTGGGGGCTGTTTAATTACACTACTTTAGAACAACTGCATTATATCAATCTAGTCACTGAAAGTGCGACTGGCATCAGTTAGTGTAAAAAATGCTTCTTGGTGTGTTTTCCTAAGACGCCTGAAGCATTTACTGGAAGTTTCTAATGGCCATGAAAGCTGCATCATAACATAACAAAAAGGGGGCAGTCTGCCATCTGTTAAACAGTGAAGAGAGACTGCTGCAAGACAAGTGTTTCTCACCGCCCGCGTGGCATAGGGTCTGACTGCCTCATTCCAAAGCCCCTAGATACTGAATTTCATCAGCCTTAGTGGGGTCACTTGCTGCAGCAACTCTCTCTTCACAATCAAGAAAGTAAACAAGCATTTGCAATGCAATAGGTCTCGCATTATTAAAGTTTGAGCTATTGGTCTTGTAAATGACAATTTTTTTATTCATGTGTTGGTTTTGAAAATAGCTAAATGAATAGCTTTGTCATTTACAATGCCAATAGTTATAACTTTCGCAAATGTGACACCTATAGCATTTGTAATGCAACATGTTTTGTATTTACGTGACTTAGATGTATTGATATTACAAATAACGGCTTTTAATTTTTTCAAATAATTACTACTTAAATAAAAATGATTGTAATTTATAATGGTAATAGCTTAAATTTTTGTAAATAACTTTTGTGAAGTGTTCAGTGTATTTTATTGTGATGAAAATCCAAGAACAGAAGTGAAATATTAACATCTTTTTGTGACATTTGTAATAAAGCTTGAAACATTGAGAGAACATATTTGAACCAGTTGCACAGATTGATGCTGTGGTGGCGCTGAGTGATGCTGTGGTGGCGCTGAGTGATGCTGTGGTGGCGCTGAGTGATGCTGTAGCAGCGCTGAGTGATGCTGTGGCGGCGCTGAGTGATGCTGTTGCGGCGCTGAGTGATGCTGTTGCGGCGCTGAGTGATGCAGTGGTGGCGCTGAGTGATGCAGTGGCGGCGCTGAGTGATGCAGTGGCGGCGCTGAGTGATGCAGTGGCGGCGCTGAGTGATGCTGTGGCGGCGCTGAGTGATGCTGTGGCGGCGCTGAGTGATGCAGTGGCGGCGCTGAGTGATGCAGTGGCGGCGCTGAGTGATGCTGTAGCGGCGCTGAGTGATGCTCTGGTGGCGCTGAGTGATGCTGTGGTGGTGCTGAGTGGTGCTGCTGAGTGGTGCTGCTGAGTGGTGGTGCTGAGTGGTGGTGCTGAGTGGTGGTGCGGTGTTGCTGAGTGGTGGTGAGATGTCTGAGATGCCCTGCACAGGAGGCGTCCTTTTTGCATTTGGCCTGCTGCTGCCCAGATGTTACATGTTACTAAGAAACCATTTTTGATGCATTAGATAAGTTTCTGAAGTGTCAGATAAGTTACAAATTACTTCCTTTTGGAATAGATCAAAATGAATTGTACACTGTCACCAATAATAAAGCAACGATCACATAAATGCAAAATAATTTTCTACCTAATTCACTGGACATAAAAATAAATAAAACTTCTAACACCTATATTAAGACAATATAAAAGTGTTTCTTTAATTAAAATCACATAAAAACCACCGAAGTGTCAGATAAAACAATCCCTCTTGATAGCGTTGCTCGGCTATGTGAGAAATGCACCTGCGACAAGTAGAAAACTAGTGTCCATGCTTTTGTTGCTGGCTAAATGTCGGATAGCGATGTGCTGGGGCTGTCACCAGAAACCACGTGCCACAGATTGGCTTAGGATGCGGAGTACTTCACTGGGAACTTACGCCCGCACAGGCTCACACCAAGGACACCTGGGAACCGGCATCCCCTTCTTATAATCCCGTTCTTTCATTCTTAGCTCGCGCGTTTTCATTATTTGTGGCTATGGCAACGCCACTGTGATACCAGTGTAGACTACATAGGTAAGAGGTAAAAGCTTATCTAGATTGGTAGCTGATATGCCTATTGTTGATCTAATTCAAGCCATTTCACATAATGTCATACTGTATGCAAGCGACGTACTGTTGGAATGTATCCTCAGCTGTATTCAATAAAAAGAAATGTAAAAAAAAGGAAAGTAAAAAGATAAAGGAAAGTAAAAAAAGGAAAGTAAAAAGATAAAGGAAAGTAAAAAAAGGAAAGTAAAAAGATAAACTCTATTAGAGAGAATCCCATACACCCACAATGGTCATCCCATAATTGCTTGGCTGCCCAATAATGCTATGAGGAAGGTTACGTATTAAGTGTAAGAACGTAAGAACAGATGGAAGAAATCCAGACCTCAAAATCTGAAGGGTGGAGTCCCAACACCCCAATGCAGAAGCTGCTACTCCAGTAAAAATGTTATGAGCACCCATGCTGTAGATAATGAAAGATTGTACCCAACCCAGGAGTGGTATCAACTCATGTGTGGGCACTTCCGGTGCTCACATCCAAGAGGGACCAAGCCAAAACTGGTAAGTATCCACCTGCAGGCATGAGCACATCTTTTCTCTCACTTTTCCCCCACACTGGTGCACAGACAATGCTGCACACTTGCTCTAGTGTGGCTTGAGCAGAGTCTGCGTATAGGTAAAAGACCAGACCTGTTGCCACACAAACTATACTTCACTCACACAGTTTGTACCCTTTCAAACAAGGGCACCCAAGGCTAAAGTGGCTAATTTCTCAACCATTTTCGCATCAAATCCAAGCTGCAAAGACAAACAAGATAAAAATATCTGTGTCCTCATGTCATCAAAACACTACTCATATATAATTGATGTAATTAAATCCATGGCACACCCACAGGAAAAGTGTGCAACATCCTTTGAAAACGTGCTTTGGCACCTTGTCAGTGTTATCAAGCGCTATATATGTGTACACTACCACCCTGGGACAGATCAGACCCTGCCCTGTCTGCACCCTATGCTCCACACAGCAGCAGATTGAGGGTAGTTTCTGTGCACAGTCCAGGTCAACATAGCAGCTGTTTTTTTATCTTTATGATTGACATTCCCTTATTTTCTGGCTGTGTATGTGTTGTTTTATGCAGCAATGAAAAGGGTGAGCCATTTATTCCACCCAAATGTTTATATTTAGAAAGAAAAACAAAACTAATATGAACAGAGAACTGCATTACATCACAACAGACTCTTTCATTTCTCAAAGCCAGGCAGCACCGCTCTTTCAACCTTTTCCATTTTAATGAGATCAAGCACAACAAATACACTTTTCCGATAGCAAATAGAGAAAGAATTGTGCCAAAGGTGACTCACTGCTTACGTGGATGGTTTAACTTTAAGGTCATCAAATATCATATAAGGCATCTGCTTGACAGGCTGATGCTGGCCCAGAGTCCTTCAATCCCTGCACACTGCCTCCTTTTATAGAGGGGCTACAGAGCATCAGGGGTCAGCTGCTGACCACTGCGGGGGAGGGGAAGGGCAGTACTTGTACCTGGTTCCATGAGGCATCAAGAAATGAAGCTGGGTGTCACCGATGACCTCCTGACCCCTCACTCTTGCATGGGGTCAGAAACCTCCCGGATGAACATCACATTTGGGATTGGAATGATTTTGGGATGTAGACAGAGTAAGGGTTATGGGAGCAGGACCTGAGGAGTGATACATGAAGTGACAATGCAGTGGTTTACGTCATCAGTGCATTACCTGTTTAGAAATGAACATGACAATGGTGTGGTTGTTCTACCGGTCAATGCTTCCTGATGACAGCTTGCAGTCATGCTTCACGGGTGGGCTGTGTTGCAATTGCAGAGACCCTGTCTAGACAGGGCGCTCACAGGCAAAGGAAGAGGGAATGACTCATCATAATGACCCTGAGATCACATAATGACATAACACATACGATATGATGCTTGGGGTCACAGAAAAGACGTTTAAAAAAATGAAATACATAAAACAAGCAAAATTATGTATAGGATTGCTGCTTGTGTGAAAAGAGTTCCGCTCCCAAGGGGTAAGTGCCAGTGGCGCCCACCGGCACCAATCAGATGACCTTAGCTGCCCTGCAAGAGTGTACTGCACCCCCTAGAGCCAGGGTCAAGGGGCACAGGAGTGAGTGGGGGTGTGTATGTGTGAAGGCAGCTCGGTGATTAGGCTCCTACACCACTAGTTTCAGGGAACTGGAAACCAGCAAAAGGTGCCGGGATCCATGAGAGGTTGGATCCAGCGCTTGCTGTTTGTGTATTTAAAGGCTCATCCGCCCCACCCGCAGCCAAATAGATCCAGTGCCACATGTCACAGTGTATCTCCTGTAGAGACCGGGCTCGGCCGGACTTGTTTTTAATGTGCGACAGTGCAGCAAAATACAATGAACCAAGGTAGTGAATCTCAGATTTGGCCACTCAGGGCCACCGTAGCAGAGCTGTCAAGTTTTCAGATTGCTTATGTGTGACATTTCCATGATTTCAGTGCACTTATGAGTGACCGGGTCTGGTGGCTCAGTGGACTAATGCCTCCACTGCGGGGGCTGCAGTTCGACCTCATGGTCACAGGTTCAAATCTCCGTGGGTCCACTCAGCTTTTCATCCATCTGAGGTCGATAAAATGAGTACCATTGAATTGGGAAACAATAAAAAGCTGTTATTCAGCGCCAAAAAACCTCTGGGTGAACGTGCGCTTTACAAATACACGTTATGTTATCCCACTCAACTGCCCAATATGTAACACTTAGAGTATCACTTTCTCATGAGTAAAACCAAGTAATGAGGTTCATGGAAACAGACAATTATCAAAAATGAAACCCTTTGGGGGAATGAAAAAGCTCTAAAACTAAATTTAAACTGGTGCAAGAACATAGAAATAGAAGGTTAATGCTTGCATTACAAAACTAAATCTCTGCAGCCTTTTACGGTGTACAATACAATTTTACAGCTAAGCGCATCTTCATCGAGCTTTCAGTTGCAGACTGTCACCTTTTACCTCTATAATACAGAAGCCACTAGAACCCACTGGGCCAACCAAGGCTCAATTCAGTTTCTCTCTGGTTCCACACAAAATATTGTGCAGTGATTGCATTAACAAGTGACTTTTGAGAACGGTAACATAAAAGGACGCATTTCTCATTCCTTTCTTTAAAGTGTGGTTTATCATCTTTCATTTAGTTGTGCGCTTATTGTGTATGCAGTTTCTCAATGATGAAAGGTCGCCAAAGAAGTTATGGAATATTTTTTCCTTATTTCTGTTTTGTTGTGACACCCAACCTGCATTGGATGCTCAAGCAGTCAGCACTAAAGCACATTTATGCCTAATGACTGCTGCAGTTTGAAAGTCACTAGCTAGTCAAGGCTAGCTTTAGTGCAGGGTATCTGAGCAGCATATTTCCTGGGAGGCTCACAGCTTGGGTCAGGGTTTTACTTGCATGGAGCTGGAAATTGCAAACATCATTCAAGGCAATGAACACATCAATACCATTCATTCATTCTGTGAAATAAGTTGAACCTGGGGACTTTTTTGCCTCTCATTCTGAGATATAACTTAAGGAAAACAAGCCTGCTGTAGTGAGCGCTCTAGTGTTGCACGTCACGTAGGCGACGTGACGTGCGCTCAGCTATGTTGGGCTGCACGCGCAGCGAGGAGAAGTGCGAGAGCCGGCCCAGGCAGAGGACGTGCTCGGCGCTCCTTGGGAAGATAATTAAGTTAATAAATAAGCAATAAGAGAATCGTGGCTCCAGCGTCTTATTGGGGGAGAGTAACAACATTACAATGGCGACGAGGATGGGATAACAGGCCCCCACCCCCCTCCAACACTGGAAAGAACAGCAGTGCCTGAAGAACCGGACAGAGCCACGGAGCGAATAGTCCAGAAGGACAAGGAGTCAGAATAAATCGACGCTACCCCACTCAACTACCCCAGGGAGCGTGGCAGAGCCGACAAGTACTCGGTGGAGCAAGTAGTCAATCCGCAGTGAGTAGACCGCCTGGAAACCGCGGCAGAAAGCATGCCAAAAGCGAGCCACCCCCTACGGCCCAAAGGGAACCGCGCTGGATACCTCACCCAGGCGGGGAGGGGCTGAAACGGACAGTCCCCGACCCCAAATGAACGGGGAAGAGCAGGACAACACACCAGGAAGCCCGGGAGGTCTAGGAAGTGCGCAGCCAAGAGCGTGAAGATGAGTGCGCAAGCTGGGTTCGCAATGGCGCCAGTTCAGTTTCTACCCAGGCCTGGGGAACCACTCATGAAGTGGGAGGACTGGAAGGAATACATAGACAATTTCATAGAAGTCCTAGAAGACGAAAGCGAAGAAAAGTTCAAACGACCGAGGAAAAAACGCATCTGGCTACTGAATCTGGGCCCAGAGGGCCTGAGGATATACAAAAGTCTGGTTCCGAAAAAGAGAGAGGCCACGGACGATGATGTGTACGCCCATGCAATGGAAGACCTGGACGAACATTTCAAACCATCGGTATGCATCTCAGTGGACAGGTACAACTTCCAACAAAGGAAGCAACAGCCGGGAGAGACGGTGGAGGAGTACGTGGCGGCACTGAGGAAGCTGGCATCCTCATGCAGGTACGCCAACTGGGAGAACGAGTTCATAAAGGACCAAGTAGTGATGCACACCACGTGCACGACGGTGCAGGACAAGTTATGGGCTAGCGGCGACACAACGCTTAAAGATGTGCTAGTCATCGTAAAAAGGCCCGAACTAGCACGCCGATGTGCAGCGGCAACGAAGAAAGAAACAGCGCCCAGCGACGTGGTGAACAAGGTGGACAACGAAGAGCACCGCAGAGACCACCAGACCAGGAGGTCGTCGGAGAAGGGTCCGGGCTGATGGCAAGGGAACCCTGGCCTCCCGGGTAGGCCGGCGGGTAGCAACAAAAGGTCACGTTACAGATGCGGAAGCTGGTCGCACGAGGCGCACGACAGGAAGTGCCCTGCATTTCGCCCCAAATGCATGTTTTGTGGAATAGTCGGCCATTACGAGAAGGTATGTCGGAAGAAGGCCTCCAAGGGTACCGTGAAGTACGTCGGCCAGGAAGGTGAAGAACAGGAAGACGGAGCCGAGGAGGAGGTAGTCACAGTACTCTGCATCTACGATGAGATACTGAGTGTGGAAGGCCAAGTTCTGGGGGTCGACGGAAAAAGGACGATGAAGCCGGTCCTGGAGATGGCAATTGGAGGCGTTGCGATTCAAGTGGTAGCAGACACTGGATCACCTTACACTATCGTCAGAGAGCGGTATGGGAGGAGAAGTTCGCACCACAGCTGGGCCCCGAGCTCGAGAAACTGGACATCCGCCCGGTCACTTACAATGGGGACCGCATACCAATGGCTGGATACAGGCTACTAAACTTCGAATTCAGAGGACGATCTGCCCATTGCAAGCTCTACGTGTCAGAGAAAGGCCCCTCAGTCCTAGGTTCGCTCGACCAAGGCGACTTAGGCATCAAATTGGACCCGGATGGCAAGCAACAAATACTGCTAACAGAACAGGAGACAGGGCCAGACCGCAATCAATGGATGAAGGGCTTTCCAACCGTCTTCGGGGGCACGGTGGGTAAGCTGGATAAATTTGCACACAAGATTGTCCTCAAAGAGGGTGCGGTACCAGTGGCCCACAAAGTGAGAAACATTCCGTTGGCGGTGAGAGACGGGGGTGAAGAGCGAGCTACAGGAGTTAGAGAAGAAGGGGATCATTGAGCCCATCACTTGTGCTGAATGGCTGGCGCCACTGGTAGTAGTTAAGAAACCCAGCGGCAAGGTCCGACTGTGCGTCGACCTACGCGAACTGAACAAGAACATTGTGGTAGAGAGATTCCCCTTACCCAGAATAGAGGAAATGTTGGCCAGCACCAGGGGCATCAAGTGGTACTCCACTATAGACTTGACTTCCGCCTATCACCAGATCGCCCTACACCCGGAGAGTCGCAAACTGACCTCATTCATTACCCCATTTGGGTGCTATCAATTTCGCCGCATGCCATTCGGGCTGGCCTCAGCAGCAGCCGTTTTCCAAAAACTTATGCACCAATTGTTCAAGGACACACCTGGCGTCCAATACTTCCAGGACGACATCTTGGTGATGGGACGAGACAGATCCGACCACGACAAGAAACTGGGTGAGGTATTAGGGATCCTGGAAAGGAAGGGCCTCACGGCAGAATGGACCAAGTGCCGGATTGGAATGGAGAAGGTGACCTACCTAGGACATGAAATAGGGGTGAGAGGAGTAACTCCGAAGGCAGAAAACGTGAAGGCGATCTGTGAAGCACCCCCGCCATCCAACAAGGAAGAAGTCAGATCATTCCTCGGAATGGCAGAGTACTACGGGAAGTTTGTACAGCATTTCGCCTCCAAAACCCACCACATGAGGTTACTCACGAGAGAAAACACTGAATTTCGCTGGTCGAAGGAGGCTCAAGAAGAATTCGAAATTGTAAAAAAGGAAGTGGCAGGAGCAGTTCCATTGCAAGGGTATGACCCCCAAGGAAGCACAGTGTTAACAACCGATGCCAGCGATAAGGGGCTGGGAGCAGTCCTCATGCAAGACCGAGGCCAAGGAAGATTAGAAACGCTAAGCTTCGCGTCTCGCACGCTGAGTGACACCGAAAAGAAGTACAGCGTGATCAAAAAGGAAATGCTGGCTGTAGTGTGGGCCACGTCTAGGTTCAGACAGTTCTTATGGGGTACAAGGTTTCGATTGAGAACGGACCACAAGCCCCTGCTGAAAGTACTTACGTCGAGCGGCCATGCCGACGCAACGCCAAGGATCTCAAAAATGTCACTAAAACTGCTAGAGTTTAGATACGACGTGGAGCACATCCCGGGGAACAAGAACAGAGTGGCAGACTACTTAAGCAGGGCAGCAGCCATGGAGCCTAGTGTGGAAGACAGAGTGGAGACAGAAGAATGGGTGGCACTCACAGAAGACCAAGAAATGGCCATTAGTCACCAGGAGTGGAAACAGGCGTATGAAGAAGATGTGGTGCTGGAAGAAGTGAAAGCTTACGTCACAAAAGGATGGCCTGACAAGAGGCAGACCCGGGGGGAACTCAACCCATACTTTGAAGTCAGGGAAGAACTATCGATGGACGACCAAGGTATATTTATGTTTAGGGGCGAGAAAGTCATACCCCCCACCAACATCATCCCCAAACTACTGGACACGCTACATGAAGGACACCTGGGCACTGGCAAGTTGAAACTGAGGGCCAAGCAGAATTACTGGTGGCCGGGAATGGATATAAGGGCCGAGAGGCATGTCAGGGAGTGTCCAAGGTGTCAAGGCGCAGACAAGAAACTCAAACCACTGCGTCCAGCTCTGGGCAAATTTGACCCTCCGAAGAATCCATGGGAGGAACTGTCCGTAGACATCTTAGGCCCTGTCCTAAACGCCCACGGAATACAGAAATACATCTGTGTCATAGTGGATCGATACTCAAAGTGGCCGGAGTTGAGGATAGAGGAAGCGATGGACACAGAAACTATTGT
Organism: Lissotriton vulgaris; assembly: GCF_964263255.1. Taxonomy (NCBI): domain Eukaryota; kingdom Metazoa; phylum Chordata; class Amphibia; order Caudata; family Salamandridae; genus Lissotriton; species Lissotriton vulgaris. The sequence goes on from NW_028244498.1 coordinate 496,291, forward strand.
AAAGTTTATGGCCGACACGTTTGTAAGGGAAGGCATCCCAAAATGCATCCTCAGCGACAATGGCCCCCAATTCCGATCAGAGAAATGGTCCCAATTCATGCAGAGGAATGGCATCATGGCGAAGCACACGTCCATACCACCCAGCTGGGAACGGGTTGGTGGAACGTTTCAATAGAGTGGTGATGGGATCGATTCAAGCCGCCATCTCAAACAACAAAGATTGGGAAAAGGAGATATGGCATATGGTGTGGGCATACAGGATTACCCCCACAGGAACCGGTTACAGCCCATTCCAGATACTGAAAGGTCGCGAACCATTCATCCAAGACAACAGGGTGTGGAAGGAAAAGATAATCAAGAGTGAGTGGTCACCAGCAGTCATACGAGCCAACTTGGAGAGAGCCCAAGCAGTGTATACCAGACACTACGACACGCGGAGGAATGTGAAGCACACAGTATTGGAAAAAGGAGAATGGGTGAGTGAAATTGGCCACGCTACAAAGGAAAGGAGAAAGCAAATACAGCAAACCCATGCAAGTGATGGAAGTAAAGGGCAGAGCGGCCTTACTGAGCGATGGAAACGTATGGTCGCAAGATCGCATGGCCAGGTGCAATAAGGTCTTATGCTGGAACGGCAATGGAGCAGACGGAGGAGATAAGGATGGAAGAGAGACCCCACAAGAACATTGGGGGGGAGGACTCGGACATAGGAGAAGCACAACAAAATACAGAGACTGGCGGAACCAACCAGGAGCAGCCGACTGAAGAGGATCGGAGTGTTGGAGAGGCTAGCGCGGCCGCGCTAGGGAGTGATAACAGAAGCGAAGGAGTGACCGCCGCAACCCCGGTAAGACTGACCAGGAGGGCCACGGCGGTGGTCAAGCCGGCGAGATTTAGAGACTATGACATGAGTAGAGAACTGTAAGTTATTGTTGCATTGGGGAAAAAAGGGAGATATGTAGTGAGCGCTCTAGTGTTGCACGTCACGTAGGCTACGTGGCGTGCGGTCAGCCATGTTGGGCTGCGCGCGCAGCGAGGAGAAGTGCGAGAGCCGGCCCAGGCAGAGGACGTGCTCGGCGCTCCTTGGGAAGATAATTAAGTTAATAAATAAGCAATAAGAGAATCGTGGCTCCAGCGTCTTATTGGGGGAGAGTAACAACATTACACCTGCCATAGACTTCATTTATGCTTAGACTGTAACAGGGCAAAATGGACAGGGTTGTACTTTAAAAAATGATCCTGCATTTGAACTCGGACAGGTGAAGTGGGACACAGACGCGGAGGAGAGGAGGGAAGGGAGGGGAGAGGCTGCACAGGAGAGGTGGGAGGGGTGGAGGGGAGAGGGGGGTGGTCAGAGGTGAAGGGTCCTCAGCCCGGGGGGGGGGCCATGGCATGAAGGGGGGTGTGAAGGGTCCTCAGCCGGGGGGGGTGGTTGCATGCCTTGAAGGGGGGGTGGGGGGGCAGAGTTCAGGTTGTCTGAAGCGGGGGGGTCTGTAGACTGTACCCCTGCTCAGAGCCTTCTCCCCCTCGGCATGGGATGGTGAAGATGACAATCCGAGGCCGGGGTGACGTGTGAGGTCACAGGGTGAAGGTCACCGCACAGACCGAGGATCCTTCCACCCCTACAGCTGCTGGAGCCGATGAATAAATGGTAAATGTGACCACAGGTTATTTAAAGATTGACATACAGAATACATTGGCTTCAGAGCCCTGAGCCAAGAAATGGGATAACTCATTTCCAAAAGGGGGGTGTGAAGGGTCCTCAGCCGGGGGGGGGGGGGGTCTGTAGACACCTGTGTAGAAATCACTTCAAGGAATCCAAGTGATGAGTAGAGAAGTTTATTCAGAGAGACAGCTTAGACAACCACCTTCAGCATAACACCAGTAAGATCTGATCAGGTAACCACACAGAGAATGTCACAGTGAGAATGTACAATAACAATTCTGACATGGAATGCTATACTAACATGGAATACTGCACACCTTCCCCCCTAAAAAAACCACAAAAAAAATAAAAAAGGAAAAAAAAAAAGTTAGAAAAGTTAGCAAATAAAAACAAAAAAAGAAAAAGAAGAACTTCAGCAGAAAGAAGAACCTCAGCATAAGTAATCATGTAACTTCACAGGGATTTGCTTGATGCGAGAACTTTTCCTTTGTATTAGACAAGGAGTTACATTTTGTTGGGAAGCAGAACATTGGGAAACAGGAACAGTCTTTTGAACATTGGAATTATTGGCATCACACTCATTAACAACCGGAGAAGTTTGAGGGGAAGGATCATATGCAGGAATAGAAACGCTGGGAACTGGGCTCTCCTGCAAGAAGGTATCAACCATAGGAGAGTAAGAAGTGCCATCTTCTACAACAGGGTCCTTAGGTACATTGACTAAAGAGGGGTTAGATGGACATGAATTATTATCATCCAGAACCAGATTCTTGCATAAAGACACTCTTCTGAAATTCCATACCTTACCCCCTTCAACACGAATGGCTTTAGAAAAAACTTCAATCACCTTGCAAGGATCTGAAAATTTGTTCCATTTGTTCCCAACAGACCTTCCAAACTTGACCCGTAGAAAGTCACCAACCTTGATCTTGCTACTCTGACTATTTAGGGACAAAAAACTGTTTTTCATTTTCTCCTGGTATTTCAAAACTCTATCTTTGACCTCATCACAATTAAAAGAAGATTCAAACGGGAGTTTAGTTTTCAAGCACCAAGGAAGAAGCTTAGAACCAGGTTTTCTACCCCTAAGCATCTCAAAAGGAGACAAACCTGTGACCGAATTCTGAGAAGTCCGATAAGATAACAGCGTAGCACGTAGAGATTTTCTCCAATCAAGGTTACTCTTAATGGCCAGTTGAATGGATTCCTTGATAACCCTATTAAAGCGTTCCGTTTGACCATTGGCCTGAGGATTATAATTGGACACTCTGTTATGCACAATTCCACATCTATCAAGAAAAGATTCAAATTCTCTACTGACAAATTGTGGACCATTGTCAGATACAATTTCAGCTGGTATTCCTTCCTTACAAAAGACTTCATCCAGAAACTGAATGACCTGTGTGGAACCAACCTTATCCACAACCTTAAGTTCAGGCCATTTAGAAAAGTAGTCGATCAAGACTAAAGCAAATACCTCCTTATTGGGAGACAAAGAAAGAGGTCCAATAATATCAATGCCAAGTTTTTTCCAAGGACTGGTTACAAATTCGATAGGGGAAACATTCGTGGATAAAGGCTTGACCGTCTTGTCACTTTTGGCACACGGGGAACAGGAACTTACCCATTTATCCACCATTCTGTCAATCCCAGGCCACCAGTAAAATTCACGGATACGTCTTTTAGTGCTGGACATACCCATGTGGCCTTCATGTGCCATAGACACAATTCTTTCCCTCAAAGTAAAAGGAGGAATGATTTTGTCACCTCTGATAACGAAACCTTGGTCAAACATAAGTTCATCCTTAATTTTAAAAAACGAGAGAACATCACCAGAAAGATACCTTTCTTGGGGCCAACCATGTTGCAAATAATCCACCACCCCAGATAGACATGTGTCATTAGTCATTGCTTCTCTCCAAACAGTCTCAGATATCCCATCAGATGAACCAGAGGTGCCACATTCATTAACATCATCAATGTTAAATACAACATCAGAATCACATTGTCCGAGGCAGATAGAGTTAATTAATGGTAACCTGGACATATAATCGGCGTGTACATTAAGACGACCAGGGATGTACTCTACAATACACTGAAATTCTTGTAGTTTTGCTGCAAGGCGGGCTAAACGTGCAGTTAAGGTTCTACTACCTCCAGCTGCCAACATATTTATCAAGGGCTTATGGTCAGTTCTTAAACGGAACCTAGTTCCCCAAATAAACTGCCTGAAATGCTCACAAGCCCAGGTACATGCTAAGAGCTCTTTTTCTATAGTGGAATAATTATATTCAGCACCACGCAGTGTCCTCGAAGCATATGAGACTACATATTCATCCCCTTTGTCATTCTGGATTAAAACAGCACCCAAGCCTACATTGCTTGCATCCACACATACTATGCATTCTTTACCCAGGTTGAATGGTTTAAGAAAAGGAGCACTTGCTACTTCTTGCTTCATTAAATCAAAAGCACGTTGTTGTTCGTCACCCCAAACAAACTTTGCATTTTTCTTTAACAGAGATCTTAACGGATGTACTTTTGAAGCATAGCTCTGAACAAATTTGCTATAAAATTCAGTTAGGCCTAGGAACGACACTAGTTGTTCCTTGTTCAACGGTGCTGGTGCCTTTAAAATACTCTGTATATGATTGAACTTAGGCTTGATACCTTCTGAGGATATTTCGTGACCAAGGTATTCAACTTTGCTTTGCCTGAATTTGCATTTTGATAACTTTAAAGTTAAACCTTTTTCTTGAACACATTTTAAGACTTTTTCTAAATTGGTATCATGCTCTTCATAACTCTTTCCGTAAATAAGAATATCGTCTTGAAAGGCGATGGCACCCAAACAACCCTCTAAAACAGTCTTCATTAGTCTTTGGAAGACCGAAGCCGCACTGGCTAAGCCGAAAGGCATTCGGCAATACTGAAACATGCCTTCCGGTGTAATAAATGTCGTTAAAAACTTTGACTCTTCATTGAGCAATACTTGATGGTATGCACTAGTTAGATCTAGAGTAGAAAATACTGAGGCACCTGACAAAGTAGAAATGAGTTCATGGATATGGGGCAAAGGATGTCTATCTATCCAAATTTCCTTGTTTAGACTTCGAAGGTCAACACATAGACGGAGTTCACCATTACTTTTGAGGTACAAAACTACTGGCGAAACCCATGGAGAGGATTCCACCGGCTCTATGATTTTCTTGTCAACTAAATCTGCTAAAATACCCTTCAATTTTTCACGGTAGGCTAAAGGGACATTTCTTACTCTATGCCGGATGGGAATGGCTGAATCTTTGAGAATGATACGGTGTTTAAAGTTTGTGAAGGTTCCCAGATTGTCTGAAAAAATGGATGAAAATTTTTGCTTTAATTGGATAATAAAGTCATTTTCAGGAGGGACAACATAGACAGGAGGTGAAGCGTTTGGATCAAGCTTGATGCCAAGATCATGTTGATGAGGCCAGCATAATAGAGATGCATCCTTAGAAGAAACATAAACTTTCCCCTTAATAGTCCTGTCTTTAAACTTGATGTCTGCCCACATGTAGCCTTCAATATCAATCTTCTTACCCGTGTACCCCCCAGGGTGTACATCAGGTGGTAGTAACTTAGTAGAGTGCCAATAACGATCGAAAACATTTTTGCCAATTAGAGTGTACCAAGCACAAGAATCTATTAACATAGGAATTTCCTTACCATTAATAGTAATAATGTCAGAGGGAAACCCTTCGCATTTTGAATCACCTACACATAACAAAGTGTTGATTTTGGAAGGTTGTTCAGCATCCTCACATTCTTCATAAGATAAGAAGTTCACTTTCTGAGGAGACTTACACATTTTACTAAAGTGGCCAGATTTTTTACACTTGACACAGATTTTGTTCCACGCAGGACATCCTCTATAGTTGCCTACGTGGTCATTTACGCCACATCTATAACAAATAATTTGAGACTTTTTGATAGGAAATCTATTCTCTCTCCCAGAAAAGTCCTTTTTAAAAGGAATGGGAGTTTTCTTAAAATTATTGAAACTTTTTACTAAAGATACCTCAGGAATAACTACTTTATTTTTGACATCTTGGTTTCTGATTTCATTTACAAACAGTTCAGACTATTTTATGCCCTTAGCAATGTTTAATTGAATTTTTTTACTTTTAGTACGCATCATAATTTGATCTCTAAGGACCTGTTCGAAATTTATAGTTTCAAACACACAGGACCCAGCTAAGGTGCGTAAAGCAGCTACGTAGTTTTCAATGGATTCATCATCTTTTTGTATTCTGGAATACAATTTAAACCTTTCCATTACAACGTTGATCTTTCTTCCAAATCTAGTGCTTAGTTGTTTTATGACTATTTCAAAAACATTTAAGTCACCAGAACCAACATTCTCAATGGGAGGTAAACTTTCTAACTCTTTGAGTCCTGCACCACCTAAACAGTTTTTTAACAAAGCTAACTTTCTTTTAGGAGAACAACCATCCTCTTCAATGACATCTACATAAGCTAAAAATGTGGGATACCAAAGATCCCATTCTACTTTTGGATCTCCAGCAGTAGGTAAGAAATGCGCAGGAGAAGTAATGTTGTTAGACATTATAGATCAAAAATATTTTCTTATATCAAAAATGACAGAATTAGAAGTAGAAATGTACACAAAATAACAAAAGTAGTCACCGTTGTCTGTAGTGAAGAAGGAAGAAGGTACAGGAAACATCCAGAGCCAAGTCTTTCAATTTTCTGTTTTCTTTTTTTTTAAAACGTTAAATAAATGTAGAAAAAGTAGTTATTATAGGCAACAGAGTACTCTGCAGTGAAAACGAGAAAGAGGAAGGATTAAAACCAGTCAAAGTGGTTAGAAATGCGATCGTGGTTTCGTTGCTATGGAAACGAAGAAATACTAATAACCAAGATGGCTGCTGAGACGCATGCGTAGAGACGCGATGCCTGGTGACGTCACACCGAAGAGATGTGTTCCTTTGTTGCAGGTCAGCGCCGGCAGAGCACGGGGAGCAGCGCGCAGCGCGCGTTCGGTGAGTTCTCTGTTTCTTTTTAAATAATGCAGCGATGGTGCAATAACAACAGCGCGTGTTCAGTAACTTCCAAAATTGAACAACGCAATGTCACAACGGGGCAGTATAAAACGGGGAAAACGTCCAAGCAATATCGGGAGGAAAAAAAAAAAATGCAGTACACGAGCAGTGCTCGATAGTTTGAGGGCAGCCAGAAACGGCTTTCCAGTCAAAGAGAGCCCCCAAGAAAAAAACGAAGACAGAATAAATAGGGTATAACTCCCGCTGGTGCAATCAAAGCACTAGATACTATAAACAGCCGCTGGTGCAATCTTCATACACAAAAGAAGTGGTAAATACCTGGTAAAATTTGAGCTGTAAAGGCGAACGCTGTCAGTTTTTCAAAACTTCTTCAAGGTAAATCTTTACAAACACGAGATTCTTCTGTGGATCACTGGGTCATAGATCCCGATCGTCGCCAAATTCATGTCGAAATCACTTCAAGGAATCCAAGTGATGAGTAGAGAAGTTTATTCAGAGAGACAGCTTAGACAACCACCTTCAGCATAACACCAGTAAGATCTGATCAGGTAACCACACAGAGAATGTTACAGTGAGAATGTACAATAACAATTCTGACATGGAATGCTATACTAACATGGAATACTACAACCTGCTCAGAGCCCTCTCCCCCTCGGCCTGGGACAGCGAAGATGACAATCCGAGGCCGGGGGTGAAGGTCACCGGACAGACCGAGGATCCTTCCGCCCCTACAGCTGCTGGAGCTGAGGAAGAGGCCGGAAGTGACGGCATTCACTGCTGGTGCTGTCTCTGCTCTCGTTCACCAGGAAGAGGAAATGACGTATGTGCAACGCTGACTGATTTATGTAATGTGGGGCGTTGATCACATACTAGACTGGTTTGAAAATCTGTCATTATCTTTTTGAATTTACGTCTTCATCATTGGTTACGATGTGGTACTATTTGAGGAGTGAACTCACCACCACTGTAGAAGTATGGAAATGTACACAGGAAACGTAGCACTTAGTAAATAAGTGTTTATTCAGCAGAACAGGTTCGAGATATGAAGCCCACAACCGACAGCTGCAGCGTCTTGGTCGTAACTGTCCCAGAACCAGTTGAAGACAGCAACGATCAAGACAAGACAGCGAGGGCACATTTAATTCATAATAAACATGGAAGCATTCACGAGATATGCAGAGTGATAATCATTTCAAAGAAATACAGAGTGTAAGGACACGCTCGAGATAACATAGGAATGACGCAAAAGCTACAAGCCGCTCTTAAAGGGAAAGAGCAACTTGCAATCTCAACAACCACCTGTTCTGTTGTACAGCACGCTGACACCTACTTGGGTGAGTTGCGCTTAGTATTAACAAGCATTAAAAATTCAATAGATCTCGTCTTTCATTAAGTAAAAGCCAATTGCTTTGCTATAGAATACCATGAGCAAAGCAAATGGCTTTAACTTAATTAAAGGCGAGACCTATTGCATTTTCAATGCTTGTTTATGATGGGAAACATATGTCATGTATATGGTCTTCTTTGTTATGTTTTTTCATTTTTTTTCTCGCAAAAACAGATTTAAATAAAAAATGAGTGATCTGATGGTGGAACCTGTGTAGGTCATTTGGATTTTTTTTAGGATTTGTTCTGTCTCAAGCGTATTTGAAAATCTTGAGCTGCAACTTGCTCATCTTTTCTGCGTCTGCTACTTTTTTTGTGCATCTTAATTTAACAAAAACCTAAAAGCGGGCTTTACTCAGACCAACGCACATGTAATATTAGTAGCTGCTCGAGAGACTTCCTGAAGGATTAACATCGTTCGAACCCGAGCTGTCAATCACGGTTACCAACCTACGAACGGCTAAAGACGTCACCAAACACCACCGTCTATTGTAGGTTGCAAGTCACACGACTGAAAGATGACGAGTGCAAATCCACCATTCATCCTTCTAAATTGGTGGCATTAAAGCAAAGAAGAAGACATACTATACTATTTACAGCGCACGGAGAGCGCACATTAAAATATATATATATATATATATATATATATTATTATTAAGAAAATAAAGTAATTTCTGGTTGAGCAGCGTGAACCACAGCTGCCAGGGTTTCAAGTTGCTGTGTGTGACATTTTTATAATTTAAGTGTCATTATGAGAGCAAAGTCATGTAATGAAGGCAAGGGAAACTTAAGATTACATCCATTTGAGCAACTAGAAACTGTACAAAGTCACTGAACTAAAGTGCCTTAACATACATTATTACAATATTATTATTATTATTATTATTATTATTATTATTATTATCACTAAACTAAAATGCATTAACATCCATGCCAATAGACCGATTTCACAATGGTTTTATTTCAGCTGTCTCCCGCCTGAAATTGAATTCTCTACAATAGAAGTCCATGAGGTTTTTTATTTTAAATCTCCCACCTCCCTATCCTGAAATGTTGGCATGTATGCAGTAATGGCTGCAACTGAAAACTGAGTAGAGCGGAGTCAGACAGCGGCCGCACAGTTCAGCGACACAGTAAACTAAAGGCAGCGGGCACAGGCAGCTCAGAACGATGGAAGCATTCATTGTATTTATTAATAGCAGCCACAGCAAGTCAGCTGCACTACTATATACCGGCGCCACGGGTTCAGGGAGGTACACTTGGTAGGGAGAGCTATATCAATATAATACTATACTGCTGACTTTCAAAGGGGCTGCTTCCATTAGGACCGGAGTATTACGGGGTCAACTGGTGGCAATGGAATATGTAAATAGCTTATATAGCTGCCACCCGAGCACTCACCTCCGAACTACAACCTACTACCAGGGCACAAGTCGTAAAAAAGAAGTGGGGGAACGCTGTCACTGGAAGTGACGTCACAACAGGAAGTGAGGTCACAAAAGGTGCCTAGCTCCTCGTCCCAGAGAGGCCAAAGAGTGAAGTCCAGCTGTTTGGCAGGGGTGACGCCGTACCCCCGGTAAAACAAGTGGGGGGACGCCTTCCACCCGCGTGGTACCCCGACTCGAGCCCTGCAGTTACTACAGAGAATGAGTTAACTGGCTCTGGCTGGTGATTCCGTTTCTGGGGGCCAGCCGTGAGAGGCACAGCAGAGTAACCACAGGGCTCTCTCTGGCGCGTTCAACACTGTGTCCTCCTGCGATGCAGTTATTGCTGTGGTGAAAAGGAAAAGCTCAGTGTGAACTAGTCCCGATCGTCTATGCAAACTACATGCGGTAAACAGCATGTACCCGGCACTGAAGTTGGGCAAGACAGCTTGACAGGCAGATGAGGTACACACTTAAAAGTCACAGCTGCCCGCTAACACTAGCATCAGTGACAAGGTCAAAACTAGAAAACGATGAGTCTGGCACTGTCTGTGATACTTACAAACTTGCGCCAGCCCCCCAGCCATCAAACCAGAACATTCCTTGTATGGTCAGTTGATCCTCCGACCAGCTGGGAAGTGTCTCTTTTGCATGCTTCTCCGTCAAATAAAGAAGGTGTTCCTTACCTGCTCGGCGTGGTCTTCTTCCTTCTTTACCACAAATACATTTATATAGAAGTTTAACCTGTAAATAAAATATCCATTCAACCATTTCTAATGCAAATTCAGGAGTCTAAAGACCTAGAATGCAGAGCAAAAAGCATCAACTAAATTCTGGTGTTGATGGGTCTCAGTAAGAAGGTTAGGGTGACCAACTAGCATGGGTGCAAATTCAGGAAAGTGAGGGTAAAAATTCAGGACAAAGGGTCAAAATACAGGACAAAAATTCAGGACAGGAGGTCAATATTCAGGACAAAACTTCAGTACAAAAGGTACGTTTTGCAGACACAAGGAGGTTGCGTAATAGTATATAAGTAATCCCATCTACATCCAAACATATTCATCCATTTGCAAACCTATCCATCATGTATCCTTCCGTCCATCATTTCACTCATCCATCGATCCACTCTTTCACCCTATGTTAGACGGGACCCCTGAAGGTCGGCCGAGCAAGGGGGAGAGACCTCCTGACGAGGGTCCTCTCCTCAGATCGTACGGACGAGTGACACCCCCACCACAGATGGACACCACACAAAGATAGGTTTGTAACCCTTTTATCGGTATTCGTAAGCAGGTTATCTTCACACTACAGAAGGAACAGGATACCGGGATCCCTTCAATTCTAGTCTCTGGGGGAAGGGGGTAGCGGGACAGTCTCAGTACCAGTCGGGTACCAGGATATCTGGCGCACAGCTCTCAATCCTCGAGCTGGTGGTTTCTCTGGCAGGGGCCGCGGCAGCGCCAGCAGGCCTTCGAAGATGGTTCACGAAGATGAGCCGCGGCAGCGCCAGCAGGACTCCAAGGATGGTTCACGAAGATGGGCCGCTGCAGCGCCAGCAGGCCTTCGAAGATGGTTCACGAAGATGGGCCGCGGCAGCGCCAGCAGGCCTTCGAAGAGGGTTCACGACGATGAACCGCGGCAGCGCCAGCAGGACTCCAAGGATGGTTCACGAAGAGGGGCCGCGGCAGCGCCAGCAGGCCTTCGAAGATGGTTCACGACGATGAGCCGCGGCAGCGCCAGCAGGACTCCAAGGATGGTTCACGAAGAGGGGCCGCGGCAGCGCCAGCAGGCCATCGAAGATGGTTCACGACGATGAGCCGCGGCAGCGCCAGCAGGACTCCAAAGAAGGTTCAAGAAGATGAGTTTGTCTCGGTGTCTCTCGACTCCAGGATATAACTGACTTCCTGCTCTGGAGCTGCCCCAGTTACAGGTCTGGTGCCCTTTGATGTCCGTACCCTCGCACTTGGAGGTCGGGGGGTCCGGGATGAGTGAGTCCAGACACCCAGCAGGGGGGTGGAGCCAGCGCCCAGGGAGGCCGGGGGCGATCGAAACCAGGCGGATGGGGGCCATCGAAACTCCTTCTCCCATTGACTTGCCAAGTGGTCTCTTTATCCCCTGGAGGGATGGTGGTGCCTCGATGTCGGGGCTTGGCTGGTCCGAGGCTGAGGTCGACCCGAAGCCACGAGGCCTGGTCGTGGAGGGTCCAAGATGGCGGCTGGCCCGGAGACGGGGGTTCGGGAAAGGCCCCGGGTCTGCCAAGAAGGTGGTGGCTCTGAGGTTGAGTTCTGTCGGGGAAGAGCCGTGGGCGGCCCGGAGGGGCGGAAGGTGCGGCTCTCGTTTGGGGAACAGAGGTAGCGGTAGTCTGGGACCCGCCATGCGGGAAGGGCGGACCACGCCACGAGGCCGGTTCCAACATGCGTCCCCCCCAGCTAAAGGCAGAGAGAGTCACCCATCCTCTTGGGTAGTCTCCTCGCCGAGGCGGAAAAAGCTGGACAGGCCATCTGCTTTGGCGTGGTCGTTGCCGGGGCGATGCTCCACAGTGAAGTCCATCCCTTGCAGGGAGATGGACCAGCGCAACAGCTTCGGATTCTCCCCTCGCATCCGCATCAGCCATTGTAGAGGCCGGTGGTCAGTTTGCACCCGGAAGTGGGTACCGAAGAGATAGGGCCGGAGCTTTTTGAGGGCCCACACCACGGCGAAGGCCTCTCGCTCAATGGTGCTCCAGCGCTGTTCGCGGGCCAGCAGACGTCGGCTGATGAAGGCTACAGGCTGGTCAACTCCTTCTGCATTGATCTGGGAGAGAACGGCTCCGATGCCGTGATCGGAGGCATCGGTCTGTACTACGAATTCCCGGCTGTAGTCGGGGGCTTGGAGCACTGGAGTGGTGCACATTGCTGTCTTGAGGGTCTCAAAGGCGGCCTGACACTCAGGGGTCCAGTGTACCTTTGGGGGGTGCTTCTTTGACGTTAGTTCTGTGAGGGGCCCCACAATGCTGCCATAGTCCTTCACGAAGCGCCGGTAGTATCCGGTGAGCCCCAGGAAGGCTCGGACTTCTGTCTGGGTGACCGGAGGTTCCCAGGCCCGGATGGCGGCGATCTTGGGTTGAAGGGGGGCCACCTGGCCACTTCCCACCTGGTGCCACAGGTAGGTCACAGACCCTTGGCCGATTTGGCACTTGCTGCCTTGATTGTTAGTCCTGCCCGCCGGAGGGCGGCCAATACCTCCCGGAAGTGTTGGAGGTGTTCGGCCCAGTGGAGGCTGTACACGGCAATATCGTCCAGGTAGGCGGCGCTGAACTCCTCGAGCCCCGCCAGTACCTTGTTCACGAGCCTCTGGAACGTGGCGGAGGGCGTTTTTCATCCCGAAGGGCATCACCTTGAAGTGATAGTGGCCATCCGGAGTGGAGAAGGCGGATCGCTCCTGGGCGCTCGGGGTGAGGCCGATCTGCCAGTAGCCTGCAGTTAGGTCAATGGTGCTCAGGTAGCGGGCGGCCCCCAGGCGGTCGATCAGCTCATCAGCCCGAGGGATGGGATGAGCGTCTGTTCGGGTGACGGCGTTCAAGCCCCGGTAGTCCACACAAAATCTGAGTTCGGGGGCGATACCAGGGGCGGCGGCCTTGGGGACCAGCACGACCGGGCTGGCCCATGGGCTGTCGGAGGGCTCGATCACTCCCAGAGCCAGCATCTTGGATACTTCCGACTGGATGCAGGCGCGTACTCGATCGGGCACTCGGTAGGCTCTGTGTCGGATAGGGGGGCTATCCCCGGTGTCGACATCGTGGAGGCACCAGAGAGTGACCCCAGGGGTGAGGGAGAACAGATCGGCAAATTGCTGTAACAAGTCTTGGCAGCTTTGGCGTTGTGCTGGGGTCAGGGCGGAAGAGAGGTTGACTCCTTCCACGGAGCCGTCTTTTTCGAGGGTCTTCAGGAGGTCGGGGAGGGGCTCAGAGTCCTCTTCAGCCCCACTGTCGGTAGCCATCAGGAGGCTAAGTTCTGAACGCACAAAGTGAGGCTTAAGTCTGTTGGCATGGAGGACCCAGAGGGGGTTCCTGGGGGACTCCAGGTCCACCAGGTAGGTGGCGGGGCCCTTGCGCTCCACCACCTTGAAGGGTCCGGTCCATTTGTCCTGGAGGGCGCAGGTTTCGAACGGGGACATGACCCAGACCTGTTGCACCGGTTCGAACTCGATGGACGAGGCGTTTTGATCGTACCAACGTTTCATGTCTTCTTGGCTGGCTTCGAGGTTGGCTTTGGCAAGTTCCCTGAACCGCCGGGTCTGGTTCCAGAGGGTCAAGAGGTATTTGTACACATCCGGAGGAGCCTTCTGAGGGGTCACCTCCCATCCCTCTTTGACCAGACATAGGGGACCCGGACGGGGTGCCCATACAAGAGTTTGAAGGGGCTGAATCCCAGGGACTTCGGTGGGACCTTCCGGTAGGCAAATAGGAGGCAGGGCTGCAACACGTCCCATTGGCGTCGTAGGGGCTCCTCTATGCCCATGATCATACCCTTGAGGGTGCGATTGAAGCGTTCCACTAGTCCGTTCCCTTGCGGGTGGTAGGGGGTCGTAAATTTGTAGGTGACCCCGCACTGTTGCCATAGGGACTTCATGTATCGGGAGATGAAGTTCGTGCCCCGATCACTGACGAATTCTCGGGGGAAGCCCACCCGCAAGAAGATCCCCATCAGGGCTCGGCCCACCAGGGGCACTGTCACGGTCCGGAGAAGTATGGCTTCGGGATAACGAGTATGAACCGGTGACCTTGCGATGTCCGGGGCTCCAAGGGCCCCACGATGGCAATCCCCACCCGTTCGAAGGGAGTGTTGACGATTGGAAAGGGTTGCAGGGGGACCTTCAGTTTTCGGCCGCTCTTCCCGCTGGCCTGGCAGGTGGGGCAGGCTCGGCAGTGGTTGATCACATCGTTCCTCATCTTGGGCCAGTAGAAATGGGTCACCAGGCGGCTGTAAGTTTTGTCCTGTCCCAGGTGCCCAGCGAGAGGGACATCATGAGCCAGGTTCAGGAGGAAGTCTCTGAATCGGAGGGGGACTACCAGCACCCGGCTGGCCCCTAGCTCGGCAATCTTCTGTTCACTATAGAGGAGCTCATTGTCCCAATAGATCCAGTGGGCCCCTGAGGCATCCCCTGCGCTCTGGGCTGCGGCCTGCTGTCGGATCCCCTCGAGGGAGGGGCACATTTTCTGCTCTTGGCGGAACTGGTCCTAAGTGGGGCCACCTTCCTGGCGCCACTGGGCCAGCTCCGGGAGGTCGCGGAGTGGCTCCGATACTTCGTCATCGGGCCCCTGTGGGCCGGCCTCCGGGGTGGTGTCCTCCGAGGTGACGGGCGGTGGAGGTTCGGGCCACTTGGGTTCTTCAGTGGAGGGGATGGCGGGGGCGGCCATAGATCGAGTCGTCGCACAGACCCATTCGGGAAGGCCAAGCATCCCCAGGTGCTCCCTTCGTTCAACGGCCATCCAGGGGGAGCTTTCCAGGTCGTTCCCCAGGAGGCAGTCCACGGGGGCATCGTCTCGAACTGTCCCTTTTAGCAAGCCCGACACTCCCCCCCATTCGAAGGGGACGCGGGCCATCTGGCACAGGCTTTCAGAGTTGTCGGCCGACCGTACTGGGCATAGTACGTTGGGCAAGATTTGGTCTGGGGTCACCAGGTGGCAACGGACGGCTGTCACACTGGCTCCCGTGTCGCGGAGGGCTTCGGCCCGGTGTCCATTGATGGTGACCCACTGGCTGTACTTCTGCGTGTTGGCTGGGATGTGGGCCCGTGGGACCATGTCTCTCTCCCCTAGACACACCAGGGACATGGCTGCGGGTTCCCACTCTGCCTGGTATTGTTCACAATCTTCGGCTTCTTCTTCGCCGTGTTCTTCTCCCAGGGCGACTGCAGTGATCTGGCGGTTCAGCAGACCCGAGGCATGGCCTGGCTGGTTCTTGGGACAGTTGGGGTAGTTGGCGTAATGACCGGGTCGCTGGCATTTGTGGCAGACAATGTTGGAGCGGAATCCCGGTCGTCTCGGAGGGCTTCCTCTTCCGGCCGGGGACGGGGGAGTGCTGGAGGGGGGCACCGTGGCGGTGTCCCTGCCCCGACCCTGGCCTCCTCCTCCTCCTCCTCCTCGCGGGCGGTGGGACCCTTGGGAGGTTCGGCCCTGGTCACCCCCCCAATTTCTGGGGATCCGGGTGCTCTCCCATCTATCTGCCTCAATGGCGAGTTTCCTGGGCTCGGTCAGCTTGCTGTCAAGGAGATGCTGCCTGAGTTCAACGAAACAGTTATTGGAGAGGTGCTCCCACACAATGAGATCGACCAATTGTTCGTAGGTGGTAACCTGGCTGCCCTTGATCCACCCCTCTAAGGCTCTGCTAAAAAAGTTCACATATTCCACCCAGGTGGTACCGAGTATCCTCCTACAGTCTCGGAATCGCTGCCGGTACATTTCGGGGGTGAGCCCATAGCGAGTGAGAAGGGCGGCCTTCATATGCTCGTACGAGGTCATCTCAGCGTCGGGGAGCTGTAGCAGGGCATCTCTTCCTTCATTAACTAATCTCCCCCACAACCCGGCCCCTCAGTCTTTTCGCGGAACACGGTGGGAGGTCATGGCTACTTCGTAGGCCTTGAACTATTGCTGGATGTCGTCGTTCCGGTAGTACTCTCGGACGACATCTTTGGGAATGTGGACCTTGGTGTCCGGAGAGGGAGCGGAGCTCTGGTTCTCGGAGACGCCGAGGTCCCGGTTTTGTTTCCTAATTTCGAGTTCTTTTAAACCGCGCTCGTGTTCGTACGCGAGCTTCTTCTCCTCCAGCTCCCTCTGGCTTTATTTCTCTTCCCGTTCTCCCTGTAATCGTAAGTGTTCCAGGGCTATCTTTTTTTCCGCTAGTTTCAGTTCCCCATCTAAGCGGAGTCTAGCCAGTTCCAACTCGTGGAGCCGGCTCTTTTCTCGTTCTCGGGCCTCCTCGGGAGAGAGGCCCGCGCTTCTCTCCTCCTCAGGGGTTCCAATGGTTTCCGTGGTCGTGGTGCTTTCGTTTTGGGGTGGGGCCGCTCCTGTCTCCACCCAAGTCTGTAAAGCATGCTTGAGATCGTCTTTGGTGCTTAGTCCTGTGGTAGCGATACCCAAGTCTATGCAGAATTGCTTCAATTCCTTGTGACTGTATTCTTCCAGCCGTTCCATCTGGAATTTTGCTGTTGTTCCGATTTCCTTTGTCGACATGGTCGCTGTGTGTTTTTCGTTTGTAGTGGGGCGAGTTACTCTCCGTACGATTTGCGTCGGCTCGAATCGCGCCGCTGGCCACCAATGTTAGACAGGACCCCTGAAGGTCGGCCGAGCAAGGGGGAGAGACCTCCTGACGAGGGTCCTCTCCTCAGATTGTACGGACGAGTGACACCCCCACCACAGATGGACACCACACAAAGATAGGTTCGTAACCCTTTTATCGGTATTCGTAAGCAGGTTATCTTCACACTACAGAAGGAACAGGATACCGGGATCCCTTCAATTCTAGTCTCTGGGGGAAGGGGGTAGCGGGACAGTCTCAGTACTAGTCGGGTACAAGGATATCTGGCGCACAGCTCTCAATCCTAGAGCTGGTGGTTTCTCTGGCAGGGGCCGCGGCAGCGCCAGCAGGCCTTCGAAGATGGTTCACGAAGATGAGCTGCGGCAGCGCCAGCAGGACTCCAAGGATGGTTCACGAAGATGGGCCGCGGCAGCGCCAGCAGGCCTTCGAAGATGGTTCACGAAGATGGGCCGCGGCAGCGCCAGCAGGCCTTCGAAGAGGGTTCACGACGATGAGCCGCGGCAGCGCCAGCAGGACTCCAAGGATGGTTCACGAAGAGGGGCCGCGGCAGCGCCAGCAGGCCTTCGAAGATGGTTCATGACGATGAGCCGCGGCAGCGCCAGCAGGACTCCAAGGATGGTTCACGAAGAGGGGCCGCGGCAGCGCCAGCAGGCCTTTGAAGATGGTTCACGACGATGAGCCGCGGCAGCGCCAGCAGGACTCCAAAGAAGGTTCAAGAAGATGAGTTCGTCTCGGTGTCTCTCGACTCCAGGATACAACTGACTTCCTGCTCTGGAGCTGCCCCAGTTATAGGTCTGGTGCCCTTTGATGTCCGGACCCTCGCACTTGGAGGTCGGGGGGTCCGGGATGAGTGAGTCCAGACACCCAGCAGGGGGGTGGCGCCAGCGCCCAGGGAGGCCGGGGGCGATCGAAACCAGGCGGATGGGGGCCATCAAAACTCCTTCTCCCATTGACTTGCCAAGTGGTCTCTTTATCCCCTGGGGGGATGGTGGTGCCTCGATGTCGGGGCTTGGCTGGTCCGAGGCTGAGGTCGACCCGAGGCCACGAGGCCTGGTCGTGCAGGGTCCAAGATGGCGGCTGGCCCGGAGACGGGGGTTCGGGAAAGGCCCCGGGTCTGCCGAGAAGGTGGTGGCTCTGAGGTTGAGTTCTGTCGGGGAAGAGCCGTGGGCGGCCCGGAGGGGCGGAAGGTGCGGCTCTCGTTCGGGGAACAGAGGTAGCGGTAGTCCGGGACCCGCCATGCGGGAGGGGGCGGACCACGCCACAAGGCCGGTTCCAACACCCTATATATCTGTATACTCATCCATTCACTCTTCCACCCAATCATCCACTCATCCATCCAGCCACTTATCCACTCATCCATCCAGACATTTACCCTTTCACCCATCCTTTCACTTACTCATCCATCCACCCAGTCATTCATCCTTCCACCCATTCACCTTTTCAGTCATCCATCCATCCTCCCTTGCTCTCTCCAGTGACCCTTTCGCTTAGCCATCCTACCTTACATCACATCCACCCATCCTTCTACTCATCCACTCATGAATCCATCTATTGACCCTATCACTCATCCATCATTTCACTCATCCATCCACCCATTCACTCATCCATCATCCACCCTTTAACTCATCTATCCATCCTTTCACTCATCCATCCAACCTTTTACCCATCCATGTACCCTTCCACCCAAACATCCATCTATTTACCTTTTCTCTCACATCCACCCATTCATTCGCCATCATCCACTCTTTCACTCATCAATCATCTTTTCACCTATCCATGCACCCTTTTACCTTTTCTCTCATCCATCAACCCATTCACTCACCAATCATCCACCCTTTCAATCATCAATCCATCCTTTCGCTCATTATCCATCTATTCACCCTTTCATTAATTCATTTACCCGTTCACTAATCCATCCAGCCATCCACCCATCCCTTCACTTACTCACTCGCCCAACTTTTTATATTAATTATGAGCTGAGCCTTTGGCTGCAGAGTTGCAGACAGAAGAGGCTCTTCAAGAATTTCAACCTTCTTTAGTTCATAAAGCAAAGAGTGGGGTGGGGGGAGGATTCACTACACCCCTGCACATAGGCAATCTGAAAAAGTAGAAGGCATGAGTCATGCATGATGCACAGTGCCATGCGATGAGGTGACTGTGACATGGTGTTGTTTCCAGGGCTTTAAGCAGGATGAAAAAGGGGGGGGGGGCTCTCAAATGGGGGTGTTTGATGTAATTAAAAGTGTGGCTTAAAACACCTTAGCAAAAAATCTCTGCTTAGCATAGTGTACCGCCCAACTGGTATTTTGCCTCTTCTGTCAATGTATCCAGATATATAACACAAGTAACGTTACACCTACAACAAGCCAGAACTATTGACTTTGTCAATGGTTGTTAGTTGCATAAAATAAAAATGCAGCAACCATGGCTTCGTTGAATATAATATTGAAACTGCACTAAAGTGATGAGACTGAAAGAACTCTAGCCCCTTCTTTTCAACTTGTTTCACATGAACTGGAATGGTAGCAGCATTGGTGCATTTGCATATTTGCATATTCCTTCCATCCCCTCCATCCCATGGCAGGAGGAGGCCACCCCATGCAGTAAGTAACACTCCAAACTGGCCAATTGTCATTCTGTATGTGGCAATCAGCCGCATACAGAATGACAATGGGCGGGTGGGGGCTACTTGTGCTCCCAGGAGGAGTGCGAGGAGTCCCCATCAGGGGCTGAGGCTTCATACAGGGAACAGTGCTGTTCCCTGCAATACCCAAAATTACGGACAAAAGGCGTCCGTAAAAAGGATCCTCACGGACAACGGACGTAAGGTTCATATTACCGACGGTCCGTGAAATTTACGAACGGTTGGTCACCCTAAAGGAGGTCTCAGGAGTACAGCTATTAACAGATACTCACGAAGGTAGCTGGGAAAATTAAGTGCGCTGCCACTTTTCGAGTTCAATGAGTTATATTAGCAAACACGTCACCCCATTTTATTAGTGGTGCAGAAACCCTTTGCAAGTTGTGTGGGCCAGTCTGGGTCATAGAGAGACACTTGATCCAAGTTCCTATACGTCATACATATGGATTTTCATATCAGCCTTCCACCCGCAAAGCTCACCCGGATGCTCACTGCGGCCATGGCGGACATAGAAAACTGCACTTCCAGAGGGTAGGAGGTTCAGGCACCTCTGTTGGGCAGGTTGGTTCCACACATGGGTTTCCTTGTTTTCACTGCACCAAAATTTAGGGTGGAGGGCAGACGGTGACAGGATACTTACTTGTTTGGTGTCCAAAGCTTAGACAAATGACTGTTGTTTGTTCTTGTGAGCCTTGGACTAGCACTGCCTCCCCTTGTGCATCTCTCCCACAGATAAACCCTACATCTGCACCATTTTAAGGAGCAGAACATCTAGGACATACAAAGAGCACTCATTAAACACAAACCCCAGCTACATGTGCAAAACATGTCTCAAACCTATAGAGGTTGCCAAGCATTTGCCACCTCAACATAACACCCAACTCCTGTTATACTCTTACTGTGTGCTATGTCAGCTGAACAAGCTAGACACAGTTGCTGCCAACATCATGCATTGGGACACAGCTCATGCAGTCGCCTAAGCATTTGCCACCTCAACGCTACATCCAGTTAGAGCTACTGTCACACATCACGGTACAACAACAGTACTTATGAGACACAGCTAGCACCATCATTCACACAGCAGTGCTCAAAGCCCTGTAGTTGGCTATGCATTTACCTCCTTAACAGAACACCAATTCAAGTTATACTGACACATCAATTCCGTCACACCAACCTACTTTTTTTTTTTTTTTTAAAGCTTTATTCGAGAATTATACTCATAAAAGCACAAACATACATTTAAAATACATTGTTTAAAAAAGATTTTTTCTAATTATACGACATTATAAAACAATTATACAGACATAAACAGTAAAAAACTTTGATGTATGATTACACAAAAACCACAGAAAGTACTCCAGTCAATTTACATTAGTAGAGATTGCCCTCCGTCTAATGGACCATGCCCACCCCAAATACTTTGCTGTTCCTAGGACAATAGGCATATCACTGGTGGTACAGAGTATTCGTAGTGCTTCAACACCCCTAGATGTCCCTAGATTTCTACACACAGGAGCTAACCATACTCTTCTCGGGGTGGCGTAAGCTTTGCATGAGAATAGAAAGTGGCCTATACTTTCATCTGCTGCACCACAGACTGGGCAGCAAGAGGTGATGGAACTCCTCCTCCTGCCTGTCAATGATCGTAGAGGAAGGGCACCTGATCTTAGCTGGAAGAAAAGCTTCCTATCCCCTAGGTTGGTAATACTGTCCCAATATGGTTCCAAGGCAGGATACAATTTGACGTCAAAGAAACGCCCCGTCATTGTGTCAGATCTCGTTTTACTCCAGAGTCTTCCATCTACCCAATCCCAGTATAAGCCTTTGATCATATTTTTACTTGGGAAGGGTTCCCCAGACGGATTGTCCCATAGATTAGAGAGGCCAAGATCTCCTAATGCAGTCCTGAGATTTTTTAACCAGACTATCTTGTGGAAGGTGTCAGCTTTGATTATGGCCTGGAACCCGTCTGCATAATGCCGGATCTCCGGGGTAGTCCAAAGGCATCTCCAATAGAGAATCGGGCGCAACCTCGCTTGGCTGCTAACTGATCTTCTCCCTAGATCAAGACCAAGTGGGATTAATGGTGTACTCTGCGGGAGTCCTGTGATTCCCCTAAGGAACCTATTCTCAGATATCTGCAAGGGGAAGAGATTCCCAAATCCCCACAGCTCAGCCCCATACAGGCAGACCCAAGAGCCTTGGCATCATATACAGCCAAGACGGGTTTTATAGGCTTGGATTTCGACTTTTTGTGTTCCACCCTAAGCGCCCCCGAGATCTGTTGGTGCCTCAAAACCGCCTTTTCTATATGCTGGGACCATCTTGAATTATTTGCTATCTGCATCCCAAGGTAGGTAAATACAGTAACCACCTCAAGCTGACAGTTATTCAAGAGTATTCTTAAACGGGGTCTACATTTTGATGTAAAAGCCATCAGCTTGGTCTTGGCCACGTTGACTTCCAGGCCATGCTCCCCACAGAAGAGGTCGAAAATGTTTCGAGCTCACTACAGGCCAGCCGGCGTTTTGGATAGAATCAACGTATCGTTGGCGAACATCAGGATCGGAACCCTGAGGCCCGCCAACGAAGGTGCGTCGACACTGGCTTCCAGCATCCGAGCCACTATCCCATTGACAAATAGGGAAAAGAGCAGGGGGGCCATTGCACAACCCTGTCGTACTCCACGTTCGATCGGGATGTCGGCAGATGATTCGCCATTCATACCCCATTGGACTTTAGCGAAGTTGCTTTCGTGCAACCTCATTATCAGGGTAAGTAACTCACCTGGAAGACCAATTTCGCTCAGAACTGCCCAGAGCTTTCTCCTTGGGACCAGGTCGAAGGCAGCCCACAGGTCGACAAAGGCAACATACAGGCTGCCCTTGCCAAGCAACACCGTCCCCCACTGCAGCAGAGCAAAGCGAAACACCTGGTCGACTGTACTTGTAGCCCGCCGAAAACCAGCCTGATAAGGGGACAGGGCAGTGTTCTCATCAACCCAATCAGTTAGTTGATTAACCACCATTCTCCCTATCACTTTTTGGACGGTGGCGATCAAGCTTATCGACCTGTAATTGGCCGGGAGGGACCGATCCCCTTTTTTATATATGGGTATGATGGTTGCTCCCTTCCATAATTCAGGGACAGCCGTTCCCTTAGCGATAGCATTTCCCAGAAGGAATACGTCCCTAGCCCGCCTCGCCTTGTCGTTTATAAAAACATCAGAGGGTATCCCATCCAAACCCGGGGCCCTTCCCCCGGTGGCAGTGCATATTGCGACCTCGGTTTCTTTAGGGGTAAATACATTCCCAATAGGGAATACAGCTGAAATTGCTTCCACATCCTTAAACTCAGTAGTCTCAGCATATTGGGGTTTGAAATAATCCACCCATGTACCCTCAGCGAGATTATTGTCGGGTTTGTCTGGAGTTCCACCTCTACCCCACTTAACAATATTCCAGAATAACCTGGAGTCCGTAGCCCCGGAAGCCTCCTTTAGTTCTACCCAATGCTTTTCGTCCCATGTTTTTTTTGCTAGGGATATACTAGCCTTGTAGTGCTTCCTAGCCCCACTAATCGCAGCCCTGTCCCTATTCCTAATTGCTCTTCCCAAGCTTAGCCTAGCTTCCCTGCACTGATGGTTAAACCACCTAGCTGGTTTAGGTGGTTGTTTCCTATTTGTCTTGCGGGGCCTCAGGAAGTGCGGTTTTAAAAGGGAAAAGAGCTTGTCATGTATGTCAGTTATTTCCCTAGACCCTGGAAATACAGGGTTTGCAGCCTCCATAGCGGTGATTGCAATATCCACCTCAGAATATTTAAAGGCCATAGATTCTGCATTAGCCAATACACTCGGCCAGTTAAGTCTGCGCATGTCGTTGGCCATAATAGGCATTGGTCCATCACTCGATTGGGGATTCCCTGATGTGGCCAACCACCAATTGTGGGTCACACAGAGAGGATTGTGGTCACTCTCCAGTCTGCCCTCAATTTTCATGTCGCGTACCAACTGCCACAGATTAAGGCTACAAAGGACATAATCTATCCGACTTTGGTTACGACCATTGTCGAATGTGCAGGCACCTTCCCTATCACTCTTCGTTCTCCCATTTAAGGCTCCTAATCCTTGTGCCAGACAAATGGCATTCAGTTGTAATATATCTTTTGTCCACCGCTTAACCGGAGCAAGATTTAATATTGGAACGCCCCATTGCATATCCTCCTCTTGCCCCAAGGGATCGTCTGAGCTGTCCAACGGCTCGAAAGTCCTATTTAAGTCGCCAGCTACTACAACTTTATTTCCCAAGGACTGTATTTCCAAAAAAGTGGACAAAGCCTCTAAGATGGGTGAATTCCCTATGGTACTACCCCTGGCATAGATGTTATAAATATCTATCCCTCCCCCATTTTCTGATGCTATTCTTAACATTTGGATGTCCTTGCAACCCAGGTCCACTACTTTGATTGTTACTTGTAAACGTTGTCGTATCCGAATTGTAAGGCCTCCCATCGGTCGACCCCTGCCACCTCTACTAGCCGGGATTGAAAAATTTAGATAACCAGGAAGAAATATAGGGTCGCAGGCCCATGTCTCCTGGAATAGACATACATCAAAACCGTTAATGAAGTCTATCCAGTTTTGGGTTGCCAGCTTGCTACTCAACCCCGCGATGTTCCAGGAAACCAACTTCCCTAAACAGGAGCCATCCATAGGTACTGCTCCTACAGAGGACATACCAGAGTGGCTTGTTGGGATTCCTTCGTACTCCTCCTTATCTCGGTTTTTACATTCATTATTGTGCTCAACCTCCTGGGTTCCAACAGTGCTAAATGTAATTAGATCCTCGTTATCAAATTCCCCAGAAATTGAAGTAAACTCCCCACATGTTGCCTCCACATTCACAGTTTCCCAACTAGTTCTTATTTCATTTGAATCCACATTTTCAGTCAAAGGGGTTAATACAGGCTCCCCACGTGTATCCCAGAGATTCATATTTTCCCAGTTGTTCATGGAACAATCAAAATTTGGTCAATAGACCCACCCCGGATCTGTCATCACTTCAAAACGATTATACGTTGGTACATTACAATAGTTTCCCAGTTGTAAGGGTACAGCGAAAGGAACAAATCCTGGGGAGGGGAGATTGTTATAACAACTTACTTCAGTGACCGTGCCAAATTGGATACCTGTTGGTCTTGGATAGAAAAATGTGAGATCAACAACACCAATTCCCCCACTGCTTATGCCCCTGTTTTGCCTCGTAATCGAGCGTACCGCCCTGGGATCATGGAAATTGACAACTATACAGTCCCACTCCAGGCGCTTAGGAGTACAGCCTATCCAGTTTGTCCTTCTTACTCCAATAATCAACCCGTCCACTTCCCTGGGCAATGGTCTGTTTGTCTTTAACCAGTGCATTGCCTTGTTTTTTAGCATCTGGAAAGATTGTCTTTGCCCAGCCTGCAAAGGCAGTACGTTGGTAAGGATAGCTACGAAAGGGTAAGAATCTGGGGGGAGATTCATAGGAGGTATCCTACGGGGTGCCCTCATAGGGAGTGTATCAGGCAGACTAGGGGCAGAAACAACAGGACGGGATGTTGGATTGCTTGGAGGGGGCTGGGAACTATTCAATACAGGATTGCCAGTTTTGGAGCTATCTTTGGTACCCTTAGCTACAGTATCGGGTTGCTTTTTATGTTTAGGAGTATTGCTACTTGGTTGGTCCGATAAATATAAATTAGTCTTGGGGATTTGTCCCGTTGGTCGAGGCCTATTTGTAATAGTAACTACAGGGGGAGAAGGCTCAGCGGCAGACACACTGTTAACCTGCCCACTTGGGTTTGGAAGATTGTTACTATCCCCCGTCCTAAAATGGGACTTAATTAAGGATTTAGTGGAAAAGAAGTTATCTAGAGTAGCCTGCTCGAAATGGTCTAATCGATCAGCTAGTCTTTTGACTCGTTCCTCGATGGGAGTCAGGAGAGACCTCATCAGCCTCTCCAACTCGAGGAGCAGGGGTGGAGCAGAAGGTAAGGTCTCGGCCAATCCCATCGCTGGAGGGTCACTAAGGTTAGGTACAGGACTAGCCGGAGTAACTGCGTCCTTAGCAATCTTGACCCTGTCGGAGCCAGCCCTGATGGGCTCGCAAGGGGGACGCAAGCCTATTCCAATTTTGCTTATTTTTTTGTGATGTTTGGGAAGATAGCATTTCTTCGGGGCAGCACTTCTTTTCCTTTTGGTGCACGGTTTATTAATAACCATGGGAGGTGACGCACTCGATTGGGCAGTGTTTACCTCACCAGTGGATAAATCAGTTGGTATAGTAGGCGAGGTAGGGACCAGAATGGTCCTATCATCTCCCACAAAGGAGTCAGCCGATAGGCCGGATGACTGGGAAAAAGCATAAGGCTTTTCTAATACAGCTGGCAGGGTTAGGGATGATAAAGGAGGAGCCAGTGCCGGGAAACCCAGAGGTGGACGTTTCTCCAAGGAAATGTTAAGGGGTTCAATAGATAACCTACGCTCGGCGCGTTTCTCCGCCAAAGCGATCTCTTTATCAATATCTTGGGTTGCCCGACTAAAGTATTTATCTAAAGGACCCAAAATTGCTGACCCCGCCTCGGGCTGGGGGGAGCTTTGGGCAGTGGTATTTGGAGGGGAAGGCATACTTAGCAAACAGTATACTTTAAGAGAGATAGTACTATGTAAGCCAAAAAAACAGAAATCTCTAAACACAGGAACAAATTATGACAATAAAGCGAAAGACGCAATGTCAGAGAGTGGGCCCAGCCCAGCCTCCTTCGGCCCCTGATGGCCACAGACGGTCCCGCCCTTGTCCCGGGCTTCTCCCAGCGCACTCCCGTGCGTTCCCGCGTTGCGGATAGTGGGCTGGTTCTTATAGAGTGTGGTCAATACAGGGGGCGGGTCTAGCAGGGAGAGCGGGCCAGGTGGATCCAATCGTCCAAGCAGGGACTCCTGGGAGATGGAGTCCCCGCACACACGCTCGCAGCCATGCCCTGCCCCTGATCACCCCTGAAGCGACGGTGAATTCCTCCTCAGCGACGTGGGACCCGCGAAGCGGGTACCGCTAGCAGTGACTGAAGATGAGCACAGCAACCAGCCCAGCAGGACAGACAAGGAATCAGCAAACTTCCAAGGCACAGAACGCAGTGAGAATCCCGCCGGTCAACAGCAGAGTAAAGGTTCTTATGGCCCTGTGTGCAGGGGGCGGGGCTAGCAGGGAGAGCGGGCCAGGTGGATCCAATCGGCCAAGCAGGGACTCCTGGGAGATGGAGTCCCCGCACACACGCTCGCAGCCCTGCCCTGCCCCTGATCACCCCTGAAGCGACGGTGAATTCCTCCTCAGCGACGCAGGACCCGCAAAGCGGGTACCGCTAGCAGTGACTGAAGATGAGCACAGCAACCAGCCCAGCAGGACGGACAAGGAATAAGCAAACTTCCAAGGCACAGAACGCAGTGAGAATCTACATATCAATCAGCATGAAGAAGTGGGAATTGAAACCTATCAGGTCCACTGTGAATGGCAAAAAAAAACCATAATGGGAAATATGCTTGAAATAGATCTCTAATTGTCTGTTGCGCTGCTTCCTTCTCTGCAATATAAATATTAATATAAATATATTTTCCATATATATTTTATTTATATATTTACAATATATATTTTATTTTATTAATATAAATATAATATATTTACAATATATATCTACAATATAAATATATATATATATTTAATATAAATATGTATTTATATTTACAATATAAATATAAATAGAACCATTTGCTAACTGGGATATTGTAGACAAGGAAGCAGCACAACAGACTGCAACCAAATCTTTACCTCTGACTGAGCTAAGCGAAAATATGAGTTACACCTGAAATAGAAAAACAAAATAAGAACTGCTATTACCAATTGTAAAAGCCTTGAGGAAGCCCTGATCCTGATAACCATGTAAGGGTGAAACATGTGTCAGCTGTCGATAATCAGATACCGAAAATTGCAACATCTTGAAAAAATGATGGAAATCATGAACAAAAGGATAACTTAAAATCACAGTCCAAGATCTTGAATTATTCTTCATGTATCAATATTGAATAAGGAAGACAATGCACCCATATACCTCAAAATAGTAAGTGCTAATGGCTTCCCATCAGCAGCTCCTTGCAGTCTCTGTCACACCTGGAGGGAGCCAGAGGGAAGGCACACCTCCTGCTGTAACAGTCGAGCAACCCACTGTGCCTTGAAAAGGAACTACAGGGGCCTGAACAACGAGTCCCTTGGCCCTATTATCACCAACTTCAAGTTCTCTCCCAAAATTGATACTGATGTTGCTGCTTTTGAGCTTGTTGGTACCATCTCGAAGGCTGTTAACATCCTAACCCCGGCTAAGCCACACTATTGTGCCAGGAAACACCCGTCTGCCCCTTGGTTTTCAAACTCTCTTAGACTGCTTAGGCAGAAGTGTAGGAGGCAAGAAAGGTTCTGGAGAGCCCATCCTGACCCCGACGAGAGGATTGGAAGATGGCCATTGTTAAGCCCCTTCTGAAAAAAGGCCACCATGGACCCCGGGATTCTAAAAAACATCTGCCCTATATCCCTACTCCCTGCTCCCGCTAAGATGCTCGAGGCCCACCTTAATCACCATCTCAGCGCCTTCCTGGATAAAGCTAGCCTGCTAGATCCCTCTCAGCATGGCTTTCGGAAGGCGCATAGCACAGAGTCAGCCCTTACAGTGATGGTCAATAACATCCGCGCTAAGGTCGACAGTGGTAAGACCACCCTTCTGATCCTGCTCGACCTTACAGCTGCCTTTGACACCCTGTCTCCCACCATTCTGGCCACCCAACTTAATGAGATGGGAGTGGATGGGTCAGCTCTGAGCCTCCTGACATCTTTCCTCAACCAGCGTGAACAAAGGGTAAAACTGGGCGACTTCCTCTCTTCCGCCAAGCCTCTGCAGTGTGGGGTCCCTCAGGGCTCATCCCTGAGCCCTACACTCTTTAACATATATGTGGCCCCACTTGCCATACTTGTAAGATCCTTCGGACTGGAAGTATTGTCGTACGCTGACGACACCCAGATTATGGTCTCCCTCTCTCAATCTGTGGAGAACATGGGCTCAAACTTCAGGAACTGCATGGAAGCAGTGGCAGGCTGGATGACCTCAAATTTCCTCAAACTAAATGGGGAAAAGACCGAGGTCCTCATCTTTGGAGGTAAACAAGATGTCTGGTCGGCTGACTGGTGGCCGCCTGCCCTTGGAATGTGTCCCAAGCCCTCTCTAGTCGCCCGTAATCTGGGTGTTATTCTCGACACCACACTTGCCTTTGACAAGCAAGTCAACAGGACTGTCTCCACCTGTTGTGTTGTCTTAAGGATCCTGAGAAAACTCACACACTATCTTTCCCTGGACGCCCGGAAACAAGTCTCGGTGGCTCTCATCTCTCCTCGCCTGGACTATTGTAACGCCCTCTATTTAGGTATGAGCAAAAAGCTGGTCCATCGTTTACAAGTTGTCCAGAATGCAGCAGCAAAGTTTGTTGTTGATGCCCCCAGACGTTCTTCAGGATCCTTGATCAGAAAAAACCTTCACTGGATTCCTGTGCAGGCCAGGATAAATTTCAAGGTACTAGTTCTTACCTACCGTGCTCTTCACTGATCTGGTGCAGAAGATATTAGGTCTCTTGTGTCCTTTTACACCCCTGGCAGGGCCTTGCGCTCTGCCAACAAAAACCTCCTGTCTGTCCTTCGAACAGCCAAGGCCAGATGGGGAGGGAAGGCCTTTTTCTCCCTTGCCCTGAAACTTTGGGACATGCTTCCAGCTGAACTTAAGGGCCAGGCGTCCCTTGCCCTTTTCCGCAAAGGTCTAAAAACGTGGCTTTTCGCAGAAGCCTACCTGTAACTCGTCATCTGTTCTCACCCATCACTCAGCTGTTTCCATCTGAAGCGCCTTGATGCCTCCGGGCAAAGTTGCGCAATACAAATCCTAAATTCATTCATTCATTCACTGTCAATCTGCCCCTGACATTAGCCCGTTGGCCTGACTTCACATGCATGGGGTCATGTGTGTGAAGGCTGTAACAGCTTTTCACAGGGTACACCAGTCCTTAGCAGACCAAAACACCTGCCCGCTAACTGGCCTAAGGCAGAGGCCCATCGGCCGATGGCCCACCTTGCCAATTAGAGGCTCTCTCAGTTTACCCACAGGCCAGGTGCCAGACTTGAGCTAACCCGCACGTGCCAATGCCCCATCACCAAAGTAAAAGAGCCACAGCCCATCAGGTCTGCTCGAGTTCTTCTAAAATTGCCACCAGCCTTGTGTTTACTGCCTGAGGGCAGTGACTAAATACGTCGATAACCTATATATGCAAGATATGTGTTGAGTTGCTACTTACAAAGTGCAACAGAGCCAGGGAGGTAAGGCTGCTGTCATAACCTACTGGGATAAAGTCTTGTTGGCCACTGCAGCTAAATGGGAGGACCAGCCCCTTGAATGTCTTGTGGAACATTAATGAGTTTTAATAGACGCTACAACATAAGGCTTTCATGTCCTGGGTTGATGCTGGCCTGAGCACACTGGTGAAATTGTACCATCAGGTGGTTGTCCAATGGAGAGCAATGTTTCACCTGAGCCCAGAAATGTTCTGGTGTTTTCTGTGGATCTCCTTTCAGCTGCATTCTGTGTATAAACTATATGCCTATAATGTTACGACTGAAAAGGTAAATGTCTGGTTGGCTGGGGATTTTGTTTTAAGTTTTAGTTTTTATAATTTTATCTCTATATAAAATATTTTCCTGGAACAATATTCTGCAATAAATAAACTCAATAAAGAGCTATTTCCCATAAACAAAAGTTTGAAGGACCAGGCTTCCGACGGCAGAAACCATCAGTCAATGTAAGTCAGAAGCCTTCCCTCGGGTGGTCATTCCAAGGTATATTTTTCCTGTTTGAGACTGTGTCACTGAAAGCCTGGTGGTTCCCAACAGAAAACAAAATAAATGATCCCCAGTTGCTGGGAGAAAATTCCCAGTATGTCAAAGCCATTTGTAATATACTCTACGCTCTGCTGAGAAGGTGCAGTAAACATGGTGCCCATTTGCCAAGGGTAACGGCAGCTCCACTTACAGCACGAACATTTCTGCCTGCCCGGTGGGGCTCCCAGGTGTGGCAGGCTCTATTCTACCAGGGCAGAGGTGCCTAACCTCGCTGGCATGGCGGTCTGGTAGGGCACCTGCCAAACTCTAAATGAGTACCATACTCTACTACAACGAATCTTGGGTGTACCAACATGTATAGAGAACTTTGCATCATGAAAACGTTAATACTAATGTAAGAATGCATCTCACGTCAAAGCCAGTAGGCATTCCTTACTGATAATGATACCCCCTTGTACTATGATATTGTGTCAATGCCTATGTGTAGGAGTACTTGGATTTATGGGTATGGCTTCCTGGGGTGCCAACTCTTCAGCACGCGTCACCAAAGGTATTTCCATCTACCTGACTGTATATATTTGTAAATGATGCATAGTATGTAATAGTGGGTTTGCAATAAAGTAATATTTATGAGATAAAGCACTGACTGGACAATGACTTATTGAGTGTGGTTGTCACGTACTAGCAAACTGGGGGTACTAGCCCACACCACCTCCCGAATAGGCCTTGCACGGCTCTGCTTCATTAGCCGGACAGAGTCAAGCGCTACAATCGGGTACTTGGTTCCCAGAGAATGTTGCAGACTTATTACTTGTGAAGGACTAACATCCTTTTCAAGTCGTAACTCTCGTCCTTAGAAGGATGAAGATAGAAAGCAGGTGTAACAACTGCAGATAAAGAGTTTAAAAGTCCCGACTGGACAGACATCATCTGGAGAGACTGCCTTTCAGGCGGTAAGCAAGGAAGATATCCCCTCTTCCTTAATCCTTGGGAGAACTAGGATACGATGGATGAAGGCTTGTAATGATTCTGAATGGGACAGGATGAAATAAGATGGAAAATACAGTCATGAATGACCTCGATCTCTTAGATAAAGGAGGCCAAAGTTTCACAAGCATCCTAAGAGGGGGAATAGTCATTTTGATACAAGGCAAACTGGTGAGATTCGAGACTGCCCTTGAGGAGTTGGAGGCTTAAAATTTAAATTAAAATGGTAGCAATAAGATACAATATCCAATGCCTGAGTTTTTGACATTTATTTTGCACTTTCGTAGGCAGGCGCATGTATGTGTGTGCGCGCACACGGATGTATATACATGTTTGGGTTTTGCTGAAGGAAGAATTGTTTATTTTGTACATGTAGTGGTGGAGGGGTTGCAGCCCTGTTTCTCTTCCTCTGACCTCAATCAGATATGCCTAAACTACCTCCAGCCTGTCCTACAATCCCTTCCTGCTTATCCGATCCTTTTTTATATTTTCTTTAGCACTATATACACACACATCACGTGCTGTAGTACAAGGAGCAAAGACAAAGTTGAAAACTAAAGAAATCACTTAGAGTTTGACGGAGTGAGAGAATCATCATAACCCTGCTGCACTTTCACCTTTCCAAACTTGCCATTCCCCTGCCCTGTTCAGAGTTGGCCTAAGGGCCATGTTTACACCAGTGGAGCCAATGCTGCCCCTGGTTGTGTAAACCTCTGATCTGGTCCTCCCCTATTGAGGGTAGGACTCCCATCATTCATTTACAGAGAAATGATGGCTCCATGTCTGAGCATACCCGGCCAACTTAGGGCGAACAAAGCTATACAAAAGGTGATGATGGACGAAGCGCTTGAGCAAATCAAACACTCACCCCCAGTTTGTTATTTTGCAATCTTAAAAGTACTAAATAGATAATGGAAACTGTATTTGGGAAAGGGCACCTCCAGTTTCTCAAGAAGACTTTGTAGGTATGAAGATTTGCCGTTGAGGAAAAAACAACAAGGGTTTGGCTAAAGCGCAGTGAGGCCGCACCGCAATATCAATAAACAAAATAAGTTGCCAACACTGCGCAGTTAGTTACACATTAGTTCAAGGCACAATGAACAAAACAATTGCCCTTGTACAACTACTTTTTCAGTTCGATTTTAATCATCATCTTTATAGAATTTGTTGGTCCAATACCTTGCAGGACCGACTCAAGTGGTGGCAAATCTGGGCGCATGCAGTGGAACTTCTCATGAGCATTCACTGCGAAGCTCAACATGGTCAAGAGCACAAAGGTTGGTCCCTTGAGTGGTCACTGAAGTGGCATTGGTGAGGCCTGGTCTATGACCAAGGGCACCCTGATACCTTACACAGTACTGACCTGTGCAGTTACTAAGGCACACTTAACATGACAAACAACCACAGAGCAGCAGAATTGCCTTCTTTCTTTAGAGGTTTACCTGGTGTCGGAAGTGGCAGATCCGACACTGGCCAGGAAGATGGGGGGAATCCAGGAAAAAAGGGGATATGCTGTCCTCAACACTGACACCCCTGGTAACCAGTCTGACGACGACAAAGAAGTGCTGGAAGCTGGAAAGAACTCAGCTCCCCCGAGACCTACGCTGGCTAATATCATGCAGACGATCACGGCCTCCAGGGAAGTACTGGAGGTGAAAATTGATGCAATAGGTACAGACTTAATCCTCTTAAAGGAGGATCACTGGAAACTTAAGGAACAAGTCTCAACCAATGAGAAAGTACTGGAAGAGCTACCAGAGGCGGTGACTACGCTGCAGAAAACGGAATTTTAGACTAAAGTAATGGTGCTTGAAGTGCGAGCTGAAGATAGTGAGGGAAGGTTCAGCAGAAATAATATATGAATTATCGGAGTGCCGGTGAAGACAGAGGGCACGAATATGATGAGCTTCTTGGAGGATTGGCTCAGAATAAAAGTGGCCCCTGAGGGACTGTCACCCTTCTATGCTCTGGAAAACGCCCATAGGGTCCCAGCAAGACCGCCTAGACCTGGAGCCCCTCCCAGACCGATAGTGGCCTGACTTCTGCATTTCAGGGACGGAGACTATATACTGCAACAAGCCCTCCAAAAACACGATCTGCAGATTGATAATAGTATAATACTGATCTTTACGGACTCTACCAGGGAAGTCCAACACAACAGAGCATCCTTCTTAGCTGTTCAAAAGAAGCTTCGCCAACTTCAACTGCCATATGCCACATGCTATTCCCAGCGTGACTTTGAGTGGCTGATCAAGGGGGGACCCGATTTTCTCCACACCGTAGGAGGCATGGGAATGGTTAGACCCTTGACGACCACAAGAGCATTGCCACTTGTTTCCAGCGCCACCTTAACAGAGTCCTCATAGCAGCAAAGCTGGGTCCAGAGCTCCATCAGTCAAGATTGCCAAAAACGACTGCAGGCAGTTGCGAAACATAGCCAGAGGCAACCAGCCCAATCTTGAGTAAAAGTGGAACGGGCGCTGAAAGGTCAGAGGGTTCACCAGCATTCGAGAATGATACTTCGGAAACTGAGTTACCAGAAGTCACACCGTAGACGCCGGACGATATTGTCTGAAAACCTCACCCCGGACTATAGCCCCACAAGCTACTGAAGTAGTATGAAGCCTTGTCCTGGAGGGGCGGTCATTAGAAAATGCCGATTATACCTCTGTACTGAATAGACTCGGAAGATCGATCCAGGGCTATGTTTCTGATTCAAGTATTGAGGGTGTCGGCGGGTTGGGAACTCTAGTCCAACAGCAGAAGCTGAATACCCTGTAATCACTAGCAGGCTGTTGTGAATTTAGACAAAGTTTGGATGGGAACTAGTTCTCCAGTACCTGACCTGGGGAGGGGGAGTTGGGGGTTAAGTTTGGTTCACAGGGTGTTACTAGGGGGCAGGGGGAGTGGAGTGGTGTGGCTCACTGGTTAGAGGCGGCAGACCCGGAAGCAGAGAATGGCCTGGGACCAGGGTTCAATTCCCGATGCGGCAGGGTCGTGGACCAGGGTCAGCGGACTCGATAATTCTCGCCTTGGTGCCTACTCTAACCAGGTATCACACTCGGCAACTCTGGGCATTAGCTTGCCTCATCTCTACAACGGCCCCCCACATTCGCCGGGGATGCCTAGTTTGGCCTTGGAGATACCCAGTGGGGACCATCTCACAGGGATAGCCAGGACGGGTTCCCCAGCGGTCTACAGCGCCACGACGCCTCAGGGCAGCAGTGCGCTTTACAAGACCACTTACATTACATTACAGGCGTGTCACATTAGGGGCATTTAGCGAGGACGTTGTCTGCAAAATGCAAAATGCAATAGGACCCTCACTAGATTTAAAATGTATTTCTTGGAATGTACGGGGGATGAATTTAATGTTGCGGCATCATAAAATATATGCATATTTGGTCAGAAGAGGGGTTCAGATTGTACTACTCCAAAAGACCTACATAACGGCAAAAGAGGAGGCGGGACTAAACCGCAGTTGGAGAGGCCAAGTGTTCTACATCAACTATTCAGCATTTGCCAGAGGGGTGATGGCAGGGGTTTCCTTTCAGTGCACAAAACAAATTACAGACCCGGAAGGGAGATATATTGTAGTAGTTAGGAGACTAGATGGCAGGGATATAGTGCTGGGGAGCCTATATGCCCCTAACTCGGACCAGCCAGCCTTTTTTTCACTGCACTCTGGGAAACTGCCTTCACTGTTAACGGAGTCTGTACTATTAGGAGGCGACTTCAATTGTATATGAGATGTTGATTTGGATTTTTCTTGTTTTATATTGCGCTAACTAGACACGGAGGTATCAGAGCGCTTTACATGAGCACCAGTTACGTTACATATGGACGCACAT
Organism: Lissotriton vulgaris; assembly: GCF_964263255.1. Taxonomy (NCBI): domain Eukaryota; kingdom Metazoa; phylum Chordata; class Amphibia; order Caudata; family Salamandridae; genus Lissotriton; species Lissotriton vulgaris. The sequence goes on from NW_028244498.1 coordinate 531,562, forward strand.
TCATTTTTATTAGGCACAGGGAGATTAAGTGATTTGCCCAGAATCACAGAATGCTGAGCATCCCTGCCCAGACTTGAACCTGGTTCCCCAGCTGTTCCCCAGAGTGAGGGTTACAGATAGAGTGAGGGCTACAGATAGATAGAGTGAGGGTGACAGATAGATAGAATGAGGGCGACAGATAGATAGATAGATAGATAGATAGATAGATACAGTAAGGGCGATAGATAGATAGAGTGAGGGCGATAGATAGATGTGTGTGTTTGTGTGTGTGGTTGTGTGTGTGGTTGTATGTGTGTGGTTGTATGTGTGTGGTTGTATGTGTGGTTGTGTGTGTGGTTGGGTGTGATTGTGTGTGTGGTTGTGTGTGATTGTGTGTGTGGTTGTGTGTGTGGTTGTGTGTGCGATTGTGTGTGTGGTGTGGTTGTGTGTGTTCGTGTGGTTGTGTGTGTGTGGTTGTATGTGTGTGTGTGTGCGCGTGGTTGTATGTATGTGTGTGTGCGGTTAGGATGCATGTGGAAGAGAGCAGCAGATCAGCACAGGAGAAGAGAACAGGGAGTTAGAGAAAGAGGTGGGTGGAAGAGAGCCTCAGATCAACACGGGAGAAGAAAACAGGGAGTTAGAGAAGGAGGCGGTGGAAGGGAACAGCAGATCAGCACGGGAGAAGAGAACAGGGAGGTAAAGAAGGAGGTGGAGTGGAAGAGAACAGCAGATCAGCACGAGAGAAGAGAACAGGTAGTTAAAGAAGGAGGTGGGTGGATGAGAGCAGCAGATCAGCACATGAGAAGAGAACAGGGAGTTAAAGAAGGAGGCGGAGTGGAAGAGAACAGTAGATCGTCACAGGAGAAGAGAATAGGGAGTTAGAGAAGGAGGCAGGGTGGAAGAGAGCAGAAGATCAGCACGAGAGAAGAGAAGAGAACAGGGAGTTAGATAAGGAGGTGGGTGGAAGAGAGGAACAGATCAGCACAGCAGAAGAGAACAGGGAGTTAAAAAGGAGGCGGGTGGAAGAGAACACTAAATCGGCACAGGAGAAGAAAGCAGGGAGTTAGAGAAAGAGGCGGGTAGAAGAGAACCGCAGATTAGCGCAGGAGAAGAAAGCAGGCAGTTAAACAAGGAGGTGGGGTGGAAGAGAGCAGCAGATCAGTACAGGGTAAAAGAAGAGAACAGGGAGTTAGAGAAGGAGGCATCGTGGAAGAGAGCAGCAGATCAGCACGGGAGAAGAGAAAAGAACAGGGAGTTAGAGAAAAGAGGAGCAGATCAGCACAGCAGAAGAGAACAGGGAGTTAAAGAAGGAGGTGGGTGGATGAGAGCAGCAGATCAGCACGAGAGAAGAGAACAGGTAGCTAAAGAAGGAGGCGGGTAGAAGAGAACAGCATATCGGCACAGGAGAAGAGAACAGGGAGTTAGAGAAGGAGGCGGGTGGAAGAGAGGAACAGATCAACACAGCAGAAGAGAACAGGGAGTTAATGAAGGAGGTGGGGTGGAATAGAGCAGCAGATCAGCAGAAGTTGACAGGGAGTTAAAGAAGAAGGCAGGGTGGAAGAGAGCAACAGATCAGCACGAGAGAAGAGAAGAGAACAGAGAGTTACAGAAGGAGGTGAGGTGGAAGAGAGCAGCAGATCAGCACAGCAGAAGAGAACAGGGAGTTACAGAAGGAGGTGGGGTGGAAGAGAGCAGCAGAACAGCACGGGAGAAGAGAACAGGGAGGTAGAGAAGGAGGTGGGTGGAAGAGAACAGCAGATCAGCACATAAGAAGAGAACAGGGAGTTAAAGAAGGAGGCAGAGTGGAAGAGAGCAGCAGATCAGCACAGGAGAAGAGAAGAGAATAGGGAGTTAGAGAAGGAGGCGGTGGAAGGGAACAGCAGATCAGCACGGGAGAAGAGAACATGGAGGTACAGAAGGAGGTGGGGTGGAAGAGAACAGCAGATCAGCACGAGAGAAGAGAACAGGTAGTTAAAGAAGGAGGTGGGTGGATGAGAGCAGCAGATCAGCACATGAGAAGAGAACAGGGAGTTAAAGAAGGAGGCGGGTGGAAGAGAACAGCAGATCGGCACAGGAGAAGAGAACAGGGAGTTAGAGAAGGAGGTGGGTAGAAGAGAGGAACAGATCAGCACAGCAGAAGAGAACAGGGAGTTAAAGAAGGAGGTGGGGTGGAAGAGAGCAGCAGATCAGCAGAAGTTGACATAGAGTTAAAGAAGGAGGCGGGTGGAAGAGAGCAACAGATCAGCACAGGAGAAGAGAAGAGAACAGGGATTTCAGAAGGAGGTGAGTTGGAAGAGAGCAGCAGATTAGCACAGCAGAAGAGAACAGGGAGTTAAAGAAGGAGGTGGGGTGGAAGAGAGCAGCAGAACAGCACAGGAGAAGAGAACAGGGAGGTAGAGATGGGGTGGGTGGAAGAGAGCAGCAGATCAGCACGGGAGAACAGAACAGGGAGATAAAGAAGGAGGCGGGTGGAAGAGAGATGTTCTTGTCTTGTCTTGCTCTTTGGGAGGGGTAGGGGGAGCGAATTCCTGTTCACGCGCCTACCTCACATGAACTGTATGTGATCCGCACTGGGTAGACTTTTGAAAGCAGCTTTACTCGAATCTCATCGAAAACAATGCTTACGCATTGCTTCAGCGAGACCTATAAATGGCGAGTTGGATAGAGAGGAAGGGATAGTGAGGTGGGAGAGGAAGAAGGGGAGAGATCAAACGAGGGAAGTAAGAGAGAAAAGTATGTGATAGGAATGTAGAGCTTGGAGAGAGGTGTCGCTAGAGAGGAATAAGGAGATATGGAAGTAGTAGGAGAAGGAGAGATCGATGGGGAGGGATAAAGAAATATGAAACCTGGAGTTGGGTGGAAGAAAAAGAGAGTGAAAGAAAGAGATGGGAAGGAGAAACAGGTAAAGAATGGAGGAGGAAGGAGTAGAATAGGGAGTGGGGACTGAGGCAGGAAGAAAAACATGGATAAGGACTGAGAGATTATAGAGTGCAAGAAAATGAATAATATAGAGAAGGGAGAGAGATAGTGGAGGCAAAAGAATGAAAGAAGGTTTTTTCTCAGGTGGAGTTAGTTTCGAAAGAAAGAGACCAAAAGAAGGAAAAGGAGAGTGTAAAATACAGAGGGAGGTGTGGGCTGAGTGAGAGAGAGGAACGCTTATAGAGATGTGCAGACAGTTGACAGAGGGAAAGGGAGAAGGGGAGAGCATCCCCATCGTGGAGAGGCCAATGGAACTAGAGAGAGGGAATTTTGAGCAAAGAAGTAAGTGAAAGGTCTAGAGAAAATAAAGAGAGTACTAAAAGAAGAGGAAGAGAACAGGTTAAACGGGGAGAGACTAAAGGAGAGTGGAAAACTAAGAGAGAAGGGCACAGAAACTAATTGGAGTGGATAGGATGGGGTAGAGAGAGAAGAGGGGGTAAAGAAAGAGTCGGTGAGATGGAGTGAAACTGAGTGATGGAGAAGGAGTAAGGGAAAATGTGTCAGCAAAAAAAGAAAAAGGCGTAAAAGGAGTGAGAGAAGGTGGAGGAATGAGAAACCAAAGAGAGAGGGAGTGGGGAGAAAGACATGTAGAGTGACGCAAAAGAGAAAGAAAAAAAACAGAGACAACGTGTATAAGTAAAAGTGGAGAGGGTTCATTATAATTTCACTAAGAGTATAAATAAACTGATAGCAGCATGTGATTCCAAGTGCGGAAGCGTTCCTTGTACAGAGATGTACAATGAATAATTGTTTCTCAGTGGCTAAAGTGGAATTAGTGAGCACACGCACCGGGTGTGCAGACAGACATGGCAGCAGTGAGTATGAACTAGAAACAAAGTGCTCAGTAAATGATTAGGAGGAAAGGTGCGAGGGGTTAGCAGGGAAAGGAGGGATGCAGGGAGGGGTGGGGCAAGAGAGCATGAGTCTGTGTGTGAGGACAGTACAAAATAATGAATGCAGTCTGTCAGAATATGGGATATGTAACCAATGGTTCTATTTCTACAACTTTAAAATTAAAATCACCTAATATTAATAATTAGGGTGCTTTCATTTCCAATGTAGATGCCTGCCGAACAAATTGATAGCAGAAATTAGTAGCTGTCCGAGGTGGGAGATAAACCAACACATCTTTGACTGAGAAGGTGGTACTAAAATGAAAAGAACAGACCTCTGCCAGCTTATTATTGGAAATAGATACGAGGAGGCTTCAAGTTCTCATCAAAAAACATTTTCAAACTCCCTCTTTTGATATGCATTTATGAATCAGCTGCAGATGGTACAGGATTAGAGAGAGTTGCTGACCTCTTCTTGTTGCATTTTGTCGGCTGCATTTAACACAGTGTTGCATGCAGCTCTTTCTACTTGTTTATGCTAATGTACTCTAATAACTCCACATACATCCCGAATGTATGGCACATTTGAACCAAATGTGGCTGACATTTTATACTAGTCAGAGGCTTCCTACAGCTCTACATTTACCTGCTAATTATACTGACGCTAGTAGAACCAGAAGCCATAGGGCTCAACAAAGGTTTACTTAAAACAAATCGAAACTCATTAAAAAAGACACTCCATTAAGCTCTCACCGTTGTGTTAGGTATCTCCAAAGTGAACAATATGTCTAGTTGCAAGAAAGAGCTGTGCACGAGTGAATAAGTAATGCTGATAGAGGTGACGAGAAGGGGCGGGGGGAGTGAGTACAAACAAAGGAGCCTGATTAAAGCGGAGGAGAAGGGAGGGGGAGTGCGAGCAAAGGAGCGATTAGAACAGGCTCTGGCATTGCGCGGAGGGGGAGCGATTCCTTTGAAGTGTAAATAAACTGGCATGAGTGCCGAGAGAGGCGGCTCCCAGGCGGACATTTGGTGTGCGATGTGCACGCGCTCCCACACATGAACTGCAGAGAATCCGCTTGGAAATGCCTTTGGGTACATTTCTGAAAGTCCCTTTACATAAGTCTCGCAGACAACGCATGCGCGTTGTCTAAAACGAGACCTAAAAAAGTACAGACGCCTGTTCTAAGAGTAATGGCAATCGGCCCCTCGCATCACCGCTGCTCACACAAAGCAGGGACTGGCATTCCAGGGATGCCATGGCTCTGATGTGGGGGCGGGAGGGTGCCGAGGCGGGGTTCAGCCAGGTCTCCGTCAGGAAGGCGACATCTGGGGAGGTTGAGTCGAGTAGGTCCCAGAGTTCAACAGCATGTTTGCGGGTGGAGCGGGTGTTGAGAAGGATGCATCTGAGGTGGCTGGGTTCTTTCCTGGTCGGCAGCATGGTGGGGCGGATGCTTGTGAAGCTGCACTTCCGGCAGGTGAAAGCTCCGTGGGTGCGCTTCGGGCGGCCAGGAAGAAGGTGTGTAATCGTTCCATGTTGAGGGCGTGGAGGGTTCTGGCATCATAGCGGTGTCGGGGTCCTGGCGCTGGGCGTGGTCCAGGCACTGACGGGCACAGACGGGCTTGCCTTAGGCACATGGGGGTGACCTGCCTGCGAGCAGGGTCATAGGTTGCTTTAGTCCTCCGGCTGTGCTTTTTATGTCTTCCGGCTTTTCATTATGCGTTCCAGATGTTTTTGCTAGATCATCGTCTTTTGGTTTTTCAGCCTCGCGCAGGGTTCCTTGACTCCTCCCCTCTGCCTGACTTACGGGGCGAACAAGGAGGATCTGTTCAGATCCTGTCTCCACTGGACGATACGAAGCACCAATGGGCATAGGCTACATAGAGATGGAAACCCCAGGCCAGGGGGCGAGCCCAAGGGTGCCTACTGTAAAAGCCTTATGCCTCAAAGGGAAGGTGGGGGAGGGGTTGGATGGAGGATTGTGTTTTATGTTTCATGTTTTTTCTTTATCCAAGCCTGCCCGCTTGATGGGGCACACAGCAGTATCTACAGAGTGAAATGCAATTTGGTATGTTAAATCTGAAACTAATAAAGAGTTTTAATTATAAAAAAGGAGGGGGATAAGAGTCAAAAGGCGGTAGTGGGGAGGGGGGCGGTGATGGGAGTCTTTAGTGTAGAGCTGTACAGAGGATGGGATAGGTGTGGAGGAAAGAAGACAAGAGAGGGAAAAGTAGTGGGATGGCGCAAAAGGCGCGAACGGAAGGATCTCATCGAAAAAGAAACGAACAAAGGAAGAAATCCAGTAGCACTACACATAGAGGACTTCATTCTCGAAGCCAATTGTCAACTTGGAGACAAAAAATGCTATGAACTCTTAGCACGAGACCCCACACAGGACATTCTAAAATCGATCAAAGTCAAGATCGACAAGTGGGCTTCATATCGCTGGCAGAAAAAGCCTTCCTATATAAAACACATCCCACCATGTCGACCCTCTACCTTCTCCCCAAAATACGTAAATGTACATACCCGCCACCCGGAAGACCAATCATAGCAGGGATCAACTCAGCATGCTCCAAGATAGGAGAATACATAGAAAAGAAATTACAGGTACTGATGAGAGACATCCCATCTTTCATCCAGGACACCAAAGATATCCTCCTAAAACTACAAGACATCATGTGGGAACTGAATTTCGTATTGGTGTGCATTGATATCGTCAGTCTCTATACCAAAGGGGGAACTGTTGAGAACATGCAGAAACTGCAGCAAAGACCAAGTCTTCAAGGAAAAAGGACAAGAAATTGTATAAAGATTAAGTAAACGAGGATATGACCACAACACACTCACCAACAGCCTCACCTCAGTGGCTCAAATGGAATGTAAAAAAATGTTCCAACCCAAACGGAAGCGAGAGAGCAACACCATGATCCATTTCATTACAGACTACCATAACGACCACCACCAAATTAGACAAACTCTGAAACATCACTGGCATGTTTTACAACAAACACCCAGCCTAACTGATCATCTGAAAAAATATCCAGAAATGACTTTCAGACGAGCACCGAACCTCAAGAGCCTACTATGCAAATATGAATTAGAGGACAAAAGGAAATCCATCCCCACATTCGTGGACCAACCACTAGGGTTTCACACCTGTAACCTGTAAAAACTGCAGTATTTGCAAGCTGAGCAGAAGTAAAATGCCGCAGGTACCACTGACACAAAGAAAATAATTTACCATCAAAGAATGGATTGACTACACCAACAAATTTACTATCTATATAATCATCTGTCCCTGCAACCTTCCGTACATTGGGAGCACAATACGACCACTACGCACCCGGATTCAAGAACACTGTTGTAACATACACAATCACAACACCGGCTATACACTGACAGAACATTTCCACTGCATGCACCCACACAAGAAAGACTTCATCTTCTTTGGCCTGGAAGTTGTCCATCCAGCCAGAAGAGGGGGAGACAATGAACTGAAACTCAGGAGTCGAGAAAGCAAACTTATCCTGAAATTCAAGACTGTGGCACTGGGTCTAAATAAAGATGCAGAAATGCATTAATGGCTGGAGAGGAATAATACAAGACATAACAAACTATAGGACCGTTTTGGGGGATTGTACAGTGTAAATTACATCCCACATGTCTCTCTCCCGCTTGCACTCTGTTAGGGCTTTTCCCATGCCTGCCCATTCACCTCCGGTTACAGTGCAACTACCTAGACATGCCCACCGCTGACCCTCACTACAGAACACCCTTCCTCCCTCCCACCTGACACCTTTACCTAACCCACCTTCAAGAGATCTTGGTTTTCACTAATAGTGCAAGCTTACAGATTCAAGTTTATTTATTTATTTATTTATTTATGGTCTTATAACGCGCATGAATCAGCCCCGAAGGGGTATCTCCGCGCGTGGCTTCTGTATAAGTTGGACAAACTATATTTAGGGGGTGACAGAGGGAAAGGCTAAATTAATCTTGTGTGAACAGGTACGTTTTTAATTTCTTCCTAAAGGAGAAGAGGTTGGAAGTTTGTCTAAGCCGAGGTGGGAGGGAATTCCACAACAAGGGACCTTTAAGGGAGGGTGCTCGACCACCCTGTCTTGCTCTGGTAACTTTAGGTACATACAGCAACATAGTGTTGCTGGAACGTAGAGCACGTCCGGGAGAGTAGGGAAAGAAAATATCTTTTAGATATTTAGGACCAGACCCATAGATGCACTTATGCATGATGCAGCAGAGTTTGAAATTTACCCGCTGTTGCACTGGAAGCCAGTGAAGGTGGGAAAGGAGAGGACGGGAGGGGGTGCGGGGAGGGACATTCAGGATGAGTCTTGCCGCGGTGTTCTGCACCACCTGCAGTCTACGTAGTTGTTCATGGTTGGCGGAAATGAGTAGACTATTACAATAGTCTACCCGTCCAAGGACTAGTGCCTGTACCAGCGTTTTCCTATAGGTGTTTGGTAGGAAAGGGAAGATACGCCGTAGAAGACCAATTGTACGGAAACACGTTCCCGTGACCTGGCTGACGTGATCTTTCATAATCAGAGTTTGGTCTAGGCGTACCCCCAGATTTTTGATGGTTTGTTTGGGTGCTGGGACAGGTCCTAGTTCAAGTGGCCACCAATCCGGAGACCAGAGCAGGGTGGCCCCTCCAAACAACATGACCTCCGTTTTGGTCACATTGCATTGGAGGAAGTTCTGGGCCATCCAACCTGCCACCGCTCTCATGCCGTTTTGGAAGGATTGCATGACTGCAGGTGTAATGGTTTGAAAGTTAGGCCCAATAGGTATTGAGATGCCCGTAGGACCATTTCTCACGTTAGTACCAAATCTCATGTTTAGCATAGCGTCGCTTGTTCAAACAAGAACCCCATACATGCCAGAACCATTTCTCTCATCATTACGAAATTCTCTTGTTAAGAATAGCGTAGTCACTGCCCAAATAAGAACTCCACATTTGCCCCGTCATGTTCGGTTAACAGTGAAGCCTCCACTGGATAATTCCACCACCATATGCCACCCTAGCTTTGCGGGAAGTCACACACATTGTAGGAGAGTAGGGTCTGGTTCCTATGGTCACCCCCACTTTTTGCTGTGATACTCTGGTTTTTCGACTTTAGTGTGGCTGTGGGCCTGCTAATCGGACCCACAGCCCAGCTGTTCTCCCTCTAAATTGATACCATGTACTTTAGGCACATACCTAATTGGGAATTGGGTCATCTTTGTGAGCCCCTGTATAGTGTATCATAGGTACACAGGGCATAGGTGCATCCAAGGCCTACCAGGGGCTGCAGCATGAATTGTGCCACCCCTGGCTGGCCCCCAAACTGACACCACAGGCTGAACACTCAGCTTGGGCAAGGTGGTGTAATCACCCCTTGCTTAGATATAGTATTCCTATATCTACCCTTATATATTGACACATATATACCTATAAGTCACTCCTATGGCAGGCCTTGGCAATCCTGAAAGCACAGTGCTTGGTTTTATGTGAGATGGTGCTCTAGCATGAGCTGAGCCCCTCTGCAGCTTTCGGAACCATGTCCTTATAGCTGTTCTATGATATAGCCATACCATATACTCTTAAGTGCATTATAATCCTCACGGTTAGTGCTAACTTTGGTTTGGCTTTATCAAAACATGTCGTGTAAGGTGTCAAACACTTTGGAATACTACCCCCTCGCCAGTCCTGGCGGCAGGGGTAGGATTCCACCCTTCTAGAGGGAGAAGACATGTAGTTACTGCTTTATCCGGTTAAAGTTAAACAGAGCCTCAGCATCACAAAATGGATGCTGCTGCGCTGCCACAGACACGAGTCAGACCTCCTGCTACTGGACGAAACTCCAGCAGAGGATGCCTGGACAATAGGTTTCCTGTCAAGGGAGGTGCTAGCACCTCCCCAGACAGCCTGTAGTGGATTGGGGCAGGGTGGGTTCAATGGAAAGATGCTTTTCCAGACACTGCCTGGGGCACACAAGGTGCTCCATGCATAGCTCGGTTCAAACCAGTTGCTTGGCACTGCAGCCCCAACTCTGGTGCAAAACTGGACAAAGAGAAAGGGGTGTAACCACCCCCTTCTCAGTTTCCACCCAAAAGGAGGCACCTACCTGGTAATCCAGCCCATTAGTTTAGTATAAAGATAGGAGCTGTGTCTAGAGACATTAGATTATCCTGGAAAGGAACTCTGAAACGAAACTCTTGGACCTTTGATGTTCCATATCGACTGGAAGCCTGAAGACATCTCCCTTGTGGTCAAGGAGTGACCACCCTGTGCAAACAGGCACCACCAGTAACTTGCCGGTTTGCTTTGTCGATGCTCCCGCCAGAACCCGAAGGCTCAGTGACTCAGGAACTAGACTTCCAGACTTCCCCGACTCGTGGCGAACACGAGAGACGTGGGACCGGACATCCTGGACTACCTGCTTTTTAGGTCTCGCCTGTCGATGCGCATGCGCATCGAGCAAGGCGAGAGTATTGGGACTTATCCGCTCTTTATCCACACTGCAAGGAATCGTGGCGATTCCTTGCAGTGCACGAGAAATTTAAGCTCAATGCGCATGCGCATTGAGCTTAAATGCGCGTGCACATGCCCCCAGCCGCCTGCCTTGCCTACTCTCTCTCACAGCCTCCCCCAGCTCCGCCCCCTCACTACTTGATTGCACGGCCGCTAGGCCGTGCCTCCCCTACTCTCCTCCCCTGCCTGCCTGCCGTGTCGCACCTCTCCCCTCTCCGCCCCCTCCCCTGCCCGCCGTGTTACGGTGAAAGGCTTGTTTGTTTATTTTACCCGCCGTGTCGCCGTGTCTCTGCTGCTTGCCCCTGTCCTGTCTCTCCTCCTCTCCCTCTCTATACCCTCCCCCTCCCCCCCACCACTCCCATCAAGTCCCTCTGGCCCTTCCCTCCTCCCCGGACCACACAGTCCAAGGATGCGCCAGCAGCAGCTCGGATTCCCGAAATACTTCCACTTTTGTCTCTTTAAACATAAAGCAGCTCGTGGCGTCCTTGGGGGTTTGGGGTCTTGGTGGAATTTTTCTCTTTAAACGCTGTCGTGTGAGCTTTTGTTATTCCGACCTCCCCCCGCCTGCTCCTTCCATGGCACAGGCCGAGGTCTCGAGCACAGGGAGGGGGGGCGCAGGCGGGTCCGACCAGGCCCTTACAGATGTTTAGAATGTTGTGCAAAACTAGAAATCGTGCAAAGGGGGTTATTGATTTAAACAAGTTTCAAGTCTATTTTTTTGGGGGGCGCAGGCGGGTCCGACCAGGCCCTTACAGATGTTTAGAATGTTGTGCACAACTAGAAATCGTGCAAAGGGGGTTATTGATTTAAACAAGTTTCAAGTCTATTTTTTTCCTCTCAAAGTTCGATACAAGATTTTATAAAAAGATAATCAAACACACCCCCTCCCCCCCACCACTCCCATCAAGTCCCTCTGGCCCTTCCCTCCTCCCCGGACCCCTCCTCCCCTGCCCCCTCCACCCTTTCTTGGTGCTCTGCAGCCCGCGGGGCCGACAGAGGTACCTCTTCTTTCGGTTTCCGCTCAACAACAAGGACCCGTTCCCTTCAGTCCCGGGCGCCGCTGCGTCTCTCCGTGTGATCTTGCTCCCGTGCCCCTTGCAGCTGGCAGTGCCAGGGTTTCTCCGTGCCTCTCTCGTGCCTGCTCTGCTCGCACCACAACAAAGGAGGCAGAGTTGTATGGATGTCTGGAGCGGCGGGCAGGGCAGGATGTGACCTCAGCTGCAGGCAGAGAGGAGACCCCCGTGCAGGGAAGCCGGAATCCTACACACGCTGGAGCCCAGCCAAGCCCCTCCCGCCTCACGCCCCCAGGCCGGGGGGCTCAATGTGCATTCCATCATAACACTCTATTTAAGAGTAACAGCATAACTCTTTGCCTGATGTCTGTTTTGCAAAGGGGCTCTACCGTCAGGTAGCACCGTTTACAGGTTTTATCTTCCTTGATGTGGGTGGGGAAGGCTCTCTCCTAAGTTGTTACAGCTAAATGTGGAACGAGCTATTTAAATAAAATCTTCCCAGACAATGAAGCAGGGTTTTCCGCCAAGGCTATTCAACTAACCCTTGTATGGTCCTGACTACACTTATAGAAACATATACATTGGTCTGGCCCAGTCCTACCAAACTGTGACTTTGGACATATATTAGGGTGTTATCAGGGTCAATAGTACTTACTATCGACAGTGGTTGTAATTTAAACAGTCTATAAGCAGTCCTCTGAAGTCATTAGATGTAGCTCACTCACCCTCACCCTCACTCACCCTCACCCACACTCACCCTCAATCACCCTCACTCACCCTCAACCCCTCACCCTCACTCACCCTCACCCTCACTCACCCTCACTCACCCTCACTCACCCTCACTCACCCTCAACCCCTCACACACCCTCACCCACACTCACCCTCACCCACACTCACCCTCACCCTCACTCACCCTCAACCCCTCACTCACCCTCACTCACCCTCACCCTCACTCACCCTCACCCTCACTCACCCTCAACCCCTCACCTACCCTCACCCTCACTCACCCTCAACCCCTCACCCTCACCCTCACTCACCCTCAACACCTCACCCTCACTCACCCTCAACACCTCACCCTCACTCACCCTCAACCCCTCACCCTCACTCACCCTCAACCCCTCACCCTCAACCCCTCACTCACCCTCACTCTCACTCATCCTCACTCACCCTCAACCCCTCACTCTCACTCATCCTCACTCACCCTCAACCCCTCACCCTCACTCACCCTCAACCCCTCACCCTCACTCACCCTCACCCTCACCTTCACTCACCCTCAACCCCTCACCCTCACTCACCCTCAACGCCTCACCCTCAATCACCCTCAACCCCTCACCCTCACCCACCTTCACTCACCCTCACCCTCACTCACCCTCACTCACCCTCACTCACACTCACCCTCACTCACCCTCACCCACCCTCAACCCCTCATCCTCACTCACCCTCAACCCCTCACCCTCACTCACCCTCAACCCCTCACCCTCACTCACCCCCACTCACCCTCAACCCCTCACCCTCAACCCCTCACCCTCACTCACCCTCACCCTCACTCACCCTCAACCCCTCACCCACCCTCAACCCCTCACCCTCAATCCCTCACCCTCACTCACCCACACTCACCCACACTCACCCTCACTCACACTCACCCACCCTCACTCACCCTCACCCACCTTCACCCTCACTCACCCTCAACCCCTCACCCTCACTCACCCCCACTCACCCTCAACCCCTCACCCTCAACCCCTCACCCTCCCTCACCCTCATTCACCCTCAACCCCTCACCCTCACTCACCCTCAACCCCTCACCCTCACTCACCCTCAACCCCTCACCCACACTCACCCACACTCACCCACACTCACCCCCACTCACCCTCACTCACACTCACACTCACCCACCCTCACTCACCCTCACTCACCCTCACCCTCACTCACCCTCACTCACCCTCACCCTCACTCACCCTCACTCACCCTCACCCTCACTCACCCTCAACCCCTCACCCTCACTCACCCTCAACCCCTCACCCACCCTCAACCCCTCACCCTCACTCACCCTCAACCCCTCACTCACCCTCACTCACCCTCACCCTCAACCCCTCAGCCTCACCCTCACTCACCCTCAACCCCTCACCCTCACTCACCCTCACTCACCCTCAACCTCATGCTAAAGATTTACAAAAAACCCATTAACAATTCTAAAAGCACTAACTCTAATGCTGTGAGACCTATTGCATTTCTAATGCTTGTTGCTACTTGTGCAGCTTCTGAGGCATCCTCAAAGTTGTGCATTGGGGTTTGAGAAGCCCCAGACCCAAGCAGCATTTGCACCGAAGCATAGCCCTCCACACTCCACGAGTGCCGCGTGGGACCTGCGCCTGAATTTCAGCTCACAGCGTCTTCCCGGTTGCTAGCTCGTTGGCTAGTGAGCCCTCCGAAGACTTCTTTGTGAACCTACATTGCTTGCCTGGTTGCTCCAAGCTTGCTCCAGCTTCCCTGCAAAGGAGAAGCACCCCAGACCTTGCTGGTCTGAATGGAAGCCAATCTTCCCACACTGCTTGGATTGCGTTTGCCAAGGCTTGTTGGCTCCTGTAGGAAGGTGGCTACCTGACTATGGTTACCCCAGATTTTTTGCCTTGTGTTTATCTGGTTTTCAACTTAGTTGGCCTGGTTCCCTGCTAATCAGGGCCCCAGGCTATCTGCTTTCTCTGTAAAATGGATTCCATGTACCCTAGGTGCATAACTAGATTGGCTTGGGTCACCTTATCAGCCCCTGTACAGAGCACTATAGGTGCCCAGGGCATAGGTGCATCCAAGGCCTACCAGGGGCTACAGAATATCTTTTCCCACCCCTGGCTGGCTATCTAAAATTGACACAACTGGCTGATCACTCAGCTGGGGCAAGGTGGTGTAATCACCCCTTGCTTAGACATAGTATACCTATATCTAAACCTATCTGGACACATATAAACCTGTGAGCTACTCCTATCGAAGGCCTTATCAATCCAGGAGGCAGAGTGCGTGGTTTAATGTGAGATGGAGCTCTAGCATGAGCTGAGCCTGTCTGCAGCTGTCAGGAACAACTCCCTAAGCTGTTCCAGGATAATGCCATACCATATACTAATAAGTGCATTATAATCCTCACGGTTATATAGCAACTTTGGTTTGGCTTTATCAAAACATGTTGTGTAGGGTGTCATACGAATTGGAATACTACCCCCTGTCTGGGGTGGTGTGACACCTCCCTGTAACACCATCAGCTTTGTGTCCATGTGGCTGCAGAAAGAAGCAACACCTCATCACCTGTTTGCACCCGACTTTGCCTGGTTCCAATCTGGTTCCACGGTGGTCACTGGTCAGTGACTTTGAACATTGTCCCCTCTGCTTTCAGGTCTTCACCACTTCATATCCACCCTTGGATCCTCCGGACACTTCCCCTTCACATCGCCTGCAGCATCTTCAGCTTCAAGCACCAAGAGCCTGCGTGTCAAAACCAGACGCCACTTCGACCCTATGCACCCGCTTCCTGTGGGTGAAGTAACATTGCAACGCCGGTGTTCCCACACTGGTACACACCTCTAGGGTCTGTGTCTTAAGTTTTGTTCCTCTAGGTTCAGCGGAAGTATCTTTTAACTCACTTTGTGTAACTTTTACGCACCATTGACATTGCATTGGTGCAAGCCGCACTTTACGTGCTGCACCCGAATCCAGCGGGCTTTTCCCGACTTCAGCATTGCTAGTCCAGACTGCTCCCAGCGATTCCCTAGGCCCTAGGCCTAACCACTGTTCCATTGGTATCTCTTATACCACTTTTTTAATATATGGTTTGAGTATCCACCCGCCCTCATCCATAATTGTGCAACTTTGTATGTTATACTGTGCTTTTGATTTAACGCTTGTGCCCCTTTGCTCATAAAGAGTACTGGGGATTATTTTAGAAATAAACACATATATTTTTATAATATCTACTTGTGTGGTGTCCTTTCATTTGATATTACATGATTGTATTTGGTAAAACAGCTCGCTTAACACAACCTCTTAAGTTAAGCCTTTAGGCTGCTTAGTCCATGCTACCCCTAGGATAGCTTGTCTAACAAGGTTGACTTACAACCAGACACCATAAGGGATTGTTTGGACTGATACAAGGTGGTTCCAGAATTGGAAACATCATATATCAGGCCAACTTCTCACATTGGTGCGCAGCGGTGCGGATTTGAGCTTGCTGTTGTTTTACCATTGCAATCTTTTATCAAATTGAAAGATCACATCAAGTACCTTAGGTACATATAAATCAAAAGCTTAGCATATTAAGTTCTACTGAACTTAGTAGTTGTAGATAAAAGGGATTAGCACACCCTGACTACAACTCACTAGCAAGGTACAGTAGGAAAACACTTAGTGTAGGTGTGACGGGGCACTCGGTCATGATCCAAACACCTCTACAGACTGGTGGTCCGCCACCCCCCTTTTACCGTGCCCCTTTTCCCCACAGCACACACCTCATTCCTGGATCGAGGAACCCGAGTCGGAATGGACGACGGTCGACAACATAGATGGCCCCTTTAAGAACACGGACCAGGGAGACGAGACTCCACCCCCTGAACGCGGAGCGGCGTCAAAAGCAGGAAGTACTGAAGACTCGACGGACGGCGTTTCCCCGGAGGTAGAGGCTATCGTGGACGAAGACGGGAGCTATCGTGAGCAGAGAAGGAAGGAGAGCGACACGCCTGGAGGCCAACGTTTACACGCTTCGCCCCGCCACGTTCCCACGGGAGGAGCGTGGCTCCAAGAGGTACGGGGCCGGGTAGCGGGTTGGGTCGGGCGGAAGAAACAGCCCTAAGTGTCACTGTAGATATACCGGATTACCCTCTGCCCATTTCACGTGCACTCCCCACCTTCCTTTTAGAGTACGTGTGTGCACCGCTTCACTGGGGTTGTCCCTCACTCCCGGTCCTTACATTGTATCAGACTGTTGCATTACTCTGACCCCCGTTTCCTTTTCCTTTGTCGGTACCGGAGCGGACACGAGAAGAGCGACGCCCTGTCCCGGAGCACGACCGACCCTGTTCCCTGACCTGAAGTTCGGAAGCTGGAGAAAGACACTATTTATTTGGAATCTTCCATACTGAGCATCAGAGTCTTTTAATGAAAAAGACTTACATACCAATAAAGCCTTCGTTAAAACCTTTATTGAAGGCGCCAGTGTTCCTCTTTTCCCCGACCTCTACTGTCGAGATCACAGTAGCCAGTACAGTCCCGACGTCCCGACCACCTCGGGACAACTGTTGTCAGAAGTGGGATATACACCACCATCCGTCTGTAGTATAAAGATGGAGGCCCTGATTGACCATATTATCAAGGGACAGGAAAAACTGGAAAGAGCTATGGAAAGCCAACTTACTTCAGCCCAGGCAGACCGAGAGATGTTCACAACAACCATAACGGCCCAACTGGAAAGTATGAGAAGTATGCCGCCTCCCACTCAGGTTATCCCCGGTGAGGTTCGCGTGCACAACCCCCATCCACCAGGCGTAGCCCTCCAGAAATACGTGTCCGGTGAAGATCCGGACGCTTTCCTTTTAAACTTCGAAAGGGCTGCACGAGCGATGAGTTGGCCGGAAGAGAAATGGCCATTCTTTTTGGCGCCTCTTCTCACAGCAGAAGCCCAGTCCACCTATCAGGCTGCTGACTGCCTCGGAACCACCCCATATGCCACCATTAAGATGGTAATCTTGGACCATTTAGGTCTGGACCAGGAGGCCTATCGCGTCCGCTTTAGGAAAGAAAGAGGGGTTCAAGGAGTGAACCCAAAGACACTCTTCTTTAGATTAAAAATGTCAGCTGATAAGTGGTTACGCCCGGACCTGTGCAGCAAAGAGGATATACTAAACAAAGTGTATCTAGAACAGTTCATGGAAGCATTGCCTTATACCACCCAACATGTGGGACTTACTGTTGAACAAGCTATAGAAATGGCGTCCCAATATGCTAGAGCTCAGCCTAAAACCTCCTCTTGGGAGCCGGAAAAAGCTCACAAACCAGTACCTCCCCCTAAGTTGGACAAAAGGCCTAAGGCCGGGACAGATGTTCCCAGAGTATTTCCACCTACAAGCATGATAACCACGCAAAATAAAGGACCTCAGTGCTTCGAATGTGGGGAGTGGGGCCACATCGCACGGATGTGTTCCAAACAAAAGCCCCAAGAGGAACCCATGGAGGTCGGCTATCTCCCGAGAACAGGGATGTACTCTGCAGAAATGGGCAGCACCTTCTATGTGAGTATGAGGATGAATGGTTACACGGTAAGGGCATTGCTTGATTCAGGGTGCAGTCAGTTAGTAATCCAAACACGGTTTGTTAAACCAGAACAGATGAATCCCAAGGGTCCCGTCTATATAAGATGTGTGCATGGGGACGTAAAGCCCTACGCTGTCGCCTCCATAACTATATCACTACCGAATAGGGAACCATGTACAGTCTGGGTAGGGGTGGTGGACTCCCTTCCCGAAGACATGATCCTAGGGACAGACAACCCCGAATTCCTGTCCCTTTTTAAAGAGACCCTTTCCCGACCAGCACAGAGAGAGAGTCTTCCCTCATACATGTCCACCGAACCTTGGGTTATTGACAGGAGTTTTCGCTTTGCCCAGGGAGAAGATAGGACCCTGATCAATGCGTGGGAAACTGCCCATGCTACCAGTGGACTCACATCCCATTCTTACCCTCGCTTCTTGATTAAAAACGATCTGCTATACCGACAGAATAGAGCAGATGGAGAACTACAATTACTCGTACCCCAATCCTTTCGAGAACAGGTTCTTTTTTTTACGCATGACCATTTGACGGCCGAACATGCAGGCAAGGAAAAAACCACAGACAGTATAACCAGACATTTCTTTTGGCCTGGGATCTATCGAGATGTACAGGAATATTGCGCCAAGTGTGAAGTGTGTCAATGACAAAACACACACCGTCCCACCGCGGCCCCCTTACAGAAGATGCCCATTATAGGGGTGCCATTCGAGCGAGTCGGTATGGACATCATCGGTCCCTTGCCCAAGTCAAGTCGAGGACACCTGTACGCCCTCGTGATAGTTGACTATGCGACCCGGTTTGTTGAGGCCTTTCCGTTACGGACCACCACAACAGCCGCCATTGTGAGAAGTTTGTCGAACTGTTTTCACGAGTCGGGTTCCCAAAAAAAGTGCTGACAGATCAGGGGACTCCGTTTACCTCGAAATTGATGATGGAAGTCTGTGCTTCGCTGGACATTAAACATCTAAAGACCTCGGTATATCACCCCCAGACCGATGGTCTTGTGGAAAGGTATAATCAAACCCTCAAGTTAACCCTGAAGAAAATGCTGACAGCCGAAGGACCTACCTGGGATCGACTTCTGCCTATTGCCCTGTATGTTATACGGGCCCAGAAACAAAGCAGCCTGGGATGCTCCTCCTTTGAGCTCTTATACGGAAGACTACCACGCTCCCTACTGGAGATCACCAGGGAAATGTGGGAAAATTAGGAATCAGAAGAACAGAAGAGCATGTTAGAATACACTACGCAGCTAAGAACCAAACTGGGAAAACTACAAGAACTAGCCTACTCCAACCTGGAACATCAACAGAATAGGTACAAAAGAACATACGATAAAGGAAAGAAGTTAAGGAAACTTGAAATCGGGAAGTGGGCCCTCGTGTTGTTGCCTTCTATCGTTAACAAGCAGAAGAATGAATGGCAAGGTCCTTTTCAGATTGTTGATACCATCGGGCAGACTACCTATAGGTTACGCCTGTCTCCTTCTAAGACCCAAACGTGCCACCTCAATCCACTGAAAGAATGGTTGGGTCCGGTACCTCGAATGGGACATTTCGTCGGTCAGACGGCTACTACCAACACATCAACCTTGGGGCAACTGGTAGTCAATCCGGGGTTGTCCTCCCAGGAAAAGACTGAGTTAGCCGACACCCTGAAGCCCTTTGCTGACATCTTCTCCGATCTACCCGGGAGGACCAATTTAGCCGAACACCGCATTGAAACTCTACCGGGAAAGGTTGTAAAACAAAGACCGTACAGGATACCCGCTGCCAGAAAAGAGGCTGTCAGAAAGGAAGTCAGAGACATGTTGCAACTAGGCGTAATACGCCCTTCCCAGAGCCACTGGTCGTCCCCTATCGTAATGATACCCAAACCGGACGGGTCCAAACATTTTTGCATGGACTTTCGTGCCTTGAATGCGGTGTCACACTTCGATACCTACTCTATCCCGCGGGTGGACGACCTAATCGAGAAGATAGGAGACGCACAATACATCACCACCATCGACCTTACGAAGGGGTATTGGCAGGTGCCTCTTCGCGAGGAAGACCGGAAGAAAACCGCTTTCGTGACGGACGAGGGAGCCTATGAATTCACGGTTCTGACCCTTGGTTTACATGGGGCCCCGGTGACCTTTCAACGCCTCATGAACCGGGTCTTACAACCTTTCAACACGTTCAGTTCGGCCTATCTGGACGATATTGTCATTTATAGCCGGGATTGGAAGGAACATCTGCTACATCTGAAAACTATCCTCACAGCGTTACGTAGAGCAGGACTCCACATTAATGCAAAGAAATCAAGAGCCGCATTTCAAAGTCTGAACTACTTAGGTTATGTACTGGGGAGGGGTCTATAGCTCCCCAAAGTGAAAAAGTGCGGGCAATTGCGTCAGTCCCTTTTCCCTCCACTAAAAGAGACCTCCGAGCCTTCCTCGCATTGGTGGGGTACTACCGCAGGTTCATACCCCACTTCGCCGAGGTAGCGGCTCCTTTGACCGACCTCCTCAGAAAGGATACGAAGCCCTGTGAATTCAGTCAGCCGTCACCAGAGTCCCTGAATGCCTTTCAGTTTCTGAAAACCACCATGACTACGGCCCCAGTACTGGTTTACCCTGATCATTCCAAACCATACATATTCATTCCAAACCATACATATTAGCTACTGACGCCTCCAACGTGGGCATAGGCGCGGTGTTATCCCAAGTCAGCAAAGAAGGGGTCAAGCACCCTGTGTTATATGTCAGCAGGAAGCTTTTCCCTAGGGAGTGTAAGTATTCCACCATTGAGCGGGAGGCCTTAGCTATAAAGTGGGCGGTAGACAAACTAAGATATTATCTAGAGGGAAGACCATTCATCCTTCATACGGACCATGCGCCCTTGAAGTGGATACACCAAAACAGCAGCCATAACCCCTGAGTGTTGCGGTGGTTCTTGTCGTTACAACCGTATTCCTTTACGGTACAGCATCGGAAAGGGAAGGACAATGGTAATGCGGACTTTCTTTCCCGGGTGTTCCCTCTCCCCGAGCGGGAGAAGCCAGGGGGGGGAGGAATGTGACGGGGCACTCAGTCATGATCCAAACACCTCTACAGACTGGTGGTCCGCCACCCCCCTTTTACCGTGCCCCTTTTCCCCACAGCACACACCTCATTCCTGGACCGAGGAACCCGAGTCGGAATGGACGACGCTCGACAACATGGATGGCCCCTTTAAGAACACGGACCAGGGAGACGAGACTCGACCCCCTGAACGCGGAGCGGCGTCAAAAGCAGGAAGTACTGAAGACTCGACGGACGGCGTTTCGCCGGAGGTAGAGGCTATCGTGGACGAAGACGGGAGCTATCGGGAGCAGAGAAGGAAGGAGAGTTACACGCCTGGAGGCGAACGTTTACACGCTTAGCCCCGCCACGTTCCCACGGGAGGAGCGTGGCTCCAAGAGGTACGGGGCCTGGTAGCGGGTTGGGTCGGGCAGAAGAAACAGCCCTGAGTGTCACTGTAGATATACCGGATTACCCTCTGCCCATTTCACGTGCACTCCCCACCTTCCTTTTAGAATACGTGTGTGCACCGCTTCACTGGGGTTGTCCCTCACTCCCGGTCCTTACATTGTATCAGGATGTTGCATTACTCTGACCCCCTTTTCCTTTTCCTTTGTCGGTACCGGAGCGGACACGAGAAGAGTGACGCCCTGTCCCGGAGCACGACCGACCCTGTTCCCTGACCTGAAGTTCGGAAGCTGGAGAAAGACACTATTTCTTTGGAATCTTCCATACTGAGCAACAGAGTCCTTTAATGAAAAAGACTTACATACCAATAAAGCCTTCGTTAAAACCTTTATTGAAGGCGCCAGTGTTCCTCTTTTCCCCGACCTCTACTGTCGAGACCACAGTAGCCAGTACAGTCCCCGACGTCCCGACCACCTCGGGACAGTAGGTAAGTGCACCACTTGCACCTCACTAGCAGTCATGTATGACGCAGGTGGAGCTTCAGGCTCTGTCCCTGTGACAGTTGACCCTACCAAGGCAACTTCCAGATATGACAACCTTAGCCACAAAGACTTGGGTGCCTTGTGCACTGCAAGAGGGCTAAAGAAGGGCAGAGGCCCTACCATTCCTTCCCTGATAGCCATCCTGGAAAAGGATGACTTAGATAAGGTGAGTCAGGCTCCCTTAGAGACAGGAGAGGGGGTGAACTCCCCTGAGAATGAGATTTCTCCAGAAAAAGAAGAGGAGGAGGAAGAGGAGGAAGAAGGCTCAGAGATAGAGGAGCCTGAGAATCAGGATCAGAGGGTGACCCAGGTACAGGTTGGCAGGCTTAACCAGAACAACTTGGACCTACATGGGAATGGAGAGGGCCAGCACCTCCCCAGATCCCATAACTTAATCCTCCCAGGCAACAGAAGGGTGAGATCTCCATCAAGGGACTCTCATGTTTTAGTGTCTCAAGAGGATCTCAAAGGGGAATGACTTCCCCCCAGAGGAAAGAGCATAGGGCCAGGATGAGGGCTGTCCAACTCCAGATAGAGAGGGAAGAGATAGCCTTGGCTCAAGCTAAACTTGCTTTAGCAAGAGAAAGAAAATTGTGTGGATTAGATTCCACTGGTGGCAGCAATATTCCTAAAGAGAAACCCAGGTCCTATGATAGTAGAAACCTGACAAAGATTGTGCCCCCCTATAAGGAAGGGGATGACATCCACAAGTGGATAACTGCTCTTGAGAGAGCCTGCATGGTACAGCAGGTTCCTGAGGAACAGTGGGCTGCAATCTTATAGTTCTCCTTTTCAGAGAAAGGGAGAGATAAGCTCCTCACTGTCAGACATGAGGATGCAAACAATTACAAAGTCCTGAAGAGTGTTCTAATAGATGGGTTTGGCTTAACCACTGAGCAATACAGGTTAAAGTTCAGAGACACCCAGAAGACACAGACTCAGGACTGGACTGATTTTGTTGATTGTGCAACTAAGGCTCTGGAGGGTTGGCTAAATGGCAGCAAAGTACATGACTTCACAGGATTGTATAATTTGATTATGAGGGAGCAGATCCTAAGTAATTGTCATAACCAGCTCTTACACCAGCACCTGGTGGACTCAGATTTGACCTCTCCCCAAGAATTGGGAAAGAGGGCAGATAAATGGGTCAGAAGCAGGATTAGGCCTAAGAATCAGGACAGTAACCAGAAGAAGGAGTCTACCAAGCCTCAAGATAAGGGTGGGGATAAAAGTAAGGAAAAGACTTCCCCAGGGCCCAAAACTCCAAGAATGGGGGTGGTTCCCAAGACACTTCATCAACTGAGAAAAAGCCTTATTGTCATGCCTGTAAACAGGTTGGGCATTACAAAACAGACAGCTGTTGTCCCAAGAATGGCAATAAAGAAAACATACCTCCAAAGCCAGCTCCAACACCTCCTGTTACTGCCAGCAGTAATCCCCCAGGAAGTGGGAGCACACCCAGGAATCTGGGTGGGTTTACTTTTGGAGCCCAGGTGGACCCTGGCCTATCCAGGTCCCCATCACCCAATGATCTTGTTTATGAGACTGGCATGGGGTTTGCCAACTTCTCTGATTGCCCAAATACCTTGAGCACATATAGACAAGAACCCATCATCAATGGTTTGAAAGTTGAAGCCTTTAGAGACACAGGGGCTAGCATCACCATGGTGGCTGACTGCATAGTCCCCTCTAAGCAACTTTTACCTGGTGCCACATACCAGGTAACAAACATTGATGGCATCCAAACAAATCATCCGATGGCAGTAGTAAGTCTCAGCTGGGGAGGTGTCATTGGCCCAAAGAGAGTGGCAGTGTCACCAAACTTGCCTGTAGACTGTCTACTGGGTAATGATTTGGAAATCTCAGCCTGGGCTGACGTTGAACAGGAAATCCATTCTAGAATGGTAAACTCCAATGGAAAGGTTAGTGGGGCTGTAATGGCTACAGCCCCAACCCAATATGTCCTTCCTGAAAAGGTTGGTAGGGCTGTGCAAGACTCAGCCCCATATTTAGCAGAAGCTCTTCCTAAGCAGAATAGCAAAGCTGTTATGATAATAGCAGAAACCCAAACTGAGTCTCCTCCTGAAAAGGTTGGTGGGGCTGTGATGGCCACAGCCCAAACTCAAACAGATATGTGTGTAGTGAAGCCTGAAATGATGGATCACTCCAACCAAACTGAGAGCATGGAGGAGGAAGAGAAATCTTCCACTCACCAGACATTAGGACAGGATCAGCCTCCTCCGGGAACTGATGTTACCCCTGATGAAGTAACTGCCCCAGAGGTGGTTGGGCCTGGCCTGACAGAGCCTCTGATGGCAGTGGACCCTTCTCAGGTGGGACTCAGTCTGGAGCAGGTAACCTGCCCCTCTCTACCTTGCCTTAGTCAGCCCAGGGCTGCAGAGGACAAGAAGGACAGTGGGACCCAGAGCGCCCCCTGTCAAATAAAGCACCCCCATCAACAGATTAGGGGCACCAAGAATTGTAGCCCTAGAGAGGTGAAAACTTTAAAAACCTCCTGAGGGAGCCCCCTTAAAAGTAGTTAGGGACCTCCCAGAGATGGATTCTGTTGGGCACAGCCAAACCTGGGACCCAAAGGGCCCAAACCTGAACTGTCCCTCCAGCAAGCCAAACAGAGGGGCCCAGCCTCCAGCTTTAGGTAGCCAGAGGTTGACCCTGAGAGCACAGTGCAACTCAGTTGAAGAAAGAAAGGCACACATGGTGGGAGATAATTGGAGGAAGCTGAGTCCTAAATTAGTGGAGCCTCACTTCAAAACTCCATACCCAAACCAGCCTTCTAACTTGCAAAGACACGCCCAAGGTAGTGATTCCCTATGGGGGAGACCCTCTAATACCCCAAGGGTGAGGGACTGCTTAGTGGACCATGAGACAAGGGGTACCCATGCTAGTGCAGGTACTTCCTTATATGGCCACTCAGGCAATATAGGCTTTAACTGGCCAAGGATAGCCTTATCTCCTTTTGTTTTGGGGGGGGGTAGGGGGGGTGTAGGAAGGTGGCTACCTGACCATGGTTACCCTAGATTTTTTGCCTTGTGTTTAGCTGGTTTTCGGCCTAGTTGGCCTGGTTCCCTGCTAATCAGGGCCCCAGGCTATCTGCTTTCTCTGTAAAATGGATTCCATGTACCCTAGGTGCATAACTAGATTGGCTTGGGTCACCTTATCAGCCCCTGTACAGAGCACTATAGGTGCCCAGGGCATAGGTGCATCCAAGGCCTACCAGGGGCTGCAGAATATCTTTTCCCACCCCTGGCTGGCTATCTAAAATTGACACAACTGGCTGATCACTCAGCTGGGGCAAGGTGGTGTAATCACCCCTTGCTTAGATATAGTATACCTATATCTAAACCTATATCTGGACACATATAAACCTGTGAGCCACTCCTATGGAAGGCCTTATCAATCCAGGAGGCAGAGTGTGTGGTTTAATGTGAGATGGAGCTCTAGCATGAGCTGAGCCTGTCTGCAGCTGTCAGGAACAACTCCCTAAGCTGTTCCGGGATAATGCCATACCATATACTATTAAGTGCATTATAATCCTCGCGGTTATATAGCAACTTTGGTTTGGCTTTATCAAAACATGTCGTGTAAGGTGTCATATGAATTGAAATACTACCCTCTCGCCAGTTCTGGTGACGGGGGTAGCATTCCACCCCTCTAGAGGGAGACGACATGTTACTTTGATAAAACGCGGTTGATTTTTAAAAGAGCCTCAGATCCACAAAATGGATGCTTCTGCCACAGACACCTGTCTGACCTCCTGCTGCTGACCGAAACTCAGCATAGGAGGCCTGGACAAAGGCTTTCCTGTCACAGGGAGGTGTCACACCACCCCAGACAGGAGATAGTGGATTGTAGCAGGGAGGTTTGAAAGAAACCAGACAGTGCCTGGGGAGCACAAGGCTTCCCCTTGCATAATCCGGTCAAACCGGTTCTGGGGCACACCAGCCCCAGCTCCAGGGCGACCTAGACAAAGGAAAGGGGGTGTAACTGCCCCCCTTCCTGGTCCCACCCATAGGGAGGGACCTAGCAGGAGATCCACCCCTCAGATTGGAATAAGAGTGGGAGCAGTGCCCTAGCACTGCAGATCATCCTGAAATCAACTTTAAACTAAGAAGACGACTGGACTTTGACTTTCTGATGAATAGAAGACTGAAGAGCATCTCCCTTGTGGCCTAGGAGGGGCCACCCTGTGAACACAGGCACCACCCAGCACCTCGACGTCTGCTTTGCCGCCGCCTCCCGCCGGAGCCCGAGTGCAGAGCCTGACAAGACCCAGACTACCAGACTTCTCACAGCCCAATCCACAGTCCCTGCAAAGAAGGGACCCGTGGAGGCACCGAGAGACTCGGAACCGGACATCTTGGAAGACCCCCAAGACGCTGACTGCGCAGCACCCGAGGCACCCTCGACTCTGTGCTTTGGGGTTTGAGAAGCCCCACAACCGAGCAGCATTTGCATCAAAGATCAGCCCTCCAGCATCTCCACGATCTGCGTGGGGCCCTTTTGCTTTGTGCCACTTGACGCGCCATCCCGGCCACTTGCCACGTGGTCAGCGGCCATCTTGGCAATGAAACCTACAATTTACACTGCGGGTCTGGTTGCTCTAGACTTGCCCTCGCTCCTGTAGAAAGGAGCACCCGCTTTGACCTTGCTGGTCCGAGTAATAAGCCTTTTTCACTTTCTGCGTGGCTTGCATTAGCCAAGGCCTGTTTGCTTCAATCAAGTTGGCAACACCGCCATCAGCTAGAACCTTTGTGGGCAGCTCGTGATCGACTCTTGGACGTCCTTGACCTCTTCGTGTCCACGTGGCTGCAGAAAGAAGCAACACCTCATCACCTGTTTGCACCCGACTTTGCCTGGTTCCAATCTGGTTCCACGGTGGTCACTGGTCAGTGACTTTGAACATTGTCCCCTCTGCTTTCAGGTCTTCACCACTTTAGATCCACCCTTGGATCCACCGGACACTTCCCCTTCACATCGCCTGCAGCATCTTCAGCTTCAAGCACCAAGAGCCTGAGTGTCAAAACCCGACGCCACTTCGACCCTATGCACCCGCTTCCTGTGGGTGAGGTAACATTGCAACGCCGGTGTTCCCACACTGGTACACACCTCTAGGGTCTGTGTCTTAAGTTTTGTTCCTCTAGGTTCAGCGGAAGTATCTTTTAACTCACTTTGTGTAACTTTTACGCACCATTGACAGTGCATTGGTGCAAGCCGCACTTTACGTGCTGCACCCGAATCCCGCGGGCTTTTCCCGACTTCAGCATTGCTAGTCCAGACTGCTCCCAGCGATTCCCTAGGCCCTAGGCCTAACCACTGTTCAATTGGTATCTCTTATACCACTTTTTTAATATATGGTTTGAGTGGCCACCCGCCCTCATCCATAATTGCGCAACTTTGTATGTTATACTGTGCTTTTGATTTAATGCTTGTGCCCCTTTGCTCATAAAGAGTACTGGGGATTATTTTAGAAATAAACACATATATTTTTATAATATATACTTGTGTGGTGTCCTTTCATTTGATATTACATGATTGTATTTGGTAAAACAGCTCGCTTAACACAACCTCTTAAGTTAAGCCTTTAGCCTGCTTAGTCCATGCTACCCCTAGGATAGCTTGTCTAACAAGGTTGACTTACAACCAGACACCATAAGGGATTGTTTGGACTGATACAAGGTGGTTCCAGAATTGGAAACATCATATATCAGGCCAACTTCTCACAGCTCCAATCCGGATACCGAGAAAGCAGTCACTAGATCCTTCGTGGGACAGCTCGAATCCAGCTCTTGGTCATCGTCGACGCCTCCTGGACCTCCTGCCTGAGGTAAAAATTCAAGACCCTGAGGTCCAGAAAAGGCCTTAACCTGCAATCCTTCTTGGGGATTTCCTGCCCCAGGACCACCTCTATCGCAACTTTTTGCAATAATACAAGAATACAAGAACCTCCTGCTGTAGAAGCAGCAAATGGTCCTCTGAACACCTGCAGTGGTGAGGAGGGTAAGGAGGAGGAAACTCGCGGAAGGGAAGGGCGTACCCATTTTCCACAAGATTCAAAACCGAAAGGTCTGATGTTCTAGATTTCCAATCTTGTAGAAAATGGGACACCTGACCCCTGCAGGACCAGCATGGCTCCAAGATGGGGGATCTAGGGCTGCTTTCCAGAGACACCAGGGGCTGAGGAGGAGGAGGAGGAGGAGACGAGTTGACGGGCTGCACCCCGCAAACTACCTCTGTTCTTCCCTCTGTAAGATTTGTACTGTAGGCTCTGCTGCTGAAGTTGTTGGCAGCCTCGAAAGGAAGACATCCTGCCAAAACCACAATACGTTTTAAAACCAAACCCTCTAGTTTGGGAATGGGGACCTAAAGATTTAGCCGTGGCTCTACTGTCCTTAAACCTCTGCAGCACAGAATCAGCCTTTCCCCCAAAAAGCTTGGAACCATCAAATGGAAGATCAAAAAGAGTATTTTCTACATCAGGAGAGAAACCTGAAGACCTAAGCCAGACATGTCTTCTTGTAGCAATAGAAGAGCCCATCACTCTTGCCACTGAATCAGCGGTGTACGGTGAACGCACCGGAGAACCTCCCGGTGTTGGAGAGCAAGCCGGAGTCGCTTGAGAAGGAGACATCGATGGAGAGATTACATCTCTAGAAGGATGCCTCAGAGTCGGAGAGGGTGATCTCGAAGCCCTACCTTTCGACGAGCGAAGTTGAGAACCATGCCTTTTCTTCTTGTGATTCTTCGACTTCGAAGTATGCGATGTCGACTACCTCGACTTCAATCTTTTTTGACCTCTTTTCTCCTTCCTAGCCTTCGCCGTGAACAACTTGGCCTCATGCTCCTACAAAGCTTTCGGGTTCATCTTCCGACAGCGGGTGCAACCATCGACATCATGGTCCGAGGAGAGGCACCAAAAACAGACTTCGTGGGGGTCTGTGATCGACATATGGCCTCTGCATACTCTATACGCTTTAAATGCAGACTTCTTCGATGCCATCGCACTGCCACTCCAAGGGAAATAGCAGAAACAAAGTAGCCTAAGAAGTAAATGGAGAGTCCCAGAAAAACGTTATGTGTCGTCTGCATGGAAAAAAGTGAACTGACTTCAGCACTCCGACGAGGTCCATTTGTGGCTTCGATGAAGTCAGACGGAGTCACGCAATTGTGGCGTCCTCATCGACGTGAGATAGCTAGGAAAAAAGTTTCTGCTGAATGCTGCCGCCGGGGAGAATTCAAAAGGTGAGGAATCCACAGGCAGATGTATCCATCAGAATGGAAAATATTTCCAGTGTTTATTAACATCTTCTTGGAGTGCATCAATTTCATAAAACGATTGAGAACTAAAATAAAAGTCACAGGCAGCCAACACGTGGTTTGTCAACTTGACTCCTTCAAAGTTGCAAATAGAGTACATAGATGAAATATAAACGCATTTTGGAAAATTATTACTATTGGACAAAAATACAAATAACAAACTGAATGTGAGATTAGGTACCAAAAGTAGTGACAGGACTGCTCACATAGACCAAAAGACTGAAAAGCGTAAATCCGTGTGAGGAAAAAGAATCAAAAAAGTGCATAATAGTAGGGCAGAAGGGCAGATGGGAAAAGAAAGGGATCGAATAGTAAGTCACTAATCCAATTATCCATAATTTGCAGGCATATTAAGTCCCCAAAAACTAACTCAATGTAAACTCCAATGTGCAGTCGTACCTAAAGTAACAATTAATGTATAGAAAACCGCAAGTCTCATACCTGTGGGTCCATCATATGTCTGACCTGGAAAGTCAAATATCAAGAAGTAATGCTGTGAAATAAGAAACTGGTATAGTCATGGCACACCGAAAAACAATATTATTTTGAAATTCCTCACTTGCAAACAGTGTTCCCTGTAGGGTGCCCGCAGTAGGGTGCCCAGAATTTTAAAGCCAAAAACCGGGACATTTCACAAAAATAGAAGGACTACTACAATTTTACTTCAAGCAATGACAGCGCTCCTCAGAAGAGAGAGAATTACAGAACAGGCAGTAAGAGGATACATAAAATGCCATTTTTAAGCCCAGCAGCTTGCCTGATAATTAAATTGCTTTTTTGAGACAACTGCTAACCATCCCTGCTTTGTAAAACATAAAAAAAACACCTCCCACCGTTTTTAGTCGACCCTCTTTAAAAGCATGGACATGGGCTACTTTTCTTGCCATTTGCTGGGACAGCTGGTACAAAACGGGTCCGTCCTGGCAAAACCGGGGCGCCTGGTCACCCTAGCCTGCAGCCCACCTTCCTCAAGCGCTCGCAGCTATTTCAAATCACAAAGTAGCGCAAAAAAAACAAAACGAGTGAGCTCTTGATAGCTTAGCAGGAGGAGAAGCAGCATTTATGGGGATTATAACAGGACACGGAGTTCGAGAGGCGTCTCCTGCAGATGCCTCTCGCTCCTGTAGTATTGAGGTAGGTAGCGTGGCAGCTTCCTGCAGGGGCAGATGGAAGGATTTGAAATCTGCTCTGCTGATATGAAGAAAGAGCTATCAGCAGATGCTCGTGTGGGTCATTTAGATAAGATCTGCCTTCTGTCTTTGTGCCCAATGCGGCTGTCCCAGCAATTCGTGCATTAAAACAAACTTTTAATGGTAGGTCCTGCAGCCCATAAACACTCAATAGAAGCCCTGTTAACTGTCTCCCTCTCATTGTCAGTCATTTGTTTTCACTTCCCTGATTTAAAAGGAGACATTTCCGAAACGCTGAGTCTAACTGGTTACAGAGATTGCAAGGCCTCCTTTATGTGCCTAACTGCATAGTGACACTCACACCAGAATGAACTAGATAGTGACACTCACACCAGTATGAACTGCATAGTGACACTCACACCAGAATGAACTAGATAGTGACCCTCACACCAGTATGAACTGCATAGTGACACTCACACCAGTATGAACTGCATAGTGACCCTCACACCAGTATGAACTGCATAGTGACACTCACACCAGAATGAACTAGATAGTGACCCTCACACCAGTATGAACTGCATAGTGACACTCACACCAGTATGAACTAGATAGTGACCCTCACACCAGTATGAACTGCATAGTGACACTCACACCAGAATGAACTAGATAGTGACACTCACACCAGTATGAACTGCATAGTGACACTCACACCAGAATGAACTAGATAGTGACCCTCACACCAGTATGAACTGCATAGTGACACTCACACCAGTATGAACTGCATAGTGACACTCACACTAGTATGAACTGCATAGTGACACTCACACCAGTATGAACTGCATAGTGACCCTCACACCAGTATGAACTGCATAGTGACACTCACACCAGTATGGCCTTTTCCAAAACATAGCAATTCTATGTCAGGAAGCGGAGGCGAGGATTAAGCTTGTCCTTTCTCCATTTTATTGGACAGCACGTTAAAAGTATAAAAGAAAAACAACAACCATGAACTACCCTAACCAATATGGCAGCGGTAGTCATGGCAGCACATTAACCAATCAGAGTCCATACAACAGCATAAAGGTATCCGACGTCGGTAGTACTTCCTCTTTCTTCATTGCTGCCGCGTCAAGATAAGTCTTGTTTTCTCCTCACTTATTCTTGTGGCGTGGCAGTTTGCTTTATTCATTGTTGACAGCTTAGCTTTGTTTAATATTCTATAGCGACTGTTGTCCTGCTTGGTAGGCTTTTTATTTACTGTTTGAAAGACGCGGTAGGCTTCTTGCCCGAGCGACTCTGTTGGCGCGTGCGCGGTCTGTGGCGTCTTTCTCAGACGCTGACCGGCTTTCTCCACATCGCTTTCTCCGCGCTAGTGGTGATCACGCGCTGAGGCTCGGTGCTTCAAATTTTACA
This sequence comes from Lissotriton vulgaris, assembly GCF_964263255.1. Classification (NCBI taxonomy): domain Eukaryota; kingdom Metazoa; phylum Chordata; class Amphibia; order Caudata; family Salamandridae; genus Lissotriton; species Lissotriton vulgaris. Next base: position 563,079 of record NW_028244498.1, read on the forward strand.
ATTGTGCCTCGTTCCCCACACTGACGCTGCTGTATTGTGGCAGGTTTAACTTGGTGACTGGATTTGCGTGTTTTAAAAATGTTGTTTTCTCATACCTGTCAGTCACATTACTTTGGCATTTTTTCCACACACTGTTTCTGGTGTTGCCTGTGGGTACCTGTGTTGGGGAACCCCCCTTTTAATTAGTTTGGGGTGTGTTTTACTGTATGGGTGCCCATTCCTCTGCGGACATGTAGACTCATCAGGACCATGATTATTTGGCTAGTAATTCTGAACAGCCTCAACAGCCCCTATTGCGTCCTCCTGCAGAGGTGGACAGACTCCTGTCTTCGGCGATTGCCCAGGCGCTGGCACCTCTGCAGGACAGCGTCAATAAGCTGTCTGCCCACGTGTTTAAAACTGGTTCTGGCATTTTGGGGGACAGTGGAGCTGGGCCCAGTGGTGTACATTCTGTGCCACCACGCACAGCCAAGAAGCGTGACGCGGGGCACCTGGAAGGCTTCAGCAGGCTTGCTGAGGTTTTCCACAAGAATGCACGCACGCTAAGCGCACCCTACCGGGGGGACGACTCGCCTGGAAATACTGGTGGTGATTCCACCCAGGACCTAGACCCGGATGAAGGGTTACCCCTAGAGGGTGATGATGACGAGGAAGGTTACGTTGATGATGATGAGGATTAATCCTCTGAGGAGATGTCGGATGTTGGCAGGTCTTGGCGCCCTAAGTCCAACGTTTCAGATTTTGGTGATAGTGATCCAGTACCTATGGATATGTTTGACCCTACCACTATTTTCAGACTCCGTTCTACAGAGTGGATCCCTGAAAAGTCTACGGCGGACTATGTCGCCGCTAAACTTAGACAACCGCTCTCTCAGGATGTGCGTTTGCGTCTACGTTCGGAGTGTACACGCCCTTCTCTTCCAAATAGAGTGGCGGCCACTCCTGAAATAGACCCAAAATTATGCACGTTTTTTGCCAAATACATCAAGGACCCTAAGAAAGGGATAGACAGATCCTGGAAATCTTGTCAGTACAAGTTATTGGACGTTGTAGGTCCCCTTACAAAGATCATTGGACTTGCCCAACATTCCAAAGAGACCGGTATGCCTCTTCCAGTTGATGACGTAGCAGGTTGGGCACAGAGGGCTATGTGTCTCCTAGGCAATGCTAACTGTGCTCTCTCTGCGGAGCGTCGCCGATCACTCATACTTAAGATAGATCCCAAACTTGGCGAGTTATCTTCATCCGAGGCAGGTTCAGTGGCGCAAGGTGTTTTGTTTGGAGACCCTTTTGTAAAGGAACTAGGGATGTTTGTGGCAACTTTTTCTGCCTTAGATAAGGCGCAGGCTTCCATGAAAAAGATGTTTCCTAAGAAGATTTTTGGTGGGGCCGGCAGAGGCAGGGGTCGCTCTTCCGGCCGCCAGTTTCAGCAAGGCTCCAATAAGGGTCAGCCCAGAAGGAACAATGGATGGAATGACGGACGGCAAGGTTCCTTCTATCCATCCCGTGGAGGCAGAGGTCAAGGCAGAGGACGTGGAGGCAATCAGTCCAACTCCAAGGGATTCAACGGTAAGCATTTCCCTCATATCTCCGGTATAACTGGGGGGAAGGATTGCTTTGTTTCTTCAGGCCTGGTCGGCTCTAACCTCAGATTCTTGGGTTCTGGAAACTGTTCAGGGGTTTCACATAGAGTTTTACGGTTCCCCCGTTCAACTCTCTCGACCTCGTCCACTGGTTTTTTTGCAAGCAGAACAGGAGCTCATAGATTTAGAGGTTCAAGCTATGCTGATAAAAGGCGCCATCATTCCCTCTTTTCTTCATCCAAACGGTTTTCTCAGCAACATATTTCTGGTCGAGAAAAAAGACAAAGGGTTCAGACCAGTTATCAACCTTCGTTCCTTCAACGAATGGTTGATTTACAGACATTTCAAGATGGAGGGCATCCATCTTTTGAGAGACCTTCTGCTACAGAACGATTGGTTGGTACGTTTGGACCTGAAGGATGCATATCTTTCAGTTCCAATCTTCCCTCCGCATCATCGATTCCTCCAATTTCTCTGGAGGGATCAGATCTACGAGTTTCCTACCCTCCCCTTTGGTCTTTCCTCAGCACCATGGTGCTTTACCAAACTCCTGGGACCGGTTGTCGAACACCTCCGCACCATGGGAATTCGCCTAATTATTTACTTGGACAATATTCTTTTAATGAATCAATCTGAGGTTCTCCTTCTGCACCATCTTCAGATTACCATATCTCTTCTTCAGTCTCTGGGGTTCATCATCAATGCCCAGAAGTCGGACTTAGTTCCTCAATAGGAATTGACTTTCCTTGGGTTTCTGATCAAAACAACGGATGCAACGCTGCATCTCCCTTCTCAAAAGATATCCAATATCAAGAAGGAGATTCACAAGGTCCTTCGTCGGGACCGGATTTCTCTCCGTCAATTGCCAGGATAGTGGGTTTACTGTCTTCATCAATCCAGGCCATTTTTCCAGGCCCACTTCACTACAAGGCTCTCCAGAGACTAAAGGCGTTTCATCTTCGCAAAGGTCTCACGTATTCGGAACTCATTTCTTTGTCCACGGAGGCCAGGTCGGAACTCCTATGGTGGTTGGACCACATGGATGCTTGGAACGGGAGAGCGATTTTCGGCTCCCGTCCAGATCTTGTGATCGAATCGGATGCCAGTCGCCAGGGTTGGGGAGCCCGGTGCGGCTCCCTCTCAGTGGGAGGCAGATGGACGGAGGAGGAGCTTCATCTCCACATCAACTGCTTGGAACTCCTTGCGGGTTCGTTCGCCATCCGCTCGTTCACCACAACCAAAGTCTCTTGTTGTGTCCTTCTTCGGATGGACAATATGACTGCGGTCAGATATATCAATCAACTGGGCGGCACTCATTCCAAAGTCCTAGAGGATCTTGCGAAGGATTTCTGGAACTATTGCCTTCTACGTCAGATTTCAGTCATGGCAGAGCATCTCCCCGGCGATCTGAACACGGTGGCGGACTGACAATCCAGGAATTTTCGGGATGCCAGCGATTGGAAACTGGATCATTCTGTGTTTCAGAGGATTTCTTATCTTTGGGGCCTTCCGGTGTTGGACTTGTTTGCGTCCAGGTGGAACGCCCAACTTCCCCGGTTCTACAGCTGGAAACCGGACCCGGGCGCGGACGCAGTAGATGCCTTCCTGCAGGATTGGTCCCGGTTCCCAGCTTATGCGTTTCCCCCGTTCCTGTTCATTCAGAGGGTAGCAGCCCAGGTCCGCAGACAACGAGCCTCTCTAATATTGATCACTCCGATCTGGAGGGCTCAATGTTGGTTCCCGTCCCTTCTAGAGTTATGATGGGACAGACCTCTTCGGTTGCCGTCTTTCGATCTCATTCTGACGGATCCATTGGGTCATCCACACCCCCTGGTTCTCCAAGGCCATCTATGTCTCATGGCCTGGAGGATTTCAGGGGACGTTGGTCTAACGACTCACTTTCGAGAGACGCTGAACTCCTCATTCAGCGAGCCTGGGCCCCTAGTACCACTAAACGATACCGATCAGCCTGAAACAGATGGGTTTGTTGGTGTGTGGCAAAACACCTGGATCCGGTGGGCTCCTCTGTGACAGAGGTAATTAACTTCCTTGCTGAACTTTTCCACGACAAACTTGCTTACTGTACCATCAATTCTTTCAGATCAGCAATTTCTGCTAGTCATGCCCTTGTGGATGGGTCTCCTGTCGAAGAGCATCCTTGGGTTTGCAAACTCCTCAAGGGTATTCGTCTTTCTCGTCCCCCGGAACCTCGCTATTCCGGTTTATGGGATGTGAATGTGGTTTTGCGTTTCCTTCTTTCCTGGCAGGATAATGAGTATCTTTCACGTAAGGAGCTTTCGGCTAAATTGGCAATTCTCCTCTGTCTCATATCTTGCAAAAGGGCTTCTGATGTTCGTGCCCTTGATATTTCTGCCAGAGTCTTTACCCTTGAAGGTGTTACTTTTACAGTCTCCAGGAGAACTAAGTGCAATACCAGGTCAGTATCTTATCCAGCGTTTCCGGACTCGCCTAAACTTTGTGTTGTCCTTGCCTCAAAACTTATGAAGATGTGACTCTGGAAGTCCGCCACCCGGTCGAAAGACAATTGCTTATTGCAATTAAGAAACCTTTCAAGGCGGTTTCTTCTCCCACCATAGCCAGATGGGTCAGGTGGATAATGTCTGAGGCTGGTATTAACATTACGAACTTCGGCGCTCACTCCACTAGAGGCGCAATGGCATCCAAGGCTGTCCAAGTTGGTGGCAGATTGGAGGACATTATGAATGCAGCGGATTGGTCTTCCGATTCAACTTTCAAAAAGTTTTATTTTAAGCCAATCCATGAGGCTGCTTCTCTGGTGGTGAGTAAGCTTTAAACAAGCATAATCCTCGCCTCCGCTTCCTGACATAGAATGAGAAATTTCCTAGTTCTCACAATGGAAAGTTTCAATTCTATTAAGGACGCAGAGGCGAGGATTATCCCACCCTGGCTTTGTCTAGCCTTCCCTCCCAGGATTGTGGATTCCAGTGATTGTGTTTCTTCTTTTGAGAGAAGTAATTTTCTTTTCCAATGTTTGCTGTATATATTGGACTGATCTGTTTTACATGATATTTTCTTGCTTCTTACTGCAGTTATCTTTGCTTATTCCCATTGCAATGTGTTGGGAATGTATTCCACATTGTACTGGACAAGATATTATTATTGTTTCTCTTCCCCAGGCTCCGATCAGAAAACGGACTAGAGGATAGAGGACTTCTTTCCAGCAGCAGCAACGAAAGAGGAAGGACTACCGACGTGGGATACCTTTATGCTGTTGTATGGACTCTAATTGGTTAATGTGCTGCCATGACTACCGCTGCCATGTTGGTTAGGGTAGTTCATGGTTGTTGTTTTTCTTTTATACTTTTAACGTGCTGTCCAATAAAATGGAGAAAGGACCAGCATAATCCTCGCCTCCGCGTCCTTAATGAAATTGAAACTTTCCTTTGTGAGAACTAGGAAATTTCTCATTCTTACACATGGAGTCCTGCGCATGCGCAAAGTGAGTGACACGCGTAGGGAGTGCACAGCCAGACGGGGGAGCACGAATACACAGGCAGAACCTGCATGAATCGGCCCCCCTCTGATGTAGGGGGTGTAGAAAACGACAGGGGTGGTGATATAGTTAGAACATCGGAAGTGACGGCATTCACTGCTGGTGCTGTCTCTGCCCTCGCTGACCCGGAAGAGGAAACACGTGTTTGCCGGCCTGAGAATGACTGAAAGAGAGAACGGACTAAGAAATAACACAGACTGCAGTGACTGCATTCACTTTTGGTAATGTCTCTGCCCCGCTGACCCGGAAGAGGAAATCACGAGCCTGCAGGACTGAGAGTAACTGAAAGAGACAACGGACTAAGCAGTGGCACATACTGCAGTGACCCTGAGCAGCCTCGAGGCTGAAACCAGCTGCGGCCGAGGAAGGAGAAGAGAGCGACCCCACCCCCCTCGAGGGGAGAAGAGACCGAACCCCCCCGCGCCCCCCCTGAAGGAGGAGAAGAGACCGAACCCCCCCACCCCCACCCCCCAAGGAGGATAAGAGACCGAACCCCCCCTTGAGGAGAGGATGAGGGGGGGCGAGGTTAACACCCCCAACACTCCCCCCTGTGTATGTCAGGGAGGGAGATGTGTGTCTGTCCTGAGCCCCCAACACTCCCCCCTGTGTATGTCAGGGAGGGAGATGTGTGTCTGTCCTGAGCCCCCAACACTCACCCCTGTGTATGTCAGGGGAGGGAGATGTGTGTCTGTCCTAAGCCCCCAACACTCACCCCTGTGTATGTCAGGATGTCAAGGGGAGGGAGATGTGTGTCTGTCCTGAGCCCCCAACCCTCACCCCTGTGTATGTCAGGGGGAGGGAGATGTGTGTCTGTCCTGAGCCCCCAACACTCCCCCCTGTGTATGTCAGGGAGGGAGATGTGTGTCTGTCCTGAGCCCCCAACACTCACCCCTGTGTATGTCAGGGGAAGGAGACGTGTGTCTGTCCTGAGCCCCCAATCTTCACCCCTGTGTATGTCAGGATGTCAGGGGGAGGGAGATGTGTGTCTGTCCTGAGCCCCCAACACTCACCCTGTGTATGTCAGGGGGAGGGAGATGTGTGTCTGTTCTAAGCCCCCCACACTCACCCCTGTGTATGTCAGGGGGAGGGAGATGTGTGTCTGTCCTAAGCCCCCCACACTCCCCCCTGTGTATGTCAGGGAGGGAGATGTGTGTCTGTCCTGGGCCCCCAACACTCACCCCTGTGTATGTCAGGGGAAGGAGACGTGTGTCTGTCCTGAGCCCCCAATCTTCACCCCTGTGTATGTCAGGATGTCAGGGGGAGGGAGATGTGTGTCTGTCCTGAGCCCCCAACACTCACCCCTGTGTATGTCAGGGGAGGGAGATGTGTGTCTGTTCTAAGCCCCCCACACTCACCCCTGTGTATCTCAGGGGGAGGGAGACATGTGTCTGTCCTGAGCCCCCAACACTCACCCCTGTGCATATCAGGGGGACGGGGATGTGTGTCTGTTCTAAGCCCCCCACACTCACCCCTGTGTATCTCAGGGGGAGGGAGATGTGTGTCTGTCCTGAGCCCCCAACACTCACCCCTGTGTATGTCAATGGAAGGAGATGTGTGTCTGTCCTCAGCCCCCCAACACTCACCCCTGTGTATGTCAGTGGAGGGAGATGTGTGTCTGTCCTAAGCCCCCAACACTCACCCCTGTGCAGGGGCGTCTGGTGACATTTGAAAGTGGTGAGGCGTAAACTAATTTGCATATTGCACCGCAGCGAGCGAGCCCGAACCACCTTGCATCCATCCATACATCATTCATGCATCCACCCACCCACCCATCCTGCATCCATACATCATTCATTCATGCATTCACCCATCCATCCATCATGCATCCACCCATCATGCATGCATCCATCCATACATCATTCATGCATCCACCCATCCATCCACCCACCCATCCTGCATCCATACACACACAAAGCACGAAGCAACCCCCACACACACACACACACACAAAGCCCCCCCCCGCCCACCCAGACACAGAACAGAGGGCAAGGAAATCGGGAGAAACTCAGAGGGCAAGGCAAACGAATGCAAAGAGAGGAAAAAAACGGATTAAAAGAGGGCAAGAAAAACGGGAAACATAGCATTGCAAAATAACCACAGAGCCTCCCCCCCCACCCCCCCCACACACACACAAAGCACGAAGCAAAGGGCAGTTCCACTGGGACTTAAATTGGAAAAACAAAGCGCTTTAATGCCTCATCAGGGGAAGCAAGCGCTACATAAATACAATTACAATTCCCGCCAGGTTTGAAATTATGCTTTTAAAAGTTACATTTAAGAACGGCCGGTGTGCAAAATAACCACTGAGCGCGCCCTCCCCCCCCACACACACACAAAGCACGAATCAACCCCCCCACACACACACAAAGCACAAAGCATCCCCCCCCGGCCCCCCTCCCACACACACGGAACAGAGGGCAAGGCAAACAAATGCAAAGAGGGCAAAAGAACCGGATTAAAAGCGGGCAAGAAAAACGGGAAACATAACATTGCAAAACATAACGCTTAATGCTCTGTGGCCTTACCTGGCTGTACCGTGACGGTGAGGCGCGACTCGGGAGTCACACACGATCTGCAGCCTGGCATGAAGCGAGCGGCAATCCCGAAGTCACAGAGTGATTGGCCTGCACATGGACCACTGGACCAGCCAATCCTGGCGCTGCATACAGCGCCAGGATTGGCTAGGGGGGGCACCATGTCTGCTCGCCCAGTCCCCTAAGCAACCCCCAGGGGCTGCTGCCCGCCCCCTGCTCCTCTCTCTAAGGGGGACTTGAGCTGGAAACCCATCTGCGCATGCGCGGGCTAGTTTCTGCCCAAACATTCACGTGCGCAGTACTGCTGCAGCTGAGTGGACTGTCACTCAAGCTGCAGCAGGCCCAGCCCCCCCTTCGCACTCCGGAAAAGTCGGGTGTCTCCCGCATTCCCGGCCGGCAGGTAGTGCAATCATTAAATATCTGCATTTTTATTTTAGCGACAACGCGGTGGGTCCATGGGACTTAGGGGGACTACGCCCCTACGCCCCAATGGACGCACCGCGCCTGCCCCTGTGTATCTCAGGGGGAAGAGATGTGTGTCTGCCCTGATCCCCCAACACTCACCCCTGTGTATGTCAGGGGGAAGAGATGTGTGTCTGTCCTGAGCCCCCAACACTCACCCCTGTGTATGTCAGGGGGTGGAGATGTGTGTCTGTCCTAAGTCCCCCACACTCACCCCAGTGTATGTCAAGGGAGGGAGATGTGTGTCTGTCCTAAGCCCCCAACACTCACCCCTGTGTATGTCAGGGGGAGAAGATGTGTGTCTGTCCTAAGCCTCCCGACCTTTCAGAGCCGCTCTGAGGGGAGCAGCAACGCTCAGCAGCACCAGTGACAGCAGCAGACCCCGGACTCTGAAGAGGGGACGTGTGAGGGAGAAGGGAAAGGAGAGACATGGATAGAGTGCATTGGACCGGGAATGGGAATGACAATATTTATTTATTTATTTATTTATGCGTTTTTATATAGCGTGAACTTTACCCGAAGGTGTCAGAGCGCTTCACAATAGGAACAGAACTGATACATGAGAACATTACAAGTGAACAAATTACAAAAGCAAAAGTTACATTACATGAGGCAAAAGTGACAATCGTGAGCAAACAAAATACAAGAGGTAGCAAACGGTGCATTACAGGAGGAAAAAGTGACATGTGTGCAGGTTACAAAAGCGTACAAAGTACAAGTAGAGGTATAATACTGCAATAAATGGAGGACACTCCAACACAAGAACAAACGTTACGTAGGCCATGGTGGCACTTGTGCAAGTATCGAAAGCAAACAAAATGTAAGAGGCAGCAAACAGTGTGTTACAAGAGAAAAGTGACGTGTGCATGTTATAAAAGAGTACCAAACACAGGTAAAAGGGTAATACTGCAAGAAATGGCAGACTCTCAAACCACAAGAACACACTGGGAAGGCACTTCCATAGTCATGAAGAATAGAAATTTTCTATACTAAAAGGCCTTCCTTTAGATAATAGAGAGGGCATGAATTAACTTTGGAAGTGTCTTTGAAGGAGGAGAACTTTGAGGTTAGTTTTGAGGTGGTGGTCCGTAGCTGAGGCGGAAGTGAGTTCCAGATTCTCACTGTGTTGCCTGAAACACAGTTTCGATTGGGCCATCGATCTTTCCTTCTTAAAAATAGGAGGTTCAAGCAGTAGATTTTCTGCATTTCGTGATGGTCTAGAGCCTCCAGAGAGTTTCAGTTTATTCGCCAGGTAGCGAGGAGAGGAGGAGTGCAAGGCTTTGTGGGTAATGGGTCTTGTTAATATATCTTGCCTCGGTGGGAAGCCAGCGGAGGGTGGATAACATGGGTGTGATGTGGTCGCTTCTTTTGGACCCATAAATTAAACTAGCTGCTGAATGGAGAACAGACTTAAGTGGGGACAGGTGGGATTTGGAGAGGCCAGTAAGAAGAGAATTGCAGTAGTCCAGTCTGGAGAGGACCAACGATTGGACCAGGGTTTTAAGGTCATGCTCCGTGAAGAAGCGACGAATCCCCCGAAAAAAGGCGCAGTTTGTTTCGATCAGACTTTGCAATTGAGTTAATGTGGGAGAGTAGATTGAGTTTTGTGTCGAGTATGACACCAAGGGATTTTGGGCTGTCGACAATGATGGGTTTATTGTTCAGTAGATTCATCTGGTCCATCCATGATTGAACCGGGGGAGGAGAAAGTGAGGATGAGAGGAGGAGGAATTCAGTTTTGGAGGGATTCAGAATCAGTTGATGTGTTGACATCCAGTTTTGAATGGAGTCAAGAGTAGAGCTTAGGAAGGAGAGATCGTGAATGGCGGCAACCTTGAGGTATATTTGAGTATGGTCTGCGTAGAGATGATAGTGGACGCCGGACTTACTTAGGAGATGTCCGAGTGGTTCCAAATAGAGATTGAACAATGTGGGTGCAAGTATAGAGCTTTGAGGAACACCCTGACCCACCGCCAAAGGAGATGAAAGACTGTCCTCTATTTTGATCATTTGGGATCAATCATAGAGGAAGGAAGCAAACCATTTAAGCACCGTGCCCTCCATGCCCATTCTCTGTTGAACAGTGTTGAGAAGGGTGTTGTGATTGACAGTGTCAAAGGCTGCAGAAAGGTCAAGGAGAATTAGAAGACAAGACCCCCCCAAATCGATTATCCGCAGCACGTCATCAATCACTTGCAGCAGGGTTGTTTCAGTGCTACAGTTTTGGATGAAGCCGGAGTGAAAATTGTCAAGAAGATCATTGTCCTTGATATGACGAGAGACTTGTTTCGCAACACATCTTTCTGTGATCTTTGCAAGAAAGGGTAGGTTAGTGATGGGGCGGATGTTGTTGAGGTCATTCACATCAGCAGTGGGTTTTTTAAGCAGAGGGGTGTCCTGCCCAGTTTTGAAGGGAACAGGAAGGGAGCCTTTACAGAGGGAGAGGTTGACCAGAGTGGTCCAATAGGAAAGAGAATGGGTATAGAAGTCAATGGCAATGGCACTGGGGATGGGGTTAAGAGAATGGTTGGAGGGCTTTGTTTCGAGGATGCACTTGAGGAGCACATCTTCAGAGATGGGGTCGAAGTTCTGCCAAATGGCTAGTGATTTGCGCTCCTCTGGAGGGGTAGGATGAGCGACCTGATCCACAAGTGATTTCACTTTTTTGTCAAAGAATACAGCGAAATCCACTGCTTTCTTTGTAGAATCCACCAACTTGGAGGTTGGGGGAGAGCAGTTAGTATTCTTGATGAGATCAAATAGTTTTTTGGGTTTATTTTTGGCTGAGTCAAGGAGGGTTCTGAAGTGTGATGTTTTCCCAAGGAAGATGTGCTTGTGGTACTTGGATCTTGCTGAACGAAGCGTGGCCAGATTATCGGTGGAGGGCGCTTGCCTCCGTTGTTTCTCCAGGAGTCTGAGGTGCTTCCTTTCTTCATTGAGGGATTTGTTGAACCAAGGTGCTGAGGGAATGGGCCTTTTCTTTTTGCTTTGGAGAGGAGCGACATTATTGATTTCGACTGCAAGGACTGAGAGGCATTGGGAGGTGAGATCGTCAACATCTAGGTTCGGGTCTAGCCTTGGAAGTGACAGCAAAGCTGATTCACAGAGGGAAATTGAGTCAATATTTTTAGTGTCACAGAACCAGGAGGTAGCCCTCTTAGGTTGGCTAAGAGTAATAGAGTGTGCTAGGTGAAGAGGGAAAGGGATGAGGAGGTGGTCAGACCCATCTACGTGAATAGGGGTAGTGATAGAAAGCATGCCTGCTTTAGAAATAACAAGGTCCAGGATTGAGTCCTTAGAGTGTGTTGATTCTGTGCAGTGTTGGATAAGATCGTTGGTAGAGAGGAATGTGGCCAGCAAGTTTGCGGAAGAGTCTTGCAGAGAGCCCCAGTGGAGATTGAAGTCACCCACAAAGGTCTGATTGTCACTTTGCGAGTATTGGTCGCTGATGAAGTCAGTGAGTTCCTCCATAAACAAAGGGCCGCTGCCAGGTGGGCGGTAAATGACATAGAATCTGAGGGGTGAGCGGTGGTGTAGTTGAAGCTCGAGAGATAGACATTCAAAAGTGCGGAAGGCGCTGATGGGAGAAGCCTTAAGTTGAAGGGAGTTTCTAAAGATGACTGCAACACCTCCCCCAACTTTGATAGGTCTGTCATTCCTAAAAATAGAATAGCCTGTGCGTAATAGGAGATCAAACATAGAGTGAGAGGTATCGTTGAACCAGGTCTCTGTGAGGAAGAGCATGTCAATATTGTGAAGGGTGATGGTATCAGAGATTTCGAGTTTGTGTTTTTTTTTGCTGATCTGCAGTTGTGGAGCAGACAGCGCAGCTCTGTCGAGACTGTTTTGGTGACGGGGCACTTGGGCTAAGAAGGGTGATAGGGATATTGTACCTATATGGGGGTGCACAGGAGGGTTTAGGTGTATGCTTGGTTCTGACAGAAGAGATGGTCGGAATAGTGTAGATAGTTGGAGATGCAAGTTGAAGAAGGGTGGCGTTCAAGGGCTTGAGTGTGTGAACGATGTTTGCAGATGACAGGTTATGCTTGGCTATGATGGGGTGAGGGGTGAAATCGTTTTTGCGCCTCCCAAAACGACCATTGTAAAATTGGTCAACAAAAAGGGAATTAGGGAAACGTTCAATAGTGATATGCTTCAATCGTTTTACTGAAGCTTTAGTCTGGCCGGGAGGTTAAAATATTTTGTAGCAGTTAATTCCAGCCTTAACTCGAGTGGTGGCCATGTTGGGAAAATGAGGAGAAGGAGTGCGGGGGGGATATGAGAAGGGTGTTACTCGGAAAGCGGTGGTGAGGAGAAGTTTAAGGACTAAAAGGGGGCACATATTCCAGACGTCGGGTGAGGAAATCTGAACTAATGTGCCGTCCGGGAAGAGAGGTGGGTATTTGTTGGGCCCTTCATCTAGGTATACACGAAGCCAACTGGCACAAGATAATATTTACAAGGAAAATGTTTACATAAAATAGAACCAACTGGATCACTGTCAAAACCATCACAAAGCACAATTAGTCAAAGTAAAACAGATCACAAACGAACACCCAGTGACCACTGGTGATCACTGTACTTAGCATCAGCCTGTAATAGAAGCACATTCGGCACCAACCGCATTGTACGCCCATAATCTCAACAGACTACTATTGGACCCTAATCTCCTGAGAATCACTAACATTAAGGGCAAAGAGCAGAGGGTGGAACAAAATCTGACTAGCAAAATCAAAATATGCACGACAGCCTCGTCATCATAAGGCCACCTTTAGAGGTGCTCAGAACAGGGTGCGTAAATTATACAACATGAAAAGCATTTCCTAGCACCACATATACTTAAAAAGGGGCCTGGCTCTGTACAAACCTCACAGTCTCCCTGGCCAACTGGCCATTTCAGAGGGGGACTCAAATACCCTGAAACCATAATGTCAAGGTTGCTGCCAATGCAGCGAGAGTCCTAACTCAATCAGAAATGTCCCCACGGATAAAGGTTTCCTAAACGGTGCAGCTGGCACTCCTTGCAGCACAGCTGTAAAAGGCCTAAATGGAGCAGCTGGCACTATTTTCTGCGCAGCTGTAAAATGTCCCCACGGATTAAGTGTCCTAAACGATGCAGCTGGCACTACTTGCAGCACAGCTGTAAAAGGAGCTGTAAAAGGAGCAGCTGGCACTACTTGCTGAGCAGCTGTAAAATGTCCCCACGGATAAAGTGTCCTAAACGGTGCAGCTGGCACTACTTGCAGCACAGCTGTAAAAGGAGCTGTAAAAGGAGCAGCTGGCACTACTTGCTGAGCAGCTGTAAAATGTCCCCACGGATAAAGTGTCCTAAACGATGCAGCTGGCACTACTTGCAGCACAGCTGTAAAAGGAGCTGTAAAAGGAGCAGCTGGCACTACTTGCTGAGCAGCTGTAAAATGTCCCCACGGATAAAGTGTCCTAAACGGTGCAGCTGGCACTACTTGCAGCACAGCTGTAAAAGGCCTAAATGGAGCAGCTGGCACTACTTGCTGCGCAGCTGTAAACGGCCTAAACGGTGCAGCTGGCACTACTTGCTGCGCAGCTGTAAAAGGCCTAAATGGAGCAGCTGGCACTACTTGCTACGCAGCTGTAAAAGGCCAAATGGTGCAGCTGGCGCTACTTGCTGTGCAGCTGTAAAAGGCCTGAACAGTGCAGCTGGCACTTCTTGCTGCATTGAGTAGAGTGTGAGCCTTCCAGCCCGCCAGTGGCGCTCAGCAATTAACGGGCTCAATCACCGCTTTGTAGGGCAGAAGGCATTGGGGCCCCCACAGGGTTGTGGAGAGGGTGGGGGGAAGGAGTCAGTCCCCGCACTGAAGGGCGCCCACGTCAGACAGTTGCTGCCGAAGTCTGTAGGTAGCCACCATTTTGCGAGGACCGGTAAGGTGTATTGGCAGAAATCAAACAGTCTCACTGGAGTTGGAGACCGCCTTCGTTTCTGCTGGTAGTTCTGGGGGCGCTAGTGTCTGCTCCAGGTATACAATCACAGAAACGCCACAATCCAAAGAACAAGGACCAAACAAATGTTAATGAACACCACTTTGTTTCAGAATACCTCTGCATCACCTTGTAATCGATAGGAAGTGTTCCACAGCTTTATATTATCCAGGGCATTAGGTGACCCACTTGTGGGACACCCCCGCGCCGCACGGCCACCAGCTGCTGCGTGTGCCCCAGTGCCTGCCTTCTGCCTCAGCGCCGGCCTCGCTGCCGCCTTGAGCGCTCCCCTTGCTTTTCGCCGGTTTTTGACCGTAATTTGTGCTTGTTTTTCTTTGTATGCCGTATGATAGTTTGTTAACTGTTTTGCCTCCGTTTTGACCGTAATTTGTGCTCGTTTTTCTTTGTATGCCATATGAGAGTTTGTTAACTGTTTTGCCTCCGTTTTTGACCTGCATTGTTGCCTGTTTATTTTTGTACTGTTTTCTTCTTCGTGTAGCCCTCCATTTGGGCATTTGTGCTTGTCTCCTTCCTGTTTGCCCGCCTACCTCGCCGCCCTCCGCTCTCCCTCCCCGCTCCCGCTTCCCGCCACCGCCACTAGCCCAGCCCCTTTGTCTTCTGTTCCCTCCCCGCTCCCGCCTCCCAGCTACTCCGCCCACCCGCGCACTTCGCCTTTAAATGGCGACCGTGCGAACGCGCAGCGGTCACGCGCAGCGGGTGCGCCGTTTGTGCACCGAAGGCGCGCCAAAGGTAAGCCCGTCTGCGCCCGTCCACGCCTGGACCGCGCCCAGTGCCAGGACCCCTGGACCCCGAAGACCCCGACCGACCCGCCTGACGTACTCCGCCGCCACCCTCACCGCACTCAACACCGGCCGACTCCCAGAATGCCATCAAGCCACTCCACGACGTACCCACGGACCTTTCAGCTGCCACACCTGCAAGTTCTCCTGCATCCAGACCAGCCTCGCACCAGCACCCGCCAAGACGAACACCAGCAGCACCTACCTCAAGTGCATCCTGCTCAACACCCGCTCCGTCCACAGACACGCCATCGAACTCTGGAACCTTCTAGACGCCACAGCCCCTGACGTTGCCTTCCTCACGGAGACCTGGATGAACGCCTCCTCAGCTCCCGACATCGCCATCGCTATCCCAGAGGGCTACAAGATCGTCCGGAGGGACCGAAACGCCAACCAGATGGGAGGAGGCATCGCCATCATCCACAGGAACACCATCCGTCTCACGACCATCACCGACAACACCCTGACCAGCGCCGAACACCTGCATTTCCAGATCCACACCAATCCGAACACCACCCTCAGAGGCACCCTGATCTACCGACCCCCTGGACCACGCACACAATTCAGCGAGGACATCGCCGACTTCGTCAGCCCGCATGCCCTCCCCTCCGCTGACTACATCCTCCTGGGAGACCTCAACTTCCATCTAGAGAACAACAACGACCGCAACACCAGCACCCTGCTCGACAACCTCGCCAACCTGGGACTCAAGCAACTGGTGTCCACCCCCACCCACCTCGCCGGACACACACTCGATGCAGTCTTCTCTTCCAGCACAGACATCGACTTCAGCCACGCCACAGAGCTTCATTGGACGGACCACAGCTGCGTCCACTTCACCTTCAAGAGAACAACGACCCACCAACACCAGCAACAGGCCGCCCACAGAAGCTGGAACAAGATCACAGCAGACCAGCTCGCCACCTCCCTGAGCCAGCACCCTCCTGCCAGCTCAGCGAACCCCAGCCAGGCCGCCGACAACCTCACGAAGTGGATCAGCAACTGCGCGGACGAACTCGCCCCACTGAGGACCCCGCCTAGCAGACCCGGCAGCAAGAAGGCTCCATGGTTCACCGACGAACTCAAGAGCTCCAAGAAGAACTGCCGAGCCCTCGAGAAAGTCTGGAGAAAGGAACCGACACCGGACAACAGGACCTCCTTCAAACTTGCCACCCGGAAACACAACCAGCTGATCAGCGCCGCCAAGAAAACAGCATTCAAGGACCGGTTGGACAACAACGCACACAACTGCAAGGAACTCTTCAACATCGTGAAAGAGCTCTCCAACCCCAGCGCAGGAAACAACGACATCACCCCATCGCAAGACCTCTGCAACTCCCTCGCCTCTTACTTCCACAACAAGATCGCGGACATACACAGCAGCTTCAACAACCAACCAACGCACACCATGACCGAACAACCACACCCCACCACCACCCTCCACGCCTGGACCCCGATCAGCACCGAAGACACCATCCGCACGATGAACTCCATCCACTCCGGATCACCGACCGACCCCTGCCCTCACCACGTCTTCAACAAGGCCGACGCTGTCATCGCACCCCACCTGCGAGACATCATCAACACATCCTTCGACACCACCATCTTCCCTGAGAGCTGGTGACACGCCGAACTCAGCGCTCTACTCAAGAAACCAACAGCGGACCCCACCGACCTCAAGAACTACCGCCCCATCTCGCTCCTCCCGTTTCCAGCCAAAGTCATCGAGAAGACCGTCAACAAGCAGATGGCCGCCTTCCTCGAGACGAACGGATCCCTCGACCCCTCACAGTCCGGCTTCCGAGCCAATCACAGCACCGAGACCGCCCTCATCGCCGCCACAGATGACATCCGAGCCCTGATGGACAATGGAGAAACAGCGGCCCTCATCCTCCTAGACCTCTCCGCGGCATTCGACACGGTCTGCCACCGCACCCTAGTATGGCGCCTCAGCAACATCGGAATCCAGGAAAAGGCGCTGGAATGGATCATCTCCTTCCTCGACGGAAGAACTCAGAGAGTCCGCCTACCACCGTACAAGTCAGAGGCCTCCGAAGTCATCTGCGGCGTCCCTCAAGGATCATCTCTGAGCCCCACCCTCTTCAACGTCTACATGAGCCCCCTCGCGGCCATCGTACGCAAACACAACCTCAGCATAATCTCCTACGCCGACGACACCCAGCTGATCCTCTCCCTGACCAACGACCCCACCGCCGCCAGAGCCAACCTACACGAAGGGATGAAAGAGGTAGCCGAGTGGATGACGACCAGCCGCCTGAAACTGAACTCGAACAAGACGGAGGTCCTCATCCTGGGCCCCTCACCCTCCGCCTGGGACGACTCCTGGTGGCCTCCCGCCCTGGGCGCCGCACCCAAACCGACAGACCATGCACGCAACCTGGGCTTCATCCTGGACTCCTCCCTCTCCATGACCAGGCAAGTCAACAACGTCTCCTCGGCGTGCTTCAACACCCTACGCATGCTACGGAAGATCTTCTGGTGGATCCCCACCGAGACCAGGAAGACCGTCACCCAGGCCCTCGTCACCAGCCGACTGGACTACGGCAACGCCCTCTACGCCGGTACCACCGCCAAGCTCCAGAAGAGACTCCAGCGGATCCAGAACGCCTCAGCCAGACTCATCCTCGACATCCCACGAACCAGCCACATCTCCGGACATCTGAGAGACCTTCACTGGCTCCCCATCAACAAAAGAATCACCTTCCGCCTCCTCACCCACGCACACAAAGCCCTACACGACCAAGGCCCGAGCTACCTCAACAGCCGAGTCAACTTCTACGCTCCCAAACGCCACCTCCGATCAGCCAACCACGCCCTCGCCGCCGTCCCCCGCATCCGAAGAGCGACGACAGGAGGAAGGTCCTTCTCCTACCTGGCCGCCAAGACCTGGAACTCCCTTCCGACCGACCTGCGCCTGACCCAAGACCACCTCTCCTTCAGGAAGAAGCTGAAGACCTGGCTGTTCGAGCAGTAGCGGCACCCCCCCCTCCCCCCCCCCCCCAGCGCCTTGAGACCCTACGGGTATGTAGCGCGCTTTACAAGTGTCATTGATTGATTGGTAGGTATTATTGCTTGAGATCAAATATAAACTATAGAGGCAGCTCACATTGTTCCTACATTGGATCTCTTCTTGCTGGTAAAGGGCAGTACTCCAATGGTTGCTGCTGCAGCCGCTTCAAAACTGCATCGTTCTGCACCACGGGGTTTACATATAGATGCGAATACAAGCGAGGCTGTGCACCCAGTTCTGCTCTACCTTCCCGGGGACCAGAATTGTTTTAATTTTTTTTATTTTTATCACCACTATTAAAAGCATCTTGAAAATTAGTTTGTAATTGATCTTCAGGATCTTACTGGTATGTCCCTAAAGTCTCTAATGTTACCAGTTAACGCTAATCGGCTCTGTTGAATTGCATAAAAACGACAGCTTCCAGAATGCACGGTCTAAGCTAAAAACTGTTAAACAGAATCCCTCATGACAAGCGCCCATGTAATAAATACCGCTGTTGTATAACTTTAACTAGCACACTAGGTAATATATATACATGCCAACATTTTAGAAGAGGATAGTGCAAAAATTTAAAGAAATAATGGGGAGAATGTACGTCTCCATTGACTTCTATTGCAGCAGAGGCTATTCCAGACGGGGGAAAGCCAAAATAAAGCAATTTTATTTTTACAAATCGTGAGTCTCCCGTCTGAATCGGTATAGTAATATAGCATATGCACTATCTGTAGCTGCAAGCCAGGACGTTCCGCGTTTCCGGGGGACGGTTTTCATCGATGCACAGCAACCTGGTAGCTCCACGTGTGCCGGGAAATGGAACTCCCAGAGCTGGTCTTTGTGCGTGCCCGGGGAGGGAAGGGGGAGAACGGCGTCGCAGATCAGGAAAGGCCAGGGATTCAATGAGGCCTACAAGCCGGATTTCACTCCCGCCCCCAGGTGCTGCCCATCTCTCCCCGGTGCTCTCGCCCTCTCCCGAGGGAGGGGTTCTGCCCCGTCTGTACTCACACGCCGTTTGGGATTTCTGCCATGGCTCGAGCTCTCTTCACGGCGTCTCTTCCTTGTCCCAGGACCCTGGTCAGACTTTTAGCATCACCCACAGGGCGCTGCCAGGACCCGTACAAAGCATGGGTGCCGCTGGCTCTCACTTTGTTTTTCTGAATTGATGGCTTCAGGTACGTTTTCTCCCCGCTTCTTCCCAGGCAGCCTGCCTGCACAGGGTTTTGCATCAGCTGGGCCCTCACGGAAGTGGGTCGCAAGCTCCGCAGCGAGGACTCCTGGTCTCCAGGCAGTGGATCACTGACCCCTGTGCAGCGACCTGACTGCAGTCCAGCCAAGTGCCACGCAT
This sequence comes from Lissotriton vulgaris, assembly GCF_964263255.1. Lineage (NCBI taxonomy): Eukaryota > Metazoa > Chordata > Amphibia > Caudata > Salamandridae > Lissotriton > Lissotriton vulgaris. The sequence goes on from NW_028244498.1 coordinate 582,321, forward strand.
CAGGGGTCAGACTGACGCATTCTAGTGCTGGTGTCCGGATAACTGCACTAAAATACATTAGTCATGCATTATAGCTCCTGAACCCTCTACGTAGCAAAATATAGTACATTGGACCTGGAAGGGAAATGACAAGAGCTCTGCTGCAAAGGCTTAAAACTTGAGAAAGAAGGGAAAAGTTTTTTCTAAAAAATATTTATTTATTCAAATGTAAGTAAAGCCATAAGAAAAACAGGCATGAGCACACCGCATGCCATAAGATTAGATTGGGATGGCTCTATTGCGACGACCCATCAATATCTTTCTCTTTGACAATTACGAGTATTTTTAAAACCCCTGAAAAAATCTAATGTTTTGGACGAAATGCGTTGGCTGTTGTTTGCTGTATTTACAGTTTTAATATGAATATGATCGAACAATAAAAGAAGATTTGAACACATCAGCGAAAATCATTGGGAATTGATTGGTCATTCTGACTTTGTGATATTTCATATTTAAATATTGTATGGTGCACCTCCTAATTATGTTATAATTTGCATAGTCCACATTGGACTGCATCTGGGCAGTGGGTGCTTAGTGTGTGCACACTGCCAGGTACATGGCGCTTTTCATGTTCTAGGTGAGGAATTTTGGGGGACCACGGTATAGGTGCAATCCTCTGTTTGGGTTCCACTGTCTTGTTCAGTTTATTTGTTACTTATTAATACATGTTGTGCAACAGAATAAACATGAACTCTTGATTTATACCCTTATTCTTGAACATTCCTGGATTAATATCTAATTTCACCACTTTTTTAATTGCATATATGGGTATCACCTTGTTTCACGAGCACTATGTGTCCACCCTGCACATCAAGCAATTATTGTTTAATGTATATTGATATATTGATGCTACTGCTAATGAATTATAAGAAGATTAGAAATACATAATTATTTTGTAATATCATTGACCATATTTTTCTTTAATTCATTTATATACACAATACATTAGCCTTAAGTATTGTATGAATAAAAAGGTTGTTTCTTTTTAACGATAGCTTCTTGGACTCAGTGCAAATGCTACTAACTAAAGCAGCCAGCAGGTTTTAAATCGGCTTTTAGCAGTGCCTGAGGTGGTCCCACAGCCTGGCAGAGGCAAAATAAGTGGGTTATTAGTAACACTGTGATCTGAGCAGGGAGGAGTCATGAGCTTTTTGCTGTTGTTTTTGTTTTTCATATAGTTATGTAGAGGCAAATCGCGTGGCTTCAACTCCAGATGAAGCCTGCCTCCAGTTCTCCAGGCAGACCAAGTGGCGCTTAGATCAATAAGTAGATATAGCATGTGAATCTCTTTCAAATCTCCATACAAAATGTGTAATGTAATCGGTATCCGATATGACACGTTCGTATACCCTTGTGCTGAGTTTGTGCTATGTAAAACTGCCAAAAATAAAATGTAGGTTCTGCCTGACACCCACACCCTCATCTTATCCTAAAAGAATTAAGGACAAAGAATTAACCTTTGATGTGAGAAACATATACCCATCATGTGGCTAAATTGCACAGTGTGAAACTGGAAATTCTGGGACCAGTGCGGCTTCCCTGTCTGACCAAATTGTGTGATCCTAGACATAGGGTTTATTTCACCAAGCCTCCTTTTTGTTCATTTTCCTGTATGGCAGCACATTAAAATACATGACCCTCAGATGTGCATCATACTAAAAACTGTGCTTGTGTTGGATGTAAAAGACTATCATGGTACTCCAGCTTTGATAAGAATCTATGCCACATATAGGGTACACATGACAACTGACTTTCCTCTTAATCCACTAAAGGAAAGGGCCTCAGGTCAGGGGCAAGAATGTTCCTCAAAACTCTTACTTTTTAATAAATACTTTCAATGCAGGGATATAATCTGACATAACTTGAAACACTTCTAAGTGTTAAAGAAATATCATAACATGACATTTTTTGCTTGATTTATGTCCTAAATATTTTCAAGGCTCGGCTCATGCACAGGCTCAGGGAGTCAGAGCCAACCCTTGGCTTGGCTAGACCTGTTAATTAGTTGACGTGCCCATACTCTAATGAATGACACAGAGAGTGACGTGTGCCTGCCATTGAATGACACAGAGAGTGAAGTGTGCCTGCCATTGAACGACACAGAGAGTGACGTGTGCCTGCCATTGAATGACACAGAGAGTGACGTGTGCCTGCCATTGAATGACACAGAGAGTGACGTGTGCCTGCCATTGAACGACACAGAGAGTGACGTGTGCCTGCCATTTAATGACACAGAGAGTGACGTGTGCCTGCCATTGAATGACACAGAGAGTGACGTGTGCCTGCCATAGAGTGACGTGTGCCTGCCATTGAATGACACAGAGAGTGACGTGTGCCTGCCATTAAATGACACAGAGAGTGACGTGTGCCTGCCATTCAATGACACAGAGAGTGACGTGTGCCTGCCATTGAATGACACAGAGAGTGACGTGTGCCTGCCATTGAACGACACAGAGAGTGACGTGTGCCTGCCATTGAATGACACAGAGAGTGGCGTGTGCCTTCCATTGAATGACACAGAGAGTGATGTGTGCCTGCCAGAGAGTGACGTGTGCCTGCCATTGAATGACACAGAGAGTGACGTGTGCCTGCCATTGAATGACACAGAGAGGGACGTGTGTCTGCCATTGAATGACACAGAGAGTGACGTGTGCCTGCCATTGAATGACACAGAGAGTGAAGTGTGCCTGCCATTGAATGACACAGAGAGTGACGTGTGCCTGCCATTGAATGACACAGAGAGTGACGTGTGCCTGCCATTGAATGACACAGAGAGTGACGTGTGTCTGCCGTTGAATGACACAGAGAGTGACGTGTGCCTGCCATTGAATGACACAGAGCGTGACATGTGCCTGCCATTGAATGACACAGAGAGTGACGTGTGTCTGCCATTGAATGACACAGAGAGTGAAGTGTGCCTGCCATTGAATGACACAGAGTGACGTGTGCCTGCCATTGAATGACAAAGAGAGTGACGTGTGCCTGCCATTGAATGACAAAGAGAGTGACGTGTGCCTGCCATTGAATGACACAGAGAGTGACGTGTGTCTGCCATTGAATGAGACAGAGAGTGACGTGTGCCTGCCATTGAATGACACAGAGAGTGATGTGTGCCTGCCAGAGAGTGACGTGTGCCTGCCATTGAATGAAACAGGGAGTGACGTGTGCCTGCCATTGAATGACACAGAGAGTGACGTGTGCCTGCCATTCAATGACACAGAGAGTGACGTGTGCCTGCCATTGAATGACACAGAGAGTGACGTGCGCCTGCCATTGAATGACACAGAGAGTGACGTGTGCCTGCCAGAGAGTGACGTGTGCCTGCCATTGAATGACACAGAGAGTGACGTGTGCCTGCCATTGAATGACACAGAGAGGGACGTGTGTCTGCCATTGAATGACACATAGAGTGACGTGTGCCTGCCATTCAATGACACAGAGAGTGACGTGTGCCTGCCATTGAATGACGCAGAGAGTGACGTGTGCCTGCCATTGAATGACACAGAGAGTGACGTGTGCCTGCCATTGAATGACACAGAGAGTGACGTGTGCCTGCCATTGAATGACACAGAGTGACGTGTGCCTGCCATTGAATGACACAGAGAGTGACGTGTGCCTGCCAGAGAGTGATGTGTGCCTGCCATTGAATGACACAGAGAGGGACGTGTGTCTGCCATTGAATGACACAGAGAGTGACGTGTGCCTGCCATTCAATGACACAGAGAGTGACGTGTGCCTGCCATTGAATGACACAGAGAGTGACGTGTGCCTGCCATTGAATGACGCAGAGAGTGACGTGTGCCTGCCATTGAATGACACAGAGAGTGGCGTGTGTCTGCCGTTGAATGACACAGAGAGTGACGTGTGCCTGCCATTGAATGACACAGAGCGTGACGTGTGCCTGCCATTGAATGACACAGAGAGTGACGTGTGCCTGCCAGAGAGTGACGTGTGCCTGCCACAGAGTGACGTGTGCCTGCCACAGAGTGACGTGTGCCTGCCACAGAGTGACGTGTGCCTGCCAGAGAGTGACGTGTGCCTCCCATTGAATGACACAGAGAGTGACGTGTGCCTGCCAGAGAGTGACGTGTGCCTGCCATTGAATGACACAGAGAGTGACGTGTGCCTGCCATTGAATGACACAGAGAGTGACGTGTGCCTGCCATTGAATGACACAGAGAGTGACGCGTGCCTGCCATTCAATGCAACAAAGCCACCAGCAGCTAACAACCAGGGAGAGATGGCCTACGGTGGAGCAGTGTTGTGACACCGGACTGCGGCCAGACCAGAAGTTAAGTCCAAGAGCAGCTTTCTTCTCTGGCAAGCACAAGTCTCAGGCTGCCTATAGTCAGCACAGTATGGTGCACCACAGTCTGCAGCCACATGATTGGTTAATGGAGTGATAACTGCAGAGGCTAATGGTGCGAGTGGAGAACTGGCATGATTGTGATACCTCAAATGGCCCTAGAATTGTCCAATTAACAGTCTAATAATTTCAGAATCTAAACATTTCAATTTTCATTGTTAACACAATCATCGTTGTTATTCATTGATCTGATTCTGCTAACAAGCATTGGCGACACCAACAAGTCTGGCTTGTTTTAGACATATGTTCATTGCTGTTTGATATTTCTGGATACAGTTACCGAAATCTCAGAGGCACTCAAACACTGTCCCTTGCTTTGATTTACTCACGAGAAAGTGTCACTCAAAGAGTCATACATTTGGCAGTTGTATGTCACTCATGGCCGCACTGAAACCATAGAAATGCCACACGTGAGCAATCTGAAAGCTTGACAGCTATGCATCACTCACTAAGTGTCAACATTACTAAAGACTGGAGGGCTGAGTAGAGTGTGAGCGGGTTCAAATATCCCTTCGTGAATGCTTGTGAGACCTGCATTGATGCGTACTCTACAGGTGTCTATCCACTGGTAACCAGTCATCTAGTTGGGGGGTCAACCCTCTCATCCAAAATCGACGCAGTCTGCGCTTAGCTTGAATAATTAACACACCCATCAAAGGGTTTATGGAAGAGTTTACCATGCTCCAAAAGTGTTATCAAAGGAGCGCAATCTACTTTCGCACTTACTTTCTTTACCGCAGTCTGTGATTCCCTTACAGAGTATGAGCCAACTGGGGACACGCTCCCATGCCAATTAATAGCCACCAACTGTGTCGCTCATACAACACTCAATCTGGGAAGACCTACCTGGGTGATTCTATGTAAGAAACTAGGGAGCAGTATAGTCTATTCAGAAATCTACAATGAAGCAGTTAAGGGATATATTTTACTGATTTAGTTTGAGATCAGCATTATTTCCACACTTCAGATTTAATATCCTTCACAAATCCAATTCCCATGTTTTTACGGGCCTTGGTAATAGCTGTACCACAGTATTCATAACATTTAGAAATTCAATCTCTACCTCCAGGTTTCATAATCATTTGAGTGAGTAAAGAAACTCTATAGGTTTGTCTGGGAAAGAGAACTGTAAGGCAGTTGTCTCCTTGGTTTCTTTAGATTGTTCTAGTATTTGTTGTTTATGTACAGCTGGCCTAGTCTCACCAGGCCAGCCTTTTCTAGTCTAGATTTAATGGCCTTCTCCAGTGTTGAAGAAGGTGCAGAATTGTTAAGGAGCGGGTTGGTCAGGGAGTATACTTGTGACACACCGGCCACTCTATAATGGCCTACACGACCAATTAATGCTGTGAACGGTTTGTATGAGCTGTAATGGTTGAGGTAGCTTAATTGAAACACTGATTTTAAAGTCTCCACATCTACCTGGTCTCCACATCAACTTGGAGCGCACTATAAGTGGATCCAACCACACATAGCGGGACTGTGCTGCCTGATATTTTCTCTCCAAGTCAGGGTCTGGAAACCCCCTTTATCATATGGCATTAGGACCAATCCCCTGTTCAGTCATGGGCTTTGGTCTCCCCAAATAAACCTTAGCTTAACAAAAAAGTTTTAAACTAAGAAGAACGGGCATGTGGTTTAATAGGTACACAAATCTGGGCAGGATTAATCAATCAATCAATCAAACATTTGTAAAGCACCCTACTCACCCGTGAGGGTCTCGAGGTGCTAGAGGTAGAGGAGATGATGCAGCTACTGAGCAAACAGCCAGGTTTTGAGGAGTCTCCTGAAGGTCAGGTCCTGGGTCTGCCGCAGGTGGGTGGGGAGGGTGTTCCATGTCTTGGCAGCAAGGTGGGAGAATGATCTGCTGCCGGTGGTCATTCGGCGGATGCGCGGGACAGTGGCAAGGGTGAAGTCAGTAGAGCGAAGCTGGCGGTTCGGTGTGTAGAAGGAGAGTCGTTCCTTGAGGTAGGCTGGTCCGGCGTTGTGGAGAGCCTTGTGAGCGTGGGTAAGGAGTTTGAAGGTGATCCTCTTGTTGATCGGGAGCCAGTGCAGGTCTCGCAGGTGGGTGGTGATGTGGCTGTGGAGAGGGATTCCCAGGATAAGGCGTGCAGAGGTGTTTTGTATGCGTTAGAGTCGTTTCTGAAGTTTGCCCATGGATCCCGCATAGAGGGCGTTGCCGTAGTCCAGTCTGCTGCTGACGAGGGCTTGGGTGACCGTCCTTCTGGTTTCGGTGGGGATACATCTGTAGATTCTGCAGAGCATGTGGAGGATTTTAAAGCAGGAGGAGGAAACAGAGTTGACTTGCTGAGTCCAGGATACACCCCAGGTTGCGTGCGTGGTTGGTGGGGTCGGAGCAGCTCCCAGCGTGGTCGGCCACCAGGAGTCGTCCCATGCGCATGGGTTGGAGCCGAGGATGAGGACCTCTGTTTTGTCAGAGTTCAGTTTCAGATGGCTGGTCTTCATCCACGCTTTGATGGCCTTAATTCCCTCGTGTAGGTTGGATTTGGCGGTGGCTGGGTCCTTGGTGAGGGAGAGGAACAGCTGGGCGTTGTCGGCATATGAGATGATGTTGAGGTGGTGAGCTCGGACGATGTTGGCGAGAGGTGTCATGTAGATGTTGACAAGGGTCGGGCTGAGGGATGATCCTTGGGGTACGCTGCAGGTGTTCGTGGTGGCTTCAGATTAGAAAGGAGGGAGGCGGACTCTGGGTTCTGCCAGTGAGGAAGGAGGTGATCCAGTTCAGGGTTTTGTCACGTATCCCCGCATTGTGGAGGCATGTGCGCAGGGTGTGGTGGCAGACGGTGTCAAAAGCGGCCAAGAGGTCTAGGAGGATGAGGGCCGCTGTTTTGCCGTTGTCCAGGAGGGTTCTGATCTCATCAGTGGCAGCGATGAGAACGGTTTTGGTGCTGTGGTTGCTGCAGAAGCCCGATTGGGAGGAGTTCAGGATGTTGTTCTCCTCCAGATGGCTCTTGTGTCGGTGCGCCTGTTTGAGGTTTTCCTGAACGGGGCATGGGTGTTGGCGCAGTTGTCGATCCATTGTCTGAAGTTGTGGGCCACTTTGTTGCAGTCCGAGGGCTCGGATGGGGGGTATCAGGCGAGGGTGGTGAGGTGCTGGTCTTCGGTGACTTTGTTCCAGCTGTGGTGTGGGATTCGTTGCGGTTGGCTGGGCGCGGTGTGTTTCTCGAGGGAGAACTGGATGCAGTGGTGGTCGGTCCACTGGAGTTCGGTCGTGTGACTGATGTTGACGTGATTGCCGGCGGAGAAGATGGGGTCGAGCGTGTATCCGGCGGAGTGCGTGTAAGTTGTGACAAGCTGTATGAGTCCGAGGTTGGCGATCAGGGTTGTGGAGTTTTTGTCGTTGGCGTTCTCGAGGTGGAAGTTTAGGTCTCCAAGGGCGAGGGCTTGGGTGACCGTCCTTCTGGTTTCGGATGATGTCTGTAGAGGCGAGGACGTGCTTGCTGATGAGGTCGGCGATGGAGTTGCTGAACTGTGGTCGGGGCCTGGGGGTCTGTAGACAAGGGTTCCTCTGAGGGTGGTGTTGTGATCGACGTGGATCTGGAAGTTTAGGTGTTCGGCCATGCTGAGGAAATCTTTGGTGTTGGTCGAAATTCTGATGGTGTTCCTGTGGACAATGGAGATTCATCCTCCCAGTTTGTTGTTGTTTCGGTCCCTGAGGGTGATCTTGTAGCCGTCCGGGATGGCTATGGCTATGTCGGGCACCGAGGAGGCGTTCATCCAGGTCTCCGTCAGGAAGGCGACGTCCGAGGAGGAAGAATCAAGAAGGTCCTAGACTTCGACGGCGTGCTTGTGGACTGAGCGGGTGTTGAGTAGTATGCATCTGAGATTGGTGTGGCCTGCTTTGTTGGGATTGGCAGGATGCGCTGGATTGCGCTGGCTGGTGTAGCTGCAGTTTCAGCCGATGAAGGGTCCGTGGGTGAGCTTCGGGGCGGCCTGGAAGCAGGTGGAGTTTCACCCGGCATTGAGTGCATGGAGGGAGTTGGCGTCTTATCAGCATCAGGTGTTGTGGTGCTCACAGGTGCAAGGGGGACTGGCGCTGGGTGCGGTCCAGGCAAGGACGGGCACCGACAGGCTTGCGTTAAGCGCGCCTTTGGCGCAACCGTGCAGCGGTCTCCATTAGGTAGAGGCGGGGGAGGGAGGACCAGCTGAGAGGCGGTAGCAGCATGGGCGGGAAGCCGAGGGCAAAAGGACGTGGGAACCCAGAGAGCAGTCAGCGGGGGACAAAAAATATGCAATCCAGAGAAGGCAAAACACAGTGTCACAATAAAAGCAGGAAAAAACAGTACCGGCAACAGGCACCAGCAAGGTGCAGACTCCAACCGAACATAATGTCATTTGCATAAAGTGATGATAAAACATCTATTTGGGAAGGCAATACCCCTGTGTTGATGGCTCTTCTGAAGTCATGTTGCTAAACACTCCATGGCCAGAGGTCAGAGGGGGCATCCCCTCGTGTACCTCTATCATCTGGAAATGGCATGAAGTAAGTCCATTCGCAACACAGCTCCTCATTACTGTGTTGAGTCAGTTTGCAATGATCCAAGATATACTTTTATTATCGAGAGTCAATAGTGATAGTTGTCTGCAGGTTGGGCATCTTTGCCAGGATTCATAATTGTGATGATCACAGGCTCTCTAGCAGTGGGGGGCAGTATTTCTATTGATTCCTGATAGGTCACCTACCCGTGACACAAGAATTGTCTTAAATGCCATATCAATTTCTCCAGTAAGACTGTCCAATCCAGAGGCTTTGTTACCAGATAGGCTATCAAAGGCCAATGAGATTTTCTGTGCATCAATTGGCTCCTACCGATGGGCCTTAGCTACTCTTTCAATTCATCCCAAGGTAATCTAGGACCATTTCCCCCAGCTACTTCACAGAAAACAAGTCTTATTGAGTGAATAATATGTCGAAAGATGCTGGCAAACAGACCAGATCCTAGGAATAACCTATACTCTCCCATGACTGCAACTATGTACAGCGTGGGAAAGCTATTCCAGATGTACCTATCTCATTCTTATTTGAGTGCTGTAATAAAACTCCTGTTAACGCTTACTGAAGATGGGGGGTCCGGCATTACGATAGCCATCATTCGGCGAGACTGTGCTGGCCGGGCAGAGAAATCTAGAATTTAGCTTCCCCCTCACCGGAAAACCTCTTCTACCCCTCTCTGTGGCCCATGAAGGCTCCTCTGCATCAGACGTCTGCCCGCTCTAGGTTCAGAATCTTGGCAGCGGGGGACTCCTGGGTCGCTGTATCTGGCCTGACAAGGCCTAGTGTCTTCTTATGGTGGATGCTATGTGCCTGTTTACAGATGTGGACCAACTGCTGAGGACGGTGCGATAACTCTCCCCCACCATAGGGTGGAGGCTCCCGCTGGTCTGGACGGTGTGGCAGCAGTTGGGGCTGGTCTGCCACAGAGACAGGCTCCATGCACTCACTATTTGATTTGCATTAGAGGCTGTTGGTCTGCTTGTGATCTCCCCTCCACCCACCTTCCCGGTGGCCGCTTACTGAGGCATGGCAGGACCGTGGCTATGGAATCGCGGGTCACCCCCGACTCGATGCAGCTACTTGCTTCCATTGCTACTACCTAACTCTTAACCTCTTAATTGAACTGCATCTGGGGAGATGCAGTTTGGCTCCAGGACGCCACTGAGGGTGCTCTGGAATCTACTGATCAGTTAGAGTGTCGCAAGTCTGATGTCGAAGATGTGCTTTAGTCCTCTGCTGGTCAACTCCTCCATATGGAAAAGGTACTGGAAGTCATCAAAAATAAAAGTGAGGACCTTGAGGCTCTCTCCCAGCGGAATAACCTGCACATTGTTGGTATCCCTTAATCGACAGCCATATACATGATGGAAATCAATATTGAAACTATGCTAAGAGTGCAATTTGGCACCAAACCTTTCTCCGGTCTTCATCATTGAACGCACACACTGTTCGCTGGAGCCGTGTCCTCCCCCTGGGCACTGATAGGCCTATTGTGACTCGGCTCTTGAGTTATAGGGAAAGGGACACCATACTGCGGCTATCCAGACACTGCTGGCCCTTCTAGTATCAAGGCAACGCCATCTCATTGTATCCAAACTTCCCTCTGGCAGTGCCGACTGCGTGCGCAACATTCTTGCCTATTAGACGCACACTACAGAAAACAGGTTACTCCCACTCACTACTTTTCCCTGGAAAACTTCACATCAACCATAATGGGAAATCCTAATATTTTACAGACCCCAGAGCTGCCTCGAAATTTGCTCATGGCCTGGCTCCCTGATGGACGGGCATGCGGTCTCCCCCTGGAACTCAAATACTGGTCAAATCTAATCAGATTTCTAAGCTTTATTTCGACAGTATCAACATAGGCCATAAAAGCACATCATAAAACAATACAACGCATTTTGTTAAAAAAATTCTTAATTACAATAAACATTCATAATCCATTACATATAATGACACTAATTCAATAATCTTGCAGAAAGTCTATACATGCATGCATTCCCCTTCTTCTTAAAACATTCTTTTCTTAAGCAAATTGCTTTGCAAATAAACAGAGCTATGTTAAAAGAGATACCTTAAGGTACACTACCAGCTGATGTACTTTATTCAACCGTAATCTAGTCAGAACGTAGCGATGTTGATAATTCGTCACCCAGATAAGATACAGTCGGCAGCATAGAGGTGAAATGTGAGCCATATATGTTACCACTGTCTATTTCTTCTCATCACCCATTGCTCTTTCCCTTGCCCTAGCATCAAACATAATAGCCTTTATTGCTGCCTTCTCCTGTGTTAAAATCTTGGGCAGATCTACAAGTCCTGGGAGACCTAGCACTGTTTAAAGTGTTTTTATCAATAAAAGACAACCATGGAATTTTCAGGGCATGGATGAGGGTGCAGGCTGCATGCCTAACATTCTTGCCTGTTAGGCGCACACTACAGAAAACAGGTGTCACCTACTTTCTACTTTATCCTGCTAAGCTTTGCATTAACCATAATGGGAAATCGTAACACTTTACTGACCCGCAAGGTTGCCTCGAAATTCGCTTGTGGATGGGGTGCCCCGGTCGAAGGGCATGAGGCCTCACCCATTAACTCAAATACTGGTCATATCAGTGATAAAGACTAATTGTTGGACTCTGCTGCTGCCTGGTGGGGGGTGGGGGCACCACCCTGGGGACTCCTGCCTCCAGTTCGATGCTCGCCGCGGGTGCAGATTGTGCTGGCAGCAATGGCGTTGCCCCCTGGGTCAAGGTACGCATTATAGACAGATCAACCATGGCTAATCAGCTTCTCCTCAACCTTTCCTTCTTCCCTCTCCTTGGCCACCCAGCAGTACACTGGCTGGGGGGTATGTTGGAATCTCCTGGCGCCTCCTTGGGATGATTCCCTACAAATTACTAGATTATGCTTGTGTATTTTTGGGAGGTGGGTGGGCTTCTGGAACTCAACTTTTTTGGAGGTCTGAGGTGGGTGTGATGGATGGGGACTGTTTGTTGGATGTTGCACACTGTTTTTTCATTTTCTGGTCACATTGCTCTTCACTACGGCCGGTTCATTTTCCTCTTCACTGCAACATTTAGCCAAGGAACTGCATGCCCTCCATGAATGTCGAAGACCACCATTAGATGTCTTACCTGCAATATTGAGGGGCTCAATGACTGGCGCAAAACATGGCTGGTACTTGCATACTTGTATCGCTGTTGCATCGATGTATGGCTGTTTCAGGCACTCCACCGGATGGAATCAGGCCGAGGCAGATTGTGTGCTGGATGGCTTGCGGAGACCCTAATCTCCATCTTCTCTAATTATGCACGGGGAGTCGCTATACGCCTCCAAAAAGGGGTACCGTGGCATACGCCTTAGGTGATATGTGAAACACAAGGCAGGTTTGTCAATTTCAGCAGGACACTCACAGGCCCACTTCATAATCCTAATTTCAGTCTATGGTCAGAATAGATCATGTGGATAGACCCAGCGCCACATGCCGCCCGACCCGGGGGATGCTACTCAATTACATATACTCTTGACAGGCTATGTACTCACAGATATTTGGTGACTCAAACACCCCACCAGCACCGAAGGCACATGCGTTACCGCAACTCACAATACATGGTCCAGATAGACTACTGGGGGGACATGCAACCGCTGCAAGGTAGCGCCGTGGACTCTGGGGTGAGCTACTTGTTCTGCCCCTGTTCTCCTTGTGATGAGTGCGAACGCCGAGGGACACCAAGTCCCACAAGTCTCTGCTGGGTCTGCACCTGGCAGTAATTGGCAGTAACTGGAAGCAATACAAAAGTGCGAGGGTGTCCCGCTGCGCAGGACGCGCCCAGCCAAAGCCTGGACCAAGGGCAGGCCTGTATTGCACCCATCAGCGCCTGGCAGAGGCCATGGGAAAGTGCAAACTATAGTGTAATTCCAACACTGAAAAGGAAAAAGTCCCTTGGAATTGTGCCTCCATCATTTTGTATCTAACAGCTGGCGTAGGAGCCCTAACAGAGGAGATTCAAAGTGCAGAGGAGAAGCTGGGACTGACAAAACAGCATCGAACACGTTAGCCACTAAACCCTGAGTGAACTCTCATCTCTCTAAATTCATCGAGGCAGCGGACGGCCTGGACCCTTCTCAATCTGGGTTCAGACCAAATCATAGCACAGAATCAGCTCTCCTCTCCGTGACCAATACCATCCGAATGGCACAGGATAGAGGAGGCTCTTTGATTCTGGTGCTATTAGATTTGTCCGATGCTTTCGACACGGTGTCTCATGACACCCTGATCAGTCGTCTGGAGGGGATAGGAGTGGATGGAATGGCCCTATCATGGCTAAAAAGCTTTATTCCAACCACTCTCAAAGTGTTCGCCTGGGCTCCCATTATTCCATCTCTAGGGAGCTCACTAAGGGGGTTCCACAGGGCTCGTGCCTAAGCCCCATATTATTTAATGTGTATGTGGCCCCCCTGGCGAATATTGTAAGGGAACATGGGTTCACGCCAATACCCTACGCTGATGACACCCAGCTATTATTCCCATTCCAAAACATGACTCCTGCAGTGAAAAATTCTTTTGCTGCTGGAATGAGAGCGATAGCCGGATGGATGACCTCCAATTGCCTACAATGCAATGTAGGTAAGACGGAGGTCATGCTCTTTGCAAATGCCCCACTCCTTCGGTCACCTGAGTGGTGGCCCCCTGAACTAGGTACCGCCCCATGCCCAAAGGAAAGTGTAAAAAATCTGGGTGTCAAGCTTGACCAACCTTTGGTACTTAAAGACCATGCCATACAGGTCACAGGAACTTGTATGAGGGTGATTGGCTTACTTAGAAGGGTCTTCCGCTATCTAGCAGATCATCACAGGAAAACACTAGTGCAGACCCTAGTAATTAGCAGGCTAGATTACTGCAATGGATTACTCATATCTGCTAATGAGGAACAGTTGGGGAGGCTACAAGTAGCCCAAAATACGGCCGCTAGGCTGATTCTCAACGCCCCTGCCAGATCTTCCTCTCGTACCTTACTTAACAAACTACACTGGCTTCCCATTCGCCAGAGAGTACAATTCAAGATCTGCTGTACCATCCACAAATGCTTGTTTGGAACTGGCCCTAGATATTTAACTGAAATCTTCAAACCTTATCAGCCAGGAAGAACCCTACTCTCAGAAAACCAAGCTCAAAAGAGATCAAAATCCCCAGGATCAAAAGAGAAAGACAGGGAGGTCGAGCCCTTTCATACAAAGGCCCCACTCTCTGGAACTCATTACCCCTCACTCTTATATCAAATCCAAACCTCTCCGCATTTAGGAAATGTCTGAAGACGTATCTATTCTCCACTCAGTAACTCTAGCAATGCCAGACAGATATTGTTGTTCTAGCCCTGCTTTCGGAAAACAAAGCGCGGAGATATCTCCTCGGAGATCGAATTCCTGAGCTATATAAGAACCGAAATAAAAATAAATAAATAAATATGGACCAGGGCGGGGCACGTGATGAAGATAATGAGCAGGTTGCTCCCACGCTAAGTATCACTCCATCAATAATACTGGGAACGTCATCGGTAGAGGGGGGCAACCCGGTGATGTATATATCTTCTCCTTTAAGAATAGCCCCAGCTAGAAAAGGGGCTTAAAGCTGGTACTGCCACAGCTGCATCATTATCATGTCAGGAACGGGAAATGCCCTTGGACTGCGATCACCCGCTGCACCCATCTGGGAAAACAGTTGTGGGTGACCTTATTCAGTCACGTCTAAAACCTCTACTTGTGACGTTCCATGAGAAATCAGTTGAGTCCCGAATAGAGCCTCTATTGGTTGACTTGAATACCAGGTGTGTTGACAATAATTTCAGGTCTGTGAACAATAATACTCACGCTGCAAATAATCTGTTAAATATCATCCAAAGTAGCCGGAGTGAAGGGTTTTCTGGAGGGGAGCAAGATAACAGCCTGCACTCTGGTATTTCTAACCCTGACAAGGCTAAGTCTAAAAAGGGACTTGCCCTTACAATGGCAAAAACTAGTTATATTCCTCCGGGAGCCCATCCTCCCTCTCACCCAGAGAACCTACCCCATTTAGTGCGCAGCCATACATCAATACATAGGGTCAGTAGTAAATGCAGATTACATCTACCCCCGGAGGCTATTCCCTTGGTAGCGGTATTAATAGGGGTACCCCCATTAAAAGATGAAACAACTGAATCTACCCCAGAGCTCGTCCACAAAACCAAACTTCGGTGTAAAAACATGTCAGATAGTGGGGCTCAGGCGTCCTCCATATTATCATGGGTAGACGGGTGGGATGGGTAGGTTGGAGAACTAAATTAGGAGAGGGTGACTGCATTATTATCAACTTTGACCAGGCAGATATAGCTGGGAGGTTGTTTAATGGAGGCTCTTATGGGGTCCAGGGGGTATCACAGCATTGCCCCTTGGCTTTTTCTATCCCCCTAGAGAGGTAATCTAGGGTGGAGGACCCAGAGATCTACGCAGACCTGCTTTTGCACAAGTGGGGCTGGGCTGCCAGATAACCGATTAGAACTAAAAGAGTGACTCCCCTTCGCGTCTGGATCTTCCATATACTCTCTAAGACCTGCTGAGGTTTGTGCGGGGGGGACTTGAAAATAGAATAAAAACAACAAATAAATTCTCCCCACTGAGTCATTTGGATAATAATGATTGACTTGTATCACCTCCCCCATCTCTAATACAGAGTAAGGATAACTTAAGAACTATTAGAACATTGGAATGTTGGTAGCTCCATTGAAAACAATGGAGTGCTCTGGGCTTATAATGGCTGGTAGAAGCCTGGAGCTCCAACATTCCAATGTTTCTTTGTTCACTGCTCTGGCTGTGAACAAAGGCGTCAGGGAACCTGAGGGGATTCCAATCCCCTAGCGCTCCCTGAAGGCTTTGGTTTTTTTTTTAGAACATTCTGTCCTCTAGTGACAGAATGTTCTAATAGCCTTAATACCCTTCGTAGATGGGCTATACCGCTATTAAAGTCCCTCTCCCTTGTTAAAGGCCCTCGCCTTCGGCTCGGGGCCTTTAACGCTGGAGAGGGCCTTTAATAGCCGGTATAGCCCTCTACGGCGGGCTATAAGGCTATAATAAATCTTGCCTTATTAAAAAGAAGGTAGCTAGTACATACATATATCTAAATGTCCTTAGTTGGAATGTAGCAGGTTTAAAATTATAAAAGAAATGATGCAGGATGTTCAGATATTCTAAGGGAGTATGATGTGGTGGGTCTACAACAAACCTGAGAAACGGATTATACTTTTTGGGTGGATGGTTACACGACTTACTTTGAACCTGCTCGGCCTTCCCTGGCGGGCAGACCTAAGGGGGCAGCTTACTGACCTTAATTTCCCTAAACAACCTAGGTACCCATTGTAATCTTGACTCTGGTTCCAGCAACTGCTTAGAGGTTCATATAACACCTGTAAATGTGCAGAAATTACTTATTGTGAACTTTTATCATTCCTTTAAGAGAAGCTCAGTAAATGAACATTTGTTTAGCCTAAAACCCCTTTTAGAGTCATATAATGACAAGCAAAACACTTTGATTATTTTGGCCCGGAGAACTGCTCAAATCTCCTTTGAGCATACCCAGCAAGGAGGGTTTCTAGAGGACATCATGGTTGATTTTGGCCTATTACACTTGAATATCAATAAGGGTGAAGGCAGTACTCCCGCCTGATTGTATTTTTATTACCACTAGCTTGTTCCATCAGGTTGTATCTTATGCAGCTAAATGGTCCAGATTCAGTGATCATAATTCCATACAGTTAAGGCTGGGTTGGGGTACCGAGGAAATCATGAATTCCGGGGAAAGCACACAAGTGCCGACGTCAAGCTAAAGGATCAGGGTCGTAGACTTTATTGGAGTAATGTAATCCAGGAACTGTTTCTCAATGATTTACTAGAAATTTCCAGGAATGATATTGGATTTTGCCTAGGTAGCACTAATGAGGGGGACGTAATCCTAATGGTTTATGACCGGATTTGTCGACAGGTGCCAGAGTTCTTTCACAGCCCTCCAGGAAAGTCAAGGAGGTTGATGAGAGATGGGTTTGACCACAAATGTACAGTGGCCCACCAAAAATTGTTTTATGCACTAAGCAAGTTCCACAAGGTAAAGCCCAAATAATTATACTCAGAAAAAAAGTAATGAAAAATGAAGCCTGGAATGACCTATTGTCTATAGATGTCATTAAAAATAGCGGTAGGTTTTGGGAGATCGTTCAAACCATTTTTTACGGGTGATAGTAACTGCCCATTGGACTGTACCATTCCTGAAGATCAGTGGTTCACCCATTTTAAACTCATGTAGTTAGATACGGGTACTTCATCCCCTTGCTTCCAGCTGAGGGAAAATATGCTATGGTTTTTAATGAAGAAGAAGTA
This sequence comes from Lissotriton vulgaris, assembly GCF_964263255.1. NCBI lineage: Eukaryota > Metazoa > Chordata > Amphibia > Caudata > Salamandridae > Lissotriton > Lissotriton vulgaris. The sequence continues at coordinate 599,648 of NW_028244498.1, forward strand.
AGTGAGGCAATAATTCAAATGACAAGCAATAAAGCCCCCGGACCAGACAGTGTCCCGGCTGATCTTTACAAGTTAAATATGATACTATAGTCTAACATACTGACACACGCATTTAATGTGGCATGTTTGCATGACTTGCCGAGGTCTTGGCCACAATCTACCATTATGCCAGTTTTTAAGAGGGGGCAGACATGGAAACCATGATGTTACAGGCCCATTCCGCTGATTGGTTTAGCAGCAAAAGTATGGATCTGTCCTCAGCCTTTTACCGAGTAAAAAAACCCAAACTATGGGCATTACTAACTAATATAGGAATGGACAGAATATTGTTAATTTTCTGTCCAACCTGCATAGGGACCTCTTTGCCACAGTGAGATATGACCAAAGGGGCAATCACACACAGCATATTCGCATAACAAGAGGAGTTAGACAGGGATGTTTTCTAGCTCCCCTATTGTTTATGTTATACCTTAACAATTTAGACTCGTCTTTGTGTACAGTCTGTAAAGATATCCCTCATGCGGGGGATAGTTAATCCCTGCGCTCCTACATGCAGATGACGCAGTATTACTTGTATTTAGTTGTGGTGGTTGGGGAAGGAAAAAAAAGGCTTCTATGATCTGGTACACACTAGATTTTACACTGTAATGATGGTAAATGGTTTTATCTTGATGTTTTTGGTGTATACGATCATGTTTTTAAAGAAATATATAGGTTTTTAATCTTTCTCTCAGATGGTTAGTAGTGTACTTCTACTGTTCTAATTAACTGAATAAAGTAATTTTGACTAAGTATGAGCGGAAAATCCGTTCCGCTCGCGGATTTTGCGAATTTTCGGTAAATTCGCGATCCGCGAACTCCCGCGAATTTACCGAGAATTCGCAAATCCGCGAGCGGCGGATTATTCCGGGGGCAAAAGTTGAAGCCTGGCCTGTTGTAACTATTTTACGATGGCGCCGGCAAGCTGCCAGCGCCATCCTAAAATAGTTACTAAGTTAGCTTAAACAGGAAGCTCTAATAGATAAAATAAAGCAGGTGCTCGATTTTATCTATTAGCGCTTCCTGTTGAAGCTAATTTAGTAACTATTTTAGGATAGCGCTGGCAGCTTGCCGGCGCCATCGTAAAATGGTTACAACAGGCCAGGCTGGTGTCATTTCCTTTCCCAAATGTACCGTGGAACATCAGCTGTGATGCTGGATAGAGGCCTTTGCATCCTTGACTTTCACTAGCGCAATACCTGTGCTGTTCTTGTGACCAGGGGCTTCTTTCTCTTCATCTGCTGAACTGATCTTTCTCTGACCTTTTATACACACAAGAGGCATGTGAACTCGCATTGAAGCCCCGCACGTTTGGTCCCGCTCACACACTCGCGGTGTGCACCGTCTTCCCGCCATTTACCCACTATGATGGACAGCTCACTCAGGGACCCCTGCGCCCTTCGGGGCGATTGCATAGTAACACACACATGGTCACTCGAACTAGTTGAAGCTCAAATTCAGTGACTCATTCATTAGCCCAAAAACAATCGTGAGCGTCGTCGAGGCTGGGCAGGTGTGCCTTCATCCCAAATCTACCGTGGAACATCAGCTGTGATGCTGGATAGAGGCCTTTGCATCCTTGACTTTCACTAGTGCAATACCTGTGCTGTTCTTGTGACCAGGGGCTTCTTTCTCTTCATCTGCTGAACTGATCTTTCTCTGACCTTTTATACACACAAGAGGCATGTGAACTCGCATTGAAGCCCCGCACGTTTGGTCCCGCTCACACACTCGCGGTGTGCACCGTCTTCCCGCCATTTACCTACTATGATGGACAGCTCACTCAGGGACCCCTGCGCCCTTTGGGGCGATTGCATAGTAACACACACATGGTCGCTCGAACTAGTTGAAGCTCAAATTCAGTGACTCATTCATTAGCCCAAAAACAATCGTGAGCGTTGTCGAGGCTGGGCAGGTGTGCCTTCATCCCAAATCTACCGTGGAACATCAGCTGTGATGCTGGATAGAGGCCTTTGCATCCTTGACTTTCACGAGCACAATACCCGTGCTGTTCTTGTGACCAGGGGCTTCTTTCTCTTCATCTGCTGAACTGATCTTTCTCAGACCTTTTAAACACACAAGAGGCATGTGCACTCGCATGGAAGCCCCGCCCCAAATCCGCGGATCCGCAAATCCGCAAAATCCGCGGATTTTGCGGATCCACGATCCGCAAATCCGCAAAATCCACAGATCGTGGATCCGCAAAATCCGCCCATGCTTAATTTTGACTGACTACTGGCTGATTTACCAAGGAAATCGTTAATTGGACTGTTAATGTTATACACTTACCCAGAACTTTGTTGGACCATGCCCCTGTATTGTTGGAGATTACCACTACAGACATTAGCAAGAGGGCTTTCTCCAGAGGCATCCCACAATGCCCTTCGGGACTCGGTATTCAAAGCCAAGATTAGGGCAGCCATTCTCGATTATTTTGACCTCCATGCACGTTCAGTAGATTCCCCTTCTACACTGTGGCAGGCGTTTAAGGTGGTCATCCGTGGGTTTGCATTACTAAGCAGACTGGAGTACTCTGGGCATTACGTAAGACCCTCACACAATTGAGACTAATATTCAAGTACAAAAGGTCTGATTCTTTGTAACCAATGGTGTGACTACATTTGCATTGTTCAAAAACAAATTATTGGAATAGGAAGAGGCGGCGCCCGGAGAGATGAACTATCTAGGCGGGTGGCGGTGGCCTGGCGTTTATGGAGAGTGATAAGGCTTGCAAAGGCACTTGCCAGGCTACTTCACAAGCCTGGCGCAAGTGGACAAATTACAGAGATACTGAATGACCAGCAGACAGTCCATACTCACACTTCACTATCAGACGCGTAATGGCGGGGTTCTTTATTGACCTGCAGTACACTTACTCATTGCCATCGGACTCTACCACCCTGACCTCGTACTTTGATACTATTTAACTGCTCTGGTTGGATGATGCGCACCACCCGCCCTTAGATGCACATTTCACATCTGAGGACATTGTGCAGTTGAGGTTGATTCGAAGCATGCCTGGGGACAAAGCACCGGGCGTGGATGGGCTCACAATAGTCTTTTATAAAGAACTAGCAGCCCGCCCCAGCGTTGCCTGAGGCAGAAAGGGGCTGGGGGCAGTACACCTGCTCCCGCCCGATCCCCTACCGCACCGACCCCCTCCCGCACTAACCCCCTCCCGCCCAGACTCACTCGCGCCCCCCTCCCGCCCAGACTTACTCGCCCCCCCTCCCGCCCCGACATTTTCATTTACTGCTGCCTCCTTACCTGTGCCGCCTCCTCACTGCACAGCCACGCTTGTCACTGCACCACCCTCCTCCTGGTCATCATCACACACGTTGCGTCGTGCCCAGCGCTAGGTCCCGGCCGGTGCTACTTTCAGGGGACTACTTTGTTTTGTAAATTAATTTTTTTATTTTGCTTTTTTTTTTAAATGTATATAGCCTATGTCCATCTACACACCCTGACATTTTCAAAGATGTATCGGGTGTGTAGATTGGCGCTGTGGTTTCCGAGATTACCTTGCCAAAAGGTGCAAGTTCTCTCTTTATAATAGTAGTATAGATTTGTCCACATCCTCACCCACCATCTTCTGTCTATGTATGAGGAATCCCTTAAACTGGGTGTACTACCTCCCTCACTTCGAGAGGTGCTCATTGTCAGTGTCCTGAAACCTCACAAGCTCCCTACATTCTGTGACTCCTACAGACCCAAATTCATTTTCAATGTGGATAATAAGAACTTGGCCAAACTAACTGCATTCTGCCTTCTCCCTCTCTTACGGCATTTTGTTCACCCAGATCAATCCGGCTTCATCCCTCAACAGCTCACAACATCTGCTCTTCTCTATACCGTTGATCCCTAGGTCGACATGTTGGCGATTTTGTTCGACGCCACCAATGCATTTGACACTTTAGAGCGGCTCTATCTCTTTCATTCTCTTTACCTGCATAGGCCTTAGTGATAACTTCTTATGCCTGATTAAACTACTGTGTATGCATCCTACAAACTGCCTGTGGGCAAATGGGGTGGCCACTTCTCCCTTTGTGTTGTCTAGGAGAACCAGATAAGGATGCCCTATTTACTATCAGGATGGAGCCCCTTGCTACCAGGTTGCGGCAGCACCATTCTCACTGCGGGCTTGCATTCTCTGGGAGAATTTTAGTATCCATGTATGCAGACAACATCACGCTGTACATCTGCAACCCGGAAATTAATCTTGGTCCTGTCATTCAGGAAAGTATCCATTTAACTGGATGTGCAGGAATATCCAACAACTTTTCCAAGTCTCTGATATTCCCACATACCCAGAACATGCAAGTCTTTGTCACAGAATACCTCCTACAATGGGCCAGGCACTGGTTTGCTACCTAGGAGTTCTGTTTAGAGGAGATCTGAGTGAACTGTGGGGTAAAAACTATGACAGGCTCATGACGTGGCTGGAGGACTGCGTGCAGGCATGGAAGCGATTGCCCCGGTCTCTGGCTGGGAGAGTAACGGTTGCCATAATGGTGGTACTCTGTAAATTCTTGTACTTCTTCATTAAACTTAAACAACCACTCTCCGCCACCTTCCGTCGCCACCTCCGTTCCAACATTATCACATTGGTGTGGACAGGCATACAACTCCGACTTGCATGGGAAGTCCTTACTCTCCCCTTTGAGCAAGGTGGCTTGTGCGCCATAGACATGGATCTATACATTTATTGTGCACAGGTGAAGTTTGCTCATTACTGGCTGCACTCCACCCAATTCCATCCACATACAGCCCTCAAGCGTGATTGCATTGCGCCCTGCCCTCTATATCTACAACCCAATCAGCCTAAAATTGAAGTGGATACTTCAGCATCTACTATATGGGCTGGGATAGGCTGAGACAGCATGAGAAACTGGAATGTATGGTCTGACCGTGCCACTTGATGGGCACCCATCACTTTACATGCTGGATGACACCGGGGCCTGTGGATATTAGCGACAGCTCCAGCTCCACAGGTTTGAACCTCCCTACTCAGAATGCCACCTCCTCTCACAACAACATATTCTGGCCAATCCATCCCATAGGCCCCTTAATGTGCTTACTTACCATCAGTTTTCTGCTGCCGCTCGTGCCATGCACAGCACTTTTCCTGTAGCACCAGCAACAGTTCACGCTTCAGAGGTGATGCTGGCTAGCACCTCTCCTCATAAACTCGTAAATTCGCATATATACCGCAGTGCAGGAGAAGGCTCTGATTTGTGTCCCCGCTGCCCAATCCTCTTGGGCCGCAGACTTGAAGGCCCTCATCAGCAAGGGACAGTGGCGCTACTGCTGCACCCACTGCACTGGCCTCTCCCCGAACTATGGACTCAGGTTAATACATTTCAAATATTTGCATAGAGTATACCGTACACCCGTCCAGATGTGTAGGATAGGCTAGGTGGAAGAGGCATGCTGTCTGCACTGTGGTGCACCTACCATCACCTTGCTGCATTTGGCTTGGGAATGTCCTGCGGTTGCGGTCTTCTGGCGTGGGGTCTTTGATACAATTGAGATGATTAATGAGTATGCACCCACGTGGACGCTGATGATGCTCTGCTCAGTTATGTTAAGGAAATTCCATAGGTTTTGCTCCTGTTGGATAAATGCAGGGTTGCTATTAACTAGTGTAAGCGTACCACACCCAGGCTAAACCACCAGCTGCGCGATGCCGCCTGTTGTTAAGAACAGCTGAAGTATTACTGGAAATGAATGCCTTTAAAATCGAGACCGAGATACATCTGTGCTCTTTTGGTGACTTTCCTGGCGACAAGCATGGGGGCGTTGGGGGTGTCCCCACCACAGAGAAAGACAGGCCTGTGCAGATGTTCCTTTGCCTACCTCACCCATACTTCAAGAGGTCAATGATACTGACTGGTGAGATGCCACCAAGCTCTGACCCTGGATCACTTGGATACAGGCTTATATTTAAGTCAGGTCCGATGAGTGGGTCCATTTGCGTGAACACTCCATGTTGCAGAGACATATATGGTGTTATCAGGATATAACTCTGTGAGACGTTTGCCTGGTATATGATGTCTACTAACTAAAGTGGGCCCCTTGCACCAGTCCAAACAACCCTTATGCTGATTAAAAGGTCAAAGAAAACCTTTAGAAAGCTATCCTAGTAGTAGCTGTAGAGAGCAGCCTTCAGGATTAGTCTTGAAGGAATGTGAAGCAGCTTGTTGTACCAGAATGCAATCTTATTGTATTGGTTAAATGAAAGGAGAACCACACAGAGTTATAAGAATATATATTTATTATTATAACACCTTAAATACCTCACAGTATCTGCTACACACTGATAAACACAAAGCACACAATACTGTAGCACGGGTCTGATGGCTCAATGGACTAATGCATCCATTGCAGGGGCCTGTGTTCGACCTCATGGTCACAGGTTCTAATCCTGGCGGGTCCACTCAGCCTTTCATCCATCTGAGGTCGATAACATGAGTACCATTGAGTTGGGTAACAATGAACATCTGTTATTCAGCGCCAAGAAACCTCTGGGTGAACGTGCGCTTTACAAATACACGTTATGTTATGTTATGTTATAAACACAAAGCACACAATACTGTAGCACAGAAACAATTGAAAGTAGCACAAATAAACAGTGGGCTCCAGGAGGAAACCAAACCATTTACTAAAATAGTGGTAAAAGAACCACTACTCAGATCAAGACAGAGTCTAGAGAGTATAGAATCACTGGGACCCCAAGGAACCACCCAAGGTGAGTAAGTAGGGACCCCACGGAGGATGAGTGCAGTGTGAGAATACAACTGCGGACTACGTTGCAATTCAATAGGAGAGTCGCGTTGCAATTTGTAGGTAAAGGACCCTTCCCGGTAGATTACGAGGAAACCCTTTGGAACATAGAAGGATGGAGAGCTACCCCACCCGTGGCTACCAAAGTACCAGAGTTACCTATCCCAGGGAAGCCGGGTGCATAGGTCTGAAGTGGCGTCGGAAAAACGCTGTCGTTCTCAATGGGAGTCTTCAAAGAGATGCCACTGGTGGAAAGAAAAAAAGTGTCCAGTGGAATCCGCTGGTGGATTCTTGATGGAAGGAACCTGAAAGCAGAGGGGACAGAGTCTGGGTCACTCAGTAGTGATTAGGGGCTCGGTAGACGAATGCCTAACCAATGTCGGGTGCTTCAGGTGTGAAGAAGGGGACATTGACTCAACAGCTGCAGGGACCAGGAGACCTCGAGGACTACCAGGAGCCGGGTATGAGCTGTCCCATGAAGGATGTTGAACGCTAAGGGCTCAGTGTCCTGTGGGAGCACCAACAAACCTTGGCTGCGGCAACCCACGAGGAAGGTCAAGAAAGGTTACGGTCTGGCCCAGCAAGAACCAGGGGACTCACCACAGCAAGGGGAGCTAGGGCATGCCTGGAACAACCAGGGGAGCCCAAGAAAATCAGGACTGTCCTTCAAATGGACCCACAGGTCGAAGGCATAGGAATCATGAGGGGGACCTCTAGCAGTTTCACCAGAGCCACAGCTTGAGGGGCACAGAATGCAAGGAGGCCAAAGTCCTTGGTACTAAATATGTGCAGAGTTTGGGGCTATCGACAGCCCAATGCACAAAGTTGGGGAACACCAACAAGCATATGCAGTTGCAAAAGTACGCGGTGCACAGGGGCTCGGGGTATGCGGTCCTCACGAGGGATACTGGCCTCAAACTTGGTAAGAGCGCAGCTTGACCTCACGGAACGTAGGAACCCACCTCCTGTGTTTCAGTAGCCTGTATAGTCCGCTGAAGCTCATGATCAGCAGACTAGTCAGTTGTATTATGGTGCCTGCAAACGCAGGGGAGTGAGTTCTTCACCCCAAGGGAGATACTTCAGATGTGCTTGATGCCTCACAGGTCCTGCACGGAGCCTGTATGGAACACAGGCAAAGACGATGCTTTGGACGGAGAGGGAGACGAAGTCGGGCCCAGTTAAAATCCAACGAAGTCCAGAGTGTCCAGACGGTCGAAGGTCAGTGGTTTCTTGTTTCAGAATCTTGTCCACGTCGAATCTCGGGCCATAGAGCCAGGTAAGCCCTTTTGTACCCACGGGAGAGTGTTGGACAGATTCCGGGGACCATCCCAAGAGAGGGACTGGACAGTGGGGAGGATACACCCATGTCCTTTATCCAGTTTCGCACCAGAGCATGAGCCATTGGCTCCCAGAACTGGTTTGAGCTGGACTATGCACAGGGACACCAAATGTGCACCTCGTGCAGACTTTCAGGCACTTTGGAAGTGCACCCACCCATCCCTAGTACACTAAATCTTGTCTGGAAGGTGGTCACACCTCCCTGTGACAGGATGCCAATTGTTCTGCCATCCTCTGCTCGAGCTTGGCTCAGCAGCAGGAGGGCAGAAAAGTGTCTCTGGTTGGCAGCAACCATGTTATGCTGTCTGGCTTGAGAAGCCTATTACTGGGAAGACCAGGGACCCCAAAAAGATTGCTTCAGAAGGGGGGAATCATACCTCTGTGTGGAGGTATGATTCCAAGGTGCGTGATACCAAACACAAGATGGTTTGTTGCCTCCGTTTTCGAGATAGCATTTACCGCGGGGTTATAATAACATTGAAGTGACCAGGAAAAGATTCTGGGGAAGTCAGACAAAAAGTAAAAAGTGGTATGATGGTAAGGTGGGAGGTTTTGTAATGCAATAGGAAGTGTGTGGGAGCGAAAGCATGGCCGCAGCAGCTGACAATGGAACACAAGTAAACCTTTTGTATGAGCAGGTCTCCCGAGGCACTCAACAACAGAGCGACAAAATGTGACTACGTGTCGCACCTGGGCGGGGCCAAGCTCTGGTGCATGGATGAGACCTGTGTGGCTGACGATGGTGATGCTGCCATCCAAACTGGCGAACGTGGGTCGTCCACGGGGGCTTAGCGCGGGCAATAGTTTGTGACGCATGCGGTGACTTGAAGTTCACATAATTTATTATTCATTTTTTCTATTTTAATTAAATGGAATGCACATTTTGCGCCATTTCTGCATCGAATATTGAGTGTATTTGGTTAAGGCTAACGGAAGACTCCATATCTGCAGTGACATAATTTTAGTCATAGGCATTCATTTAACCACACAGTGCATTTTGGGAACTGGTGTCCCAGTTCACAACTGGATAGAATATGATCTGGCTATTGTCACGTAGTGTGGGGCTGTCATTAGTTTAACGCAGTGCATTCTGGAAGCTGTAGTCCGTAGCTCACACCAAGTGCCAGTTGGAATGCAGTTCAAGGTGACGGTATTTTCAGAATAAAGAACCTGTAATCTAAAGGGATAACTGGGAAAGCACATGTGATCCAGAGAGGTGGGAGCAGCTTTCCGTCTTCTGGGGGATGGAGGGTTGGGGGAATCTGGATTATCCGAAGGCCTTTAGCTGTGAAATGCCTTCTCGATTGGGCACATACCATCCAGTGTTAGAATAAAATCCACTAGGTTTATTCATTTGTTTCGGCAGAAGCAGCACAACCTTTATTTGACCAGAAATCCCCCAAAAAGGTCGGGTTTGGTATATCATGTTGGATATGATGGAATAGAGAAGTGGGAGAAAAGTGAGGTTTTCAGCAGAGAAGCTGTCTTGTGATGAAGAGGGGATGGTACACGCTAGAAGGAAAAGGCGAATAGTACAGTCCAAGGTGTAGTGACCGGACGGGCCTTTTTACATTTTTGGTGCTTTCTGTATTTTTCTATTGCTCCCAACTCGTCAGATGGCTTTTCAGGGAACTTCTTTACCCAATGAAATGGTAGACTCTGAAATCCGGGGGCACGGAAGAGGGATGTGCGTTTGCAGTAAAATCTAGCAGGTTATTGCAGTAAACTAATTTACTAAGTACTATTGAACTAGTGACTCAGTGGTGCTGGGCGTCAGATCTTGGGGGTATTGTGCCAAGATTTACCTAACATAAAAAAGTGGCCCGCCATTTTTTTTCTATTTGGTTCCCACCATGACGTGACAAACCCCTCCCCCCCAACCAGCCGAGGGCACGGCATCCTCGTTACTCTCCTTCCCGCATCCCACTATGTTCTGCCACGGGTACCTCGGTGCCACAGCCACAGCACAACACCGGATGGGAAACTAAACATTATGCCCAGCACCAATTCATCACGGCGGCACATCATCCACTTGGAAACGTTACGCTGCAACCCGAAAGGGCTTCATCCGCACCCCCCACATCAGTGCACCACCGCAATTGCAGGCACGTGGGGGCAATGCTCTGCTCGATGAACGA